>NC_138578.1:56722514-57922514 GCF_964289735.1 Phaethon aethereus | reverse complement strand
TTTCTCTAAGTGTTCCTCTTCCATTTCTTTTAGTTCTCTAGAGGCACCAACATCTATTTAGACACCATGAGACTAATCTAATGTTTATCTGAGAGAAAAGGATTATAAAATGTAGATTACCAAGTGAAATCACTTACTGTCTCAGCCTTGTGCCAGCAAACATTTCTTGAAGCAGTGGAGCTTTGCGCCGACCGACACAGCTGATACACCGGTACCGTGCAGCACGTCTGCGTGACTCTTCAGCTTCCCCTTCAGACCGGGCCTGCGCCCATCTTTGCTTTCATGGGCGGGCTGTGCGCATACCACCTGAATATACCTGACGCCCTAAGGCGGCAATTGTAGCAGAGGCTACAGTTTTCTTTCCAGGTGGCAACAGGCAGTTCCCATTAGGAAGAGGAAGGCAGTAAGAGCGAAAGTGTTGGGTGCGAAGCAGATGTTTGGAAATTGAAGCAGATTATTCAGATTTGAAGTACAGAACAGTATTCACTGTGGGTGAAGTTTAACTAGTTCATCTAATGTCAGCTGCAAAAGCTCCATCAGCTTCAGCAGCACCAGTTTTTGTTTTGTATCTCTTACCAAGCTGATTTGGTGCATGCTAGGATATAAAAATTACCTTCCTCTAAGACAAAAAAATACTGCTTTATACATTCTTCTAATTCTTAAATGTGAGTCTGCTGAAAAGGAGGCTATTCTTACTCAGAGAAATACTTGCCATAAACTTAGGTCTGGAGAGATCCCTTTCACTGTCACTTTCTTCTCCCTGTAGTGCTCTGGAATAAACTGAGTTCAGTATTACTGAGTATAAAGATCAGAATTAATAGAACTGAATGTGGTTTGTGCAATGTCTCAATTTTAATAAGCTTAGTTGCGGCTTTAAAACCCATGGAGATAGTAGTCTATTTATATTTCAGCAATACCAGGCACAGCTGCAGCGTGCTTAGGACCCAGAGAACCAAGTGATCCTGAACCAAATGGAACTCTATGCAGACCTGATTTACGGGGAAAGTATAGTTTACCAAAGATAAATGCAAGAAAAACAGGAACAAAAATGTTTTTTTGCTAAACTGGATGCTTTTCTGGGAAAGGGGAGGAAGAAAAGTAAAGGCACTGCACCCTCCATTATGGAAGAGCAGCTTTCATCCCATTGACAGTGTCCCCTTTTTATTTACTTGTTTTCTTTACTAAGCTAGAAAGCAGATGTGAATTTAGCTCCAGATAATGCCCCTCATTTCCTGCAGTGATTTCCACAATTGTCTCTCTACCAGTAAAATGTAGCTGATAATAGCTTTTGGTAACATTTATAAAATTCTTAGTTTAGCATAAATGAATAGTATTGCTCATTTTTCATTTTTCTCTAGTAAAGGGGCAAATACAGAAAACCAACTAAAACAAGTTGTAAAAATAGCATTCTATAAAATTATGTATTATTTTACAGTCATACAAAGCATTTCCTGTATATTTATGGAGAACTGTTTTAGTTGTGGAGATGAGTTGACTCTACGGATTGGCAGTGTTGAATCATTACTCAACGTGCCCTGATCAAACACGAACTGCAACGGGCTCGTAAAATCCAAGCAGTGACTCCAGATTCAGCGGATGATCTGTGCTTTACTTTCCTTTCCCAGGGAAAATGTGGTGATGGAAAGAAATGGATTCCTTTCGTCCATAGGGAAGGAGCGGAGGGGAACAGGAACGGGCTCAGGTTCCTGCAGGCTCCCTCCCCTGATCTCAGTTCTCTCTGAGCGTGGCTGGTAGCTTCGCACCCAACACTTTCGCTCTTACTGCCTTCCTCTTCCTAATGGGAACTGCCTGTTGCCACCTGGAAAGAAAACTGTAGCCTCTGCTACAATTGCCGCCTTAGGGCGTCAGGTATATTCAGGTGGTATGCGCACAGCCCGCCCATGAAAGCAAAGATGGGCGCAGGCCCGGTCTGAAGGGGAAGCTGAAGAGTCACGCAGACGTGCTGCACGGTACCGGTGTATCAGCTGTGTCGGTCGGCGCAAAGCTCCACTGCTTCAAGAAATGTTTGCTGGCACAAGGCTGAGACAGAGGCTGCGGAAGCTGCGTCCCCTTTTCTGATGGATGAAGAGTCGAGATAAAAGCAAGGAGACACATACACTAATGGGATTCTCGTCGGTTGCACGGAAGCGTTATCTTTACTTGGCTTTGTGATTAAATCATTCTGGGGATGAGAATGCTGTCACTGAGCAAGCACCTGTCATAAACTGCATTTGACAGATAATAAAATTCATATTATCAGTTGAAGTTCCTGCCTTTGAAAGCATAGCTGAGAGTAAAAGGAGTGGTCGTGAGCTTATCCTTACAATCTCTGACCCAAACAGCAACTTTAGCATGCTTTTTTCTCTAAGATGGGAGTTTGAATTTAGTCCTCTGCATGAAAATCCTGTTTCCATGGAAGAAAAATGGCTGATTGTAAAGCTGCACCGTTTTTGAAAATAATATAAACTGCAAGAGAAAACGGAAAAAAAATCCCCTTTTATGACAACAAGCATTATTACGTGTGTTACATATTGATGGCACAGAAGGAAAAAAAGCACTCATGAGTGGTCATTTATGAAACTGCAGTAGGACATTAATTCATAGTGTAAAGGGGAGTACTGGGAACCCCATGAGATGCTGGTAATCACTTTTACAAGAATTAGTATAGGAAACTTGTTCATTCCCCTTTCTGCAGCACTCGGGAGTTATTCAGTTAATCCCACCTGGGGAGAGAAATGTTGCATGCTACAGGAGCACATGCTACGGTATTTATTAATTTAGTTCAGTGTTTGACAGATTTCAAATTTGCTTTTCCAGAATGCCAAATATTATTGTTTTAGTTCCTGTATTTTGCTTCTTACCAATGAGTTTACAAGAACCACCTCCATCTGTGTTTCTTCTTGACAAGTTTTCTGAAATGAAGCTATTAAAAAAATGTTTGATGCTTTAAAAATCTATTGTAGACATTCTGTCTCAGATATTGACAGTATCTGTCAGCCACCGAATAAACACAGCTTATCTGGACTCTTTTCATGCCTTGGAACACTTCCATTAGGTCTTAAACTTTATTTTTCAGCTAGGTCTTATGTCGACAGTGATGTAACGTTCAAATTGATATGTGTTTGATAAAAAGCAATACATTTGATGAACAGTCTGGCGAAGTACTGAATGAGTCCTTGTTATCCATTTGGATGAAGAAAGCCTGGCCGATTTTAAAGTGCTTGCTGGACTACCACGCAGCGCCTTATGGCACAGGTCACTGCTGCCTGGTGCTTTGTCTCGGGGCTGCAGTCCTCAAAGCCCAGTGCATTTGGCATCCTTTTTAAAACAGTCCGTGTATTTTACAGATGACCCTTTTCGGTTCTTATTTCACCGTGAAATACTTAGCATATTGGTTCAAAGCCACTATTTATACCGACATCACCGCTCTGGTGAGTGCCTTTCTTACTAAAATTGCACCTTGCTTACAGCGGGAGCAAAAGGGATGCAGTGCCGAGCTCCTCTCACGCGGTGAAACGGGACGAGCCCTTTAGCTGGTGCGGTTTTTCCTTTTGCAGTCCTTTACCCCGCAGGAGGCAGCCGGGCGGCCGACGAGCAGCTCTGCTGCCTTGGCAGCTCCTGGTTTCACTCCAGCACGGCGACCGCGCCGCCGCAGCCACCGCATTTGTCAGCTGCGTGCCAGCGCGCTGACAAAAAGCACTCGCCTTCCAGGAAAAAAGCTGGCCTTTCCTCCCCGCTAGCAGCACCTCTTGTCGTCGGTGCGTGCTTAACCTGCCGTCACCCTCTTGCCAGAAGATGTGAGGATTGAGCGTCGACGTTGACCCCTGGGGCAGCAAGGCGAGCTGGCTGGAAGCGTCCCTGTGAAAAGCCTTTTTCTGACGGCGTCACAGTGTGAATGCGACCGATTCGGTACGTGGTGGAGTCGCCATCACTGGAAGCGTTCAAAAACTTGGCACTTCGGGACACGGTTTAGGGGGCATGGTGGTGCTGGGTTGGTGGTTGGACTTGATGATCCTAAAGGTCTTTTCCAGCCTTAACGATTCTGTGATTCTGAGATTACTCTGAAAATACGTGGGAGAGCGTGTAAAGCAGGACAGTGCTTGGTAACGCGGCTACAGATTTACAGTCTGAATCCTCAAAATAGGGTATAAAATGGCTTTTCTGTATATGCGTACGTGCACGTGTGTGGGGAACACACAGGAGGCCCAGGCCTATATTTCTTTATGAAAACAAGGAAGGAAATAATTTCGGGTGATTTCGGGTGCCCAGTTCCCGAGTACGTTAATCGTTAGAGGCAAAAGACAAAAAGAAATACAGTTTCAAATAAAATACTGTTTATCAGAGGTATATTTTATAAGACTTACAAAGTAACCATTCCCTGGTGTATACAGCTGCGATACTGTAATTACGTTATTCTCTGGAAATTGTTTTTTCTGTGGAGCAGACGAAGAGAATGATGCTTTAATACAGCGATAGTTTTTCCCCTCGTGTTTACAAGTAGGCCTTGAATTCTCCGCCTGAGATTTGCATCATTACAATTCCACTTGACCCGAATCTTCCTTGCATATTTTGATTTTGTGACACTATTAAGTTTATTTGGCAATGGAGTTATTTTCGTCCTAATTAATTTTCTTGACTGTGTTTGTTACTTTCACAAAGTGAGACAGAGACTAGAAAGAAAAAAAAAACCCCATAAAAGTCTCAATATTTTCCTAATGTTTTACTTCGTTTAGCCTAGCAACTCTGCACTGTCAAATATGCTGGCGATCGGTGTTGGACCTGGCTGGAAAAAGTCCGAGTTACCAGTTAGGTGACCCATGAACAAAACTATTTTGAGAATGCAGGAGTGCAAAAGGACATAGGATTGGGCTTCACTAACCTTATAATTTAGGGAATTTGGGTCAAACTTTATTTTCTATAGCAGGACTGAAACATTCTGAGGTTTTTGCCTGGTTGATCATTTTTTCCCCACTAGAACACAAGCACTGTGCTGAATGTATGCTTTTTACAGAAATGCATTGCTTCAATTACCTTCCTTTGTCTTTCCCTCCCATCCCTGAGCAATACTGGATACATCCCCTGTATTAAGCGTTTTAACAAGATGTTAATCATGCGTTTTCTAACCTTGCAAAATTTTTATTTATCCGTGTTTTCTCTTTTTGTCTGCTGTTCTTTGGTAGTTAGGTTTAATTAACTCACCTTATGGAATACTTCTCAAAATATTTCTGCTAGCAGGGATAATAATTAATCCAGAGAAGCTTTATTCTGTAAATTAGAAGATAGTAAAGACATTTACTTCTCACTTAATAGTAAAAGATATGTTGGTTTCTTCCTTTGTCACTCCAGGCCACATGTTCCAACACAATGAGAACGTCTTCCTTCTTTTTTTAAGAACACATTTTTTTTTAATCCCCTTCACATTTGAATGACCTAAGACATGGGAGAAAAGCTGGTCAAATGAGTCAGATGTTTTGCTTGGGCTATTGATTCTGCTTCCTTTCTGGAGGACACATTTAAAGTTTATATACTGCTGTATCATTTTTTTCTCATTTCCTGGAGCCATTTTATACAGGAACTTTTCTTTCCTCTTTACCTTTCATCAATTTCTTTGTTCTTGAAATATAGTTACATACTACACCAAAGGAGAAAGAAACAAAAATTGAGAGACAATGGTAAGTAAAAAATGAAAGCCTCAGTCTAGAAATTCAGGATCCCCCTGAACTTCAAGTGTAGTGATTTTGCCTTATCTCCTGGCTTTCCTACATTGCTCTTTTATGACCTGAGAAGCTAAGGTAATAGGATAACATTAGTCTGTCTCGCAAACATAGCGGTAGTAACCATAACACTGAAATTCAGTTGCAATGTAAGCCTTTTTTTTTTTTTTTAAACCAGCTACTAAGTGACCTTAGAAAAGCAGTGTCCAGAAAGGACTGGGAATCTGATTGCATCAAGATTAACTGACCAAGCTCTGCCCTCAGCAGTTCCAGTTCCAAACATTTGCTGCTTCCCCTCTCCTCCTCCACCCCCCATGCCCAATCTACCCCTCTTGCTCTTATCTTAGCATTTCAAAACCTTTGAGCATCTAACAAAAGCAATTATGGATAGAAATGGTAAAAACTAAATCTGAGATTTTCTCCTCCCCTCTCTTTTTAAAAAAGAAATTCTTTTGCACTCCTGTTCTCTAAATGTCTAGCAGGTGATTATTTCACGGCCTTGAATTTTGAAAGGCAATAGAATATAATTTAAATTCTATTGTACATTGTTCTATCAAGAGATATTCCAATTTATAGTTTAATTGAGCGACTGGCAGTGTAAAAGAAGACAAGAAAAAATGTTTTTAGATAAGTTTTAAAAATCTGGTTAAACTGTTTTTGTAATTGCTTATATGTCAAGAAGGGAGGGTAATATTAGACCTACTCTTCTATTTTTGGCTGCCTAGTTTCTAAAAATACAGCAAACTCTCCTGACGGTATGACAAAGAATTGCAGTTACATTTTAATGCCACCCTTGAAAATACGTGAGTTGATTTTTTGGTGATCGGTTTGTTGTTTTTTTTTCATTAGGAAAGGTCTTGCTACAAAGCACTGCTTTCACGGGGAAACGGTGTGCGTGCATGGTAGCGGGAGTTGTTCTGTCGGTATCGCTGGTGTCCAGCAGAACACGAAGAAAGCTGAAGCAGACATTGTGCATTGCACAGGCTCCTCCGGGACTGGAAAAGAAACAGTTCTCTCAACTGCCAACAATGTCACAGCGGCAGATTCCTAGTGCTCGGTTATAGAAGTGTTGAGCCTTCTTCATTCTTTAGGGCTTATTTTGTTTTCTGGGGGAGCGGTGGAATTTGGCTTTGGTGTCCAAACTTCCCTCAGGCGCTGTGTATCGCACGCAAGACCGGAACGTGTCTCCGCTGCAGAGATAATTTGAATGAGTTTGTTCTCTTGGATCAAACCAGCACAGGTGGGACTGTCCACATAGAAAACAATATTTGAGCCTTTGTATCCATCTTCCTGGTGGAGTGACTATTATTGATCTTACGAGCCCTGGGGACCAACCCACGACTCTCCTCACTGCAGTCTGTTTCTCTGACAGGTCCTGCCATAGGGAACAGGGGGAAAACTAGTTCACACATTTTTGGCTATACTCTCATCCTCTCACTTCCTTTAAGTCTTTTCTCTTCAGTATCCCACATTCAGCAGCATGGTTAAGCACTATTTTCCCATTCAGAATAATTTTAGGAGTTCTGGTTCATTTATGTTGTACCCTATATCTGGAAGATGGCCATTCTGCTTCAGTTGGTTCTTGAGGGGGTAATAAATCTCTGTAACAATGATCACTAGAAAAACTGGAAGAATGTTTGGTTTTGTGCCCCTCAGCTTTTTTTTGGAAGAGCCTTTTCTCTTGCTGTTTACCTTCTGTTTTTGCGGCAGGTTCGAATGAGAACAGAGACCATGATGTGCTAGGCGCTCTCAGTCACTAACAAATTTAGGATTATACAAGTTGGGTCCATAGTGATACCACCCTATCTTCTGAGCCAGCAATAAGGTCCTTAAATTCAACAGTTAACTTTCAAGACAGTAGAGTCATCTGTGTAATTTTTCTGCTTTAGCCCATAAGCACAGCTGCAAGAAGTTCAGTCTTCTGTATTGCTTTGAGTTTTTAGATTAGCTGTTTCATTCTAACCATCCAGTCATTCTTTCTTGGCATCACACTCACACCTCCTCTGTCTCCCCTTCCCTGAAGAGACTTATATTTAAATATTAAATTACTGTTAAGTGAGGAATAATTTGAAATGTCTAGGAAATTAAATTTTAAACACTGATCTAAGCTGCTCCCTCTATGTCACATATTACCCACATTACTTGAAGCAATTCCGTGCTGTCTCGCATCATGCCCCATCACAGATTACTGGGTTGAATGCACAGTCATTAAAGACAGGATGATGGGAGAGAGAATAATGTCCCTTAGTGTTTTTTTCATCTGCCAGCTCCCCGGCCAACATGACACAGGACTGCACTCCACTCTGCGGGAAGACACAGACCAATACAGGGCTGTGGTTGACCTCGTGTTACTGTCTATTGTATTCTAGCTACCTCTTTTCTCACTATCCACATTCAGCGTGCAACTTGAGGCCCAATATTGTTCATTTTTGTGTACTTATTTTCCTCGTAGGTAAGAAATCCACACCCGTAGACGTGATTTCTGGAGAAAAAATCAAACATGAAACAAAGCTTCCCATAACAGGTAATGCTGGAGGCTGACAAGAGGGACAGAATCTAGCAAGCGTTGTATCACTGCAAGGGCTGGAAAAGCTTGTGTTATAGCAGTGTCATCACCACACTACACTGCATTTCACTACTCAGATATAATTTTTTTCATTTTTTAATGTATTACTGCACCATTTCATGTAAATATGGGTGTACTTTTCCAGAAGTACAACCTCGCCTTGTTTTACCCTGCTCCCCGTGTATCAATGAGGTGACAGTAAAGTTAAGATTTAGGGTATCCTTATGTTTTTCCTCATGTTATTTCCTTGGGAGGAGAATTGATGATTGCAGTGCTATGGCTGTGGGTGTGTTGTAGGGAGAGGGTTTGATCCAGCCAAAGGGCAGGGAAAAGCCCGACCATTAACTTGACCCAGATGGTAAAGTGCAGACCTTCATGAAACTTGGCAGGAACACCCAAGTCAAAGAGGTGGCACGCTTTCCTTAAGTTAAACTACTTACCTATTTTAGCTATTTAGGATAGCTGTTTTTCATTTGTTTGGCAGGACAAAGCTACAGCTAGATTTAACAGAGGAGAACAGAGAGCCCTGAGTAGCAAGTACAAAGAAATTCTACGAGTCAATAAATGCCACTGCGAAGGAATGTGCCACCTTGCTAAGGTAATGTGCAATAATATCCACCACTCCAGTTTGATAAGATCTTTATTTCCAGGTTAATTCTCTGGTTTCAGACTAAAGGTCATCCCAAGCTGCCAAACAAAGATTTTAGACCTTTAAACGTAGCTGTATCCTGAGTGTGCTCTGCTGTTTAGTTTATAAGTTCGAGTTCAGCTTTTGCATCAGGTTATTTCCATACCTCTACTCTAATCACACTGAGGCAACCTGTGCTTGCAGGGGTCCACAGTAAGACCAGGATCTGGGAATTTTTGTAGCTGCAGAGTATAAACTCCTTTAGATGTCTAAAGAAGTTAATCAATGACAGAAGGCTGACTACTTTAAATCATCATCCTTTTAAAATATGAAAAATTTTCTTTTTTCCTACGTTTAGTAGGTCAACAGAAAGAATCAAGAACTACTATGAGAAGTAAACATTTCCAAGATTTCCTAAAGAGTCATCACAGGTGCCCATTTGCTGTATACTCTAGAAGTCTGATCTCGGTCAAACATTCTGTTAGTCTGCAGCAGATTAAACAACTGCATTACAGTGAACTGATTTTGCTTCTCAACAATTCAGCTTTTTCAATTTCTAGCTATACTTGTTTAAAGCAGAGGCTGTCCCGGGCAGGCTCCTTTTGCTCTGTAGGTGACAGAAACACGGGCTGTGAGACAGCTTAGAGAAAGTTTTACCTCTTTACTTTCAGTTACATCCGTCTTTTAAGAAGCTAGTCATAAACTTTGTGGGTTTTGTTTTTTTTTCCTGATTCAGGCTTCCAAACACACTCTATATGTGATGGGGAGGAGTAGAACTTCTCAGATAGCATCCTAAAGAAGTGGGCTTCAGCCTCGGGCACAAGCACCCTGGGACAGCTCAGAAGCAAAAGGGCACACTGGGAATTCTGCCAAACCAGCATGTCTAAGCACTGGGGGTTGTGAACTTCCTGATGGACAAGATACGAGAGTACTGGGATGTATTTGGTAAAGGCCTTATTCCAAGCAGTGGCAAGGATGAGGGCATGAAATAGTAACGTTACACAAATGTTAGCAAAAGTGGCAAACAGCCTTTATGTGGTGTGTGTTACTTTGAAGATGGGGTAAATGTTGAAGCTTTTCTTTCCTCTCTAAACTTTTTTTTTTTTTAATATGTGTATCAAAAAAGGAGGGGGAGAGAAAGGCAAAATGCTATGATTCATTATGTTATTCATTTTCAGTAGCCGCAGAGAAAAAAATGTGGTCACTGACTTTCAAAGAAAATCTATGATGTAGGCCACATTAGTATGGGTATCTCTAACTCAGAACTGAGAAAGATTATTTATCGCATTATATAGGAAGAAGCTTTGAATTTTCAGAGCATGGACTGCATTCAAAGAGACTGGACAACTTCTTTTATTTCCAGTCTCAAGTGAATGGTTTTCCTCCTATTTGCAATTGAGAACATCCCCTTGATAACCATAAGATATAATTAGGTGTAATAACATTAGAAAAGGCTGCATGTGTTTTTTTAAAACTTAAAAAAAATATTTAAAAAATTACTGTGTGTACTTCTGCACACATATGCTTATTTAATTTCATTCTCTCTTTTCCTCTGCTGTATCCCCTTATGCTTAGCAGCTAAAATTAAAAGGAATGAATACCTTGACTAACCGTCTCGCTGTGGTTTGGAAATCTCTGTTGTAAGGAACTTCGCGAAGAAAACTATCTTTTGACTCTTGATCAGTGTACTGACTGTGCTTAAGAAAAATTTAATGACTGGTTTTGAAAGATTAACTTAGGTAGCTTCATTGTCGACTTAAGTCATTAACTACATTCTGCTCACTTAAATTTCAGCAGGTCCACTTGGGCTGCTAACCATATTTGTCATTTACATGGCTCATTCGAATGAGAGATTCATGTGTTTCATTACATGGTAAACCACTTCTCTGCTTCTGCTAGGCACGCAGGAACACACTGCAGGGCAGCACCTTGCCCCTGCTGTGTATCGCTTCAGAGAGGACTGTCTTTCCCGGCAAATTTTTAGCGTCTGGAAAACACTCATGCACATCATGCAAACAAAGAAACATTACATTGCTTCCTACAAAAAATACCTTTCCCAAGTCACTTCTCCACTCCTTTCCAAGGGCTTTTTAGATCAGATATTGCTATTTAAAAGTGAAATCTCTCTCTCACCCATGGCTCAAGCAAATGAGCTGTTTGCAGGGAATCTACTGGAAATTGCAGTGGAGGAAGAAATCTTCCTATAAAACTACAAAACAACTGCAGTCCCAGAATAGCAATGAGCTCCGGGAAGCCCTTTCCTAGTTAGCAGAGTTGCTTGCCTTCCTACACGAGTTTATGGCAAGATGTGTATGCCGCGTGCTGTCTTGCACCCAAGAGATGCTGTCTGTGTAATTAAAAAGAGCCCTTCCTTGGCCGGGGAGGGGGATGGCTAAGCTTCACCCCCCAAATAAGAAAGTAAAGCAGAAGTTTATAAAATAGCTATATTCCATTCGTTAACTATCCAGCATAAGGGAAGATCTGCAGAATCCTAACAGCAGCTTATCACGGCTCTGTGGTTTCTGATGGGAAAACAAATACATCACGTAAAGGGAATAAAGTGCTTTTCTCTGGTTATCATTCCACTCCAGGCTTTGTGTCGCAGATTGTCTGGCAGACTCTCACAATTGTTTCCTCATGCAGCTTCTGGAAATGATCTTCTCTTCGCTAAAGAGAAATATGCCCACAGCAGAGATGGGTTTTGTTTTCAGTATGCCTTTGTGTTTTTCCATCTTACCATTAGTTGATTTTTAGCTCTCAATCACTTTCCTGTGCATGAACATCATTCCTTGTCAAGACTTGTAGAGTGCTCCAGGTAACTGCTGATCTGCCCTGAAATCTGTGTCCTATTAATGGATTCATACTGTTGTGAAAGCTCTGATTAAGCACACTAGGTCTGAGTCGCGCCGTCGGACTGCACTGAGCAAATGGCAGTGCACTTCAGTCGTGCCCATCCGGCTGCACACAAGGAGCTGAAGGAGTGCACAGAGCAGGTCCTGAAGCGGTGGCTCCGACGCAAAGGTACACGCTCAGCTGATGCTAATGGTCCCTAAATGGACTTTCCTTTTTGATTTGTTGGAATTCATCTGTTCAGGCTACCGTGAAGTCTACTATTCGGGGTGGGCTGTGGAGGAAAAATACCCGAGCCGGCTGCTTTTGGCTTTGACTCTGATCATCTGTCTAAAGAAAGGGAAGAGCAGGCGTTTGGATATGAGCTAGCTGGCTACTCTGTGCTCAGAGAGTGCTTTTCCCCCTCCCCGGTAGCTGAAGCGGTGGCAGCTCCTTCTCCTGAGGCTGCTCTCCCAGCGCCGCGCTGCAGGGCGGCCAGCTGGCTCCTGCCTCTTGCCCGGCTACTGTGCCGCCTCGGAGACACACCGAGTCCCCACCTGCGCGAGGCCTGAGGCTTGGATGCGGGCCTGGGAGTTGCAGGAAATTTGACTATGATTCAAATGGATACCATTAAAAATACGGCTTCTTTTTTTTTTTTTTCCCCTCCCCCCCTAGCCAATGTGACTGCAAAGCATCTTTCCTTGAGAGCTGGGGAAGAGCGCATCGAGCCTGACGCCTGATGAAGCCGTTAGTCTCTGCCTGGCATCCTTTTTTTGCTGAAAAAGGTCACACGTGGAAGGCAACGTTGCTAGCTGTTTTCCTCACAACGCCTCAAATACCTCGGAATGAATGGCTTCAGAAATGAGCATTTCCTGCCTCTCCATTGCTTCCAACCCCACCACAGAACATGTTTATTTTTTCAGTTACTTTCTTGAAGTGATTTCAGTTGCTTCCTGTGCACGCAGCACTACGTCTGCGTTTGTGATTCATTACATTGCTTACAGGTGCTTAGAGTTTGGAAGCCTCCTGTAAAACATGATTTGTAGATACATCCTCCATGTGAGATGGGGAGGAAGAGAGGACTCTAGCATGTCGCTGCCTGCTGCACTGATCAAGTGTGAAGGTAGGAAATAAAAATAATCTGTCCAAAGAAATCTGTTCTCTACTGAAAGAGCTTAAAATGGAGGTTTAAACTTAAGAGATTAAGAGGAATGGTAAATTATATATACACATGCGTTTAACAGTAAGGTTACCAACTGTTTGGTTTTAAATCACAGATGCAAAACCAATTACTCCCTTTTGAGAGAGAGCGAGAGCCGGGAGGGACTGAGAATTGCCCAGACTCTTCTTCTCAGCCCTTCTGCCCATTCTAGACCATGCATCGATGTTTCCCTCTGCTCCAAGCATGTAAGCAGAATTTGGCAGTTAAGTGTTGTGAGAAATTAAATGGAGCAGTCCCACATCGGATGTGGTGGGAAAAGTCAGTCTTTAATCTAATTTTCTACAACTTTGATGTCACTGACTTCTCAACCTATCTGTGTTTTTTCCTGCATATTTGCTAGATTTAACCACTCCAAGAACTGAGGAAACCCATGCTGCCATAAAAAAAGCATATTGACTATAATAACATGGCAGGATGAGTCAACAGTATTGAACATTTTAGATCCAATACACAAGTCTCTTGACTCTATCACTGGGTAGGATAACAGCTTGTCACTCTGTTCGCAGAGCAGCCATATGTTGAGAACAAGATGAGCTTCTGCTAGCAGTGGAAGGATGGGGAATCTGGTGATCTCTGGCTCCATCAGGGTCTGAAACAGAGAGTGCTACGTGGTGCAAGCCCAAGGCTGTGCTCCTCTCTTCTCCTTTGCCTTCTCCCTCCCTCAAGTGCAGATTCTTTCTGTCTCATCCCAATACTCTCTCCTCCTCTTCTGCTTCGAGACATCAATTTCTCTCAAAATGGTTAGAATCAGCCTCTTTTTCTAGCTGGGAGTAGTCTCTCTGAAACCAAAACAGAGATCTGAACCGTGCTTTACTCAAGCGCCTCTACCCCGCTGCAGCTTTCAGCATCCAGGTGCTTTTTTCTGTAGTCACACAGATCCAGCCACTTGATCAGCTGCAGCACCTTGCAAGGACTGGGAAAAACAATGGCAAGCAGATTCCTGTTAACTGAACTGTTTCAGTAATGTGGAAAAAGCAGTGCATTCCCCTCCTCCATCAGAACTGCTCTCTAACACAGCAGAGTATTTTTTTCCCTGCAATGCTTCCAATAAAACTCAGCCCAAGGCAGAGAACCTGGCATAGCAAATTTTAGTCCAGATAGTTAGGCAGAGATATAAACAACCAAAACAGGATCTTTCAGTGGAAGCTGTCAGGCGACTGACAAGAAATGATATTACCAGCTCTGTCTACCACTGCATATATCCAGCCTTCCTATGCACACTGCTCACGGTGGCATGCTCGGAGGAGAGGAAGACTTGAACAAGGGGGTTTGCGTATTTCTCCTGAAGTTGCCTACAGCTGTTCAGATGTTTTCCATTTTATTAGCATCCCTGACAGGATATAGCATAATGAGTGCATGAATATTACTAAACAATTAGCCTGGTGACATTTTTCGATTTTATATTACCCTCTAGTAGATATGTAATACTCATACATTAGTAAGTGATTAAGTATTCTGCTGGGTCTCAGACTGCAAGTAATTATGTGCAATTTTAAAGACAGCCAAAGCAGCAATGTAAAATGCTTAAATGAAAAAGGGAGAAAGTAGAGAAAGACAGACAATTCTCAAGAAGACATGAAAAAATTCATACAATCTGCACTAGCTTATACTTAGAAGATACTGATGTAGCATAATGCACTTAACATTACAGATGCATCAATATCTGATAGGAAAACAGAATTATCCTTTTTGCTCAAACAAAGAAGAAAACTCTAATGTTTTTACTGAAATAAGAATGTCTTACAGAAGTCTTTCAGAGGTAAATCACATAAATAGCTCCTTGTCATGGTCAAGCCTTCAGTAAAAGTGGCCTTCTCTATAGACCAAGTGGCAAATAGCCTCTCCCACCTTCTAGTCAAATACAATTTGTAATCTACTCCATCCTACCAGCTCAGCCTTTCTCCCTTGTTAGAGGGGAGCTTTGTCCCAGAACACCCCTTTCCCTCCCCCAGAGTACTCACAGTTAGGAAAATCACACTTGTTTGCTGACTTGAGACTGAAGCAGAACTGCCATCTTGCCTCCCACCGGCCATTTGAGTTCTTGCCATGTTGGACTAAGTAGACTAAGTGTACTACTACTAGTAGTAACAGTTGATGACTAAGTAGTGCATTGCTCCAAAAGTGGGTGCTTTTTACCCTTTCCTGTTTGACAGTGGTGGAGAGAGATGGAAGCCAGTTCCATCACAAAATCCACATTCAATTAAAAACAATAACGCCAACAACAACATTAAGAAATATAGCTGGGCTTAGTTTCTACCACCTCCTCCACGGACTCATCTTTGTTCATCTGGTGGGTTGCATATTCATAAGAACATCCTTCAAAGTGATTGGGACTATCTAGAGATGATCTGGGAGTCCAGCATCCTTTTCCAGTGACATAAGTCTGTCTGTCCCCAAAACAGCTCTCAGAGAGGCCAGGTGGCAACAGAAGCCTCAGGAACTTACCAATTCCATGCAACAGCTGGACTGATGCTGGAGTCCTAATGGGAGAATAGAGAGAGCAAGGCTTCAGTACCTGATGGAGACTATGGGAGATGCTCCTTTGCAGCTATGTCTCTTCACCTTTTCTGGGATGCCTTGCTTCTTATGGCCCCACCTTGCATACCTGTACAAAGGGAGTGAAAGGTCTCAAACCACTTTCAGCTGACACAGAACAGGCTTAGCTGAAAGAGTCTCAGATAAACTTCAAGGCGGAGGTTTTTTTTTAACCTTGGCTGTAGGACGCTCTGTGTAATTGATCTGTACAATAGAATGAGACCTGAGAACATTTTAATATGGAGAAAATATTTAGCTGGAAATCTAACGTTGTTGTCTTGGTACTGCTGGTTGGAGGAAGATTGGCATTTGCCTTGCTGTTCTTGCTACATGTGTCCCTTCCCACCCATGAACTGCTTAAAGTAGTTTTTCAAGCCACACCAACCCAGATTCCTGGAATCTAACTCTTCATGGATGATGTAATTTGAATGATGGATTCCTGTATCTCCTTCTAAAGTAGAGGCACTTTAGCTGTTCCTCCTTCAGACATTTTACAACCAACAGTTACAATAAAAGAAAGAAAGCAAAGGCCTTGAAAAGTATTCACATTTTTCCTATTGCTATGGAAACAAAATGTTGGGTTCCCCCCCATCAGTGCATGCTGTTATGCTTTATTATGAAACTCTGGTAAGGCTTATCTTCTTATAATGAACAGCTTTATGTAACTTATGTAACCTCCCTTGAATTGTTGCAGAAGTGGCAAGTCTAGACTATGAAGTAATGCTTTACAGTACATTTTACCTTGAGATATTTTGCATACCAGCTTCTGTGGTCACAATGACAAGGACTTCTCTGCCTGCCTGAGAGGAATTTGTGTGTGTTATTTGAAGGCACCAGAAAAACAGCTACAAGTGATGTCTCCAGGCAGACACTTGAATGTACAAGAAAGAAATTTGAAAGACATCTCACTATATTCAGTGAAGACAATGCTGCAGGTATTTCCTAGATGCAGACATCTCTCTAGAGATCCTGTTACATACTGTTGTCCTGGTTTCAGCCAGGGTAGAGTTAATTTTCTTTATAGAAGCTAGTGTGAGGCTATGCTTTGGATTTGGGATGAGAAAATGTAGAGAATGTGCTGATGTTTTGAGTTGTTGCTAAGTAGTCAAGGACAGTCCAGCTTCTCGTGCTGGGCTGCCAGCGAGCAGGCTGGGGGTGCACGGGGAGCTGGGAGGGGACACAGCCAGGACAGCTGACCCAGGCTGGCCAAAGAGATATTCCATATTATATGACGTCATGCTCGGTATATAAAGCTGGGACGGAGAAGAAGGAAGGGGTGGAGGGACGTTCAGAGTTATGGCGTCTGTCTTCCCAAGAAACCATTACGCGTGATGGAGCCCTGCTTCCCTGGAGATGGCTGAGCACCTGCCTGCCCATGGGCAGTGATGAATGGATTCCTTGTTTTGCTTTGCTTACGTGCGCGGCTTTTGCTTTACCTATTAAACTGTCTTTATCTCAACCCATGAGCTTCCTCACTTTTACTCTTCTGATTCTCTCCCCTGTCCCACCGTGGGGGAGTGAGCGAGCGGCTGCGTGGGGCTTAGCTGCCGCCTAAGGGCTAAACCACCACAGTCCTTTTTGGCGCCCAACGTGGGGCACGAAGGGTTTGAGATGACAGGATTGGTTGGAATGTGCTAGATTAAATTTATAGCTGTTGTTGCTGTTTAGCTATTAATTGCCAGGCCCCTGGGCATGCCATGGGTTTGCTTCCCTTACGTGTATTAGAGCCCGGTGCTCGGCAGTGGCTGCCTTCTGCTGTCGCTGCTGCCGTGCTGCTGCCCTGCTGGTCGTCCGGCTCTGCTGGGCCTGGGAACACTTTGGTAACAGCCACGGCCACGCGCCTGGGCTGGCAGATGGCCGGGGCATCGCTGCTGTTCTGCTGCTGCTGTCCTGGACGGGCTGGAGCTCCGCTGTGAACTCGAGTCGAAGGGACTGTGACCCGTGGGTGAGTCCATGTGGGAGCAGGACACCCCGCAGCATCTGTGGCCATGCGTAAGCCCACGCCAGAGCAGGTACATCTCGACGCATCTGTGGCCATGGCTCTGTCTGTGCCGCAGCAGGTACACCTCTGACGGGATTGTGGCACACGGATAAGTCCACGCTGGAAAAGGTAAACCTCAAAGTGTCTGTGGCTGTGGATAAGTCTATGCTGCAGCAGGTGCACCTTGAAGTATTAGCGATTGTGGATGAGGTCACGCTGGAGCACCTCAAAGTGTGTGGCCATGGAGAAGCCCTCGACAGTGCAGGTACATTCCCGGAGGGACTGGAACTGTGGGTAAGGCCATGCTGGAGCAGATTTATCTCCGGAGGTAGTGTGGCCCATGGAGGAGGCCATTTTGGAGCAAGTGCACCTCGAAGTGACTGCAACTGTGGATAAGTCTATGCCACAGCAGATACACCCCTGGAGACTGTGGCTCATGGAAGGGACTGCACTCTGTGGATAAGTCCAAGCTGGAGCAGGGGCAGGGGGAGGTGTTCATGGCAATGTTAAACCCTATGGTCTCGTCCAAAGGGCCCAGGGGTGGAGATTGTAATGGAAATACCTTTAAATTGTTGTAACCCATGATTTGAGTTGTATGTTATAGGAACTACTATAGCAGGAACCACCCAAACCAATGGAGGGGTCTTACAAGAAGCAGTGCAAGTGCAGCAGTGACCTGACCTGAGCTGACTTTGGTCTTTATCTCAAACCATGAATTTCCTCACTTTTATTCTTCTGATTCTCTTCCCCATCCCACCGTGGGGGAGTGAGTGAGCGGCTGCGTGGGGCTTAGTTGCTGGCTGAGGCTAAACCACGACAACTGTTAATCTCACTTCTCTGATCTACCATGCAGACTTCTTTCATGCTGTGCTGGGGTGGATCTCTTCATTTGGTTCCTAACACTCTCTGCCTCTGCTTTTCTCAATATCCATATCTAGGCCAGCTGTGGAAGCAAAACACGTTTTTCCTTAAAGTATTAAGTAGGAATTATGTCCTGTCACATACTCCATGAACAGTCAGATATTTTGGAAAATGTCCTGGTTTCAGCCAGGGTAGAGTTAATTTTCTTCATAGAAGCTAGCATGAGACTATGTTTTGGAGTCGGGATGAGAAAATGTTGATAAGGTGCTGATGTTTTGAGTTGTTGCTAAGTAGTCAAGGACGGTCCAGCTTCTCATGCTGGCCTGCAGCGAGCAGGCTGGGGGTGCACAGGAAGCTGGGAGGGGACACAGCTGGGACAGCTGACCCAGGCTGGCCAAAGAGATATTCCATACCATATAACGTCATGCTCAGTATATAAAGCTGGGACGAAGAAGAAGGAAGGGGTGGAGGGACGTTCGGAGTTATGGCGTCTGTCTTCCCAAGAAACCATTACGCGTGACGGAGCCCTGCTTCCCTGGAGATGGCTGAGCACCTGCCTGCCCATGGGGAGTGGTGAACAAATTCCTTGTTTTGCTTTGCTTGCATGCACGGCTTTTGCTTTACTTATTAAACTGTCTTTATCTCAAACCATGAGTTTCCTCACTTTTACTCTTCCAATTCTCTCCCCCGTGCCACCGTGGGGGAGTGAGCGAGCGGCTGCGTGGTGCGTAGTTGCTGGCTGGGGCTAAACCACGACAGAAAAGCTGAAAGTTAATTAATCCATACCTTTCCATGCTGTAAGCGTTGAGTTTGTTGAAGTCCTACAGAGAACATAGTTTTGACAAATACTTGCCATGTGAGGCAGCTCTGACTGTGTCTAGTGCCATCCCATAAGTTAATCAAGACAAGGTGTATTGGGTGTTTGTGGAAAGGTGTTGGTAGTGGGTGGGCTGCAGGGTGGCTTCTGAGGAGAGATGGAGGGCTGCCCTGTGCTGGACACAGCTAGTTCCAGCCAATGGCCCCAATGCAGGACACAGCTGAGCTCACCATCCAAGCTGGTGGAACCTTGATGAAAACATATTTAAGAAACAGCTTATTTTCTGTCAGGGCAGAAAAATACAGACTGAACTATTTTTACCTGTAGGGAGAAAGCTTAGGAATAATCCTTGAGGACCTTCCTTGGGTGCCCAAGCCCAACTACAGGCTGGATGCTCAGCTGAATCCTGCTCACTCCCCTACCCAGGAGGAGTTTCCAACCTCATGCTCAGCACTTCCCGAGAGCCTGAGAGCTGAGGGACCAGCGGAGAGGTCACTCCATCCCCACCTCCCCCTGAGTCAGCTAGGGTCTCCCAAGACTTCTGTCACTCAGCTTTCACTGTAAATGGCAAAGAGTAAGGAAAGGTTCAGAATCAGACTGAATGGTCCTGACAAATAAATAGCTCTGGCACCTGCTGTCGGCCCAGCTCTCTCTCACGGCATTCATAAACTAAGAAATGACTGTTGCAGGCTGGCTGCTGAGAAAGAACTATTTCCCACTTCTGGCTCTAGATTCACCTAATCTCTCTGCTACTAGTGCCAGTCCTGCTGAGTCAGCTCCAGTGTCTGTATCTCCTGACTTTGCAACTCGTGCATTATCAGTTTATCAGTTTTCCAGCACCTTTGAGCACACAGTAGAGAGTGGGGTCAAAACCAGAGATAATACCTTTGTATGGCACATCGAGAGGTCTTTTGCAAAGCTGTATAGATGAGAAAAATAAAATCCAGCACACCGCTGCTTCCTGGACTTCATGCAGAAACTGCCACCCAGCCCATCCATCTACTGTCAGCTGATGCAGGTGCAAGATAACAGCTGGTTTTTTTTTGCTTAAGCGGTGTGTATACTTGCTGGAGTGGTGTTTACTGATCATACCAGCTGTCACTGAAGTCTTTTTTCACAGACACTGCGGCCTCTTGGGATCCATACAGGAGCATGCAGCAAGGAGGTTGCATTACTTTTTCTGCCATGCAAAACTTAAGGTCTCCAAAACCTTGTCTTCCAGAAGGCTCAGCCTGCTCACAGCGGAGATGCTTTGCTGATCTGTCTCTATCTCATCTCCTTCACTTCTGTCTATTGTGGGAGTAAACCATCTTGGAAACTAGGTACCTGCAATCCTACTTGGGAGTGGACTGTCTGGGGGTTTTTAGATACTGGGAAGAAGACGTAACTATGTGTGTCTGTCATCTGAGGTAATATGGGTGCTGGGACCATGATTCTAGCTTGGAGATAGCATTGGAAGAGAGAAACCATATGGTAGATGTCTATATCCAGACAAGTGGTGTAAGCGTGGCTGGGAGATCTACTGGGGAGGGCTCAATCCAGGCCAGTATTCATCATCATCAGGCTGAAATTGTAGAGAAGTTTAATGGAAATTAAGCATACAGTAAAGGTTTTAAAGAGTTGATGTAAATTTCTGTTCAAATTTCTCTCTTTCTGTTAAATGGGGACAAGACCAGGCCATTAAAACCAATGAATAATTTCTAATAATACTTGGTGGCTAATTTTAACATATTGAAAATCAGTGGTACTATTGAAGTAGAAATCTTTGAACACTAACCATTTTGCTTTGTCAAAATATTGTAATTTCACTGTCTTTGATTTAAATGTAGTTCCTTAAATCTCAGCTACACATAATAAGTGAGTCATGAATTTAAATGGTACAGATTAAAGTCTAACCAAAAATATTCATAATTTTCACAGGAGATATTGATCTTGTCTGTCCTTTATATGGTCGCTATATGAAGTACAACATGGCTGTTATTGTCAACAGGGTATGTTCACATCAAAGGGAAGAGATTCCAGTAAAAATACGGTATTTCTTGTTGAATGCCCATGTACCTGCAGACCATGTATTCTTTTTAAAATATCTCTGATATTTTTCCCATGTTTTCTGTTCTTACTTCTAGAAGGGAGAATCTTTGCTGCTGTGCTCCTACCTAACATGTACCTAACATTTTTTACTTTAATGCCTCGTTCAGAAATGTCCAGGCTATATGTACTGAGCAAAGAATGCAAACAAAAGTTTTTCTTCTAATTGGGAAAATGTTAAAGTTGCAAACTCTAACTCTAAACCTAAATACTTGAAATGACATACTTGTCTGGACACACATAGTTTCTACAAACCTCGCTCTTCCATCTCTGTACTGTAAAGAGCGCTTTGTACAGACCTTCCGCTGACCTCAGATTCGTCATCATCTCTGCTACCGGTGTAGCTGTGTGCTCCAAGGTTTTATTCAGTAATGGCAATAGTTTACAATATATGTAAATATATGTATTTTCCTGGCTTATATATGTAAATGTGGAGAGAAAGAGAGAGAGAGATATCTGTCTATGTCTGTCTGTCTATCTATCTATATGTTCCAGAATCCTGCCTTTTGAAGATTTCGGGAATACACTGCCAGGATACGGGCTACGGGGAAGAGAGACTGGGGAGTGTTGTAGGGATCCTTCCCAGCAGTCTCATACTTACATTTTCTCTTACATGGTGCGGCATGTCCCCTCCTAAGAGCTAGACAGTCTCCAGGCCCTGCGTGTGCCCGGAGGACACTGAGGTGCAATAGGTAGGGTTTCAGTTGCACTAGGGTATTAAGCAGACCTTGCAACACAGAAGGGAATTACTTGCATATTCATTCCTATTTTTTAAATGCTTGTAATGTTGCAGAAATGCTTATGTATAACTCATTCTCCGTCTTCTTTCCTCAGGTCTGCTTTTGTACTTGTTGGCATAGCGCTTCTAGATATAAGAGTTAATGTTGAGCTCTGACCCATCGCTTCCATGTTTCATATAGTGAACCACAAGGTTTGGTTCTCTACATAAACACGGATTATCTCACTTGATTTTCTGGGACTTGTCAACCCATGTGCAAATTATCATGGTTTTGCTACTGATCTGCTGCCATCTTAAGATCTTTATACTGTAAAATATTTTTCTCACACAACTTCCATGATGTTCCCAGGGGGGTCATGTTAGCATATGTGTATGAGCTCTTGGGGATTTAAATTGACTCTCATAACCTGTTTTAATTTCAGTTGTTGGGATGGGGTGTTTTGTTTGTTTGTTTTCTCTTTACTTTTTTTCTTCTTTTCCTTCATCTGGGACTTTTTCTCCTTAATTTGCCTTATTTCCATTCGTAATTTTTGTAGTCTTAGCTGAAACTAAGATCCTCTTCTCTTTCCTGGACCCATTTCACCCTTGACCAGTCTTTTCTATTGGGCAGTTTCTGTCTCGTTGGCCTGAGATGCTATCTGCTAACATGGGAGTCTAAGAAAATGAAGAATGATTATCATAAAATCCATAGTTAAAGCTGGTTGGAAAAAGCCACAGTGATGTGGAAAGAGGAGATAAGGATCTGAATAAGTGGCAAGATAGAGAAGACTTACTGCTTCTGAAACAACCAAAACAATGTTGTAACAAGAGATGAAATAATCTGGAAAACGGCTATAGTTCTCACTGTAAAGCAATCTCCTACTAGGTAAAGTTATCAAGATGAGCAACTAAAAAACATATGAGAGAAACCTGCTGTGTTTTTCACTTCAAGACACAAAACACATTCTTGTAGAATACCCAACTGTTTGTTTTTTGTTTTTTTAATTATAATTTCCTTTCCTGCTGCTCTTTTATGGCTCCTACCGCCCATGTGATAGATACATTTGTACAGTTTTTTCCCACCACTTTTGTAGACAGTGAAGAAAGGCAAGTGATAATATCAAAACCAGCCTTGAGATCCAATAGAAGGTGACATTAGATGACCCTGTGCTAAGCTTCAAGGAGACAGTCAGGAAGCCACTGAAGCAAGGTAGTTATCAACGTGCTCTAAGAAGGGGAAAATACTGAAAGTAGGGCTTATTTGGCCTGAAGCAAGGTTGATATTTTATGGTGGTGACATTTTTTTTTTTTAATAAAAGGAGAGGGAGAGCAGTAGCTTTCAGTGCAATAGGTAATTCAGTGAAGGAAAAGTAGGTGACTGTAATGCTGAGAAATGCCCTGTGGAATGAATGTAAGGTGAAAACTGGAACTGGAAAGAGATCTAGTGGAGTGTGTCACTTAGTTAAAACATCAGCTTAACATTTGTTTAACATAGAACTGATGAAGTGGTGAAAAGTTAATAAGGGCAACAGCAGATCTGTGTTTAAGGGTGTATTTAACAGGCATCTGTTCTGTGGTATATTTAGTAAGTTATTCTCTTATTGTCTAGAAATCTTTAAGGTCCAAATCACTGTCCAAAATAAGGAAGATACAGTCATTTTCAGACCACCTACCCTGGTACATGAAATGATCTGCTGTGGCTTTTAAGCTTGAAGGAGGAATAAGCTTACTCAGTTAGAGCTGATGGACCTTTGGTCCTTGCATAGTCTTTAGAAGAATGACACCAAATAGGTGCCATTTTCAGGTTTCATATGAGAGATATTAAAGCGCCTTTACTAGTATTGTAAGTGTTGGATAATGTGACCTTACAAAGCACGCCTTGTCCTAAGGCATGTCTCCATCCATCTCTATGTTGCTTATGCTGCATGCTACAAAGTAGTCTCTCCTTTCTTGTGTATGTGCTTTCTTATCACAAATAGGGTGCCTTCATGGAAGACCTGTCCTGGCACACCTATGAGCAGAACAGCCATGCCTTAAGAGCAAAGCTATAAGCAGTATCGCTAGTGTTATTCACTGCTCCAAGACACTTACCTTAGTGAGCAACAGTTGGCTGAGATGCTTTCCAGGGTAGCCACCTTGTTCATGTGGTCTCATTTTCATGTGTTGCATGAGACGTGTGTTTCTCATTTGGCTTTGATAGCCTGAAAACCAGGACCTTGAGAGCTAGGAGGCAGCTGAAGACCCAAGGATAGGCTTTTGTCTTGTTCAGGTAGGACCTCAGCTGTGGTTTAACAGGTGCTTCTCATGCCAGAAAGGCATGAAGGGCAAGGTGAACAAGTATATGCAAACCTTGTGTGCCTCCTTGACAAAGTATGCTATGGACACAACCGAGGCCTCTCCAGTGAAGATGCAACTGGGGTCATTGGAAGAGCATCACTGAGCCTAGGAAACTGGCAGAAAGTTGCGTGTGCCTGCCAAAGGGCAATATATACACAGCCTGTGGCCAGTTCTGGTGCCTTAATAGGTCATTGTCTCTGAATGAGTTGATCTTTATTATGGCACTATCACTTGAGCTTCTAATAGGAGGCTGAACACAGTGATTAAGCGAAAAAAAAGTGATAAAGATGTTGGCAAAGAAAACAAAGCCAGCCTAAAAGTGCTATTAATCTTTCATGGACTGCCTGATACAAAACAAGATGAAATTTATATATTAGCTGCAAGAGGATATTGTTATTGCAGTGTTGTAATGTGTCCCACTCTAAACTTAAGAACTTATATTAACCTTTAGAAATCAAGTTCTTGTAGGTTAATACCTAGAGGAAGAGCAGCAGCAAAGTCAGTAAGTTGGATGGCTAGGAAATTGCTTTCTTGGAAGAAAATCTTGTAGATCCCTCTTCATAGTGCTCACTGGGGAAAGCAGAAGTTAGAGAACTGTTGGGTTCTCTATTGTTATGAGAAGTCACCTTTTATCTAAATTTGGGGCTTTGAATCATCCTTGCCTTCTTTGATTATGATCATTAAAGATTGTCATTAATTTGGTGACAGGAAGAAGCTTTGTATATCCAGCTTTACATCACGGGCTTGAAAGAAAGATAATTGCCACAATTATTTTTGAACTCAGTGTTCATCTCCAGAACATCCTCCAAACAGTAACAGCAGAACAAGATCAAATAATTTTGCTCTTGATCATATAAGTAGTCCAGATGGAGAACTGTCTTTCACTTCGAGGTTCCGTGTGGAACACCCACTTTCTCTGTGAACAGCTGCTTTCAAATTTCTTGTAGCTGACCAGGCCCACAACACTTACCTCTTCACTTTTTTTGTAATGCTGTTTTCCCTTAAGCAGGGGAGGCATACGCGGTGATTTCTGTCTCCCAGGTCTCACTACAAGAATTAAAGCAGATGAGACACTCCAGAGATCATAACTTTGAAATCAAAAGATAGCTCAGATTCTGTTCAAAGTCACAGTGCAAGTATTTTTCATAACTACATTTCTATTTACATATTTTGCAAACCTAGAATTATATACCAAGAAATTATATATACCATATATACCACTGGTTCCATGTGGCCGTGACCAAATGACCTTCATACAAAACTTCAGTTTGTTCAAACCACTGTTACTGTACTCTCATTTTTCTAGTGGCTAATTCAACAACCTTAGGAAGAACGTTCAGCTGGGAGATGTACAGAATGTCTTAATGCTACCATTGCAAGGTGCTCGAGGCTGTCATTGTTTCTTATGTCCCTGTCTAATTCTCTCCAGAAGCCAAATTCATCAATTTCAAAGAACTCAAAGGATTTTACTTAGAACACTATGATTTAAAAAAAAAAATTGTTTTGCTTTTGTCACTTTTCTGAAAACAAGCTAAGATTGTCCGCTGCCCTCTTAGGCAACCTAGTTATTACCTTGTTGTCAAGTGTCAGCTTTGTAATGAAATTTTAGCTGGAGGTATGCAAGAAGTAGATTTAAGTTAGACATATATAGAAATCCTATTATGTATATGAGAAGCATGCATCTGCAGTGTGTTAGAAGTGTCATAAATAGACATCAGCAATTTCTGTGAACTGTTTTAATAGAGATTAAATGTCACAGGGCACCTTTTACTGTCAGGCAGAAGTATTCCATATACACTCCATATATTTGTCTTTTATAATTTTTTTCATAAATGAGAAAAAGGTAATGTAGTAAGAGAATAAATCAGATTGCTTTACACTAATTGTATTCCAAAACATTTTACGTTTTTAGATAATATAATTGATGTGGAGTATTTAGCATAATTTCTTCATATCATATAAAACTTTTGTGATTTATAATGTTTTAACTCTTCAGAAAGAAGGTCTGAAATCTGCGTCAAAGATATGCAAAGATGTGACCATATTTGTACCAGAGTTTGTATATTTGTACCAGAGTTTGTATATTTGTACCAGGTTTCATGTGCGATGGCACACATGGGTGTAATTTCATGCTCAGGTGATTGATTATCTGCCTGTTTAGTTGGACGCTTCTACTTGCAATTATACTAATCTACACAAAATCTCAGTAAAGGAATGGATGATTTGCACAAACTGGTATAGCTATAATTTAAAACTCTGCATTTATCTCTGTCTAAGGCACTGATGTAGTTAGTTGTAACAGTACATAAATACAGTGAAATGAGTTCTTAATTCTGAAACAATTTTTTTCTATTTCTTTCGAGATTTTCTGGGAATTGCAAAAGTAAAGAAGAGCATCCCTGGGCCTCCATTATTGGTTATTGCTTGAGCCTGAATATCAGGTTAGAAGGACTTTTGGTCCTCTGACTTGATACAGCCCTTTATATGTTTTTAAAAAAGCAGTTTCCAAAAAATTGAAATTTTCTCTTTTATAAAATACTAAATCCATTCCACCTTGCAAGGAAGTAGCCAATCTTTCAATATAGAAATACTGGGGAGGTATAATAGTGCTCCAGTATAAAGAAGAGTATGTTATAAACTTCTGTTGTAAAGTACCTTGATTCATTTTATAGAGTGTCTTTTGCTCTTATACAATAAAGATAATGCAGCCTGTATTCTCAGTGCATCTGAAATACATTAATTTTAAAACTTACGTGTTCAAGAGCTACTGTATTATTACTCTGTAAATTTGATTGCAAAAGGAATGAACCATTTTCTCATATCTGTTACTACTGACTTTCTTTCTGCTGATTGCAACAGTCCCAAAACTAATCTCTGGTGGAGTTAAAAGATTAAAGTAAAGCAATCATATATTATGTGCTTGAAAACTTGGTTAAGTAAAAGAAGCATTTTTTTTTTTTTTTACAGTGTTGTTGACGTATTTGCCATACTAGGATTTACAACAAATAAACTACTTCTGCAGTTTTAATTAAATGTGACTGGCTTAAATGTGAACGTGGTAAACAGGAATTACAAATTGTTGTTTGCTCGAGGATGGGATTTAGCGTTTGTAACTTAGAAACATATTTTTAGCTTGAGAATAACATTTAGATTGGGTGTTTCAATATGTAGAATATGAGTTAAACCCAGGAAAGATACTCAGTCATTTGTGGACTCACAGAGCTGAACAAATATTGAAGGTCACATAGTAAAAAATTCTGGTAAACATTATAACCCTATAGTCTATAAAGGTATTGCTCATAAAACCAGAGGTGGCCTCTGTACACCAGTTTCCATTCTGCAGCCTGCCAGCCCTGCCAGTGGAACATCAACTATCATGTTAACATTTTCCAACAGGAGGATTTATATTAGACACCATGACATGATTCACAAAGCCCTTGGCAATGGGGTTTCCTTGCAAGAAGCAGGGGTCCATATTATTGGTAAAACGAGAGGGAGGCTTTGTGCCAGGGCTGGCTTGCTGCTTAGCTTTAGGGCAGATCCCGTCTTCATTGGCTCATTCGTTAAACACCTTATTTTTGTAACGGCAGGTATGTGGCAGTTTTAATTCATTTATCAGCTAGACCTTCCTCCGTGCCTCCTTCAGCAATAAGAGTTGTACTCCTGTGTGGGTCTACTCAGCACATCCTCTGGAAGCCCTAGCGTACTTTGGAATATGCATGGGATTTTTGTGCTCCTTTTACGCCATTTATAAAACACCTGCTGATGAGAGAAGGGCTCTTTGCAGACTGTCAGGTAGATGGCAGCTCACTTGGCTTTCATCGGTAGGGGACTCTTCATGGCCAGGTGACAAGAGTGTGGTCAGACTGAAACATGATAGGACACATGCAGCCTCTTCAACTCTGTCATATTGACATTATTCTGTCTTCTCTTAATGGAGATATTTAAAAAAAAACAACTATGATGGATTCACTCAAGGGAAAAATGATACATTTTAGCCTCTAAACTTCTGTTGAGAGAACTAAACTAGGATTAATCTGGCTTGTATTGAAGATGATGGTATTCAATATTCATTGAATATTAAATGTAGTATTCAATACACTGTAATATTTATTGAATCAGCGAGATGTTTTCCATTGACTGCCAGGGATTTGGCTCAGAGCTTTGTTATCTCTTTTTCTCTGGATCATTCCTGTTGTCCTTAAAACAGGCAAAACTCTTTTTATCAAGTAAATTATAGAAAATAATTAAAACACTGCTTTATCCATTTTCCCTGGAATTACTTTCCACTTTCAGTTTAAGAAAATCTTATTGACAAATACATGGACTTTGATATTTTTATTCATATTACTAAAAACATTTCAACTATTGCTATTTTTTTTTGTCAAGATGAAGGAAAATAAGAGAGTTCCACCTTGAGCTATGCCCAGGTATTGCAGATAACTGACAGCCTCCTTAATGCTGTGTGAGCACATACGAAAATAAAAAAAACCCCAAACTATGTCCAAATTTGTGATGGTGCGTAACTTGAGATGGAAAAGTATATACTCACAGAAAGGTAAAGGAAGAAAGGCACAACGTTTATTGCAATTTCATGCCAGAGAAGCGTGTCATACGATTTATCATTTCTTCCAGCTACCATATAAATCTTTTTTCTTCCACATCAATGGCAACTTTCATCCTTGATTCTACAAAGACAGATGCAAATGTCATTTGCTTTCTTGCAGCCAGTGGGCCTCCCCATAATGACCAATATTATGCGTGTACTTAGAGGTCTGAGCAAGTAGGCACTTGCATTCTATTGGAGTTTTTATTTTCTGCTCCAGATAAAAAGATATGTTTCTGACAATACATACAATTCACACTGGTGAAAAAACATAACTATGGTTCAGTGCCTCCTGTGGCAGTGGCTGCTGCAGTACTGTGAAAATACAAAATAGGCAAATATCCCGTTGGAGGAAACTTGTCATAAAATCTGAGACTTTTGTTTACAGATTTGCTGTTTATTCATTTTACTTGTGTTCCCATTTTTTAAGTTCTAGTTTCTTAGTAGGCTCTATTAAAATTCCTGTATTTTTAATTATTGCTATCATAAAAAATTAAAACATAAAAAAAGGAAAATTGTTGAGGAAATACTTCTCCTATAGTTGCATGACCACCTTCATATATTTTTTTTTTCTTTATGGTCATTGATTTTACATGTTTTTGTCTTCACTTGACAATTTAAATTCTTTTCAATCATCCTTAATGTTCTTGATGCATTTTTTAAAATTACTTTTTACATTTGCTGCTAATTGCTTTTGTAGTTATGATTTTTCTCTAAGAAATATATTACATAGCCTGACTTATACTTCCTCCATTTTATTCACACTGGATGTAACAGTGAAAGCCTGCTTTTATTCTCTCGTATCCCAAGTACATTAAGACCTGGATCCTCTACTGGATTCTAAACATCTAAGCTACTGCAAAAGTTGCTGTCTGTCATGGCTGTATATGGAGTCTCAGGATACTTGGAGAATCTCAGTAAAGCTTTCCTTCTTGAGTTAGATTATGATGCCCTTTCTGGAAAAAAAAAAAAAATTAGGACTATGAAAACACCAGAATTCACAAGTCAAAGACAAAAACCATCAGCATTTTTACTCATAAATTTTAAGCCAGCCTGTCTAAAGGCTCAGCATTTATCAGAGAGTGGCACTGCCACTGCTTCTCTAAGTATTATCTCCTTGCCTGTAACATTGCCAGGATCCTTTGTGTGCTCTGGTTCCCTCCGTCGTGCAAGGTGTGAGTACTTGGGTCTAAGGAAAACTTTGTCCAGTTGACATAGATAACCGGGATATTGAGTTAACAGGAATTCTATATTAGTATTTATAGTTTCTTGTGTTATGGTTCTATATGTAATCACAATCGTATTTATTACACTGATTTTGCTGTTAGCTTTCAAATATGCATAATATTTTGCAGAATTTACCAATAGAACCTGAACATCTCAGGGGTGTCTGATCGCAGAATTAGGCATAATGTGCCACCTTATAAATCTAAAAGTTTGAGTTATATGCAGTAGGTGTGATGACAGTCCACAGAAGGTAAAGCTCTCCGAAATAAGCTTTCTGTGTTTATTAGCTTTGGCTCAGCACTTTCTAGAAAAGTTTTCCTCATCACTTTTCTTAATAGAGAAAGCCAGTGACATTCTGTCTATGGCCCATCTTTTTTCTTCTTTTCGTTATTCTTCCTACTGTTATACTTACTGCTTCACTCCTGTTTTTCAAATAATGCTGCGGTAAGAATGAGTCATTGGCCAAGGACAACTACCGCCTGAAATTGCAAAAGCAAATAAGGAAAACAAAGCCAGGGAAGAAATTTTCCAATTTGTTTCCTAGCAGTGACACAAATCTTTAATAATGTTTTCATTGATTACACTCCCTTGCTCAGCATTTACGCTAACAGAAAAATTATTACAGTCTGTAATGTGCAGGACTCAAGCACCGATGAATGATTTACTGTGTCTATCAACTACTTAATTAGAATTAATTATTCATAGACTTCCCTGATGAAAGACCTCATTATTACAATAATCATATAATGTAGGTTGTCAGTGTTTTCTGAAATACCTTGCCTAATGGGGTTACGGAAATGGCTTGTGATTTTAGTCTAGCAGAAACGAAGATTAGAAAGAAGCCCTGAAATGTGATCTGACAGAACTTTCTCCTTGCTCTACATCAAGGCAATCCAGCAGATTGCACAGCTCGGTGCCTGGCCCAGGCCAACCCCTCCAGGGGAGCACGGGGTGAGGACGTGCCGTTGTCCAAGCAGGGTGTGAGAGATGCAGTACGTTCCCAGGGAGGCTGTGGCAGGACCTCAGCAAGCACGACGCAGGACTGAAATCTGGCGAGGACGGGAGCAGGTGAGTGGCGGTTCTGTCTGCAGGCAGACCTCTGGAGACTGCTGAGGTACTGGGCTGAAACCTTTCAAGGAGCTGGTGCTTCTCTAGAGAATGTCAGCTATTGCTAACGGGCACTAACCAATGCTAGCAGATGTTGGCTTATGGGAGGCAGGAGGAGGAGAGCAAGGGGAGCAGGTTCTCTGCTACCTTCTCAGCCAAGACTGTCTCGTGGAGTGTGAGAGTCCTCAGGGTGAAAGCCATGGAAATTCCTGGCACTGCACACTTTCCTTGCAGATCCAGATGAGATGTCTTTAGAACACCTCTGCCTTAATCATCCCTGAATATTTTTTCTTTGTGAGGTGTTCCTTAGAGTTTCCAGTTAACTTTAAAGAGCACTCACTTATTTTAGCATTGAGTTCCTCCTATTTCATATGAGAAGAAATGGCAGAAACATGGTGGGACAGAGTTAAGCTTGCTTGAAAGGAGTATTTTCTCTGCCATGTGCTGCCTTTGTCTTCATCAACTACATCTTAGCACGGCAGCAGCCCCTGAGGAGAAGTCAGTGATTAGCCAAACAAAATGCATGGCGTAGAGAAACAAAGAAGTTGTAACAGCTACATGGTGGCAAATATAGTAGGAATTCCAGGGCCGTTATTTTTAATTAGGTAATTTATTAAAAAGAGATTGCTCACATAACATATTCAAGCCTTTACTCTCCGATTACTGGGCAGACACTGAATTAGCAAAGGCTGTATAAATGAGGCTTGAGGGCTCTCACTTTGGCAGTGTGCTTAAACCCAAACTGGAGAGAAAATGACCTGTTTACAACTAGAAATGAAACTATTGATATGTCATTGCTTTCTTGCTCGTGATGTAAGCTGTAGTTCATTATATTTACTTTGTGACCATCAAAAAGCTTTCAGAATTCCTCTTTTGCATTTTTCGATAGCATTTCCAATGGTGCTGGCTGTGGTATCTGATGTGTCAAAGGAGAAAGAAGCAAACAGGATTAGTTTGTTAGTCAGTGTTTTATCTAGACCAGAAAGAGAGAGAGACAATGAAAGGAGCCTGGGAATGTGGCATCTTCTTACAAAAGTGAATTTCTGTCATGAAACATTAAGTCTAACTCCTTATTTTATCTTGATGGTCTTTGGGCAGCAGTGTCTTTGGTGGGAGGTTTCCCAACAAAATTGGATCTGATTTTTTATATATTCTAGATCTATTTTTAAGCTGCCTGGAAAGATGTCTAAGCCAGGGCAACCGGCATCTATCGATCTATTCTTGGAAATGAGGCTAAGTTTACCTAACTGATGCTGTGGATTGACTAGAGTCATGGAGGAAGATCTCAACCTGTCTAAGCAGTAAATGATCTGAACTGCTTTCTGTGTTGTGATTGATGGTGGCTGTCAAGGTTGCGCTGCTGAAGTATCTCACTTAGACTTATTAGTAGGGGTGAGATGCATTGTATTGTTCAGGCTGGCTTTCATCAGGAACAAACTTTTAGTGTTTGGCACATGCCCATAAATGTCTAGTAAGGACAAAGACCCAGCTGACTGCTGTGGTGATCGGTAGATTGCTGGCTATTAGCTTAGTGCTGTTGAGGTTGCGAAGGTAAGAGTTACCCCTCACATGAAAACGCAAGTCGCAGAAATGTGGTGAAGGAGAAAGAAAAGGAGAGGGTTGGGAAAGAAGGGGAAAGGAAGGGAAATGAAGCAATCGCCTTCCCTCCTGCAATGAACATGAGATACTTTGTGCAGTTAGCATTGCTCATCTGACAAAAAGTATTTAAACAATTTTGAACTTTCTGTGAAGTTAGTATAAAAAAGCAGCACTTAGAATAGCACAACATTATTAATTCTGAAATTGTTTCAAAGTACTCTTTTCCTCCCACTCCACATGTTACATAGACACAGTTACTGTTATTTTTATGCTTAACTCCCAGTATATCTGAAAATGAACCACAAAGTATGCTCATATCATGGAATCAGGAAAAAATACATGCATCATTGAATTCTGCTTCAGTTACACAGGTCTATATATAGCACGTATGGGGAAGCCTGTTCCTCAGCTCTGGGCTGCTGAAACTGGTTCCGCTGAAGGCAAGAGCAGCCCTTTAGCTTTTTCAGTATTTGAAAATAAAGAAATCAATTGAACAAATTTTTATAGACTTGCTTGCATGAAATTATTGCACTATCATCTGCTTTTCACAGAAGCAGATGTAAAGCTATAGATTTTTGTCTGAGCCTGTCAAATAATCGTGGTCATGCTGTAAATGACAAAAAGCCAAGAGTTCTGGCTGTGATGCTGCTGTGTGTCCTGCTGGCACAGAGCTGGTGGGAGTGAGAGAAAACAGAAAACACCCCAAGCTTGTAGTGCCATCCAGTTCATCCTGGTCGGGGGAAGGTGTAAATGATGGAGTAGCCACTTCGGTGGGTTTATTTACTGGGATGCATTCCCTCGTGTGGCAGACTGCGTGCAGATTTCCGTGCATCGCCACGGAAAAGGGGAGGCTTGGGAAGTTTCAAAAGACCTTTGCTACTACTGTGGCAAAATTCAACGCAAGCAAATGTTATGACATTATATCTAAAGGAAGGTCGGCTTCCAGAGTGAGGGAAGAAACTGCTCGATCACTTTCCTGCTCCTTTCCGTGAACTTGAATGGGGATGAGTTCAGCAGAATCAGGCCTCGTGGGTTTTTGTTTTTCCCCAGATATTTGAGAGTGGTCTTCTGGGACAGTGCTAATAACGAGTCAAAACAACTCCTAGCTTCCTACAGGAAAAAGTATTTGCATTTGTGCCTGTGACTCAAATTAATTTCACTTACCATATGAATCAAATATGAATAAAAAATCAATAAGTCCTTATTGTCTTGTGATTATTTGCTCTTTCTGAAAGCCCTGTGTATATATTCGACTAAATTTTTTTTGTGGTATATCAATATATTTCAAGTTGTCATTACATTTTTGAACCACGAATGTTTTTCTTTGCTGTATATTATAGTGTCTTCAATATCTTTGTTCTACAACTGTTCAATAACTCACCATTTATACTGCCGTAACAGCATGCTAGGTCTATTGTGAGGGATTGAGGCACAGTTCAGGCCTAAGCTAGCATGGGACTGGGCATTGTAATAATGAGGTTATAAAATATTTCAGTCACCACTTTTGCACTGGATTGCATAATGTGCATTCCTTCTTAGGGAGCTGGGAAAACAACACAGTCAATATCTGCGTTAGGAAAAAAAGGTGGGTCAAAACTAACATGACCGACAGGGGAGAGGGTAAGAGAAGTATAAACATGATGTTTTGTGCCGCTGATTTACAAAATGAGTATGGTTGTCACTAAGAAGAGATTTGTCTTGACATTCTTAATGCATGACAATGGCACTCTTAATTAACTCTCACTAAATAATGTTCTGTTTGATAAATTTTACTTTTTTCTCATACAAATATCAGAATTCAGTTTGCCATTATTAAGGAATCCGGGTTTTAATGGAGCTATTTTACTGACAAATAGCTGATTTTAAAATATGTCTCACTAATTAAATTCAGGCTTAACGAAAACACAGTATTTACACATTTTGTACTGTTCCAGGACTGCTCGATCACACTGCTGTTTTTCCACAGTGTGACAGTGTAATGGTGGTAATCACAGACTGGGATGGGGTGACTGTATATTTTTATGAAAACATAGATCCTTCTTCACTGATTGGGGGCATGTGATCATTTCTTGTAACATCTTTTGTGTATCACTGGCCGTTATATTTCTTCCATCTGCTCCTGGACTGAGCCCAGTCCCTTGGGTGCTCCTGAAAGGTATCCAACGCGATTTCAGGACATTGATGTGCATTTGGCTTCAGTTCCTCATATTCCATAGTGGCTGAAAGGAGTTGGACATAAACTCAGCAGAGTATTGTCATGTCTAAATAACATGATTCTGAGCCTGGTTAGAGATCCCTGGGCTAGTTTTGAGCAAGCTGGCACGTCCTCACGATCTAGGGCAGCCTTATGCTGAAGTACTAGCACAAATTCTGGAAGCAATTGAGGAGGAGATGACACAGGGAGCAAATAACCCTTAACCCCTGCCTCTCAGCTGGGCTTGTTGGCACCGTACGGCTGTACGGCTTTGCACCGCTAGCGTGACAAACATGGGCTAGAATCTCAGCCAGTGCTGCAGCATGTCCACATTTGTCTGCTCTAGAGTATTTTCTCTAATCTTGAATCATTTCTTTCACTCTTGCCGGCAGCCCATGCAAGCATGCACCTGAACTTTATTACTGTGCCCTAACACCGTGTTTAGCAGTTCCACTAGCTTGTACCCTTTTTCCAACTATCTGGATGAATTTCTGAATCTAGTGTTACTCAGAGATATTTTTTGGATTCACTACGTTTCTGATTAATTTGTTTTGGCTGTATAGGTTATATTCGTTATTCCTAGGTGTAAAAGACAACATATTACTGAGTTGAACTGTGATTCTGAGGTTTGGCTTCCCCCCTCCTCTGATTTGCTAGCTGTTTCTTAATCATTTTAACATGCACTTTATTGATACTGTGCAATACTGATATGTTGTCATATTTTGTCATGTTGCAGTACGTCAAATACTTTACCGAGCTGTGTGGATTACATCTGCTTAGGTATTTTAAATCAACAACATTTATGCTCTTAAAGAATACAGTTAGATTTGTTTGACAAAACTGATATATTTCCCATAAAATCACGTTGGCTGACATTAATTAGATTCCTGCAATTCTTAATCAATTAAATCATATACCAGCTTCTCCTTGATTTTATCCAGGACCGACGTTAGGCAAATTTGTGCTCTTTTTGAACCCTTTTTCTGTTTTGCAAACACTTCTTACCAAGAAACCCATAATAGACAGTGCATTTGTATACAGCAGCTGGGCAGTTGAGAAGGCATAAATTAGTATATTACAGCAGTGGCACTTATTATTTATTATGCCATCATTAGAGAACACAATTAAGTTATTGTAGAGTTGCTATGGTTTCCAAAGGAGGTACAGCACAGACTAATTACCTCAAGATGCCAGATGGTGCTGAATAATTCCTGAGCAAATGCCCCATCACCTCTGCCTCTCCTACGTTTGTATAGTAAAGAAAACATTGATAAAATGAAGGCTGAGAATGTAGTGATTTCCCTTTATAGGTCTCCACAGGTTTCTGTTTACCCTGAGCATATTTACATTCTTCAGACTTTATTGTTTAGTTTTATCCCATCTGTGCAAAGACCCTGATGAATGAACTGCAAACAAGCATGTAAGAAAACTGTGCTGCTGGACATCTTGACTGCAAATGCTTCATCTGCACTATACCATCAATTTTTGTATCATCTGTCATGGCTCTCCCAAGGATGTGTTGGATAGAAAGATGCCTGATCCTGTCCACAGGGCAAATAAGCTATAAGAGACACTTTAAGCACCGTCTACACCTAAGATTGCCCTTTAGCCTAAAAACTCACCTCTTTGTGGATCACTGGGACATCCTACAGTGCAGCAGTGTGGATGAACCCTATGTGGACTTCAAGCCTCACCTGTAGGATACTCCACATAGCAGTGTACATGCAATTATTGGGATTTTAAAAAATTGCAAAGCTTAAAGACAGTGAAATTTGAGGCCACTCAGTCTTAGAGACAGGCTTTCTTGTAGATCTGTGCCTGATCTCATGGCGCTTTCTCTTTCTTCTCTTTCAGTGGTCAATAGCTTATTTGAGTGTCTGCAAAATCTTCCATTATACAGCCTGAGAGGCCAGTCAATAGCTGAACTCCAGGTCTGCAGATGTAGTAAGTACCAAACTATAACTTTACCATCAGGAGATACAACAAAATATGAGGCCACAAAGAAAAGTCTTTGGGATAGTGTGTCACAGAGATGCATGCCATAGTCCAAAAATTCTGGCTGTTCTGAGTGTCAGTCCACAACCAGATAAACTGCAGCATCAGGCTAGTACAAATAGGTCAGGCTTTGGACAAGGACTTTTGTGCCCTACTTCTGCTGCCAGTATCATAGGATTGCCAACACCCTAACTGCTCTAAGAAACAGCCTTTTAATTTAGTATATCCCCCATTCAGAGTTTAAATTCAGATTTGCAGCATGGTTGGTCTAGGAAAACAGCCATGAAAACCCAGAACAGCAAATGTTTCCCCTCCAAATTCAGAGCTTGCCTATACAGAGCTTGCTTTTCCAGGTATTTGGGGTTATCAAATTGATAACTCACTTCTATACAACTGTATGGGGCTTGCTTGCCTCTGAGCTGATCCAAGCTGGTGGGGCTCCAGTTTTTTTAGCTTTTCTGTGGGGTTTTAATAATTCCTATTAGAGACTCTCATAAGCACAGCTGACAGAGGCAGACACAGATGCAGCAGTTTGTGTGTCAATCTCTGGGTTCTGCTTTGGGAGCTTCTGGACCTTCTGGGGAGGAAGGAGGACTTGGAGGTCCAGTATCACTGGAGAATGCCTGGGAAGCCTCTGAGAAGTTAAAGGGTACCTGCTACTGCCAGGTAAGGAGGGATACAAGGGTGCGATCCCAAAGAAGCTCTAGCAGGTTCTAACAAGCATGATCAGCTACCCTTGACCCAGAGTGACTGAAGACTTTGTTGCAGCTGCCACCAATTAGGGAGGATCAAGCACCTTTTTAGCTGGTGCTTGGGACAGGGCTATATAGGAGCTACGTGGGTGGTTGTGGTGGTGACACATGATAGAGTAGTTTCCTTAGGAGGTGTTTTTGTGGTGGTCCCTGAGGGGGCAGAGGCTTTGGCAGACTGAGCTTCAGATGGCAGGAGTCCTACAACTTACAGGTTGTAGGAGTGCCTAGGGCCTCTCTCTGATGCCAGGAGAGGTGGCCTTCTGTCCTGCGGGAGCTGCGCTGCCAAGTGTGAGAGTTACAGAAGGAAGAGGGCAGGCTGTGCAGCACTGGAGAAGATGGGATACAGCAGCTTGAATAGCTCTGGACCCTAACCACAATGGAGAAGCAGGCTGTGTCCACATCTAGTCTTAAGGTAAGTCTCTGGAGAAGGGGTAGGATAGAAGCTGGTGACTTCTGGGACCAAGAGGAAGGATCCTGCTCTGTCTAAGGGCTTACAAGTACAAAATAGGTCCACTACACTGAGAGGGGAAGAGGAGCCAGATGTGCCTTCAAGCAAAGGATATAATCTACTTCTGGTCCATAAGGAAGAGTCTGGTCAGAGGAAAGGAGGTGCAAAAATGGCAAAATGGTGGCTCTGGAATTAGAGTAAATTGGGAATAAGGTATAAAATTAGGTAAGAATCACAGGAGGGGGTGAATCTTCTGGTGCTAGGAGCACAGATGTCTACGAGCACTAATTAAGCTGATCTGTGGACTGGGATGCTGGCCTGTCTTCTGGAGTGCTGGAAGGAGCTCTCTTAGACAACCCACTGAACTTTCCCTCAGGTCTATGTCTGAAAGACTTGGTGTGGGGTACAGTAGAGACAGATGGACTCGCAGCCAAGTGCTAAGTGATGGGGAGAGGAAAGGGTGATAAAACTGTAATTCAACAGTAGTTGTGTGTGTTTCATAATACTTGAGTGATAATAGCTTTATAATTGTATGCTTTGATTATGCAAAATAATATAACTAAATCAGTACTAGTGATATGCTTATTTAATTATATGATTAGGAAATTACTTTCTTAGTAGTGTATTGCTTAATCAGTTAATGCTTAATCATTGTAGTCTCTTATGTCAGTAATATTTCAAGCCTACAGGTTAGATGGTGTTAGACCCATGAAGCAATAATCTCCAAAGGAAAACATACTTAAATTAGCAAGGATGTAAATATGAACTTTTATTTTGCAGTGTTGGATGTTCGGTACAAAAATGTCTGTCTGCCTTGTCAGATTGTTTAAGTATTTAACCAAGAAATTAATTTAATGGGAATTGCAGCCACTGCCTCAGTTCAAGCTCCATTTGAACAGATCTTCTAATTTCTTATTCCTGCATAAATTTTTTTTTTCTTGATTCCAGCAAAGGAAACAATAATTGAAATGCCCAGATCAAGTGAAATACTACACTTCTTCCCTTAATGTACTAGCTTCTTAGAAACACTGATGACTGCTTTCTCAGGCCAACCAGTTGGAAAAGAAAGCACTGTTAAAGCATCAGTCAGTTCACTTCAGGAATATGTGTGTTTCCCAAGACAACACATTCAGCTGTACAGTTAGTTTGAGGATAATGCATGTAATGCTGGTACAATAAAATTGTTTCATTACAGGAGCCAGAGAGGTATGAAATCACTACTTGCATTACACCATCTATTGATCATGAAACAGCAGATTGCATAGTTTGATAACTTGTTGGGAAATGACTTGGCTGTAATCTATCTTGTTCCAGTCAGAGGAACTGTGTATTTCTTGTATATAGCTAATAACCCAGGACTTTACTGAACACAAATACTTATATTGCTGAAAGTTTAGAAGCTAGACATTCTAAATATTAATTTTATTTTACTGTAAGAAGTAGTGTAGAAATTCAACTCCTCCAGGGAAGGATCCAAGAAGGTCAGACGTAGAAGGCGGGCAAAGTGGTGAGGCTGAGGAGTGGGGGAAGTGGACTGAGCAAGGGATCAGAGCAATGGAGAAAAATCAAAATCGGGATTGCAGAAGCTTTGCTCGATATGCAAATGTTTCTGCTCTGACTACTCTTTGCCATGAATTCTGAATTTGATTAAAAGGCTTTCCAAAAATTGGTCATAAGAAATATTTTCTCCTAAGGAAATCATTGCATATGAAACTAAAAGAAATTATTATACAAATTCATATCTTTCTAAATTATTGTACAAATTAATACCTTTCTCACTCTGCTTTATTTTCTAGTTAATGGTGCCTGAAAGTTGGAGGAAAATGTTTTAAGTTGGGAGGAGTTTGGACAGAGAAAGGGAGGTGCAAGGACAGCAAATATGACACAAACAGGACCAGTAACATACCTGCAAATAGTCTATCAAATTGAACAACACGTGCTGAAGTTGTGATATACACATGAAACACATAAATATGTGTTTTGTAAAGAAAGATTACCAGCATTTTTAATTTACTCTGAGATAAAGTGAGACTCTTCTAACTCCATCTGATGACACCAAATTCAATTACTGTGCTCTAAGGAAACGTACCAGCTCTTGAAATCAGTAATCTCGTGTACGCTGGCTTGTGCAGCTTCATAAAATAAGGGTCACAATTACGCACAGACATGGAGGAAACCATTTTCCTTTTCTTCCAAAAAGGAAAGTAACAAGACAGGCATCTTATTCCAGTGAGTATGCATGTGTGTACATCTGCTCTAGCTGTAGGCACAGACAACCAAAACTTGGACTTAAACTTCATGTTTGTTCCAATTTATCAGTATAAAGCCATAATTTTACACTACATATGTATCTCCATTAATACAATCATGGTGTTCTTGTAAGCTATATCATCACACTATAAAGCCTCCTTTTATACCGCAGTGAACACTTTTTCAGGCCTATGAACCATATTACATGATAAGTAATGTCCTAAGCAACAGAAATATATGTAATAAAATGTGTACAAATTTATATTTTTTTTCAGCTATGGTGTTTGCTTAAAGTACTCTCTATATAATTGTGGGCATCCTTTACATGAAAATTGACATCCTTAGGTCTCAAAAATAATGTCTGTATTACCTGAACAAATAATTGTAATACAGAGCTTGTAAAAACACAGAAAGGTATTCTGTGATAATTTCTTCATTTTTGCTCCAAACTTGATGAATAAATATTTTTTTAAAGCAATGTTTTAATGTTATCTCTAAGCAAATACAGTATTAAAGCTGTAGCTGAGTTTCCACAGCCAAAAACCCCTGCCCTTAGTGTTCCTGCCACAAACTCTATCCTATTTGGTGATGTGAATGGTAAGTCGGTTCCCTGTTGTGCTCTGTTGCCCTCCGCTGTCAAGCTGCCTGAGGGAGAGAGCAGAGACCCCCCCACTTTAGCACTTGACCCTCTCTTGTCTCAGTGTGGCTCTAACCTTGTGGCTTGCTGTGCTTCTGATATTTTTAAAGGGAAGGACTGAAACAACAAAGGCAACATGGGCATCCCTCTGAGAAAGGTCTGTATTGACCTGGTCTTTAATGAAATATCAAACTACTACCACTAAAATGGCAGGTAGGACAATTGAGGCCATGTGAACAATAGATGGTGCTGTATGCAGCACCTGTAAGGAAGTTCACCTCTGAGGTTGCTCCAAATCACAGTCCTGCTACAGCAAGGACAACTTGCTTCCCAGCTGTTCCCAGGTTCAGCAGTGTGGATGACTGATGAATGCTTTTGAACTTTATTGCGCACATATTCTACAAAAAGATTAGGTGCTGACACATGGTGGTAATAGGGACCTGGGAAGAACTGCCAGTAGAAATCTATGTGAGCAGGTGGCTGATGGATTAGCAGATGCCAGGTTTGGAGGTCTCTTCTCACTAAAGGGAATAACTTTTCATTATGTCATAACTCTTTTGCTAGCCTATACCTTACACAATAGACTGCACTGAGGATGTTCGAGGTGTAAGGTTCTGTATTGTTGCCCCTCGCCCTAAGAGACTAGATCTGGCAATCCTTATGATTTTGCTGTGAGTATCACAATAATGGGTGATCTTTAGCAAATGAGTGAAAAAATGTGGAGATACTCAAAACCTGACTGGACGTGGTCCTGGGCAAATGCATAACTAAAGTAAAAGGATTGTGTGAAGAACTCGGGTTCCATGAAAAATGTGATTGCTCTCTATGTTGTTGCAGAGGAAGGTTTGAAAATATCAAAGGAACGCAGTAACAGAATCAAGATCAAAGAGAAAAGAAATATGCACATTTTTAATTTGTACAATATTTAGCCACTATGACAATTTTAGGGGACCTGACTCATGATTTTTGAACACTTAAGAAATATCATTGGTGACTAAGATTAATTTGGGTCAGAATCTGATATCTATGCTAGAGCCAAACCACCAAAATGCTTCGCTTATTTAAAAGGAAACTTCACTTGCCCAGATGATTTAGCTTTCATCTGGGGTTTTTTTTCTGAAAATAAATGAAGCCTGCTGCAGAAAAATGAGAATATGCCCCACAATGTAAGGTGCAGAAAAATTTTATGAGGGAAACCTCACACATTACTTGGCATGGAACCAGCAGAAGGGAGATCTTGAGTCTGCTAAATGCAAGTCTTTGGAGACCACAATAAAATGGGATTCTAGTGACAGTGCATGTCTATGAAAATTCACTGCAGTATCAGACATCCCAGGTGCCGATTTTATCAGGAATCGTTGTGCTGCTCAGTGTTCCAGGAACAGTTCTGGACAATGAAAAAGCTTTTGCATTCACAGAGGTGACATTTAGTCACCAGGCATTTAGCTGCCGGGCATAAAGGCCACGGCTTGTGAAAGGGGTTGGTTTGAAAGAAGGGAGTGTGTGTGTTTTATTAACTGGAGACTAAGGATAAACTTTTAAATTAAATATGCTGCAGCTCAGTCAATATCTTGGGCTCAGCATTGTTAATGGGTGGTAATGGGGAGGTCTGAGTCCCTGCTGAGCTTACTTAGTGTCAGGACTGCCACGGAACCTCGCCAAAGATTTGGTTTGAAATCTTGCCTTTGTGCATACATATTTTAAATGTGAGAATCTAATAAAATGAGAGCGTGCATTTGAATTTGCCTCTGAATATCTACAACAGAGGAAATAGTCATTTATATACGAGTGTTCAGCTGAAGGCTGCATCCTTTGGGAACGGATGTAATTCAGCAGTCTCCTCAGCTCTGGGAAGCAAAGAAATAAGAAATAGTAAGGGAATGGTTACAGTAAAACTAATCAAACCAAAACAAATCAATACAAAACAAAAAGCTCCCCCAAAAAGTGTTCTGACCAGAAAACCATTACATAAATTAAGGAACCTTGCATTCATGGGAAGAATCTCGTAACCAAAAGGTGGATCTAGCATGTGGTCAGTAATAACGTTATGGGGCTGGCACCGAAAAGCTCTGACAGGCAGGCTGGGCACACAGCCCTCAGACATGCCTGTGGGAAACAGTGTTGAATACTGTCACTGTCCCTCAGCTGTGGCAACTAGAGGTAGAGCTAGAGAGAGATACAGAGAGAGAAAGAAATATTTCTTTTGTTTTGAAACAGCTTTAAGATGAATCACAAACTATGTGATTTAGCATGAAGCCTGTTGGCAAGTCAGTCTTTTATAAAGATTTGACCAGGAAGCCTGTAGAGAAAATTGCATGCAATTTAATATTTACTGGAGGGAAAAGTGTTACAATTTTCCTTTCAGTTTCTTTGCCACTTTCTTTACCTGTTGGGTCCTCTTTTTGGATCCAGGTATGAGAAAGCAGACTGCTGTACCACGAGCTCCTGAGGTTTTAAACCCCAGGGATGGGTCTGACACTGAGGCTTCCTTTGGACACACACAGTCTTTCCCTTTCATTTGCAGTCTGGTTAATGAGCCTGTAAATTGAATTAGCTCAGTGCAAGTGCTCAAAATCCAAGCTGAAATGAAAAGAAAGCAAGATTAGGATGGTGTATGGAGGTTATACTAGTTTTGGTGCCTTTGGTTTCCTGAGGAATGCAGTAAGACTGAAATAACAACGACAGAAGAAGTGACCGAAGACGTGTGATTCGTTATAATGTACAAACCAACCTGTTAAACAGTGCTCTAATATCAGAGTGCTCAGTACTCGGCTGGTGAGTCAGTGTTTGCCGGTTCTAAGGAGATGAAAGGTAGCTAAAGGAGAAGGTGTCATATCTTTCTTTTTTTCCCCAGTGCTACGGTATGTGCATATCCTTTTGGACAATGTGTGGCATCTTTTTTTTTTTTAAATAGCAAATGAGTGGCCCGGGGAAGTGACTGCAAATTAGTCATGAATAACTGGATTTATGATAACAGTGCACTGAAGTGTGGGGGGAAAAAGCTGGGCAGCACTGCATCAGTTGTTCCCAATCATTTTGAAGCAATCAGTGCTAAAAGAAGAAAGCATAGTGTGTCCTCCTAAGCTTTTCCTTCCTCTATAGATCAAAAAATACCTGTTTTTCTGTTGGCCTCTCTCCTGGTGGTGCTTCTGTAGCCCCTTCTGTGTCTGCCTGGGGCGGCCGTGTGCCAGCCTTAGAGACCGGCTCCGGCAGTACCCGAGATCCCTGTGCCCAGGGGTGAATCACCATCCAAGCTCCTCCTTTGGCACTGGCTAAGGTCTGAATTTCTGTTGGCTTAAGGCAGCAATGTCATCCAGCGTCAGCGTGGTTTCATCAGTCAGTCCAGGCGAGCATTTGCTGACCTTACTCCCCTGCTCACAGTAAGGGTTCGTCTAAATCAAACTGAGTGAGGTGATTCCCAGTTCAGTGGCTGAGACCCACAAAGCCTAAATGACTTAATGATTCATCCCTCTTGCAATTAGCTCAGCCATTAAGCAAACCAATACCCTAATCCCCTGCCTTCTGCCTGGTTCACCTCGACTCAGTTATGGGTTACTGTCATGTGGAAAAGTCAAACCAGTCTCATCTCTTGTGTCCATGGATGGCTATTCTGCCTCCATGTCTCAAGGATTTACCTTTGGGAAGTCATGGCTATTAAGTTCTCCTCAGGGGCACACAAAACAAAGCTGATATGTTTCTGTTTATCCTGAAGGCTGTATGAAATGCTAGCCTTTCCATCTAGGATTTAATACACTTGTATATACATAACTATTTCCTTCACCAACACTGATATCCACCCTATCTTAAGTTAAAAATAGCACAGCAATCCAGAGATTGGATGACTTTTCTTATCAGCTAGTGGCCATATGGGAATTCAGTGTATGCAGATCATCTTCCTTATACAGGAGTCAGGCTACTGTTACATACATGAACAGCAGTTGGAAAAAAAACAACTTCACAAGATTTTAGAGTACGTCTTTCCTCAGCGATGATCTGAAGACATAGAGAACAAACAACATACACAGATTTATCAAGTTTTGAATAAAAGAATCCACAGACAGAATACTAGCAGTAACATTAGCTAGTAACAATGGAACTGAATGAAAGTTCTTTATCTTATTTTCATTACTCTTATTCCCACATGTGAAATGAGAGCTAAGCTGCATCATTATATGTTATTATCTCTAGAGTATCTACTGTCTACAGTCACAATACCAATGTGGTTTTCTAAGGAGAAAAAAATGATAGGAAGAAAGCACCGAATATGATTTTTCTCCTGTAAAAGTGAGATGCAAAAAAAAAAGTCTAAATAACTAGTGGGCGTATTTTGGGCATAAAAATATATGTAAAAAATACTGCATAGTGGAAAGTTTGAGAGGCATGCCAGATCTGTACTTCAAGTCAGATACAGGCTTTTGATAGACATTTGCATGCTCAGCAGCAGAATTTCCATAAAGTCTGCAAGCAGTAACTTGTATATATTCCTACAGAGGAATAAATCTGACAAAAAAAGAGTTGCTTATGTTAGCATTGATTCCCTCAGACTTAGTCCCAAAACAAATATTACTCATCCAAAAACCCAGGCTGGATATAAACTGACCTGAAAAACATTTTTATAATTTAATAATAAAATTTAAAACCCATAAGTCTACTCATAGCATTTATAAATCATTTTCATTTCTTTAAGTGTCTCAGAGTAATTCCAGTAAAACAATACAATTAGATCTATCTCCAAGGAACACTTAAGAGATGTGTTTGAATAAGGTCACTCACTAATGAAGTGTTGGCAGCTCAGCAGTAGGACTCAGCAGCTGTTTAACAGAACATAGCAACACAAGGGGAAGACCACCACATCCAAAAATTAGCAATACAGCACTCTGATCTAGTTGGAATTTGTCCAAAATATTGAAAGCAACATGTAGGCCTAATGTGCCTGCCATATAAGAAGGGCTATAGGAATTTTGTGTTTGGTATACATATTAACCTGTCTGTTATCAGACATCTCACGTGGATCAAAGTTTCCAGCCACTATTCTTACTGCTGTACCAGGAGGCTAGAAGTATTTGACAGGCTCTCCTGAAGAAGAAAAACTGGTCTGTGCCTTGTATAACTCAGATATTTAACACTTTTAAGAGCTAACCTTTTATTTTGTTCAGAGTAAATAAAGAAAATGAGTTTTCAGCAGAAGCTGAACTATTGCATAAAGACAGAAGCTCTTCATGAACTTCTTCATGAAGTTGTTCTTCAGCTTCTCTGTTTCAGCTCAGCAGCTTGCCTCCTACGAAAACCTACTGTGGAAAAAGCAGAAATGAAAGAGCTATGCTGAAATGGCTGTGAATTTCAAGTTAAAGATAGTTCTTGACTATCTTCCTGGATACAATGTAGAGCATTTCTCCCTAAAGGGTATGGAAATGGAAGCCTTCTGCTACCCCCCTGGCAAAAAGGGTAGCAGAAAGATCCCACAGGTCCTCTTACCTCTTTGTGCGCTTGTGTGCGTGGCTTAGATACACGTGTTGATTTCCTCATTCATTTAACTCCATTATATAAATTGAAGAAACAGTGCACCCTAATGTAGGCAGAAACATAGACACAGAAATGCTGCCATTCTCTCTAACAATCGTTTAACAGAAGTTAAATGAAATCTGCAAATAAAATGAAATGGCAGGGCAAAGCACTTGTCATATGAATAATTAGACATTATAATAGCAACAGTGTGCTTGTTCTGTTCTCATCTGTAGTATTTCTGTTTAGCAGATGCTATGCCTGACAAACAACTGCCAGATGCAGGAGTTCCCTGATGGGTACCTGAACATGCTCTGTGTGTCCTCCTGAACTTTACTACAGTTTAAATGTTATTCCAGACCTGCAGAACAGCAGACAGCTGTTTTGCCAGCTTAGCAAATGGGAATATTCCTTCTCTAAGCAAGTGGGAAATGCACTAAATCTGTCTCAGCTAGGAACAATTTTAGCATTCACGGTTCAAATCATCTACTTTTCTAATCTTTAAAGCATAGAGCAAGTTGTTCAGAAACTTTACTTGTAACAGAAGAAGCAAACTCAACTCTCTACATGTGCTTTTACAAATCAAAATACCTGCTTCCCAAAACCAGATGTGAAATCTAGGGCTTTTGAATATCTGGGTCCTGATGATTGCTCTGCTAATTGTGCAGTAACAACTAGAGATTACGGAATATGCTTCTGATTACTACCAGTGTAATAAAGTCAGAGGTGGTTGCAAACAGACTTTGTAGAGTGAAGAAAAATTGGTATCACAAGACATGTCACTGTGAATTCATGCCATCTGTCTAATGATGAATGACACTAGTGTGAATGATATCAAGTCAGCCTACAGCTTTGCTATATATACTTAGCAACCTGCAAATACATAAGGCAAAATGGCCCCACTTACACTGTGCATCAAAACAGAGAGTATAATGCTTTGTCATAGGGTAAACTGCTCTATTATAATTATCACATGTTCAGAAATGAGGGTGGCATTTCTTGATTGCAACCTTTTTTATTTCTTTTTTGGACATCTGTTTTCTTCCAAAAGTCTCATTTTCACGATTCAGGTTTCATTTCACTGCTACTTTAATACTACCAATTCTAACAGTTATTTATAACTTTTATTCTCCGGTCAGTGGGAATGTCGTGAGGTCCGTTTTTACTGTAGCTTCAAACAGAACACTCTACATTTCTTCAGCAAAATGCAAACAATCTTTGCTGCTTCATATATGTAGCTAGATACTCTTTCAAGTATTTTGCTATAGTTTAATGTTTCCGAGGTGAAGCTGGTACTGCTCCAGACTTAGGGAAATGGATTGCCTAGGACAAATTCTCTACTTGTATAAGCTGATGAAATCGAGGTATATAGGTGTACAAACATATATGATGAATTCTGACAGCTAGATCTCACCAACATATTACAGGAATTGTGTCAGGGTTATAAATGAGACTAGAGTTTCCTTCTATTCTGTTCTGCTCTTTTTTTTTTCTGTCCCAATACAGCTATAAGGATCTCACTTGGCATAATGTGATTGCTACTTTAGCTCAGTTCAAACCTTTCATCTTAAAAGGGTTAAAGAGTTTGACTCACCTGACCTCATTTCAGTAATTTAAAAGGTAAATATTCAGACTAAGCTTATTACTTAGACTTTCTCTACTTTCTCTGTCATGGAAGAAAGATGTGATGAATTGCCCGCTGCAGGCACCTTCTTGCATGGAGTGTGGAAGATTCCCAGATGTCTATCTCGGAGAAGGTGTTTGTCTTTCAGGCTGCGCTGCACGGAATCTGTGCCCTGGGCTTCATCCAGTACTGTTATCTTGAGTCTATGTCAAGAAGAAGCATCAGAAGTCAACAATTAGCAAAAGTATCATCTTCTTTGTACCTTTCAACTTAGTGATAAATTTAAATGTGATAAAGTGTGAGGATTTTACTGGAAAACATATTATTGAGCACAAGATCAAGGTAATGGGTTGGTCCAGTTCCTTGTGGGATGGGACAGAGTGAAAGAAGAGGCAATGGATGTAATATCTTCTTTCCAGGTGGTGTTTTTTTTTACAGAGTGCTTAGGAGAGATCTCTGTAGTGACAACTTTTTTCTTTGTGTGTTTCTATTTTATGCTTGATGGACCTCCTGGCCTCGAATTAATCAATGGCAGAACATTGGAACCAAACTAAGCAGAAAGAAAAACTAATAATAGCCAAGCGATTCAGGAAGAGTCATAACTATGGGTAGGAAATATCTTATTACGGCAAAACATTGCCACATTATTTTTTTTAATGGATACTGCTCATTAAATGAAATAACCCTTTGAATGAAAAGAAGTTTGTCTAGAGAAGCTAGAAAATGATAAACACAAGTATAACAGCTGGCAGGGTGCAGCATCAAACTGGGTAAGTGGAGTTAGTGTCAACTTTACTTACAAATGTAAGTAAATGTCCCTCCCTACAGGAGGGACAGAGACGCTTAGTCAAGTTCCATCCTTTCTGCCGTTGTTGAGAACATGCACCCAGCAGACGGTGCAAATATGTGCATTTCAGGTCTTTGAACTCTCAAATGTCTTATGTCATGAATACAACCAGTTTAGAGTCTGTAATCTGTTTCCTGCTGGCTATGTGTAATTGCCACCAAAGTCACATGTTTGCTCAGTAAGGTCTACATCTGGAACATCAAGATGAAATCTTATGCATGTAAATGCCTCTGTCAAGGGGCATGCTCCACCGTGCTCAACTATTTTTCTACAGAGAAAATAGTTTCTCATTTTTCATAACCAGACATAAAAATATTTTCCAGTGAATAATGACATTGCCATGAAACTAAATAATGAGCTAATTTCCTACTAACAAAGAACAAGACGCTAACAATATTTGGAGTGTATTTTTAAAATGTTGTACTGATTAATCCCACATTTATTCAATGCTACATTAACTTTTTAAATCACTCAGCATCAAATCCTTTGCACTACAGACAATATAAGCTTTCCCATTGCCTGCAATAGTAGTAAAATGGCTTCTATGTTAAAGAATATATAGCATCAATTGGAGGAGATAAAAATATTATCAAAGTGTCATGCAAAATATTTCTGTTATAAAAGCTCAGATTTTTTTGATCTGTGGCAATTCACTGCAAAGCACTTGGGTTTTATTATTTAATTAAAAATATGAACAAAATTAATTATTACTGCAGGTTGCTAAATAGACATCACTCGGATAATCATGGAAACACTACGATGCAGTTAACTTTGGGGAAGGTAACAGACTAAGTGATTTCTCCAGGTATCTTGCAGCCCTGTTTGGATAATTCCATAAAAGATATTTTTAAATATTCATTCTGCTACAGAATGTTCTTAGTTCTAAGTCCGTTTTTAGTAATAATGAACTGTAGTTGTTGTCAAAGCTCCTGCGGGCCAGTGACAGTATCACAGTCAGTGTGATTCAACAACCTGACCACCACACCTCCCCCAATTAATTTTCCAAGGTGTCCATAACTGTATTCAATATTAGTACAGACTTTGATACAAATCGTTTTTCTTCTCTGAAAGATAAGTATCAATGCATTTTAACTCTTGTAACTTACTATTTTTACCTTTTTTTTTCCTGTGTAAATAATAGTAGTTAATAATACAGTGAATCATATAATTTTAAAAAGAAGTGTGGCAACCACTAGCACTATGAAATGCCACTAATTTGTGTTTCCGTTTTGTAGGTAGAAAATAAGTAATTTTAGAGTTTAGTCACCAGAATTGTGATTTTTACTTGGGCTGAAGAGCAGTATTTTCATGCCTCTTGTTCAAAGGAAAGTCGCAATAACCCCCACCTAATTGCTGAAAGATTGGAGCCTGCATTTCCAAAATCTTGGCCAGAAAGCCTCCTCAGATGCTTGAAGCTCTGCAGCTGCTTGTGACTGCGGGCATTACCATTCTGGTTTGGCTGAGCATCTAGGAACTCATGTCATACCTACACCTGTTGTGGGGGTCACATTCAGTATTCATGAGTCTAGAGAGAAAATGAAGCTGTAGAGAGCGTGCAGGGAATGTTTGCCAGGAAAGCGAGGAGGGGATGGGGTTCTCGGTGCTGCTCTAAGGAACGCTTTGCACTTTTCTTCAAATGGAGAAAATGCAGAAATAGCACTGTAAGTAGGGATCATCATGCAAACTCAGAACCACTTTGGGGGGTCTAAGGTGCTACTATATGATATTGAGTAGATATAGCCAGAAACCTCAATTGTGGGTTTGTTATTTTTACATCTAGAGCCGGGTGGCTAACAGTGTGCCACCCGCTACTTGTGGTTTGCTGGGGTCGGGCAATTTGCTTCCCCTGCGGTTGAATGCACCTTACCCTACTTTTCTTTGTTTGATCCTTGTTGCCACAAATAATTAGCTTTCTCCTATCCCTTGTTCAGATTCCCTTGGCCCAGTCCCTTGAATAAGTGACGGAAAGGAGCAGAGGCTGTGGTTACTGTGTGGCACTAGCTGTGGTTGGGTTTTATTGAATAACACTCCGTTACTCTGTGCAACAAATTGTGACTAATTGCTTCTCAACTGCTTTGCCAGCCTGTGAAAAGGCCAGCATTGCGAAACACCAAGTCAGAGCTCCCTGCTGAATCTCTGTAAGCTTATACAAAAAGCAGACTTTGGTGAATGAGGTTTTACTGGCAGGGGAATGAAGTGTTTCGATGAAAGAAACGTGCCCATCATTGACTCCTCTTCAGTGCTGAAGTTTGTGGTTTTCCCCTTGGGTGTAATGTACATAGACAGTTTTGACTCTGCAGATATTGTGAAAAACTCTTTGTCTTTCTCAGCAAACAAAAACTGTGTTTGTATAAACTCGTGTAATTTCTGTTATTGGGTTTATCGTGTGTGGGTTTGAATTTTTACTTTAATCAATGAATGTAATTTCTCCCTTTCTTGCTTTCTTCCTTAGTGCTAAGAAGTACACAGTGGCTTTTTAATATTTAATTGATGAGATCATTTTACGGGTTTTAGTTTAAAGGTAACCATAGCACAAATGCATCCATTATTAACTGCAGAACGGCAGCGTAGCTTCTTGGGAAAGCTCTTTAGTTTAATATGAGAATGCCTGTCAACAGAAAACAGCACTGATATTGTTGTTACGTGTCACAAACTGGCAAACGCAATGGGCACCACGCTGGAACAATGCAAACTGCTTATATCAATGGAAGAGGCGATGTTTAAAAATGAGGTGAAGGTGGACAGCGAGAGGCTCTCAAGGAAGGTTCGATTCCGTGTTGCATCCTCGCACAGCGGGAGGGTGCTGAAGGAGGTGTATGCCGACGGGGAGGCTGCCGACTCTCTGGACTCCGAGTACGCCAGTAGCTCAGAGACCGACCAAACCAGCCGGCTGAGCGAGGTGGACGGGCAGCAGAATGGACACGTAGGGTCCGAGTGTGATGAAAACGAGAACGAACAGGATGACTTGCTCATTTTAGTCAGAGCCACTAAAGAGAGGGGTTTTGGTACAAAACGAGTCAACATCCTCAGCAAAAATGGCACAGTCAGGGGAGTCAAGCATAAAGTCAGCGCTGGTCAAGCCCTCTTTGACAATCTGGCCAAAGTCTTTCAGGTAGGTGATGCGGTTCTGCTGGCTGTAAGCCCCGTGCCTGTCCCTTATAACTCCCCATGTTATTCTTCCCTTTGTCCAAACCTCCCTCAGTTATGATTTCTCAATATTCTGCCTCATTCCTATTGCTGTCCACTTGCTGTTGTTGCACAGGAGGAGCTCATTGCTCGTTCTGGTATACAACAGCTCCGCACTCCAGATTGACAGTGAACTTTTTCTTTCAAAATTGACCTAAAGTTTGCTGAGTAGAAATGTGTATGTTGTACAAACACATGCATGTGTATGTATGGACCATGAAAGAAACGTAACAGAGGAATTAATGGGCTTTATTGGAGATCTGTACAGATCCACTGTGCAGGGATGTGTCATGTTTCCACTCCTATTATATTCGGTCTAATGAGTTTACGATGTTATCTACTGTCCCCTACATGTAAATATGTATACTTGAAAATTCCATTGTGTTTAATCTGCAAAGTAGATCAAATTAGGTGCAGGATGGCAGCAATGGCAGTTTTCCCACATGAAAATTTCAGAGGAATGAAATCTTAGTCGGAGGTCTCTTTTATTAATGTCTGTTTTCCATTTATTTTGTAGAAGGAACAGAATATGTGTATTTGAAACATTATATGCCACACTGATGCCTTAGGCAGAGAAACACAGGCCTCAGAAAAATCAAGATAAAAGTTCTAAAAAAGTTAGCTCATATATGTAAATTATCTATATATGCTAGTCAAGCCTTTAAGTCATTAATATTCAAATGAAAGAACAAGTATGCAACCAAACTCTTTCTAAAGGTTGTTATAATCCAGAATTATGGTGGTCACTTAAATTAACCTGTAATTGGCTTTGGGACATTGTTTTAGAAACATTTATGCAGTTTTAAAGCATGGGTATTCGATATTAGTAACAAATGTTTCTGTGTATTGAAATGAAATCTAAAGTTCTTTCTCACTTTGAAACTAAGTAAGTTCTAATACATTTAGAAATGGCTATAGATTAACACACAGTTGCTTCTGCATATGAATTTATCCTCTATGTTGTACCTATTTCTGTATCAGAACTAGTGTGGCCAGCAGGAGTAGGGAAGTGATTGTGCCCCTGTACTCGGCACCGGTGAGGCCGCACCTCGAATCCTGTGTTCAGTTTTGGGCCCCTCACCACAAGAAGGATGTTGAGGTGCTGGAGCGTGTCCAGAGAAGGGCAACGAAGCTGGTGAGGGGGCTGGAGCACAAGTCTTATGGGGAGCGGCTGAGGGAACTGGGGTTGTTCAGTCTGGAGAAGAGGAGGCTGAGGGGAGACCTTATCGCTCTCTACAACTACTTGAAAGGGGGTTGTGGCGATGAGGGTGTTGGTCTCTTCTCCCAAGTAACCAGTGATAGGATGAGAGGAAATGGCCCGAAGTTGCGCCAGGGGAGGTTTAGATTGGGTATTAGGAAAAATTTCTTCACCGAGAGAGTGGTCAAGCGTTGGAACAGGCTGCCCAGGCAGGTGGTGGTGTCACTATCACTGGAAGCGTTCAAAAAACGTGTAGATGTGGTGCTTCAGGACATGATTTAGGGGGGGCATGGTGGTGCTGGGTTGATGGTTGGACTTGATGATCCTAAAGGTCTTTTCCAACCTTAATGATTCTGTGGTTCTGTGACTCTCTAAATTATAACAGTCTTTTTGTCAATACCGATGTTCCTGTGGAAGTTGGATGTTTCAAAGATGAATTAGCAGTCATTTCTGTTCTTTACCTCACATGACACTCAAGTAGCTTGCTTTCTCTCAAGCCACTCACTGAAGAGTTTGCCCTTGAGTTCCCTACTCTGATAGAATGTGTAACAAACTCACTTTTTCTAAGTAGATATGAGTTAGGAAGCAGCTGGTGAGTGAGCCCACCAGGGGAGGTGCCTTGCTGGACCTGCTGTTTACAAACAGAGAAGGACTGGTGAGAGATGTGGTGGTCGGAGGCCGTCTTGGGCTTAGCGACCATGACATGATAGAATTCTCAGTTGTGAGTGAAGTAAGGAGAGGGGTCAGCAAAACTGCTATCATGGACTTCCGGAGGGCAGACTTTGGCCTGTTCAGGTCACTGGTTGAGAGAGTCCCTTGGGAAACAGTCCTGAAGGACAAAGGGGTCCAGGAAGGCTGGACAGTCTTCAAGAAGGAAATCTTAAAGGCGCAGGAGCAGGCGGTCCCCATGTGCCGTAAGAAGAGCTGGCGGGGAAGGCGACCGGCCTGGCTGAACAGGGAGATTTTGCTGGGACTCAGGGAAAAGAGGAGAGTTTATCACCTCTGGAAGAAGAGGAAGGCAACTCATGAAGAGTACAAGGATCTCGTTAGGTCAAGCAGGGACAAAATTAGAAAGGCAAAAGCCCAGCTAGAGCTCAGTCTGGCCACAGTCGTAAAGGATAATAAAAAATGTTTTTACAAATATATTAACAACAAAAAGAGAGGCAAGGAGAATCTCCATCCCCTACTGGATATGGCGGGGAACATTGTCTCCAAGGACGAGGACAAGGCTGAGGTACTTAATGCCTTCTTCGCCTCAGTCTTTAATAGCCACTCCAGGTATCCACAGGATATTCAGCCCCCTGAGCTGGAAGACGGGGATGGAGAGCACAATGTACTCCTCATAATCCAGGAGGAAGCAGTCAAGGACATGCTAAGCCACCTGGACACCCACAAGTCTATGGGGCCTGATGGGATCCACCCGAGAGTACTGAGAGAGCTGGCGGAGGAGCTTGCCAAGCCACTCTCCATCGTTTATCAGCAGTCCTGGTTAACAGGGGAGGTCCCAGGTGACTGGATGCTTGCCAATGTGACACCTGTCTACAAGAAAGGCCGGAAGGAGGATCCTGGGAACTACAGGCCTGTCAGCCTGACCTCTGTCCCAGGGAAGATTATGGAGCGGTTGGTTTTGAGAGTGCTCACAGGGCATCTGCAGAACAGCCAAAGGATCAGGCCCAGCCAGCATGGGTTCATGAAAGGCAGGTCCTGCTTGACCAACCTGATCTCCTTCTATGACCAGGTGACCCGCCTAGTGGATGAGGGAAAGGCTGTGGATGTTGTCTACCTGGACTTTAGTAAAGCCTTTGACAGCGTCTCCGACAGCATTCTCCTGGAGAAACTGGCGGCTCGTTGCTTAGACGGGTTTACTCTTCGCTGGGTGAGGAACTGGCTGGGTGGCCGAGCCCAGAGAGTTGTGGTGAATGGCGTTAAATCCGGCTGGCGGCCGGTCACGAGTGGTGTTCCCCAGGGCTCGGTTCTGAGACCAGTCTTGTTCAATATCTTTATAGATGATCTGGATGAGGGAATTGAGTGCTCCCTCAGTAAGTTTGCAGATGACACCAAGCTGAGTGGGAGTGTTGATCTGCTGGAGGGTAGGAGGGCTCTGCAGAGGGATCTGGACAGGCTGGATCGATGGGCAGAGGCCAACTGTATGAGGTTTAATAAGGCCAAGTGCCGGGTCCTGCACTTTGGCCACAACAACCCCATGCAATGCTACAGGCTTGGGGAGGAGTGGCTGGAGAGCTGCCCGGCGGAAAGGGACCTGGGGGTGCTGGTTGACACCCGGCTGAATATGAGCCAGCAGTGTGCCCAGGTGGCCAAGAAGGCCAACAGCGTCCTGGCCTGTATCAGCAATAGTGTGGCCAGCAGGAGTAGGGAAGTGATTGTGCCCCTGTACTCGGCACTGGTGAGGCCGCACCTTGAATACTGTGTTCAGTTTTGGGCCCCTCACTACAAGAAGGATGTTGAGGTGCTGGAGCGTGTCCAGAGAAGGGCAACGAAGCTGGTGAGGGGGCTGGAGCACATGTCTTATGAGGAGCAGCTGAGGGAACTGGGGTTGTTTAGTCTGGAGAAGAGGAGGCTGAGGGGAGACCTTATCGCTCTCTACAACTACCTGAAAGGGGGTTGTGGCGACGAGGGTGTTGGCCTCTTCTCCCAAGTAACTAGTGATAGGACAAGAGGAAATGGCCTCAAGTTGTGCCAGGGGAGGTTTAGATTGGATATTAGGAAAAATTTCTTCACTGAGAGGGTGGTCAGGCATTGGAACAGGCTGCCCAGGGAGGTGGTGGAGTCGCCATCCCTGGAAGTGTTCAAAAAACGTGTGGATGTGGCGCTTCAGGACATGGTTTAGGGGACATGGTGGTTCTGGATTAATGGTTGGACTTGATGATCTTAAAGGTCCTTTCCAACCTAGTGATTCTGTGATTCTGTGAAGTGTTAACTGGGGCATGTCTGGGTTCTTCTCCAATCTTGATTCCAAATACTTTCCGTGTTGTTTTACTACATGGAGTATACAGTTTCACCTCACTAGCCTCATTCCCTCCTAAAAGCTTTCTTCCACTGCATCAATGATACCAAGCTAAGAAATGTGAGTCAGCTAAATAAATAGACCCATTTGAAGACATATGTACCTTAATTAGTGTCCCTGTCGTCTTGCTGTTTCTATCTTCAGTTTTAGGTTGGAAGTTCTTCAGGAAAGGTTCATAGACTGAATTCCATGCACTTTGATTGCAATGAAATTTCTTTCACCCCTAGCAGAGTTACATATAGGACCAGCACTATTTCCATGAGATGTTTTGCTGGAAGAAAGTAATGCTTGAGAGGAGGCATATCCGTCTGACAACTTCAGAAAATGTTATGTAGGCAAGTCTACCTCAGAAATTCATAATTAAAACCTGTAAAATAATGAATGGTTTAAAAGGTGATAAAGATCTTGTATTGACAATATTCTACAGCAGAAGAAAGTGGAAAAATTTTATTGTCAGGTGAAAACAAACTACACAATTTTTCATACAACACATAACTAAATTTAAGAACTCTCTGCTACAGGCATTGTAAAGGCCAAAAGAATAGGCAGGTTTTGAAAGCAGATGAGGAAAATGTATGGGGAACTGAGCAGCTTCTGTTTAGGCAGGTCTAGATAAATGATTTCCAGAAATAACTGTATATTCTTATCTTAAGCATCTGCTGGATCAAAGACATTTATTCAAAAATACAAAGAACATCATGATTTGAGGTTTCTACACAAACAAATTCCCATTTCCCCAGAGATAAAGTTTGAAATCTAGTGAAGAAGAATGACGGTTTGCATATCTTTTAGGTCATACTGTGAGCCAGTTTTCTATGCCACGTGGTGAACACAGAGGAGAGCAAATCACAAAGGTTGGCATTGAGACTGATTCAGAATTGCTTGATACCAATGTGAAATATGATCAAAATCGGTCTAATTACAAATGAAATAATGACCTTTAAAGGATTATTTCTAATTTTCTGTAAGTATGTTCCAGACAATTAACTGTGCAGTAATATCACTTAGAGAACAACAAGAGTTCTTCATTCAAAGATACGATAAGATAGAAATATGTCTCTATTAGAAGATATAACTCAAAATCACTTGATCTGGGCATTTTTTTGGAAGTTTCCCCCCATGATTATGTGAGGTCATCTGCAGTTACTGCAGCTTCTCTTAGATAAGCAACAGTGGATGTATAACAATAGTTAAAATATATACAAAGTCCCTGATCCCTGAGGAGAGCCCACCTCTGCCCCTTTGATGATTCAGCAGTAGATGACCTCATTTTACATTTCTCAGAGTCAATGTCAAAGCAGTATTTGTAATCTCAGAGTATGCACATGAACTCTTGAGTCCTAAATCCTGAGCACTGACAAAATTCTTGAATGCAAGCACTTCTTATTTAGTATTTAATACATCACTTAACTAAAATGTGTATGCAAGAAGCCAAATACTGACTATGTGTGTGCATCCTGTGATGCTGAAACTTTTTTTTTAGATTTTCTGCAGTGTCAGCATTCTGATTCTTCAGATCATATCTGCAAACTCCTCTACTATGCTATTACCCAAAATTGCCAGATGCTCCCTGTGACAGAGGAGATCTCCTTTAAAACAAATCACTTAGCTCAGATATTCCAGGGATAAGTAAGGATTCAGTAGCTGGGCTTTGTTAAGTCTGACACTCAAGACCTTTGATGTTTTCTGTTCAAATACCTGTGCTAAAAGCACTCCCATGTATTTTAATGTTCCATGGAATATTTGGGGGTTTGAATATTTTTTCCACATTCTCTAACTACAGTTCTACAGAATTAGTTCAGACAGTTCCTTCTCACAGCAGACTTCATCTAAAAAAAAAAAAAAATCACACCTTCTGGAGTTTTTGGGAATTTTAAAGGAGTATTTTAAAGAAATTTTAAAGTATCTAATACAGGAAGTATTTCTAGATGAAAAGGTGGTTTTATTATTGTTATATGATACAAGCCTGGCCTGAGAGCCTGTATCTACTGCCAAGTGGGTGTGCATCCCCTGCTACATCTTCCCCCATCCATGCACCGAGCACTTCCATCACCAGCACAACCAGCAGCTTCCCATTTCCACAGTTCCTTGAGAAGAGAAGATAGGTCCCTCGTATTAGTCTGTCCCGTGACTGCCTGTGTCCCTGGACGCGAGCTGCTCCAGCGTGGTGACAGTGAAAGGTCTCCCATCAGGTCAGTCCTGCGTGGCTGGTCAAGTGGCTGCGAGGCTGGTGGGAGCTGGGGCTGGCTCGGCCGTGGGGATGGGGTGTGGCACAGAGCAGCAAGTGTCCAGGGGTTAGCTCAGCTTCATGGCAGGGCATTTTGGGGGCGGAAATGCAGGGAAGAGACCAGTCCTATTGATGCTTCAGGGGAGCATTGTTTCCCTGGCAACCCCTCCGGGGTGGGTGCCACTAGGAGAGCGTTGACATAGCAACCACATCCTGCGGGATGTGTGTGTGACAGGGCATTGCTGTGGCAGCACCTTCCCAGCCCCGGCTGGCAGGGAAGGCGGGAGGCCGGGCAGTGGTCATTGACGGAGGACAGGGACGGTCGCACGTGCCCACCCGGCCTCCACGTGCACCCAACCTGGGACCGGAGGGGTGGCCGGCCACGGGGCTGGCGGTACAGCAGTCAAACGGTCGGGAATATTTTATTTGTGAGAAATGGGCACTGCTCAAAAACCTGAATAGCAGAAACGACCTGGAGCTTCCAGACGCCCTGTTCGTGCATCTCCTTGGTATATGTGAAATTATCTCCTGCTGAAACACTAAAACTGACGGTGCCGGCAGCTCTGGAGCTGAGGGTGTGACCTGCTAATTGCATCAGGAACATAAGCCCCCTCTCTGCATACCCAAAGTAATTGTGGTCTTATTTCAGTACATTACTAAAATTTTTGTTTTCTAATACTTAGAATACTGTTAAAATGTGAATGGGTGTGAATATTTCCTATATTTTCCTATAGAAAGCAGTAGAGAAATTGTTCTTGTTTCCTTGAAATAAATGTAATTCTCTTCATAATCAATTTTTATGACTAGGCCATCCCTACTATGGCTTCCAGGTGACACAGAGCAAAAATCCTTGGGTTGTCTGATATAGTACTAAGTAGTGCAATGATCATTTCATGCCAGACCAGGTTTCCATCCCAACATGCAACGTAATGGAGCTCAGCCAAAGGTTTTACACAGGTCTCCTCATTTCCACTGTTCTAGCGTGGGTCCTTTCCTCCACTTACACGCTCCACTGGGCTTCTGGCCTGCTCTGAAAGGTCTCCTTCTGCTAAATTAGCTACAGATCTCATTCTCAGGCAGGGCCTGCTGACGTCTCTTACGAAAGGGCAGGCCTGGTTAACAAACCTGATTAATGCCTTCGTGAAGATTGCATCAGAAGGGTTATAGGTGAAGAGTCAGACGTAGTGTACTTGGCCTTTACAATATTTTCCAGCGCAGTCTCAGGTAGAGCTAACGTTTAAGGTTGCGAAGTGCAAGTCAATATTCAGCCTGATAAAGAATTAGCTTATTAATGTTTAGAGAGAGAAAGAGATGGGAAAGAGTTAAGAATCAGGTGGAAGTTTGTTAAGAGAAGGAGAGCTGCTGGGGTGATTAGGTTCACTTTCATCTTTCTGTACTTGTAGGTGACCTAGAAAAGTGAATACAGAGCAGAACATGCAGAGCTTACAAACCAGAAAGACTATTACCATAGCAAAAATAAAATGGAAGACAGCAGCAAAACCACCTGCCTTCCAAAGAAGTGCTGTTAAGGAAGGTTTTGGGTGCAATAGTACAAGCAAAGGTTTTAGGGTGGGTGGCATGTCGTATACCACTCCAGCCCCTGGAGTATGTATCACTACAACCCCCCAAAACTCTGGAGAGAAGAGAGAGAGAGGTCTGCACTTTCACTGGAGGAGTCATGATGTTGTCCTCCTTGTTTCTTTGGCAGATGATCAGTGCCGACACTCCAGCGTTATAGGACTCTCTGAACTGAGAGACCTCTGCTAGGACCGGACTAAGATTGTAGAAGGTCTCCTGAACTTTTCCTTCTTTTTCTCGTCCATAAACACTGCCCTGTGACTCCCAAATGGGCGTAGCTTGCAAAAGGAAAAAACGTGCTAGATTGCTAGTAGCAATGTTAGGGAAACCTGCTGGTAACCTAAAGCCATAGCATTTGCTGTAGTAATGCCACCTATATGGATGGAGATAAATCCTAGTGAGCTGTAGGTACCTCCTCTGAAGTATAAAGTTCTAGTGTATGTTCCTAGTCTTAGCAAGTCTGGAAAACTAATTATTGAGGAACGTTGCACTGAAATTGAGAAGAACAGGAAAAATTGTAATGACACAGAGGATCAAGTGATTATGAAAGGTAGGTTTCTGTTTGTTACAGAGAATTCAGCGTTAGAAGGATGACTGGATCACCACTGGAAAGGGAATAGTGTCCCTTCACCACTTCCTTTGGATCTTCCTAAGTGCTTTGATCTTGTGACCACAGTACATGGGACAGTGATTTAGCTGACTGACAGTTAAAACAGGTAGTTTTCAGACCTCGTGGCTGAAGAGACACTGATTAAAAAAGGAGTACGTTCAGGTCTGTGTGCTTTTAACTGGAGCCTGGGGTTGCTCCATACTTAGGATACTGGTATTTATTGCTCTCATGTTATCATATAAATCAGCTGTAAAGCACTGAACTCAGACAAGTCTATTATTAGACTGATTGTGATATGTAGGGTTTACTGCTATTGGACGTGGAATACGTATTTGAGTCTCAAGTATAACCAAACTCTGCTGGGTGCAAGATGGAAGCAGCAGTGAGGAAAAGATCATTTTGCACTTCATCAGCACCTTCTTTCTTCTGCTGATAGAAGAAAACTTCTAACAACTGACTGGTACTGAATAGAGCTGTCTCAGGCTTACCCCAGCCGGGGACTAAGCACCCGTGGTCCAAGCAGGTTGTGCAGCCTGTAGGAGAAAGCAGAGATGCTGCCCTGGGCTGTGAGGGAGAACAGGATGAAGTTGTTCCCTCGGTGAAGCCCATGCTATCTGGCTACTTTCACAAACAGAGTGATTTATTAATAAGTCTCATCCCATGGCCTTAACTTTTGCATTACAAAGGACATAGGAAAGAAGCTATGCTTATACTGCAGGGACTATATATATACAGAATATGTAGTACTAGAGTGAAGCAAGACTTTAAGTATAGATTCAAAAAACCCATAGGGTTCTGAAGAAGGACTTAGACATCAAGCTCCAAAACTGTGATCCTCCAAACCTCTCTTTGGTGCTACCTTGTCTCAAAGGCAGCAAAAGCCTTTTATTAATGAAAATTTGACTAATGATCTGCCTTGGCCAAGTGCCTCAGCATCTCCGTATTGACAAGACATGACAGTTACCTCCTACTCATGTCCCATGGGAACTACAAAATAAGCGCTCCTTTGCCTGTCTCACCTGCAGGGCTTGATGAAGTAGGTGTCCTCTGAGCATGCCTAGTGGATTAGATCCTACACAAACTGTACATAAGCAGATGCTGCTTTGTTACAAATCGTGTCTGCAGGAGGCAGTGGTGGGAGTTGTACTTTGAATTAGACAGTCACAAGACAGCATGAATAAGTTGCTGGAACAGGAGTGGAACACAGGCTTGCTGATTCTCAACTTGCCATCCCAAATACCGTGCTTGGCTTCCATTTCTTTCTTTCTTGCTCTTAAGCATTATCGTGATGGCATTGCTTCGCCATGGAGGTATCCCAGAAAAGCTTGTAACCTGTGACTTGCTTGTTAGGGACAAAAGGTAGAGAGGAGACTGCATCCAAGTAGCCAAGAAATGAGAGACTGCAAATAACCATGTTTTGCCACCTTGTTTCATGCTCTCTTTAAATCTAAAAATACATTTGCTTTCTTTTTGAAAGAAAGAACCAGTGTATTTGTTCTCAGGAAATGGATGTGAATGCCAAACGGAAAAAGACACTTGCTAGTTTTATTAAGTGAGATTCCTAAATCTTATTGGCCTCAGGAAATTTTCTGAGTGGCAAATAGTCATAAAATGAGAGAGTATTAGGAGGAAATACCATATATGCTTGCCATCCTTTTACTTTTAATTATCTGTTTGGCATATGACTTGGAATACTAGATGAACACTGGGTCTGAGCCCATGTACTGCTCTGGGACTCTTACATAATGTCCCTTTGTGGAACTACTCAATAAGGTGTTCAACCATTGAATTAGCATGCAAAATGCTTCATATTGATTTGAAAAAAAGTAATGTTATGTAAACAGCCTATCAAAAAAATTCCTAGGATGCTAGTGCAGAATTTTTTTCTACTTATTGTAACAGTAGGAAATCTTCTTTTTCTGAATTGGGCTCTTACAACAGAGGTGAAAAAGATGAACTGATTAGTCTTCATAATTGATTAGTAGCAATAACCCATCTTTTTTTCTCTAGTTGTGGAGCTCAACTCAGTAACTCAGCAGGACAATTGTGAGAAAATATCTTTTGAAATATTCTTAAAACTATGACCATCAAGAAAAGTTTGGGCTATTCCCCTTTCTTTGACATGGTGTCTCCTCTTGCCCCTGAATATCTGCATGTCTTTGACACAGCATACACCAAGTCTGTGGAACACATAAAGCTGAAATATATTGCCTACAAATATGAACCATTCCATATGCTTATTTACTAACATAATTCTTGGTCATTGACCTCTAATTTTTGTGTACAAATAAATTATGTTGCAACCAAATATTTAAGGGTCCTCATTGCACCTGAGTGTCTTTTGGTGAAGTATGTTTTAGTTACATTTACAAACATGGAAGAAAATATTTGGCTATGCTGGGCCAATTTCTCACCAGACTGAACAGCTGTGCAGCTATGCAATTGCAAAAATATAGTAATAATGAGGATGAAATACAGCTCCTTTATTAAAAAAAAAAGCTCAAAAAAGTGGGGAATTATCTTTACCTTAGTGGTATGATTCTCCAGGCATGTACTAATGCTTTTGATTTCTTGACATAGAAGGCATTAGCAAAAATACTTTCTAACAACTTAATTACATTACAATTCCATTTAGTTTACAGATCTCAGAACTGTTTCAGTTCTGAGCTAGGATTTGCAAATACTTACGTTAGTAGTTGCAAACACAAGCTAGACAAATACAAATGTACACATGCCATACAGTTATTGCGTTACAACGACCTGGGAAAACTGCATTTTAGCAGTTGACCAAAACCATATTTCAGGAGTCATCTGCTGCCAATTTAATTGGTGTGTAGGTGTCATTGAGGACTATTTCCTTCCCCAAGAGATTAAAAATAAAATCATGCTTTATTTGCGGGTAATGCTTGCTAGACTGCTCTGGTGTGTCAGCAGCCTGCTCTGACATTTGTCTACTTGTGTTGACAGTTTATTAGAGACTACACCAACACAAAGTACATGATTAACAGCTTGAGAGAAAGAAATGGTCAAAGAGATACTACTTCTTTTGGCTGGAGCTTTAACCTGTGGCTGCAACGTTCAGCAGCATCATAAGTTTGTAGCTTAAGTGCAATAAAATATGCTTCATAATGGAATTTGCAGCCACGGAGGAAGGGTATGACTTTCATGCATGAAAACCTTCCTCATTTCTGCAACATCCAGTACTAGGTAGTACAAAGCATGAAACTCAAATCTCACTGAAGATTAATAGTAACTAGGACAGCATCCCCAGCCTGTTGATTTTGAAAAGGAGTTGGAAAAATATAGCTTCCCATCCACGCGGGCAATCTTGTGGTTTTGCTTGACACACTGGTTATGTTGTGGAGAGGCTACCACAGTACAACTCTTTACAGCCTCCATTATACAAAGCAACAGAAATGGTCACAGGTGAGCAGCTGGAGTCAGTGAGGTAGAGACTCATTTCACACATGGCAGGAAAAAAGACAGAAAACCCATCATTCACTGCTAGTATGAATTGTGGAAAGCATTTTAACAACCTTAGTACAATTTTGCTTTGGAACTATAGCTAGAGACACCATCCATCAATAACGTCAGAGAAGTATGTCTTCTATACCGCAGCAATACCACATGCAGACTCGTTCTTTCTCCACTCCCAAGAAATATGGGAAAACTTAACAGCCAATATTTGCACAAGTTTATAACAACGTGAATGTTATATCCTGCATTCACAAATCAGTCAATGCTGGTGCAAAGGCAAAGAAATTTTTCTTTACTCCTGGTAGCCTTGTTTGGAACCTTACTGATTGCTAATCATCTAACAAGTTTTAAAAATAGTAAGACTTGACAGCAGTTGTACACTATAATTTAAGAAAAATCTATTTCCCCAAGCAACTTCTGTAAGACAGAAAGCAGTAAGCTTCTAGTTCTGCAACTGAAGTTACAGCTTTTTAAAGAAAATGCGATCTTTTCCTGTCCAGCTGCTCATGTCCTGCTCTTGGTTTACTACATCTAAAAGCAAAGGACTCTCCCTCCCAGCCCCACAGCCAATTGTGAAGCATTTCATTGCTGTTCAGCTGGAGAACGTCGTAAGAGACAGACTGATAGACACAGTCAAAAATTAGACCTGTAAGCATTATTGCTGGAGTTCTTTTCCCCTATTGCAGGTCTTAATCTGCATTTGAGAACTTCCCTTTCCAGGTGTTGGCTGATGTTTTCAATCAGATTTGCAAATATGCAGTGGGTAAGTCCAAGTTTTTCTTTCAGATCCCACCATAAGCCAAAAAAATAACCACCTACTCAGTCCCTCCATGTCCAAACTTAAGCTGTCATGAAGATTTAAAAGAGACAGCAGCTTCTAAATGACTTGTTCAGGAAATAGATTCTGTTAATTTAAATCTGTCTGCAAAATTTTGCCACGGCAGCTCTGGTTTTTGTACCTGCTGAATGGTCAGGCCTTTTGAAAACCTATCTGTTTGGTCCGTGATGTTCTCATGGATCCTCATGTGAGAGACTGTGGGGTGGAAAGGCACTTCTACAGGCCAATATTTGCAGTTCAATACAGATGACTAATACTTTCTATTTTTTTTGCGGCCACTGACAGGGAGAAGCCTTGAATCATGTAGTTCCTTCAACCAGGTAGTTTTATCCTCAGCTGAATTATCACCTCAAAATTCTCTTTTGAAGTCACAACAGATAAGGGCAAGAGTTGTCAGAAAAGGAGGGATTTCTAGTGAAACTTCTGACCTTTCATGCTGTCTCAATTCTCATTTTGGCAGAAAGTTTCGCAACTGGCAGAAATGTAATGTGTGGCGTTTCAGCATTGTTTGCAGACATGATATGATGTTAGAAAATAATTGATTTTTTTTTTCTTCAGGGGTTATGTTATCTACACAAAGGAGCCACTGAAATATTGCTCCAAAAGAAAAGCAGATAGCCAATTTAAACATCTCAGTATCTGCATTTACAGTTATATTCCTTGATCAGAACATGTTTAATTCTATGACATGATACAGATTCTAGCCCTATGATAAGAACATTACTATATGAAAAGTCTGATTATAAAAGTAACAATTTCTACTTTATTTAAAGTAAACACATCTGGGCCAAATCCCGAATCAGTCTAGAGCATAAATTCCTCAGGAGGACCACAAGGATGTCATAAGTTTATGCAGGGACAAACTTAGAAAGGCCAAAGCCCAACTAGAACTTAATCTGCTACTGCCATAAAAGACAATAAAAAATGTTTCTATAAATACATTAACCAGGTTAATGGTTGGACTTGATGATCTTAAAGGTCTTTTCCAACCTAAATGATTCTATGATTCTACAAAGACCTTTCTAAAAAATTACTCCAACTGCAGTTATAATATATATGGAATAACTACCTCAGCAGCTATTTTGACTGACAGGTTTAGGAGGTGATATAAAGCCAACCTGCTACATTCTGATTTTCAGACATTTTACCTATTTGGTTAAAAAAGCCAAACCCAAGCTTACACTTTAGATTTTTTTCAGCAAAAAATCCTTTAAGCCTGTTTCATGGAGATGTATTCCATTTTGCTTATACAGAAATGGTAGATAAGTCATCTATCCCGTTTTGTACATCAAGGCTAACAGCCATGATATAGGCTATCCTAGGGCAGAGTTGGTTTATGTATGTTGTCTAGGAGTTGCATCCTCTGCGCATAAAAATCTCAAGCTCTCTGCCTTTGGTTTTGGAATCTGATACATAAGAAAAGGATGAAGCAGCATATGTGGCCAGTGCAGGTGGATCTTTATTTTGAAGAAATGGAGATTGAGTGTATAACTAGTAATTAACTTAGGTTTGAAGGTGAAGGTACCGGAGTTCTAGGTATTACTAAGTAATGAGATAGCCGAGAGCATGGTTCCGATTAGGTTAAGTAATATAGCAGGGAAACAAGGTCCTTCATCACTCAGTGCTAATACAGAACAAAGTAGTGCTATAACTTCAAGAGATACTTTTCATCACTTCTGAATGTAGAGTGATAAGGTGCTTTTTCACTGAGGAGTAAGGACTGACCTTGCACTTCATCAGCACTTTGTTGCAGGAAACATAGGTCAACTTTGCTCTTTGCCTCAAAGACTTGTGCAAAATTCATTACCAGTTGCAGAGTGCTTTGTGACCCTATGCGAGAAAATTCTCTATGTCCACCTGAAAAATGGTTGGAGTTTTCCTTACCTGTGCAGCACAAATGACAACTTCAACTTTTTACAGGACAACCTGTTTTTATCTCAGTCCAGATGAGTAACATTTTCGGGTAGAATTTAAGTTGTATATAGCAACAGGAAAGAAAAAGTATATAATTTGCCAGACATTTGGAAATGAAAACTAAGCAATACTGGGAGGGTGTTGGTTTCCCAGTTTTGTTCAACACTCCTTGGGAGTTTCAGGATCTCAGTGCATCCCATTCCAGCTTCCATTCACAGGAATACAGTAAAAGATAAAATAACTTTTGACAGAAATCTTCTTATCTGCTAAACATGAAAACTCCAGGGTGTATCCCAAATCAAAACCAGAATTCCCTTAACTCTTTCCCCTAAATTTATTGCTTAGGAAAGTAAATTGTGAAGAATGGATCATAATTTAAAATTTTCCCTGCTACTGATTGCTGTTCAGATTGGTGCCTTATTCCATTTATGCTATTATGTTCTTTAGCTGTTTTGAGTGAGCAGAAGTAGTTCTGTTGTATAAGAGACTGACCCTAGGGTGTAATTAATCCATGATGAAAGGCTGAACCACGTGCCAATGAAAATGCAGGAAATTTTCAACTGAGCTAAGTGTACCTGATAAGAGCTTTCCTGAATACCAGTTTTTATTTGCTGATTGTCTTTAACACTAGGAAAATCACCAGCTGCAGCACTGGTGATAATAAGAAAGAAGTTATGGATTATTGTGCTGTTTCCTATGATATTCTGATATATTGAAGTCTTAGGAAAACAGATCCACACGAAGCATAGCCTGGCAAAGAAGGAAAAGCCATGTAACATCACGAGCAAGATCTCACCAGCTAACCATGTTATTCTCCAGTCAGAAATAGGACGAATCACATTTGCAAGAAGCTCAACAGACTAAAATTCATTTTCATAGATCACTAGTGCCTTTTAATTAACCAAACTGTGATTGACATTTGGGAACTATAAAGGGGGTCACTGCATATGTAAACTGTACCTGGCTGTTTAAATGTAAGATGACAGAGTCAGACATCCATGTATGTTTGTATGTATGTGTTATTGTGGTGTTAACATCTCTCAGTCTCTCTAGCAGTCTAAGGATACACAGGAAATATTTTAGAAAGGATGAGTAAGGGACTGGTGAAAGAGAGGAGGAAAGAGAAAGAGGGATGGGGTAGCAACCTTTTTTTTTTTTAAATGTCATCTGCTCACTGGAGAACAGTAAACAGGGCCTTCCAAAACTGCTGCCAAGTTAAAAAGAAATGGGCCAGAGTAGACATAGCAATTTTTATGACAGCCATTTGCTGCTGATTGACACAACTCTGTTTCTCTGCAGTATAAAGTGTTCTACTAAGTGAAGCAGCAGTGATTACAGACAGATGGGGCCAGCGTGCTCAAACCAGACTCACTCGGAGCCATGTTGTTTGCTGACTTTTCCACATGATCTGTGATATCAAACACCTTCATCTTTATCTGCCAGCCTCCAGCAAGTCCTGCTCTAGTTCACTTCTGGCTAAAGCCATCCTTACTTAGCGAATATTCTCAAATAGGACATAAGCTGCCCAGTGATCCTACCCGGACTGGCAACTCGAGATTCAAACATCTTGAACAGTGTGATAAATAAAAAGCAAAAGAAAAAGCTGCATATGACTAGAGAAAATATGATTTGGACCTGACAAGTAAGGGTGTTGTTTAAGACAAATATATTGTGTTTTTTAAAAAGTAATTCAGGGTGACATCATGGGAAATTGTAGATAAGTCAATAGTAGAATTACCACCAAAGTCTGAGTAAGTAGCAGGAGAAAACATTCCCGCTCAAGACAATAAAACATGTTTGAAAAATCCTACTCATATTATTAAAGAGCAAGTCCAAAAGTACCTTAAAATGGGAACTGACAGTAAGAAAGATAATTATGCAAGAAAAATAACAAGTCCTTTATTCAAGTATTTCATATACACAACCAAATATAGGCAAGTCTAGATATGTTTAAATGTCCTTTTTGGGCAAGTGACCAAACACTAAGTACTAGTCAGAACCTTTCAAGCTGACCTCTTCTTTTATTTCCAGCCCTTCTTCTTGTTTTGACTAGAACCAAAAAACAGAAAGGCCCAGAAAAAATGAGTGAAAAAATTGAGCAATGTTTTTTAAACTTGAGAAAAAGTTCCATTTTATTGACGTCAAATTCTCATTTTACTCAGTCTGTCTGTTTCTTCCTGTTGCTAGTGATAAAGAGATAGAGGTGAAATAAACACTGAACAAATGTTGAATAATAATTATTTTCCGTACTCGTACATATAACATTTATCACCAAGTAGTAACTCATAACTGTTAAGCAAGGAGATTAAATGGTGTAATCTAGGACAAATCTTCTTCAAAGAACAGAGGCTTATTCTCAGATTTCCAGGGTTTACACATTGTTTAGATTTGTATAATTAATATCAACATTCTTCTCATGACCCATCTGCAATCCATTGTTTCAGTTGTCTGGTATTCCACACTATTTACAGATGTACCTTTAGGCAGGCAGATGCTATGCAGCTCAAGCCATACATTTTTAATTTATGGATGGCAGCATTTCTTTAGGTGACATGCAATAGACTTTTTTTTTTCTCTCTTACATTCATTAGTTTTTGTTTGCAAGGCATTTTGGAGTAGTAGCAGTGACCTTCCAATTTGTTCTCTAACTTCATGTTGTCTGTTAGTAGACACAGAAAATTTAGGAATGATAATTTATACATCTACCATTTTTATTTTCACATAATGTTTGACTTCCCAATTTTCCAGACATTTAAAAACGCTTGTATCTTTCTCATGTCAAAGGAATATTGCATGAACTGTTATGCTGCTGTTCTGTGATCAGAGTCTTCAGAAAACTCTCTCCAGGTAAAGAGCTGCAAACAGCTCTTTTCCTTTCCATTCTCACTGATGTAACACATCGTAAACCCTCACTGGGATAAATTAAAATCTACGTCCGCTTCATTTTGCATAGATCAGACATGTTACTGGAGCCAAAATGAGTCTAATATGCAATGAAAGTTCAGGCTGAAATTTAGACCTAAATTAAAAGACTTCCAAATGGTCACATGATTCATGCAACAACATAATGTTGTATAGTTTTGTAGACTTCACAACCATATTCAGTCTTGTCACGACACAAGCCATATCTGCCAGAAATAATATTCTTCTTGCAGAAGTGGGAAGTCTCAGTTTGACCACTGATATGCATCCATGCTTCAGAGCTAGCGTGGTTTCTGTGGACTGGGTGTGAATTTTAGTGCCAGTTATTTACACAAAGTCAAATACCTCAATACTTTAGGAAATATTTTGCATTTGATGATTTTTAAAGGAATTCAACTTACATCTGTGAATATATGGGACAGCCTGGAGAGGAGTAAAATAGGAACACTGGTATTGCAGAGGGAATTTAGGAGGTAAATCAAATACTTGTGGAGGAAAACTGAGTTTATCCATGGGATGCTGGAGAAAGCTTCCTGCTATCTGGATTCACAGAGACATCTTGGAGGGAAATGGAAGAGCTGTGATTGTCAGACTTGGGAATGTCTGGGAGCCTGAAAAGCTGGTGTGATGGCTGTGGAGATGCTCTGCAATGGTTCTAAGTACCGTGTATTTTCAGTGTTTGTTAAGATGATTAGGTAAATGTGTTCACTTCACAGAATTCCTCAACAAACCTACCAGAGAGGGAAACAGTGCTTTGAATTCATCACGTTTCAGGCATAAACTGCAACCAATACAAAGCTTTGAAGGTTTTAACTCAGTTTCTTCCTGGCTTAGCTTGTGGCACGAGTTTGTGCCAGAAAGGCAGAGTTCATCTGAAATGGTGGCGTTATGCATGCTCCAGGGCAATGCATGGTGATGATCTTCATATAGGATAAGATATATGTGGCACTTTCAGCAAGGAAGACATGTCCAGAAACCTGGAAAGTGTGGTCACCGCAAATGCTTCTAGGTTTGATTTGGGGTGGTCTATCTGCTTAGTGGTGTGAGTCCTCTGGTGGGCTTCTGTCCCATTTTGGCTGATTCATTACACGCTCAGTCCTGCTGAAAGGTAATAAGGAGGCACCAGCTACTTCTGAGCTGGTGCTGTGGGAACCTCTAGCTCCCAACCATTCTTGCAGCCTGCCTGCAGCACAGGCTTGTAATTCTGACCTTACATAAATCTTATGAAAATATAAGTTCTGAACTTAAATCAGTCCCTCAATAGCTGCCAGAAATGTCAAGTGTGGCAGTGAAGTACTCTGTCTTGAGAGAACAAAGCAGAAGGCGAGAGGCAGGAGAAGAAAGGCTTCCGCATTCTGGCAGTGTTGGTGGAGTACATCTCTCCTGGAGGCAGGAGGAAAACTGGGTGTCAAAGTCCTGAGAGATGACTTCTTCCTGAGAGAACGACGAAGAGCAATCAGGCTTGCTGGAGGGGAAGGGAAGCTTAGTCTCCAATCTGGTCACTTCTCTGAAGTAAAGAAAAAAGGACTAGAGAAACATGAGTTTTCAATTATAGCTTGAATTCAGAAGGTTTGGCAAAGCCAGGTGAATGGGATGAAATAGTTGTTTTTATATTGCAACACCATCAATTGGTGACCAACATTAAGAATAATCCTTTTGATCATTCTGTTGATTACAACATAAAAATACCTATATTTCAGCCACATTTATGGTGAATTTTCTTCCTAACTTTGTTTTGGCCAGAAGAACGAACTCCAGTATAGTTTTCCATGAGAACTTCAGTCCTGACCACAAGGGAATTTGAAGTGGTGTAAAATTTTTGTAGTTTTTACCATTGAATTTTCCTGAATTTAGCTCCTCATCTATATTTGACTGGCACAGCCTACTTCTTATGATGAGGTATTAAATTTAATAAATGTTTCAAATTAGCATTTGTTTTATGCAAAGTCTCAAGGAGCAAATCAGAGAGCTTATATCTTCTGTAGCACTGTAACACAGTTTTGCAGAAGCGTAGGTTTCAATTTCCTGATCCAAGTTCCATCAAAGAGAACTTGTTTATACCACCACTCAGATTGTTCAGCTGAAAGCCATTTATCAAACATAGCAGGTAATAAAAAATTAATAAAACTTGCTTATAACTCTCCCACTAGCACTGTACCTGTAGAAAACAATTGTTTCCCTGGTTGGATGCCACGTTACAGCACACTACAATCAGTCTTTCAACATGGAATGGGCATAGAGGGGAAATATGGAATAACCCATTGCCAAAGAAAATTCATTGTTAGGACAGGTGCTGGGTGAGGTTTGCACGATGTGTTCCGTATAAGTTAAGGTAGATATTAAGCATGTTATTAAATACACTGTAAATCAGCTATGAAAAGTAAAAACTACTTGTAAGAAACAACAGCATTTCTGCACTGAATAACTGAGTTTGTTTTGCTGGAAAGAAAAAGTTTTACAGGTTAATGTTGTTCATTGTCTCGAAAAAGCCATTTTGCAAATACTGTGTTTATAAGTAAAGTAATCCCAGCACCTTTCCTTTTGTATAGGAAGTCTTGTTAGTCTGAAATAAATTGCTAAGGGAAAAGGAGGGTAATAGATGAACAGGCTGTTTGGAGAGCAGCATCAGAGCAATTTTAGCTTTCTTTACTCTCCCCTTTCCCAATCAGTTCATTTCAGAGCTGACATTACAGTTATCAAACTAGCAGATGAAAGAATAAGACTGGAATGTGCTGTGGCCCTGCCACTGAAGACTGAGAAGCAATGAAGCTCTCAGTGAAGATGAAGATCAATATCAGAAGAAGCAAGTGTTCTTCCCATGTGGTTTGAGGCCACTTTGCTCACCTGACAAGCAAACACTGTATTTGATAAAATGCATACACTGAGAAACTCCCATGGAACTTTATCCAAGGGAATCTTCACTGATGTGTGCTCAAGAAGTCATGGACCAAGATCTAGAAAATCACTCTATGAAATTTATTTCCAGTCAGCTTTCATAGTGACAAATATTTTTCCTTTACATAGCGTATTCTAGGAAATATTGCAGTATCATTCACTTTATATAGTGAATGCCTTGTGAATGGCAGAGTATTCTCTCCATCATGTTTACTTTTACAGGACTGAATCTTGCTTATTGAGTTGGACTGGCTAAAAAACTCCAAATGTATCTATATCATTAGTCAAACTAATTGATATAAAATAATCATCCTAGAATAATGCTTTCTGTGGCTTATAATGATTGACATACTCAAAGAAACTAAAGCAATGGGACAACACCCAAATACTGATTTTAAATGCTACTTAATCAAGGAAACATTGGCTCCAGAGTCATATTTTGTAGGTGAGATCATAATAAGTCTGAAAGATAGTGTATCAGGTTTCAACGAGCTATTTTGGAGTGGGATCCCACAGCACACTTTGCAAATGAAGGGGACAATTATGTGCCTTGCTGAAACTCAGTTTAGATATTTCCTGACGGCTGCCTTAAAATTGCACTGAGAGTTTCCTGCTGTAAATGCAAAGGACTGAATCTCTCTGTCCTAAAAAATTATTGCATATTATTTTTGCATGGTGATTGTGTTGGCTGATAAAAATTTTCTGAAATCAAGTCCTCTGGCTAGTGCTATTAAGAAAATTGCATGGTCCTGAATTACGTGTCAGATTTTTCTGATATGGATGGAGTCATAAAGATTTTATTTGTACTGGTAGTGGAAGTTTCAAAATTATGGTCAGTCCAAAGTTTATACAGGCCAGCTGTAAAAAGGTTACCCATAGCATGATTAGTCTGGCTCTAATATTTTATTGCTATTAGCCTTGTGCTGCCTAGCATTGTATTTTTCTTGGTATCCTTGTAAGGCTGATGAGAGGGGAAGAAGATGATGGCAAGTTGAATCACAGAGATCTCTGCGATCTCAGAGAACAATGAAGAGTTTTTAAATAAAGGAAAAAAATGAAGTCAATTAAGTAAGAGATATCCATGATTTGGTTCTTATGACCACCACTGGATTATCCGAGAAAGATTTTTAATGGCATTTAAGGAGAGTGTAACAACATTTTATCGATTAACACTGTAATTATATTTCACTTATAAGCAACATTTTAGGCAGTTACATTAATAGATACATAAACAGTGTTTGATGGGGAGTGTATCGTTTGAAGGTTTTTCACAAAGCACCAGGATTATGTTTGAAGGCTTTGCATGGAAATGAAAAAGGGAAACCACATTTTGGAAATTTTGCATTATCTGTTGTTTCCAGGACAAAATTTTGGCCATTATTACTCCTTGCTGTAATAATTTCTTCCATTACTTGCATGAATAGATGCAATTGTCTGCTCCAAAAAAAGGGATATGAGAGAGAATACTTTGCTGAGATGTGGTTTGATCCTTTAAATTGTTACATTTTATCATCTATAAAATACATTATTGTGCTGACTATGCAGCATGAGATACTTCAGGGAACAAAAAGAGCCTACCATTTCTTTTAAGTCACTATATTTCCTTTGGAATGAAAAAGAAAGATGAGATCTACTAATTTGATGAGGATTGTAAGATATAGAAGACAGAAACACTCAACTAGCGTTGAGTAAACAGCTTCCCTCTGTAAACAGCTCAGCTATTACCTATCTTAACCTACGCCCCATATGCCAGACTAAGAAAAGCAACTTCAGCGATGCTACAGGATAGTCGAGGTGCACCTTGTCTGGCTTCAGGTCTCTTCTGATGAATACAGGAATAGTTCAAAGAACTGCGCGTTGTCAGAGGAGACCGTCGGACCCTAGTCTTTCAAACAACTTCTACTGACTCATGTAAACTGCTGAGGACAAAACTATTTTCAGTAGCTCTTTCTTCTTCCTCTTCAGTCTTTCTGGGCAGTATCCTTGTGCAACAAAGAAATGCTTCTCCTTTCTTACAAACCTATGTAACATTGCCAAGGGTCTTCCCAAAGACTCTGTCTCTTTTTCTCTGGGAAGGTTTTCTTGGAGATGTTGAGCTGGGAAGTATGAAGAGAGAGAAATAAGGAGCGCGCAAGCAAAAGAGAGAAACAAGAATTGTATCACAGTGTTATCTCCTCCTTCCCAGGAGAATTGCAGACTAGGTTAGAATTACTCACAGGATTATCTTTTGCTTCTGATTTTCAGAGGTTTCATTTATTCCTGTTATATACAGAATGGCATAACTAAACTAATACTGATAGACCTTCCAAAGCTTGATAAATAAAACCCAATTAGACATGTACAGGTATGGATCTTCTTTCTACTAATTTGAACACCGTAATAAAGGTTGCCCTGGCTGAATTCCACTGCACGCTGTGCCTTGTTGAACAGGAGCCACTTTTTTCCCCCGAGTCAGTGCCGCACCTGTAGCAGGCACTTTGACTACAGAAAGTCTACACAAGCAGAGACATCACGGTCTAGCAGAGACCATGAACCCTAGGGAAGTAACCCGTTCCCTTATCTGAGCTCAGGTTACCTGAGAGCAGGCTGTAGCTTGGTTGTATGTGTGTGTGCTGGATGAACAGTAATAAGGACATTGGGAGGTGAGCTCAGTTGTAGTCTTTGTACCTTCCAAACCTGCTGGTAGCTGAAGCATTACAAAGAACAGGGAGAGGCAGAGTCATGCCCTGCACTCCTTTGCTGTGGTATTTTAAGTGTTTTTTTCTGCTTTGAAATGAGAACACTTTGACACCCCCTGAACAGCGGTCCATGCCAGAAGATATGTGGGAAAGCCTGCAGTAGCAGAAAAAAAGGTATGATGTTATATTGTATTATTTGAGGAACAGAAAGGGTCATATCACACATATACATGGTGCTAATGGAGGGAAAGACTTCCATTCGTTTTTTTTAGTATTTAGTCAGGTGATTTTAGGATGGAAGGAACAGTATAAATATCACATGCAATATTATTACTACTCTTGTTATTTTCACTGGCATCCCCCAAATTGATATAGGGTCTGAAAAGTACAAATGAATTTAAGACGTATGTAAGTATACTATACCAATGTCTTAGGTATAATATCTATTGCACACTGCAGCTGTTGAACAATTTTGAGGATGCCAACCTTAAGGAGGTAAAACTGTGCTATTTTACAATCAGCAGTATGTGGTGGGTGTGTAGATAAGACAGATGACAGTCGCCCAGGAGTTAGAAAATCAAAGAATTCAGGTTCTTGCTGGATTATAGCCCTTCTCTATAACTGTAACAGCTTCTCAGAGTTGAAACTGAAATGGGAAAAAATGAGATGTTTCATACCGTGTGTTGGGCCACTCAATCACGCAGAGGAGCCTGTGCTCTTATATAGCTTTTGGAAATGAATATATTCCTAGGGCTGCTGTTTGTGGGAGAGGCGAGTGCCAGAATAAGGGCAGACAAAAGGCACACAGGTATTTGTGCCATTTTAAAAGCGGAGAGAAACAGTGACCTGGCCACTTTCTTGGGGAAAACAAAACTAGTACCTATATTTGGGAGTGTCGCAGACTCTCTGGCTACCTTGTCTAAACAAGAGTGCAGCTCTTGATGCCCTCACTTGTAAATTGCTATTGATAGACCTTCCCAGCTTGCTGAGGCTTACGAGGGTTATAACTGGTGATATCATTTCACTGTCCCAAAAACACATGGTCACAGACTCCAACTTCTACAGTTATGGTTCCTGTAATTACCAAAACTGGATAAGAAAATGCAGTGTTTTTGAAGCGATGTATTTAAGAGAAAGTCAGTACGTATTTTGACTTGACTATGACTTGCACTGTTGCAGAAATTTATTATTCTACTGAGCTCTACTAAAATGCGTATTTTCTGAACTGTATTAAGTTCAAGTTCTGAATTTTCCTGAATATTGATATAGTGACAGGTCCTTGAAGACAACGCAAACAGGACTACAGCCTTAATGTAATAAAGCACTTAAGTGAGTGCTTAAACTCAAATTTAAGTGCGCACTGTGCTTTGCTGTGTGAGAGTCCATGGAGGGTTGGAATTGCAAACAGTGAAGTTGAAGGGAATGTGATTTTGTATTGAGAGTGTGTGCTGCAGCTGGGAACCACTTACAGTTCCTCAACCAACAATGACAGACATAAGGGACTGGTTCACAACTCAATTAACATTATACTATGTTGTTGTGATAGCAAATATTATAGTTTTCAGTAGAACACAGACCTTCAGTCTCCAGCCATCTCATTCAAAGACTGTTACATGTTTCATCTAAACTGCGACATGATGAAAAGTATGCTTTTCATTAAAAGCTATACATTTGGGAAAACATGTATCTTCTGATGAAGTGTTATGTTGAAAAAAATTGAAACATTTTGGTGATAACTTTTTACTTTAAAATAAGCTCTTCAGAAAGAATACATTACTTACAGTATACATTTTGAAAACCTTTTAAAACTCAGAAGCTTGTAAAAGCTTTTCAGTCTTGCAGAAATGAAATATTTAAGTTGGTGGTTTTTTTTTTTTTCCTTTGGAATTGCTTCAACAAGAAAGTCGTAGCTATTTTCAGTCACAAAACAGATTGTGGCCAGAAAATTAGTGCTAGACCATGATTCTTCTTGTCACTCAGTTATTAATACTAATTCAGGCTATATGCTATGCATTACCAATTATGAAGTAAGCAGCTTAATTTAAAGCTTATAGACATACAAGCATACATCAAAATATATATGTATGCACATATATGCATACATACATGCATATATGCATACACTGATTTTCTCTGGCTCAACATTTTCTTTAGATCATGAATGCTGCATTTAGTCACCGAAGCATCTCTGGTGCAGGGTTCGTTATGCGCTCTAGATTCCTGCCTCAGCCGACTTAGCGGACAGCAGATACTTCTGCTAATCTGATGGTATCTAATTACAAAGCCAAGGGTGCATATTTCAGTAGCAGACTCCGAGATGGTGAAAGATGATATTCTGAGAGAGCGAAGGGCATATCAGCCATTGATTTAGGTCACAGAAGCAATTCTCTACCGCATGAATAACATTAGTCAAATGTTATATCCAAACATAGTAAAAACCTTTAAAAATCTCATATGTGATAAAGATTGGCATTAACATTTCAGCTTTTGCCAAAGTATTATACCAGCCCATTAATCTTAGCAGAAAAATATTCTGCTTTTGCTAGAATACAGTTGCTCGTATAATGCAAAAAATAGAGCTAGGGTTTGTTGAGGGTTTTTTTGCATTTGTTATTTGAAAGAAGCATAGGAAAAAGATCAGTACTTTAAAAGAACTAAGTGTAAATTTGCAGATGACACCACCATTGAAATAAATTATATATGCATACGAATGTAAATAGCTATTATTTTCACACCAGTGAGGTTAAAACTCACGATTATACCTTCTATTCAGAGAGAGGACTGACTTAAAAAAAAATAATCCCATGACTACTTTTGCAGTGTTTCTGTCATAGCCTTTATTTGCAACCAAATAAAAATGAGGTTAACACCATGAATATTCCTCTTACTGCTGGGCTTGTCTGTTTGCTTGCTTGCAGACATGGTCATATACAGAGGTTTTAAAAAATCGAATGTTACCACTGTTTTACAAGCAATCACTTTATGCCCCAAGGTCCAGCAGTGGTCCTTACACCACAAGTAGAAATGCATTGGCATGGACACGTTCCTCTGTGCTGAATTTGGCCAGCTCTTAGCTGTGCTGTAAAAATATCCACGTTATGAGTTTTGGTCCAAAGATAAAGAGCCACTCAAAGTCAGCAAAGCAGACGTAAAAATGTCATAAACGATATTAAAGGAAATCTATAGCCTCAGGAAAGCAATTCATGACAAATATGCTGAAGAAATAATCTAGTATTATTATTCAGTAATTCATTTTATAAATTCCCTGCACAAATAGGAGTGTGGTGATATCTGCTCAGACCGGGGGGACCGGTCAGGGCCAGGGTAGCTATGGGACCAGTAGAGAAACACGGACTCTTTTTGCTGCTACCTTGGTTGCAGCTGGATCCAGAAGCCAGGAATAAGATACAGTGGGGAAGGTCTGAACCCAGAGACACCCGTGGGAGTTTTATAGCTTACATATTTATCCGGCTTTCAGAAGCACCATGGAAACACCTGACTGTTATACAATATTTTCAGAGCTACTGAGAAGTCTGTTGTTATTGTCATGGCAGCTGTTATACAGAAAAGGTAACTTCTCAAGCACATACTTTAGGAGTATAATTCACAAATATTTCATATTTCTGCAGCCTCAGTAATATAAAAATTAAAAAAAAATACCCCAAATATTGAAACAACTTGAAGACTCTGTAATGTATTTGTTGTTGTTGTACACTTACACTGATTACCAGGATTTCTTTTAAAAAAGGTTCAGGATGTCATATTTCAGTGACTTTCTCTCTTTTTTACCACTTCCTTTTTTTGTTTCACAATCTGTCTCTTTTTTGTCATATTTTTCACGTTTTTATTTCTACACTTAGTTTGTACTGTCAGTATCCTGACATTTTGGTTTATTATCTATTTTTTGGTTATTTCTGTCTTCTCAACCTTTTTTCAGTCCCCTGCATCCCTCTGTTTTGTTGCTCTATTAGGCCCTCTCTTTTTCATCAGCAATTTCTTTTTCTGTTCTGTGGTCTCTCTAGATACTAAGCTCACGTGTTTAGCCTCATGGGATGACATCCCTCATGCTGTTTGCAGAAGACTTGCTCAGTTAATGACTACATTTAGTTGCAACCACGTCAGATGGATGCCGGTGGGATGGCAGAGGGATAGGTTTTCCTTAGTTGTAAACCAAAGTGTAACTAACTCATTTGCGAAAGCCCTGATCCACCTGGTAGAGAAGTCTGGGAAAAGACTGAGTCGGGCACAAAATAAGAAAGATCATTTCATTTTCTCATGTTCAACCCTGAACAGGATTCAACTGGTGCAACAATTGCTTTTTCTCAACAATTGCTTTTTTGATTGAGAGAAAAAGGGCAGCTGTTCCCGAGCCACTGGGAGCGGCATCTGTGGCATGAAGTGACGCAGGTCATGCTGCTCCTGGTGCTGCCTACTTGACGTTCCTAAGCAAAATGCAAGCTCTTCAGGATGATGTAGTAAAACAGATACCGCCTTTGGACCCTTTGGGGGATGATAGCACTGTGCTGTTAAACTAAAACCTGTAAATGACGTAGAGGATCATTACTAAAGCAACTTTATTTCCCTCTGAAACCTTAAATCCCTTCCTTGGCAGTCTTTCTACATGGACACCTTCTCTGAAGCACACTCTTGGTGCATTTGCATGGGGTTTTCTGAATCTGACACAAAAATAGCCGCCTTAGGCCAAAATATTTCCGTAAGCTTCGGGTTTCAATGAGAATCCCATTTACAGGAAGTTCAAGAAAATGGTCAATATAAGCTGCTCCAGATCTTTTGCATTGCTCATCTGCACAGCTTGAGCGAAGTTTTGTCATGCCCATTAACCAGAGAATTACCTTTTCTCTAACTTCAACTAAAATTTTATGTGCGTTTGTGCGTTATATGAGATGATTTTAATTTGGAGTTTGTTATGCAAAATTGTAAAAGTTAGTTTTCTAAAATGTTTTTCTATTAATTTGTTTACATTGCATGTCATTTATTAAGTTTTTTTTGCCAGAGTTCCAACCTAAGAAGGAAAAGTAGAGTGTTCAAACATTATTCTGCTGATTTACTTCAAGAGCATATTGTAGTCAATAAATATTGCCGTTGTCATTGAATTGGGTAGTGAAATAGGAATTAGCATAGATTCTCATTAAGAAAAAACATGTAAATCTCTCTGTCTTGACTCCTATTTTTAATTACCAATGCGGTTCAAGATAGGTGACAGGAAAGATTTTTCCTGGTATGATAAAGTCCTGCTGAGGACAAGTTCTGTTTGTTTGTGGCACAGAAAATGAGGTGTTTACTAAAATTTCCCTAAAGAATTATTTAGCCAATGCTCTTGATACTTCTGTGCAGGGCAAACGAGGGTATTTCTTCACTACCACATTAGAAAAAAATAAAGGAATAAACATAAAAGTGACTCTGCATACACAGCTTCCACTTGATATCTTTCCAGATCACTTTACAACTTTCCATTCTTCCGTGTCTTCACCTGCTTATTTGTATGCTGCAGGGACACCACAGTCCTGATGCTTCGCTAGATAGGGACTGTCTGTATCCATGCTGCCAGCCGCTGGTGTCTGGGAACAAACAGCATTAGAGACTAGAGCTATGAAGGAACAAGAATTTCCATCCCGTTGGATAGTTTTCCACTTCAAAATGTATTTTCACCCCAAAGAGGAGAAAACAATGAGTATGTGAAATTATTTTTGAAGGAATATTTTAAGAACTCCTTTTTGGTTACTTCTGAAAAGGATGAACTCCTCTTCCTTCCAGCAGCCCATGCACTGTTACTAAAATATCCGGCAGTGTTTATGTAGACTGCTTGTCTTATAAGTAGAGGACGTGCTAATCCTCTCAATTGGAATGTGTGAAAATATGCTGGAGAAGACTCAGTGCTGCAGTAGTGGTATAACAGATTTTCAACTTAGAAAACAGGCTGGAGAAAAGTAGCCCACTTTTTATAACACTTGTTCCTAAAATTGAATTTTTGACATCCATTCAAAGAGAAATAAATACTGACCTATTGCAACATGCTTCCTTCACAGAACGGGAGACAGACAACTGATAAATTATGTATGCTTGCAATTACACTTCCAATGATCTATAAGTGATCTGTAAAAGGCAAGTGTTTTTCCTGAGAACTCTTCACTGCATATTGAACCTTGTAAACACCTTTCTAAGCAGAGTATGCTTTTCACAATCACTATTTTTTGCATTTACGTAGTAAGATAAATAGCGACTTCATTAGGGGGAAAAATCTGCAATGGCATCTACACAACTTTACAACTTTGTACAGTTATTACATGACATAGTTCAAACATTGTTTATTTGCCCATCAGGGTTAATTTTCCATAGATCGCTACAGTACGTTAGAAGTATCTTTGCATATTATTTTCCAGCTTGTAGTTGGACTCCTGGAATATCGCTGGAGTGATTAAATGTCATTTGCGAAATAGAATGGATAATTCAAAAAGTTTGGAAATGCCTTTTAAAAAAGCTAGGATTTTAGCTGTTTATCTGAACAAAATATCTTTGTTTAAAGCAATGATTCTCAGGCTTTTTGAAAATGTAGCACTCTCTTGGACAAACTAATCCTTGCAGTGTTTACCCCCCTTAATTGCTTTCGTCCCAGAAAGGAAAGATGTGGCATAAACTTTTGCATATGAAGAAGTGAGGTAAAAAATAAAATCTGAATTGTCATATGAAACTTATTACAGCCAAGGGAACTGCGTCCCCTGGCTGCAGTGGGCTTTGAATTGGGCACTGAATACACACAAAACGTACTTTTTACTTGTTGGTTGGATGCTAGAGTAATTTGACGTGGATACCCACTAAAAATTAAGGATACGTCTCAGCATGGAGACACCTAAAGTATTCTAAATTAACGTTGGCTCGTGGATGTGATGGAGTTTAGCGTAGGCTCTTGTTCTTGCTTAAAGGAGGATGTCAACAACATCCGGGCAGCAAGTTTAGACTTAGTCTTGATACTACCAGAACGTGTTTGTGCAAACAAACACAAGTTACTGTTATAACAGGCTCAAACATCTCTAAAAACAACGGGATCAGGGGAGTCCTGCATTCGCAGTACTATTGCAACTTTGAAGAATTTGCACTTGAATACATGAGAGGGGATTAACCCACAGTATTATATTTTACTGGTTGGGGAAGGAGGTGTGACTATGTACAGAACAACAGCAAAAGGGTGATGACTTATTCACGTTTGGAAGTCCAGCAGGATCTAAAATATATCATCTGTTTCTTGAAAATGTTGGGCTTGATTCACCATCTCCAAAGCTTTCCAAAAAAGTAGAGTGGCACCTTACTTAGATAAACAGCTTAAATTGCCTTAAGCTGGTGATTGCAAGAACTTAATTCCTCCCCTTCCATCATTACATTTGAAAAAAGTACAATGTTGGATTGTGTTTTCAACATGCATATTTTTGCTTAAATAATATCTTTAATGAAATTGCTCAATACGTGGAAGCTATTAACAATTTGTTTAATGTAATTGTAATTTTTTTTTTTCAGGTATCAACAGTGCTAGAATTTGGCCGCATAGTAATTTATACTACCAGCCTTCGTGTGGTGAGAACCACTTTTGAAAGATGTGAACTGGTTAGAAAGATCTTTCAAAATCACAGAGTTAAGTTTGAAGAAAAAAACATTGCTCTGAACAGTGATTATGGAAAAGAACTAGATGAAAGATGCAGGAGGGTCTGTGAAGTTCCCTCACTCCCTGTTGTGTTTATCGATGGCCATTATCTTGGGGTAAGTAAAGCACGAGCCTGTGTTTTATTCTGCAGTCTGGAAGAACAGATGAAAATCCTGATGAATGAGAAGCAGGGTTTTTAGAAATTTTTTTGCAATGCTGGAATGATCGGAACAACCAAAGAGCGCGATCCCTGTGTGGTATGTGCAGCACAAATCCACATTGATAGGTTTGATCTGAAGATGCAAAAGGTAACTGGGGAGAGGCTATCAAGAGGGGAATAAGATGCAGTAACACAATGTAAGCTATCCCATGTTTCTTAAAAAATGGCTTATCTTTGTAGTTGAAACTATGAAAATCTAGAGAAATAGATTTTTTTTTCCTCATGGGAATCTGTATGTATGATTGACCCAGGGAGATGAGCACACATAGCATAAACCTGTAATTTAGTAATATCTGTGTTGAATATGAAACTAACAGCTTGGGGTGTCAGACCTTAAACATGCATTGAATTTTATATGATGCAGTCTGTATCAGGCATCTGTAATCAACTGAACATTTGTTTTAGGTACAGAATTGGTCAATACTTTTAGAAAAGTGTAGCGGCAAAAGAGAGAGAGAAACTGCCCAACTCTTCTCTGTTGCAAGACATAAACTCCAAATGGAAAACTATACTCCAAATTTGTTTTCTGATACTCTGGGTTTAAAAGTCTGTTGACGTTTGAAATCACTTTTTCATTAAGGCCAGCTTGTACTTTAGAAATGTATTTCTGAGAAACTGAAAAAATTAGAGTTTAAAAGAAAAAGATTCTGGGAAGTGGCACACAGAAAGCTGCTCAAGAGCTCAGAGAAGGTATTTGTCTCGAGCAGTAAAGAACTAGCAATTAGCACAAACAGCGAGATTGTGATTTGTGAAGGCAAACTGTATTTAAACGCAGCGGGGTTATTGTGTTTGTATCGCTTAACACTTTCATTTTCACAAAAGATTTAAATAACGAAATGAAATGTGATCAACAGTCAGGGCATAATGGATATTGGGCCTGTATAAACACTCAAATACCCTTTCTCCCCTTTCTCCCCATCCCCTTCCTAGCTCTTGGTGTGCTCTGCTTGAGGTGGGCTTCCCCGAGCACTCTAACAACTGCATTTTCTGGCACAGGGCTCTCCAGACCACTGCAGCAACTGCAAAGTCGCCTGTGTGCAGAATATTAGCAGACAGTGAATTGTACTTCCTAGTAGAGAAAGCTTTTATCAAAAACCCGAGTCGGAGACTTCTCCAGCCAGCCAGGAACAGAAGTGCTTCGTTCAAAAGCAGCTTAAAATTCAGCAGGATTCAGACTAAGATTCGCTCACCTGGTTATCATGTTAAAAATAAAAGTAGTGAGTTATAACCGAGTCCGAGAAAATCTCAGTCCATGTGTTACCAATTTGTTATAAGAATTCAGTTAAAATACTGAAATGGATTGAATAAATTATTTGCTTAGCTTTAGGTGGAGCCTGGTTACAGTCATGTTGGTGTGATGGATGGCCCATTAATTCACTGTTGCTCTTTTTTTACAAGATCATGGGAAACTTGTCTTTTAATAGAGGAGCAACAGTGTAACAATCTAATTAGATTACAATCTAATCAAAACTATTTAAGTCTTGTATGAGATATTTTGGAGGGGTATAGAAAGGAAGGCAAGGGAATTAGGGAGCTAGCTGTCTGTGGGAGAGACAAATCTAGCTGTCCAAATACCTGCTGACAGGTACTCAGCAGGTTTTACCTCCTGTAGGTAAAAAAATGAAGAAAGAATTTGGTGTTCTGGTCTACAGACATTTATTACAGCATGGCAACTCCATTCACATTGCTTAACACAAGAAAAAAATAAAATAGTATTGATCTGCAAAAAAACCAGAACAAATCAGACTTGGGGGATGTTTTCTTTCCTCTTTTTTTCTTTTTTTTTCATTAAATTCATGAGGCACACTGTGGTTAAATGGACTTTAGCTACGGGAGAGGATTAAAGTTATTCCACATAACAGTGTTATTATCCTTGTTTCGGGGGCAGGGAGCGAAGGAGGTCCACGTCCAGGAGACGCGGGCTCTGCCTCACGGGGAGCGTCATGGCCAGCCGGGATGGTGGCAGCCCTTCGCGCTGCCAAGGTGGGTGCCCCTCACCGGCGTTCACGCCTCTCCAGGGCGGCACCGCTGCTTTGGGCCGGTTGCTGCAGCATCACCCTCTAATGTGCTTTAGCTGAGATGAACCTGGGTGGGAAAACCAAGCCCGATGTGCGCAGAGGTGACCGGGGCAGCCCCGCGGCTGGCAGGGACCGGGGAGCCACAGGGTGAACGTGCCCCTCGCCCTGGCACGGGGCCGGTGTCCACGCGCTCCGGTCAATGTGGAAAAACCCCGTTATTTTATTGTAGTTTCTATTTCTCCGCCTTAGTATGGTTTCATAAAAGAGGCTGGCGTTTATTCATTTAGGAAGAGAAATAAGGTGGGGGGGGGCACTTTGCGTATCGAGAGGGTCTGGCGACGTGGCAATCGCCCCCCAGCTATGTCAGTGCCTGGGATGGGGCACCTTAAGAAGACAACGCATCAGGGACTCCAAAGGCAGTAAGTTGGCTGGAACCTGTGCTGGGCTTGCGTTTCATTAAAATGCGATCGAGGACTAATTACAGAATTTGGTCTCGTTGGTAACGGGACACTTCTATCATGCCTTTTATGATAATCACCTTCTGATAGGCAAACACAACACAAAAATCCAGAAGCCTGGTGTGTAAGTAAATTAATAATCTCTCTCTCTCTTTCTGTCTCTCTTTTTAAAAAATTTGAATATTTATTTCCTGGCAAATCCCTCCCTGAAGGAGATTGCATGTAGCAATACAAAGGAGAATCTATATTAAGCCAGGCACCTTTCGATGAGTCATAAGGAGGAAAAAACCCCAACCCCTAATTAAAATATGGACAGTTTTCAAAGGGGACAAGATTATTTTTCATGAGAAATTTGTAACAAAAGCAGCAGAACACAGCATATGTGCATCATGTACGGTATTCGAGCTGTTCAGAAGCAGGGACAAGGTTGTTAGAGCACTGCAGGCTGTGTGGATAAATCTTCACAGCGCTGTGGAATTTATCATCGCCTGCATAGGGGGAACAAAACAAACCAGCGACTTGGGCAGAAGCAATAGAAAAATCATATTTAGCCCCCGTCAAGCAAAGTCCTGAGTCCTGCAGTACAGCAGGTCGTTTAATCTTCTCATTTTTTCAGGATCAGATCATTATATTTCTTGACACACACTGTCAAAACATCAGTCTGACAGGAAATTGCAGGTTCTTTGTGCAGCATGCTCTTTACCAGCTGATCTAATCCCTCCTTTTCACCTGGGGCTGTCTCCATCTGAAATGGAATTATGCCATCTGCTGGGACACAAAAGCAGAATAAAAAATTAGTTCCAAAACTGAGAAATCATCACAGAACAAAAAAAATTTAAAAAATGGAGCGTTCATTTACTCTTTTACAAAGGCACACAGGACTGTTACAGGTTTATGTTACGTAAGGATGCACTGAGGTCTGGAAGAGGGATGCACATAACAAAAAGCAAATAGAATCATCTTTAGTAATCATGTTAGCTCACTGCATAACAGTTTATAAAATACATTTATTTTATTTTTCACTTTAAATATGTGATGGAATTCAGTATTGACCTGTCATATAAACCTACTTGAAACTTTTTCAAATATGTCAATTTAAATTTTTTTTCCCGGAAGAAACGGTTTCCTATGTAGTTTTCCCAGCTGTAACGAACCCACAAGGGCATGAGATTTACACTAAAATTGTTTTATTTGACTCATTGCTTATGATTTTTTCCTAAGAATGGTGAGGCTACTTTTGTAACTGACTTTTAGAAAGTGTCTGTGCAACATATTTTCTTGTTATGCAAGTAGTAACACTTCCCTTTTTGCTGCGTTCCAGTGGTCATATATGATTAATAGCTCTCAATTGCCTACATGTTTTGTTAAACACATTCTCCTGGTGTTCACCTGATGGGGTGGATATGAATGGCTCTGTGGCAGTAAAACTGTGAGGTAATTGTTGCATCGAGTCACTTAGCATTTTCCCACTTGCTTCTTCCATTTTGCAGTTTAACATTTCAGGAACAGCAGGGTTTAATTAATCTAATAGCTCTTTGCATACCCATCTTTCAGTTCTTTGCATATCAAATCCCATATTTCTGGTGCTGGTACTATACTGCAGTGTCAATTTTCTCCGTTGATGGGCAGATTTCCAGACATTCGGTCATACTCCATGCGTGCCAGCTGCCGAGGGGCACCTCCCTGTGAGAGGTGCAGAGTTGCAGGCTGGAGAGCGTGTGAGCTTTGGGCAAAGGCAGAGGTACGTGCAGTCTGTGTCCTCGCAAAGCCACGGTGAAAAACCATGGCAGGTCCAGCAAGGGTGAGGCGTGTGATTGCATTCTGCTGCCGTAGCAAGAAGCCTCTCCTGTAACTTAGGAAAAGCCTGTTTTTAAGGAGATTAGGGAGGCGACTTATGTGCACAGCAAAGGTGTCCACAGGAGAGATGTTGCAGTGCTGTGCTAATTTTTCTCTGTATATAAGGAAGAGTGTGGAAGAGAGGCTGCTTCCCCAAATCAGCAAGTATCCCAGTACAGCCAGATGCAGAACCAGATACCTACGTGTATTCCTTGATGAAGACAGTAATGGGCTACATCCAAGACAGGTGAGAAACAGACTGGTTTAGTGACAGGACAGAGCTGGGGCAGCAGGAGATTTAATGGACCTTGGGTTTACCCTAGTTCTGCAATTAGTGACACTGTACCTGAAATATGATGCTAATTTCTGGATATGCTCAAGAGAAAGTTGGGAAAATATTTTGAAGGATAAAAATGGTCTCAAAACCCTGTTGAGTGATTTAGCCAAGTCTGTGGCATTTCCTTGCCAAAAGAAGAGCAAAGGCCTGACCGTAGCCCCTGGGCTCCTCCATCATGGTAGATAGCAACTGCAGTTAGTAGATAAAGGATTCGCAGGCTGGTGCTTTGAAATTTAACTGGTTGACAAAACCGAAAACTCACTTCTCTCTGCTGCTTCTTTAAACGTTATGGCCACTGTCCCTCGAGCTCCTTATGTGAGTCTTAGGAGGGACAGTCTCTTTAATGTTTCACATCCCTTTGTGGGTGACTGTGGACTGAGTACTGTGTAGGAAGCAAAAGAAAAGCATCACTTTCTGGTCAGAAGGGAGCTATTGGACATATTTAACAGATGCCTTAATTACTCTATTAATTACAGACTGTATGTTAAGATTCACAGATCCAATAGGAAGGTTAACCTTCCTTTTGTATCTTTTATTCAAATTTCACTTGAGGCAGCCGTTAATCAGAAAAGACACGCTGAAACATTTAAAAACTCGATAGCCATTTGGACGTTTGGCTTTTAATTTTAAAACCGTAGTAATGAGGCTTTCCACGTTGAAAGTGACACAGCTGGCTGGCTGAATGTCACCTGAAATAGAAATCCTTTAAAATATGGATCTATAACAGGAAACCTGTCAGGCTTTTAATTCCACTGCTGCAAAAGCCAGTCAGCATTATCATCCAACACCACTGTAACATGGAGCAGCAGCCACAGGAATGCTTTTGCCAGCTGTTGCCGCAGAGAAGAGACCCTTTCCTAAACGGGGGCAAACCGGGGCTTGTCTAGCTTAGGGAATTCGCGGTGCTGCAATTACATCGATAAAGCTGCAAGTCCTTAATGCCTCTGCATCAGACGGGCAGCGCGAGCTTTGTCTTAAACCGCTGCAGTGAGATTAAGGCCCGGGGCTAATAGCCCGTGGGCCGCCTTGGCAAACCCTTGCTTTGTTGTGCCGATCGCTCCTTTTGCCCGTTCTGCGCGCGGGCAGAGGAGGGTGAGAGGGCGGGTGCGAAAGGGGACGACAGACAGCTAAAAGCTGCTCTGCTGGGGACACAGAGAGCCTAACGCGAACGTCGAAGCCGGTAACTGCGTGCCCGTGACCTAGAACCGATTTCAATGGAAGAGTCAGCACAAGTAGGGCTAGCTCATCTGCGCCTCCTGTCGTCTTCTGTGGCTAATTAACCACAACTAATTTGTAGAGGCTTCTTTTTTTTAAAAAAAATCTCTTTGAAAGTGTAGCAGCACTATAAGAGTAGCTTTCACTGAAAAAGCGGTACTCACATCCACTAAAATATTAATATTTTGCTTTTCAACTGAAATGAAAGTCATCAAACACAGAGTCAAAAGTACTTCTTTTTTGCACAAAGCCAGAACAAAAAGACTTTCTACAGGGAAACTAACCTTAGTAGGGTGTCATACAAAATCCTTTGCAATGTTTTGGTGGCCCTCAGTTGGCTTTTGGGCTACACACTTGCAACCTCTGCAGTCCCCGTCAAGGCACTATGGGTGGTTGGACGCTAACAGACACATTAGTGACCCATATGTGTTCTCTGTGCTCCCCATCAGCCTTTCCTGTACCTCCCAGTAACAGGGAGAGTGGTTCTGGTGGGGAGCTGGGGCCGAGAGACCCTTCGTCTGACTGGGCAGCTCAAAGCACTGGCACATCTGAGCACTGTGCCAGCATCGCACCACAGCCCAGCCCTGTGCCAGCATCCCAGCCCACCTCCCAGCTCACGCCAAGAGAAAACCAAAAATGAAGTTTAGCAGTCTGGGCGTGCAGGAACGAGAAAACTGGGACAGCGCGATGGCATGAAGCCATCACCCAGTCTAGATGTGGCCAATCACCCTTAGCAGTGGGTAAGGGCTGTGCAGTTCCCTCCGTGCCTCGTTTCCTCACCTTTTGTTGGTTTCTTGTGATCCACTGACTGAGTGTCTGTAAGTGTTTGGTAATATTTAGTATTCAGCGAATTTGGTTACATAAGTGAAGTGTAAGCTTTCAAATGTGGTCCTCTAATTAGAAGAACTGGGAAAAAAAGTTTTACATCATCTTTGACACTTTAATTTTGTCTGCAATAATCTCTTAGCATTTACTTTCAGGAGGAAAAAAGAAAAAACACTTCAGTACTGCCTCGGTTCAGATCACAGAACCCCTCAGAGGCCTAATGTACTCGGAGTAAATTATTATTATTCATTGTTGTGTCTGACTTTAATGTTGTTACAGTATTTTCATTACCCTTTTTCTCCTTGTGTTATACATTAGGCATATTATGTCTTAATTCAATGCTCAACTGCCAAGAATATTTGAAATACAATTTCCTCCTTTCATTTTGCTGCATTCTCTGACGTGTTGTATATTTATATAATTGTAATTTTTGACACGGTAACTAGACATATTTTTTATTCTGTCAGGAAACGTACCCTGTAAAATAAATGGAACACAATCAGAATTTCCAAGCCGTGTCACCTTTTACAAAAAGGCAATGTGATGTGACACCTGGTAACGAACTTCAGGCACTACTTTCAGAACTGCAATTAAGTTCTCTTCTCCTTCTAGCTTTCCTAAGGTTGACCTAATTACAAAATACTTAATGTGAGTCAAATTTGTCCTCAGCTTGTTTAAATTTTCAAGATCAAATCATCAAAAAATCAAATTTTCAAGACCAACCATCTCTGTTTTTTCATGCTAAACTGGTTGACATTTTTCTTCTTCTTCCTAATAGGGTGCTGAGAAAATTTTACTAATGAATGAATCTGGGGAACTGCAGGATCTGTTAACCAAAATTGAGGTAATTGTATTTCTGCAAATAAATATAAGGAACGCACATTGAATATTTGCAATTGAGTAGATTTTCTTTTTTCGCTAGTTCCTTTTCTTCTGTTAGAAACTGATGATCCCAAATGCTCTTTTTGTTTTTCTCTTTCAATGAATGATACCATACTATCACAGCCCATTAAATTTCAGGAAACATGGATGGCTATAACATCAAACCAAAATGTCCATCTCTGTTTTCTCTTGGTTTTGCCACAGCAGGAAAGGCATGTCAAAGGCATTTTCCCTTTCCCATAAGTGACATCATCTTTGGTATTTAACCTTGACCGTGCCGTGGGGGAGTCAGGCCTCTTGTGTGGATGCTGCACCACTTCCCTGTGTACTGCAGTGAACACGCTGGGAACCTGAACGTCTGCATCCAGGCTAGACTTAAAGCTGGACAACTACAAAACCTGGGCAAATGCTGGAAGTTTCCAATTACACCATTTTGCACAAATTTCAAATGACAGGATATCATGCCTTTCTTCAGCTCTTAGTTTGCCTTGTCCATTGAAGTTCTTTGAGGCAAGTTTGCTTTCTACTGTGAACAGTTGATGCATGTTTCCTGAGGAGCCTTGGAATTTGGGTCTGCTCCCACAGCTTTGATGTAAGCTAGGATCTCTACTGGTCATCACTTTTCTGCTGGTCTTGTGCTATTGGCTGCTCAAGGCATTTTCTGTTTTCCTTTGGATAGCCTGTAACAAAGAACATTGTGGAGAGACGTGTGTCGTAATGTCTGGGTTATATGGATAGCTGTGTCCTTATGAAAGGAACGTATTGCTATTAATTATCTTGTTATTTTGAAATCACCCTTAACCAAATTAAGTTAACACATAAACTTTAGAAGTATGTAACATCAATATCAGAAACAGATAATGAGGATACGATATTTGTAAAAGACAGTGATGAAAGAGCAAAAGAAAGCTACATCTAGCTGATTGAACCCCAAGGTTTTTCTTTCCCTGCATTTAGCCAAATTACAGCATATGCTTTCCTAACATGCTCTCAGTATCCCTTTGCATACCATACATCTTTGAGTTTATCACCAAACCAGTAGTTCTTTTTGTGAAGAATGTTGGTTTCTTCTAGCCGGTCTCATTCCTGAACTCCTTCAAAAGTTCCAGTCAGGCTGAGCCCAAGAGTTGTTCACCTCTGTCTTACTCAGGAGGTAGATTTAACACTATCCAGTAATTCATGAGCTGCCTCTTCCCTTTGTGGTGCAGGTGGTACCTTCTGTATTTGTCTGGCCTGTTCCCTAGTTCAGCAAAACTTTCCTTGCCTTGTGACCCAGTGGATGTATTTCTGTATAAAATGCAGAAGAACCTGTTGGCCATATTGAACCACATTGAGTAACTAAACAGAAACTATTAAACATAACTATACATATCATTAAAGCATGCAACATTCTTCTTGTCTGACTAGAAAGGTTAGCTAATACACCTCCTTAACTTTTTTCATTACTTTGGAATGAAATGTCTCCAAATCCTGCTTTGGGCAGGTCTTATAACATTATTACCTAGCCCAATGTGTGTCCTAATCTTGGGACAGAAAGTACATCTATAAGACAAATAATGCCAGACTACAGCAGACTGATAACTGCTTACTGAATACAATCACTGCTTCACTGCTTTTTTTTTTTCCCCAAAAATGGATTTTCTACAAATGCAAGGGGCAGTCAGGTTTCTTCATTACTGAAGATGCAGAAAGGGGAAACTGTCATCTATTCAAGAAGGAAATGGCCATGTTCAAGGAACTGAGCTAAAGCAATTCTGCATTTGTTTTTTGTTAGTTCTCTTAACTACATGGAAAGGTAGTTAGTTACAAGCCTAACAAGTAATACTGAATGTAAAGATGAAAAATATTGTTCTCTTAAAACTGTGAGATTATTTGCAAAAGTGTCCAAAGAAGTAAACCGCCATCATAAATTATGAAAGATGTGGGCCTTCCTGAGATAAGAAGAATGCTCATTTTACATTAAATACTTTCAAACATTGTCCCTGGAGAAGTTAATACTAATAGGAGTTGTTTGCCCAGTGAAGAAGGAAGGCAAGTTTATGAGCTACAGGACAAAAAGAAAAAGTGTCTTTTTTGCATGTTCATCTGAGTTGTCAACAAATGAATGCTATCGTCAATGAGTTTGCCGAAAACTCTTCGGTTTTCTCAATGAAGCTACAAGTTCTACATTATCTGCACATATTTTAGTATACTCTGGTAATAATTTGTGACTAATTTTTTAGTGACCCATAATTCCTCAGACTAATACTAGCAGGAATTGTATGGATTTTTGTTCTTCCTTTGTAAATAAATCTGTAAAGTCTTTACTCAACGGTGCAATGTTAAAATCAGATATCTGTGCTGTGGTAAGTACCCAACATGCCATGAATTTAATTTCTCTGATATAGAACTTTAAATCAATCATTAAATAAAGGGGCAACATTTTCAGCAAGTGAAACTTAAAAATGTCTTTGAAATATCTTCTTGTGTTGTCTGTTGTCTTTAATCCAATACAAAAATAGAATAAAGTTATTGTTTTACTTAGGAATTAGGAGAATTGAGGGAGCCCAAACCTTGCTTGCAGCAATTTTCTCCTGGTGTAACTGTTGAATATTGATGATCTTTCTTCTTTACACTTAAAGCTTCAGCATTCTACACCCATAAATTTGAATACACCACTTAATTCCTCAAGCACTACTTGTCAGAAGCTATGAATTGCTTTTTGATATGATCTGCTCTGACTGTAATCGGAACAATATGTTCAGCACAAGCCTGCAAATGCTAAAAGTCATAATATCTTAACATACAGCATAGAAAATATAATGTGAGCATAAACTGTCTGGAGTTTAGATTCAATCAATTGCAATACCTCCTAGAATTGATCTAGACATAAACTACATCAGAGTAACGTATGCAAGCTATCCTTTAGCTAGCTTTTTTGGTAAGTATAAATACAGGCTGCTAAGGTATAATGTGACTGACGAACCTGCAGTGAGCCTCTCTGACCCTTGCATGTGGATCTGACCAAAGGAAAAGGCAGAGGTACTGGTCTTCCATGGTGGTATACCTTGGGATGGGGCGGTGGTTATTGCTCAAGATGGGAACCAGAATGTATATTCTCAGCTGTCGTGGAGCCCTCATTGTCCTGGAGCCCTCATTGTCCTAGAGCTTATGTTGGTTGATGAGTTAACATTTTTGTCTTTCTCACATTCTTCCTTGAGCAGAGAGTCCAGCATCCGCATGAGTGCCCTTCTTGTGGGGGCTTTGGTTTCCTGCCGTGCTCAGCGTGCCATGGGAGCAAGATGTCTGTGTTTCGGAACTGCTTTACAGACTCATTCAAAGCCCTCAAATGTACGGCTTGCAATGAGAACGGGCTACAGCGCTGCAGGAGCTGTGCAGGCTAAGAATGGCATCTCCACATGTACAAACTGATTTTATGGTAGTGCACCAGTTTATAATATGATTTTTTAAAATTAATCTGTTTATCCAATTCAGTCAATAAAAATCCATTTGTAGTATACTTCTGCTGGTTTTATCATTTGAACTGTTTAAACTTAGGTCACTGACCATATAATGAAGTCTGAAATATATTTTTCTACTTTCTTTATAGACAGATTTGTAGTGTGCAGAACTTATTGTATTATCAGTCCTTTGGATATGAAGTCTTCCTTTTTTCTACAGGGGATCATCAGCAATAGTATGTGTTTCTGAGTCATGCCCTCAAGATTACAGCAAAATGAAGCTTAACCTTTGGATTATTGAGTAGCTGCTGCTTTCAAGATCAGTGAGAATAAAGATTTTGTGATGTGGAGTAGCCCAAAACCATTCCATTTAGCACTTCCTTGAAAAGTTGCTATAGCTGAATTCTGGCCTGAATTCTAAGTGGCAACAGAAGAACTGAAACATTTCTTAAAAGTACCATGAATCACCTTTCTCTTTTAGTAATCCATTGTGTTTGATACTAAATTAATGTTGTTAGACAAATTTATATGAACATTTAACATAGTAGATGTTGATAACCATTGCTGTACTCTCTCAGACATTTATGGTCCTACATATCACAGTAGATCTTACAGTAATCAAGTGAGAACACCAGATAACTTCATAAATGGCATATAAAGTAATAGAGGATGAAATTTATGCTTTTTCAGCTTAGTAACTGTTGTGGTTTGATGGCTAGCCTGGTACGAGTGTTTTAGGGCACTTGTTCTCTCCAGGAGGGCCACTGGTCTATGCCCAGACAACTCCAGCACTGTAGATACTTTTGTGATTTTGGGTGTGTTTCCCCAACACAAGCACAAGAGAATTAGTCAGGGATTAGTCTGAATGGACTGTGGGCTCTCCACATTGAATATATTCCAATTTGGAAGTACATTAACACTCATGCGCTTCCACAGAGTACTTCAGTGGACCACCACCTTCTGCTTACATTGACATTGCACATCTTCCTCCTGTTCCTGCTGTCAGTCTGTACTGGCACAAGCAATACAGTGATTTAGCAGCTTGTTGAAATTGGTGTTGGCTAGAAAAGGTTTCCATGGTAGGCATTTCATCCTGTCCAAACTGCTTTAGCAAATGTTAAGCCATGTCACTTTTTGCTCTTTGCCTCATTCCTTGTAAAGCTGTGCTGACTGGGGTTTAGGTAAGTGCAGTTGGCTTTACCAGACACCACTCTCTTTGGTGGGGTACCCCATTTCCTTTCCTTCTTCCCCATATGATATTCCATAATTTGTTTGTGGTGGGAAACTCAGCTTTCCTTCCAGTGTTTTGGGCACAGTACAGCTGTGGTATAAAGCAGGATAGCTACAGCTGCACAAAGCATGGTTTTAAAAAAAGGCCCTTCTGCTAACATTTGCGTTTCCTGATTCTTTATTTCCCTCACCTGAATCAACAGGCACCAACATTTCCTCCACCTCCATTCCACTTGTTTTGTCTAGAGGTGGTAGCTGGTGCAGAAGCGTTGGACAAATTGGGCTAACCTAACTTACCTTTTTGAACATTTGGATCTAAGGGACTGTCATGGTTTAGTCCCAGCCAGCAATTAAGCACCACGCAACCACTCACTCACTCCCCCTGATGGGACGGGGGAGAGAATCAGAAGACTAAAAGTGAGAAAACTCATGAGTTGAGATAAAGACAGTTTAATAGGGAAAGCAAAAGCCGTGCACGCAAGCAAAGCAAAACAAGGAATTCATTCACCACTGCCCATGGGCAGGCAGGTGCTCAGCCATCTCCAGGGAAGCAGGGCTGCATCACGTGTAATGGTTACTTGGGAAGACAAATGCCATAACTCTAAACATCCCCCCTTCCTTCTTTTTCCCCCAGCTTTTATTGCTGAACAGGGCGACATATGATACGGAATATCCCTTTGGTCGGTTGGGGCCAGCTGTCCCAGCCGTGTCCCCTCCCAGCTTCTTGTGCACCCCCAGCCTCCTCGCTGGTGGGGTGGGGTGAGAAGCAGAAAAGCTCTTGACTCTGTGTAAACACTGCTCAGCAGTAACGAAAACATCCCGGTGTTATGAACACTGTTTTCAGCACAAATCCAAAACACAGCCCCATACCAGCTACTATGAAGAAAATTAACTCTATTGCAGCCAAAACTAGCACAGGAACTTATGCATATTCTATGAGATGTTGAATGTGCAGGCTTGAATGTACTTGTAAGATCTTACTGCTCCTACAGCTTCTACAGTGAGGCTCAGAGGGAGTGTCTAGATCTTCTGCATAACATGAGCTAGATTAAATTTTCTAGAGGCCATCCACAATGCTTAGCAGCACCCCAGCTATAGAACTCTGAATTGCAGATGTGCTTAACTTATTACTGCATAGGTAAGAAGAAAAGAAAGAAAATACAGTTCCCTTCTTTTATTTAATACTGTCATGTAACCTCCATTTCTGGCTAATATTGCAGTCCAGACTGGTATGATAGGGAATGAAATGTAGCACAAAGTAAAAAATTGTTGCTTAAAATGTCATCATGTCTGATGTATGGAAACTTGCTTTTCTGAGTTGTTAACATGCCATGGATCTAGGGGGTGAATACCGCACTTAGGATGACATACGCAAATTTGTCCTTTAGGGAAAAGACTACTGAAGAAAGTGCCATTGTATTTGTGATACTGTAATTCCACAGTCTTCACTGCCGAAAAGATATTTTGCTTGATGAGATAGCCCGTATCGCCATTTTTCCACTGAAGCACCATATGGACATATTACTATAACTCATCAAAGTATGTTAAACATTTTCAGTTTCACTGATCCAGTTCTTCATTGATCTGGAATAATGGTTTGAAGCTGGTTTTCCCACCTCTCAGGCAATCAGAAAATGAATTCTTTTCAGAGTGAAACAAATAGACTAAATCCAGTTTCTTTATTCATTTATCTCCAGGGGTCATGCAAGAAACCTAGAGAGACTGTCCTAGCCAAGGCACTACCCTTCTAACCGCTACAAGCAAAGAGGAGGCACAAACGCCTTCATTTTCTTTTTAGGAGAAATGATGAAAGCAAAAGTTCATGTTTTGTAGACTTTTTTTTCAGAGAGTTTTCATGGGAGACTAGAAGATAATAAAATAAAATGCAGGACACGTAAAGCTCACAAGTAGAGCATTCTTCAGACACTACATATTTTTCAAGAAACCTATGGTGAATTTTCCTCTGTCATCAACTGAATTACCAGCTTTTTCTCTCCAACTATATTTTCCATGTAACAGCCTGCATGAAAACCAAAACCAAATTTTTTGCAAGAAGATGTTTTTACTGCATGGTTTACCATCTTTGCTAGAGTTTTGGGTCTGGCTTCTCAGCTCGCTCCAACCACTCTAGAAGCACTGAAGGTGACAGAATGACAACATTACTAAAGCAAATCCAGGAACCAGTTCAGGGATATGATGCTTCGTGATATAAGAAATGTATCAGGCAGCTAGCAACACAACTTTTAAGCCAGTCTGAGAACAGACAAGGAATGCAGCTCTGTTCTGATTTACACCAGTATTGCATCTTTACTTTCAAGGAGTTAGCAGCAGTCTCCTCGGATATGACCAATAGGACTCATCCAGCTGCATCTTTGTACAGGAAATTTTCTATTTCTAAATGCATCAAGCTCAGTTCCTCTTGTTTCTGGCCCTCATTGCTACACTGAGGTAAGGATCCAAGTAGATGCTGACAGCCCAGCGTATTAACATATATGAGAGTAAGCTTCAGAAAGCAAGGTAATCCTTAGGCTGCCTACTTTGCAAAATAATATTTTGATCCTGAGAAAGAGAATGGTTTGGAGTTCTCAGTCCTGTAGCTCGCAGCACGCTTTCCAGTGAGCTACGTATTCCCCATATTGATATGCTGCAGCCGTCAGGTAGCTTGGCTTTATCAGGATTCCTATCCCAGTACCTGGCATAAGGCAACTCATTCTCTGATTTTTCTATAAATTTAATTTTTCATTTCCTTTTTTCATGGGCTCTAGATGCTGGTTACTTTAATGAAAAAAACCCTGAAAAGTAGAAACTGAAATGCTGCAGGGAACTGGCTTCCACATCAGGGCCATCTGAGGTCTTGTGTACTTGAAACTTCATGGATAATCACAGGCCCTCCTGCAGCAAAGGCTCTTACTGACTGACAAGTAAAGGAATCTTTTCAGGTATAAGCAACAAAGACTGTGACTATTGCTCTGGGGATTGTATATATCACTCTAATTGTATATATGACTCCAACCAACTATCTGGACAAATATGATATTGCAGTATATAATGACCTGCAGAATACACATGCTTTGGTGACTTCATGACAATTTTGAAGTGAGAAATCTTTTGAACTAACTTTGCCTAACTAGGGAAACTTAAAAAAAAAAAAAAGTGTTTAGAAGAGAGGGGGAAATGAAGCAGAGTATGACACAAAATACTAGACCGCTATGGATAACTCTTCCTGGTTAATTTTTAGAAAGGGAATAACTGCCCATTGTGAGGCAGATGAAGACATATATGAATAGTTTAGAAAACAAAATCAAATGACGATGTGGTAGGAACTGGCAACCGAATTCATACGTGGCCCGACATCTCTGCCGAAGTCAGTCTGAGATGCCTGCTCAGTATCTACACACATTCAGTCACCTGAGATGAACAAGTACTCTGAGAAGTTGTGTTTGCAGATTTTCAGTGACCAGATGGTGATTAGGAGCTTCTTTTGAGCTTTCTTTTCTGCCAACTTGCCTGAAGTTTGGCTTCAAGGCTGCAATAACGGGTTTTCCTCTACAAGTTTTGACCTAAAACCTTTTTCACTTCCTGTTATTAATATTGATCTGATTAATTTTAAGAAAGGGATGAATGTCCTTAAAGCATCTGACACTTCTTTCCAAGTAAAAAGACATGTCATACTGAAGAAACTAATCATATATTAAATCTCAACAGAAGATCACACGTTGATAAACCGACGTGTACTTTAATTTTACGTAGTCTCGTGTTGGCATCTGAGCATATGACTCATCATTTACTCTGTAGAGGATTTTACTGTTCATAAGAGTAGAGTGTAAGCAAATTTGTTACTCCAAATCAGGAGAACCACTTTAAGCTTAAGGGTGTTCATCCTCCTTACTTTGTTTTCTTCGTAATAACATAGGGGTATTTCAGGGTAAAGCATTTCTCACTTGCACTGTTATCCTAGGGATTATGAATTTTATTTAATATTACACTATCTAATAAACATTATTTGTTGTACTCTGTTAGGGAGTAGCTCACTCTTTTAACACACCAATGGACATTCATTTACTGTGGGAAAAATACAATCTTTTTCAATAAGAAATAGTGCATCTGGGAGTTGATTTCCATTCAATCTCTGCTTGTTTCCTTGGTGTTCTATTTCTAAAGATACATAAAACAAGTAGACTGTCCTACCTGTCAGCAGCCTACTGTAATAAAATATTTTATATTAATTTGGAATGAGGAGAATTTCTGCAGGCAATGCTGCATAAACAAGCTTGGCCTTTTAATTCATATCTAAAAACTCTATCAGGTATAGAGCTTACTGACCTCCATACCTAACTCTAAAGTTTGCTGATCCCAAACACAGTCTTCTCAAATCAATGAAAACCATTCTAGTGATTTAAATTCTTGGTTGATTTGATTTAGTCTGTCTTCCCTTTACAAGTGAAGCACTGTGAAATACAACGTTATGTGATTAACTCTGTATAGCATATAGTAACAATGCCTCTTTTAAAATAAGAAAGCAATATGTCTTGAAGCCTTCAAAGATGTTCACTCACTCTGTGAGTTAATTTGCCACACTTGGGAACTCATAATTATAAATGAAAAGAACCTGATAGGTCTTGGGAGAAAGGAAGTTAATTATCCTGTAAGTAAACATGTATTGGAACAAAACTTACTTCTTTTGACTTCGATGTCACGTGAAAAAAGTGACAAAAAATTCTCGAGAGCTTTGGGTTTTTATTAATGAAAATAAGAAATTAATTTCCTTGAGCTGAGTTTCACAATTTTCATGAGTAAATACAAGATGGAAGACACTTCAGGTACTTTTCCTAGCTATTGCTTTTGTATTATTGCTTTAAAATTAATTTTATTTTCTTAGCCTGAGATACATTATTTGACCACAAAAGCATTCAACAGGAAACATTTATGCCCTTAATAATGTAGTAAGGAATAGAATTTAGATTGCTTAGCTTACTTTAAATAATTTAGAGATGATAGTAGAGGACATTGTAATCCAACAATAATTTGAACAGTAAAAATTATTAGAAATAAATCTTTATGTTTAATCCTATTTTTCTTTCTTGTATTAATTTGCTTAGGGGGGATGAATCAGGAAATGGCTGAGAAAAAACTTACAGTTTAAGCTTCTTCTAGCTTATCAGCTCTACTTTGAAAAATTGGTTTCAAATGAGTTAAAAGATTTATGAAATCCAGTAAGTTTTCCACTCAAGAAAAGCCACACTGCAATAAGACATACACTGCCTATCTCTCTTTGAGGCCTCATATTGCTTCCACTGGTGGAAGGATCATCTTATTGAAAACAAGAGTTTATTTAAAAGAACCTCCCACCCCCCCAACAATCAGACATTAAGTTCAACAAAAATCATTATTCTTTAGTGACCTGAAATTTGAAAGTGTATAAAAGAAATATGCTGCAGGGTAATGCTTTCTGGTAGCTCAGAGCGCGCTATATTTTAATCTGGAGAAAAAAACCTGTTGTGACACAAAACAAGCAAGGATTATATGACCAGTCAGAAGGGTTGAGTATGAGTTATTAGTTTTATTATTGATCATGATCTGTTCAAAGTAAGCAAATAACGGCCCATAGAAAATCATCAAATATCATTTAAGTGTGAACGCTCATCAAATTACCACTTAAAAGTCATTGTTTTACTTTATAAGTATTAAATCTGGTGGATGCGTTCTTGCCTGTCAGATAGGGAAGAAATTCCTCTCTGATCTCAAGTCAGGTAAATTATAAATGAGTGAGGATGACAAATCCATGAAGCATCATCTAAATCCGAGTACTCTTGTTGTGGTTTAACCCGGCAGGCAGCTAAACACCACATGGCCCTTTGCTCACTCTCCCCTCCAACCACAGTGGGAAATCAGGGGGAAAAAAAAGTAAAATTCATGGCTTGAGATAAAGGCCATTTAATAGGACAGAAAAAGGAAGGAACAATAACACCACCATCACAATGACAAAAAGATATACAAAATGAGTGATGCACAACGCAATTGCTCACCACCTGCTGTCCCATGCCCAGCCAGTTCCCGAGCAGCCACCCTCCCCAGCCAGCTCCCCCAGTTTATATGTTGAGCATGACGTCGTATGGTATGGAATATCCCTTTGGCCAGCCTGGGTCAGCTGTCCCAGCTGTGTCCCCTCCCAGCTCCCCGGGCACCCCCAGCCTGCTCATTGGCAGCCCAGCACGAGAAGCTGGACTGTCCTTGACTGCTCAGCAACAACTAAAAGCATCAGTACCTTATCAACATTATTTTCATCCCAAACCCAAAACATAGCACTATACCAGCTATCGGGAAGAAAACTACTTCTATCCCAGACCAAACCAGGACATCTCTGAGCTAACTCCCAGTACCAACTTTATATTATTTCTGTTTGGGGCTCTGCCCCTGATTTGAGCCGTCTGAGACTTTGAAAAACATCTAGACTCTGTCTTAGCCCCAAAGTTCATCTGCACATTAATTTGCCCCATCATATGACATGTGGGAATAGCACACAGTAGGACAGAGCTGTTGTACTCCAGCAAAAAGCCTCCAAACCTCTGGGATGGTATATTTATGTCAGACCTTATGCATTAATAGAGCTGCACTGGCAATGCGTGCTTTATACTGCCTCAAGGGATCTAATCAGACAGATAGAACATAAGATCAATACCTCAGTCTGCATAATTAAAGGACTCAGTAAAAACTTGTCATTTTTTGTTAAATATAAGAACAAAAATAATAAATAGTCATCATTATTACTCATATATTTGAGATATTGCAATCATTGCATTTATTATTATAGGAAAATCATGCTGCCTCTCATTACAGCTTGATGGTAATAGCTGATGCTGGTAAGTTTTCCTTTTCATCATAATCACAGAATAAAATTTACTAGAATACTACCAAACAATAAAACTCCACATTTAAACCTAAGTAGAATATTATTATCATTATTATTCCCTCCATCAGTTAGGATCTGAGGAGAAGCAAGAATAACTAAAGCAAGATTAACAGAGAAACCTGTCAGAAAGTTTAGTCTGTAGTTCTCTTCTCCAGTGTTTTGGAGACACCCATTTAACGTGCCTTCTGCGGGATGCAGTTTCACAACAGGGCTCCTTGCTGTTCAGTGTCGTGTTCTTGCCATACCCCTGGCAGTGCACCAGTTTGGGACGTACTGATCCGACATTTGTCAGTCTTTTCTCACATTCTCAACCAAATGTTCACATCCCGTATCAAAGAAATGTTAACATTAAAATCCTCTCCTCTTTTTATAGCCACCATGTCTGATCTTCCAGGACATACTTCATGAGCAATATGGTTTGAAAAACCCTCTAATATTTTTCCACATTTATTCTCCACTCCTTTATCAGATCTATGATGGCAATAAGTCTTTCCTATTGCAGCCTATACTTCTTGCAGAGCATCTAATGCTCAATAATGCCAAATATGTCATACCACACTTTACGCTTACCTTCAGCCAACTTCGTGTATCTACTCACTGTAGGATTTATAGCCTGGGGGCCTAGCCACAAATCCTATTGCCCTGTCTTGGAGATTTCCTACCATCTGTCTTTGCTGTACTGTAACTTCTGGTCCAGAATACCTTGCTATACCATAACTTGGTTTTAGAATTTTATCCCAAATTCACTCATTTCATGTTTTCTCCCTCAAACAGTTTATCCACACTGCTTAAAAGAGGTCGATTATTCCACCACCCTGCTCTCCTAAATCTCCAGCTGGTGTCAGCATTTGTCCTCCACTCCTCCTGACAGCCACCTTGAGTGGGACTATTAACCTCCTGAATCCAACTGTCTTCATCCAATGCCCACCTGCAGAGAAACGGCATAAAGCCAATGTACTCAATTTTTTTTTTTTTTTTGCTTAACTTCATAATGGGCTTTATTCTCAAGAGTTTTACTAAATCCCCAAAGCACTTTTTTCCCAACATGGCATTTCGTATTGATGATAATAATAATAATTACATACTGATAAAGGACTTCTTGGCTGTGAATCTGAAAACATTTCATAAACAGCACAGATCAGCACAGCAATTCTGAATGGTAAGTCAGATTTAACATCCCTGTTTTAACATCCCTCCTTGCCTCAGAGACACTGCGGGAGAGAAAATGAATCTGAATCTCCAGGCAAAACCAGTCTTTGCTGATGACCAGATTCATGTAGACATTATCAGGCAGAAATTGGAATACACTAAGTCTTCTCCTCCTAAAAAAAATTCTTTGAAGTATTTCCCCCCTTTTTAAAATTTTTTTTAAGTATAAAGTTTTCCTAAAAGCTTTATATCTGAAAAAACACCAATTTCTGACTTTCCTTCTTTCCTTCCTCAGTTGATGTTATTAGATACCTAGAAATAATTAAACTGTTAAACATGTTAATAATATGTTTGTTTTAACTTTTTAAATCTGATTGTGTATAAAAATAAAATATGTGGTAAAGTAAATAAAAGACTTGAATTTTTTGTTGTAGATTTGCTACCTAACACTGAGCAGCAGATTGACCATGCCATCACTGTTCATTTGAGATAGATGTCAATAGTGACATGCTGCCAGTAAGTTTGTTAATATTTTTTCTATTTTTATCACTATTTGTTTCTCTGACATTAAAAAACTAATATATTTTAAGCAGTCATTACGTTCTGAGTGTATTTTACATGATAGCTCAAAAGGATCATATCACTTCTGTATAAGCAAGGATTTATCTTTCATACTAAGAGAGATTGTCACAAGATTTTGGAAAACTTTTTCAGTTTTGAGCATTTGTGCTTACTGATACTTTTTTTTTCCCTGTAAGCTGCAGTTTAAACTGGTTGCAAATATTTTGTCATTCCACACAAAGTTATAAGAATTTTGAAGTGCTGTTTCTGTAGACCAAATACTGGAAAATGTCTTACCCATGAAGGGTAAGACATTACCTTAATTGCAAGAGAAAGAGCTTAATCATGACACATGCATTAGCCAGATACTTCATCTAATTGAAGGAAAAATAAATACCACCCTGCATGGATGAAATAGTTTATGTGTTGTGCTATTAAATGAAATCAACCAAATTAAGATTATTAACTAACTACATTTTACCTTCCTACTCTCATGCACTTTTGTTCTAGAGCTTGATACGTGAGCAATCTGTTCAGAATGTTTTCTTTCATTTGAAGAGAGATTATGAAAAAATGGAAGTATTATTTAGCACAAATGGCATCAGTTATTGGTTAAAAAAACACATAGCTAAAATAAACCCGGAATCGCGAAGCCCATTTTCCTTCCTTTGTTTCTGAGGAAAATAATACAAACCCTTGTCCCATTGTCCTCAGCAATTTGCTTTGCTAGACTCACGGTGCCATGTGGCTTTCTTATTTTTATTACAATGTTCTCAGAGGTGGGCCTAAAGCTGTATTATTTGGAAGAACCGCTGTATTTGGAAGAACCCTTTCCTGGCACAATGCTTACAACTTGCTCTAGGCTCTACCGGACCAGACCAGTTCACATTCTTTGTTAACGCTTTCAGTCCTGGATGAGACACGGTGAAAGACTGCAGCACTTCAGCAGAGGCTTTGGGCATCGCGTCATGCCCCACGTACAGCCATGCCTTCTCCAGCCCGCTTGTGGGATGACGCAGTGAGTGTCGTGGGTGCTGTAGAACGCTACCACTCCTAACATACCTCCGTGAATTGGCCAAAATCTGTGCCCTAGCTAGGAAAACATGTCAGATCTTAGATAATGCTTCTGTGTGTAACAAAATAAACTTAACATAAACTTAACTACCTGTCACCTTGCTCAACCCAAACATAACTACTATGATTTTTTTTACGGTTTTGAAGTAATTTCTTCTTTTAACATTTTACTTTATATGATCTGTTTTAAGCTTAGAAATTATTACTGGTAAGTATGTATAGACCTACAGCTAATACAAAGTATTTTAAAAAAGATGGAAACATTTCTGTTCACACCTAAAAATGCAAAGGAAATTTAAAAGCTATCTTAAGCACTCTGTTTAGAATGAGACGATGTCTTCAGGTACATTTTCTCAGTAACAACTTCTTCATTTCAGAAAAAACCTATGTAGAAGAACATTGTCGTCTATACAAAATATAAATTTAATCAGTAGCAGTGTTTATATTTAGTCATTAACAGACATCTAGTATATGCTGGAGAGAGAAGTCTACTCTGGCAGTATGTCAGTATATCAGTTCAATGTGAAATAAAAAAAGCTAAGGTGAGCTTCTTTAAGATGTTCTAATACATAAATAGCATAGTGAGTGCAGATAAATTAATTCTATTAACTTAGGTAATATAGTATAGAATATAATCTAGTATTCATACCACAGTAGAGGGATCTGTGTGCGTGTATATATATCTATATACATCTTTAACTTTCTAAAAATAACAATTATGTTGTTCTTTGACTCCTGCTGCAACAATTTTAGATACTATAATCCAGGAATAGCACCTGAATATGAAAACTCCTTTCACTTCTGGAAAAATTCCTCTACTTCAGATCCCAAATCCCAGTAGAGCAGCTGGATAAAACTCAGATTTTCTTACTCTTTTGTTCTCTTGTGCTAAGAGCTGTTCAGGGACTGTTGATTTTTAATGAGTGATCTACTTACTGAAGGATGCGGAGTGCCTCCTCACCATCTCTTCGTCATCATCAAAGATGCATGTGGCAGAACATTATGAGCATGTCCAGCATGACTTTTGGGGCTGTCTCCAAAGTGTCCCTCAACATCAGATGCAAGCTCTCTCCTGACAGTGGTCTGAAAGTGTGACACTGTGCAGGGGTAGAGATTGTCCTCTAAGACATGGTTTGTCATGTGCCTGACACAAGCTTGCTGTCAGTATGGCCTTAGTGTAATGAACGCATGTTCTGCTGTGTGGTCAGAAGGTATAAGCAACAGAAGACTGGAGGGAGTGTTTGCATTTTTTATATAACTTCTATGTCATAAAAAGGGGGAGGTTTTCAACACACAGCTCCTTCTTTAGGTCTGAAAAAACCCCAACTGATTTCAGAGCCAAATATGAATTGAGACCAATTGACTCAGGTTTATTTAGATATACATCAGTTAGACCAGAGGCATCTGGTTTCTGAGGAGTGCAGGCAAGTATCAGGAGGTGAAGGAGTGGGAAAAGGAAAGGGTGGGATAAAGGTAATTATCCCTCAGGGGTGAGAGAGAGACAAGTAGCACATAGCTTGCTATGGACACAAGCATGTAGGAACAAGGGATAATGTGCCATAAAAACAGTACTACTTTTGACTTGATAGTTTTGGTGTCCAGTAGAATTACAAATTTTAAATTACAAGTTTGTCTTCATAAGCTGTTTTACAGATTTTACTTGAGGATCAGGATACAACCCATTGTCCACTGCAATTGAATTGATTAGCTTCTCTTTTTGTCTCAAAAAGCCATGCAGTAAATTGGAAAACTTGTAATCTTGCAGTGCTTGAACACAGCAAGCAGAGTCAGGGTGATTTATCCTGGACCGTATGCATTCACGGAGGTTGTAGGACAATCCTTCTCACAAGAACCCATCTTTATCCACTTACTCACCTCTAGTGCTCTCCAATAACACTCCACCTAGCAAACGTCTTAATGCCAATTCTTACACATGAGAAAGATTATACTAATTCAGCACTTAGTGAAATTTAGCATGTTAAGTAAAATTTTAACAGGAGACAGTGCTTGCCCATAACAAGCAGAAGCTGGGTATTTCGTTATCTTGCAGATATCTTTAAAATAATCACAAATAAAAATCCCTCCACACATGCATATACTTGCATCAGTCATTTAATTTTAGTTGTTTGTTTACTGCATCCAAAGCAAGTTTGAAAGAACCAAGAAGTTGTTGTCCTAAGATCATGCTCTTTCAAACATCTCCCATTTATTTAGCTGAAGGCTTTATAGCCTTTCAGTCACTGCACAAAGGACAGACTTTTCACCGATTTTCTTCTCTTTTGCCCATTTTTATCTCATCTCAAGGACAATGGGAGTTTGCAAACTGTTTCCTCTTCCAGTGTGTTCTCAGAGGCACAACCTAAGAGTGTCCTACATAGACCTCACATCTTCCTCTCTACAACTCTGGAAGGTTCCTTGCTACATTATATTGTGTCTGCTAACTTCTCAGATCTTCTTTCTATTATGGAAATTCTTCAGTCATTTTCTTTCTTTTATGCCAAAGAACCTTGAGTTGTTCAGAGAGACCTGGGTTTTCCCTTATTGAAAGAAGACAAAAAGGAACAGCTACCTTTCTGGTTTGAGCCGGGGCAGAATAACTTCACACAGACTCATTACTCTTTGGATAGGCAGTTACATGGAATTTTGAGATCATGTCTAATTTGTTGTTTGTGGGACATTTTCATGTTCTGAAAGGCAACTGCTCATCTTGCTACTCTGAACAGTGTCCCTCTGAAGTACATGATGAAAATTAAATCTTACCTCTTGGCTTCTTGACCAGTTCCTTTTAGGCGTCCTTGATTCGTATTTAATTTCTACTGTGTCAGTAATCCAGCTAAGAAAATCAAATAAGCAAAATGTATGTGTCCTGCATAAAAGTTATATTATGTAACAGTTAAGTTCCTAATGATTTGAATAATGAGAAGGTATTTTGGTACAAAGTGTTACTGGAATCACAGTCTCCTTGTGTAAAGTGAGGAGGGATTTCTTCTTTCCTTTAAATAAATTGATTTTGTTTTAATAGCAGGGAAAATTAACCTGATTATCAGAGTCTTATAGCAAATGGAAATTTCTGTCTCAGTCCAAAGTCAATGATCATATTAAATGCACATTGAAACAAAGAGCAATCCCAAAAATGTTATTTAAGTAGTGCTGATGTGTAACTTCACTAAAGAAGTCAGATAGATCTCTGATGACATTGTGGTCTCATGTTACCTGTAATAAAGAAACAATAAGTTGACTTGCACTCTAGCATTAACTGTGAACGTCCTTGCTGTGAAATTATTATGTTCTTGTGTTTTAAATTTCTTTTCTGTCCTATGATATTGGAACAAATCACCATCCAGTACAAAGAAATTCATAATAGTTATGCTAAAAGCCAAGTCCTTTCTTCTTAATACAAGATAATTTATGCATAAATTTTATTTCTGGGGAGCAAAAGGACTGAACAGAATATCCCTAACCCAGAAGTAGCTGTTAGGCAAGCCAGAGTAGACAGTGAGACTGTGAGACCTGCAATGGGAAAAAAATAATGATACATAATACTGGAGTTTCTTTTACTTACGCCATGTGGCCTCTTATGGGGCTTCTAGCAAGTTTAGGATTTTTAGCACTGTACCTTCTGCTACAAACTCTTCTTTGTATTGCTGAAGGAGATCCTCTACAACAATTGAAGTCATAAAGGTATTTTTAGGATAGCTTTTTGGCAACACTAATTTCTTTAAAAAAAGAAAGAATTTGAGACTTGTATACAGTAATAACTATAAATAAGACAGAGACTGGGCAGAAATGTTGCCTAGATGTGTTCAAAGTTATTTGATCTGCAGGTAGTCATTTGCGGTTCTATTTTTACTTCATTAGGAAAGGTCATGGAATCCTGAAACATATTGCTGGAAAATGACAGACTGCCTGTGGAAGCAATTGATTTTTTATTGCTTGCGCAAGGACGTGGATGTGAAGAGTTTGAAGGAATGTGTTGCCTTAACTTGTCAGACCACTCGACATCCATACATAAACGGCTGAAGGATTTGCAGGATAACATGCATAAGATAACTGTTGGACGTAGTCCGGGGGACAGCCTTTTTGAATCTTGGGGCATAGTAGGATGGTTAAAGGAAGGGTTAAAGGTTTTAGGATTGATATTGTTTGTAGTGTTTTTGTTGTTATTATTTTTACCGTGTATAATGCGTTTGTTGCAATGATTGGTAGAAAAGACCATTAACGCCACCTGGGTTGTTCAAAAAAAGGAAGGGGGAGTTGTGGAAGCCTGGCTGTCAGAACGAGGACAGGATTATATCAACTTGAACAACGCTGGCTTTGTTACTGAAACCGGTGACTGAGCAAGAACCTTGAGCAAGTGAACTGTCTTTGATACATGAACAATAAGGAATTTCATACTGTGATAAACAACTTAGAAGAAACTAGAAACTGCAAGATCCGGGAATGGGTGGTCTATGGGACAACATGTAAAACGACAAATACCAATCAACAATTAGCCTTAAGTGCATGATCGGCTGCTTGTGGCAAATGGGGAACGATGTCCGGCGCGTGGACAGTGTGTTAATCTATAAAAGCTGCGCATTTTTGCTATAATAAATGAGAATGACCATACCCATTGGTCACATTGGGACTCATCATTACTCCGGGTTCGCCTCCCACTCCGACAGCAACTGCCTGCAGTAATCATGCAAAGAAGACATGTCTTTCTGATTGAATGCAACAGAAATTGTGGCACAGCAAAAAGGATGTGGAAGGACTTTCAGAACAATCCTAAAGTAATTGGTACTAGAAAGAAAGGGGCAGAAGTGTTATTTACTTCTAGGGAAAGCAGAGATACCTTTAAGAAAGAAAGATCAGACAAGAGATGTCATTTCTTCTTTCTCACCTTGCCTGATGATATTTCTATATAAAGGATGTAAATAAGATGGAGATTGCTGTAAATGAGAAGTATAAAGAGCAGGGCTGAACAAGCAGCGAAGCCATTCCTGTTTTGAAAGAGATGTCGATTTCCTTTGGATTTTAAGTTCCTGATGAAAAGTAGATGCTGGTTGTTAATGTACCTCTCTCACTCCAGGGCCTTACCCGCTCTAATTTAAGCTGCTCTAATCTTATGACTTAAGTGCATATCATATATCGCAAGACATCAGTGAGATGAGTAGGCTGAATTTTAATGATGTGGTGGAAGAAATCCTCTGTGTGAGGATTCCTGGTGGCCCAGTGCAATAGCTCAGATGCCCAAACTGCACAAATAGTCCTTAGCATCATTCAGCCCTAAATCAATATATTTTTCTTGGAAGAAAACACTTTCTGCTTAGTTCTTTCACACCTAACGTCACATGTGGCCATAGTATCTGCACTGACAACAGGGCCTGGCCTATTATGTTACCCAGTATATCAATCTGAAATTTGACACAAGGGAACTATGTAACCTCTGCAATATGACACACATTGGAACCGTTACCTCAGCAACTCATGATCTCTGGGGAAGGTGAATAAAATATTGACTGTAAAAAAAAAAAAAAAGAGCTGATGCTGGTCTCAGTTTGGAAGGTACTTTGACAACTTTGGCACACGTTTAATATAGATCTGGAAGTCAATAAGAATATGTTCGAATATATTGGGGATTTGACTAGTTTTCCATCCTCAGAGATAAGATGATACCAATCAGGGAATGAAGAAAAATAATTTGTCTATTGCTAAATCCTTGAAAAATTGTGAAAGGATGAGGTTTTCAAAGTAAAGTCTACTTCTTCCCACCTTGAACTGAGGAATAACAATAATAACAGATAGGATTTTACTAGTAGGGCAATACAAGAGGGGAAAAAAGGGAAAAAGGGGAGCATATATATTCTGCCACTAATTCCAAATGATCAGATTTCATTTTGGAACTGAAATGATCATTTGCAATATGCCACATAAGTTAACAGGCTTGAAGAAAGTGATCAATAAAAGAAATACCGAAGAAACTCCAAACACCCAAAGCTGAGGCTGCTATTTCCTTCTCACATCTACAGTCCTGTTTGACAAATCCAGGCCTACTGGCAGAGCTGCTGAGCGCTTTTAGCTTGAGCACCACTCTAAGGACATCTTGGAGCACCTCCCAGAAGAGGTCCAAGGTGAGGATGTAAGAGAGCTGAAGTGCTTTCCTTTGCTTTCTTCCCGCTCTACTGAGTCATGTTAAGGTGGACAAAAGACAGGAAAGAACCTGCCTTTGGCAGGATGGAGCCTAATGCCTCCTTCACATCTGCACTGCTCCTTAGGAGTGCCGCACGCTTGGTGTTCCACACCGGGAAAGCAGAGAGCCGTGTGTAGGAGGAATTACAGTCACAAGCTGCAGTGTATGATTTGTGCTCTGAGCTTCCACATCACAACGGCAGCCGTTTGTGGAAGTATGAAATGCACTGTTTGTAACATTGGCAATGAACCGCAGGCATTAGGAGAAATATCGCCAGCAATAGAAAACTGTGATATCACAGCTTTGATGAAAACGATAGAAACGGCATCTGGAATGCGGCAGAGGAAAAAGTTCTTCCTAATATCGTTGCAAATGAGAACCCAGCAGACTAGTCCGCGTGGGATATGCTGTGTGTCATCAGTGAACTTTTGTCCTGAAAGCATTTTACTGTCAGCAATTTTACAAGATACCAGAAGTAATTCAAAACAGTTAGGAAGCTCCTTAATGACCGTATCGTTCACACGTTGGGCAAAATTTGTAGTCACCCTGAGACAGCTAGCGATACCATGGACATGTCATTACACGGCGTTACAATACACTTTTGTCATATCGTTGTTTTTTCTGATAATAAAAAAACGCACAAGAACAAAAAATCCCCAAGAAGCTGGCTGAGCCTGCTGGTTGCTCGGGCGTGTTTTCAGCAGTCCCAGTTGTTTCTGTCCCAGGCAACGCAGCGCGGCGAGCTCAGCCTCCAGCTCTCTTTTAGCAGGGTGGCAAAAGCGTCACTGCTTTTCCCAGAGCTGCTCTTGCTTCTTGAGGGCTCACAGCTAATGCTGTGTACCACGATGTGAGAGGGAAAGATCTGTTTACTCGCCTGCTGCTTTCTCCGCTGGCAGCGCAACTCCCCGTTTCCCTATTCTGTTGCTCGGAAAACTTGTGTCGCTTTGACCAAAAATGAATCGTAAGAAAAAGGCACAGTAATATGAGAGAAACAAGTTCTGTTCGAGTAAGAAACAGAGTCACTCTAGTTCCTAAAATCTTCAGTACAGTGTGAGGTTAGAAGTGAAGGACGAAGCCTCCAGCTCTGGAAGCGTGGGTTTATGTTGCCACGAGAATAATTGGTTGCCTGTGGAATAGGGCTGCTCTTTTCCATGGGAAATACATTGCACAGAGACAATCCAAACCACACTACTGGTGGACAAGGAGATGGCTAGTGAGCATCAGCAGACGCTGAGGACCTTCACTCCCAAGCAGTTACGCAGAAAGAGAGGCACCCCAGGCCGACATTAAAGGGACAAGTAATGAGCTAACACAAAAGGGAGCCATTTACTTTGTTCTAATGTGTCCAAAGCATCGCTTAGAAGAATCTTCTTCAAAGAAATAGTTTTCATCAGCAATTCAGTCTTTTTCAACCCAGAGGAACAAACAAATAGATTGTTGCTGTGGTATTTTCTCTTCTCACCCATGCAAAGACTACTGCATTTAAGCTAGGAAAAAACCGTTAAAATACTTTTTTAGAATGCTCATGATTATTTGGATGATATAAACGGGTTTGAAAATGTAAGAGTGGATCCATACTGTTTGGACAACTGTAAATATATGCAGATAATCTCTTCTGAAATGAAATCATGCCTCAGAATGTTTTAAGTAGGTCATGGGCATGTTAATTATACACAAATATTATATATATATAAAAGTTCAGTTATATATTATCAGTGAACTTATATATATAGTATATATATGTAATATATATTTATCTATAATTTATATAATATTGATATAGCATCTATATGCGTACACACATATATAAGCAATAATGTTTACACTATGAGCAACCATAGGGGTCTCTTTAAGCCTCCCCTTTCACGTTTTGATATGCATCATCGACTGTTCATCATGCTTATATCTAGAGTGCATGCTTTTTAGGACACCGAATCATCCCTTATCCTTTTTTTGAAATACATTTATTGGGGAAAATGCTATAAATAACAAGAATATCTAGCAATAACATTATTTTTGTATGAGCTTATCATTATTCTGAGGACTTCCAGCACCTCTCAGAGTTCAATAAACAAGACTGATCATGATTTAGTAAGACAGAGATTATTTTCCCTCCAGACTTGTGTCTGAAACAGAACCAAACTAAAACATTATCTTTACAGGGCATTTCTGCATTCTGGCAAGAGATGACAGATTATAAAGATGTTGATGAGTTCATGTAGGAAGTTATCAAGGTAGAGCTGTTTCTGTATAAAAAGTAATTCTTGTCATACAGAGAAAGCATGGAAATGTATTGATCACTGATGATACTATGAACTGCAGATGAAAAGGTAAAATAAAATGTGCTTGTATGGAATAAAAAATTATTTACCATAATTTATACTTTTCCCCTATAACAACAAATCCTGCTACTATAGTTTTCATTTGGTAATGATGATAAATTCATATCAGATAAGTGTTTTAATAACAGTTACTCAGCTTGGGGTATATAAAGATTTTAGGCTGGGTTATATGCAGGAAAAAAGATGTTTCAGTTCCTAATTTCAAAACAATGTTTCTCATGTTCCTTTTCTTTCCTTCCTCCATCCCCTAACCCTGCACTGAACTAGGCACAGCACTTCAAATATGAAATAAAAAGTACCGCAAGACATACTGGGCCCCTGTAATTCCCACTGAAACACCATTAGGTAAAGAAAAGCTGCCGGGTATAAAACCTGCTGATCCTTAAGGATGACATGGAGGACATTTTGCCTTTCATAGGTTCACCCCTTGCCAAACTATAATTCACTCACATTTCTGGCAACAGCCTCATCAATGTATGACTATGACTTTCATGAAAATTACTGTACTATAAAACTTCCTTTACTGTGTGATCTTAATTGATTGATGCACAGGAGCAGAAAGACAACAGTACCATGATACCACATTATTTTTTGCTCTCTGCTCTCCATAACTGTCTGCTGGGAAATAAAATGACCCGCAGCACCTTTGGAAATTATCTTGACATGCCTTTGAAAAGACAGTAAGCCAAAGGGCAAGTGACCTTAACCAACAGGTATCTACAGAGATATCTTAGAAAGGCACCTAAGGTGAAATGCGTTGTGCAAGAGAGGTGGAAATGAAATCTGCGTTGCCCCAGCACGGAACACTCAGCTTGCATGGACCAAGTCAGTGTGTAGTCACATTGGGACCAGCTGGTTATGAGGGAATTTAATTGGCTTCGGCAAAATTTGGGAAAAGACAGATGTTGCAGGGCTGGCTGTGTTCCTGCAACGTGATTGTCATGGTGTGATTTCCCGCTGGTGTGTTTCGTATCCTCAGAAGCCCAATTAACCAACTAAGCTTTGCTTGCAGCAAACAGAACTAGGAATGCACTGGTTTTCCCTGGGGCAGCTACTTTCTTGTTTTCTGCATGTAAGGAAAAATAAAAAGTCGTCTTTTTCAGTTAACTGAACCAGAGCACCAGCACTTTATACTAGCAAGGCTTCAAAAAGAGGCTATTCTGTATATTCACAATGTCAAATATATCCGCACTATATGCACACTAATGCTTTCCTTTCAAAATTACACACTCAGGATTTTTAGTCCCTTTTGCTGGGCAGCACATAGCTTTATATCTGACCACCCCCACCCCAAGCCATTTCTAAAACACACTGTTTCTTTAGCTGTGCAGCTCTATGACCACTCTTTACAGGACCTTAGACCTCTCATATAGGTGATTGTCCTTACTTTTCTTCCCTGGATTCTTCCATTCCCCTTATATCTACCAAAATCAGCTGTACTACAGCCAACTCCACATACACAGTGTCCTTTCAATTCTGTAAAGAGTTCAGGGAAGGCACCAGAGATGCTCTGCCCTATAGAAGCTGGTCTGTGTACTCTGCCTCTTCCACATGGACGGAAATGTGTTGAACAGTGCATCTATTAAAGAACAAATCTGACACAGTAGAAGATTTAGATTCTTCCTCTTATCGTCAGAGAAACAGTCTCCTAGTTTTCTCCTACTTTTCTCTAAGAGAAGTTGTGTAGTTGAATTTCTTGTCAATGCTTGTTGAAGGAAGTTGATTGTTCTCATTTGTATCACCTACATCATATTTAGTCCAGCCATCAGCACTTCTTTTCTATGTAAGCCTTGTGCACTGCCAGAGAAACTGCAAAGATACTTCCCATTCGAGTGGAGTGTTTTAGAGAATGCTGCCCCTTAACACAGGATCCACAGTGGAAATGAATTTAATAACCCTTATTCTACAGCAACAAGATGTGAAGATCAGCATTTGACGACTGATTATCAACACACAGACAACATCAAGGGTTTCCACTGGACCTCTGGATGACTTGAAATGGCGTATGAATAGCACCAGCTTCTTCACCTGCAGAATCCAGAGGTCTCGAGGGAGCAGAATGGTTCCAGGTTCACCTGCAACAATCCTAGAGCAAGGCTCCACTGTGAAACAAAAGAAATGCACACACAAAAAGTGGATACACATAAAAATGAAAGTTATAAGGGAGAGTTGTTAGCTCTTCATAAAATTCATGTAACCAGCAAATAAGACATTTTATTTTTGATGATCTATCCCCATCTGTTGAGGTTCAAGGCTTATTGAAACTCCAAACTGAAAGTTTGTTATATATTAACTTACAAAAAATGTTCTATTGTGATAAGCAGTGAGAGTTGGAGGCTCACAAATGGAAAAGGGGACTTCACTCTAACATGAAATGTGACATTAATACTGTATGCGAATTGTAGGCATTGCCAGGTGTTCTCAGACATCCCCAGAGAAACATGAGCATATCCGTATACATCCTTCCATGTAGTAGTTTCAGGGGAGAAAACAGTTACTTTTGCAATGCGTAAAGAACTCTTCTCTGTGCCTTAGAGACACTGCACAGATCTTGTCCTGGCGTACAGATCTGCAGGATTTAGAGACATTACGGGATCTTGAATAATTTTCTTTCACCTAGTTAACACCAAACAGGTTGCATTTAACAAATGTATGTCTCCAGGAGAGATATTTAATCTTGATACAAAGGCATGAAACAATTATAAATTTACCATTTCCCTTAGGATTTCCCTATAATGATTAATCATCTTCATTGCTGGAAAAATGTCATGCCAGAAATGTCTGGCATTACTTTCTGTCCATATGTTCTTATTATGACTCTACTATATTCAATATCCCCTTAATACATAATTTATTGCTGTAAGTGCACTTGCAAGCAGTAATCAAGCTACCTCTCAAGCCCCTGTTTTTCGGCTGAACAGATTGGGCTCTCGAACTCACTGTAAGGCAATTGCTCCAGCCTTTAAATCGTTTACGTGGCTTTCATCTAGAGATTTCACAGCTACCTTTTTACTATGTGGACACTTAAACTGTATACAGTTTCATAACATCAGCCTCAGTTTTTTCATAGCTAAAAATAAATTTATTTCTTTTCTCATACACCTATTACTAATTTAAGTATGACATGACTGCTAGCCCTTGCTAGTGCTGCATCATATGGGAACTTATGTGGAGCTGTTTTTTTTAATTAGGAATTTGATAGCAGGTCCTTTATTCCTTTGAAGCTTTCACTTGGCTTCTAGCACTAAAGCCTTGGTTAGACGTTTTATATGAGTGTTCACTCAAATACTAATCTAGTTCACTCAGCCTATGCAGTTTTTTCACCATTGTCCCTGTGCTCCCTATAATTTTACTTATCTATTCTATTCACTGTGGATAAATATTTTAACACTTTCACTCATTGTTAATGGACAAAAGCACTCTATGATGCTTGGAGTAGAAACATAAAATACTATCACAGGGAAAAACCCCGAAACATTAAAGAAACAAAAACAGATTACTTGTGAACATGATTGCACTTCCCAAATCCTGGCTGGTTGTGATGTCTTTTTCTTAAGAGTCTAGCATTATTTTATTTTTGTTCTTAGTATAATTTTAAAATCCTTTTTATGAATCTGAGTTCTCTTTGGGATGGAGATAGATTTTTTTCATCAAGATCTTCAGCTTTCATTATTCATCCACAGCAAATTGATTGCTCATAAGCTGTATTGATTCCGTGTTCATTTCCCACTTCCATATGCATTTGCCAGATACTGATTTCTCACCCCATCCAACCTGCTGCCTTGACTGCAGTGTTGATCCAAATAGTCTCCTAAATAAGATTTGCCTCCATCATGGAAATGTAATTCTTAAAACAGACTGATTTTTTACAGATTTTTAACAACATTCTAGGAAAAGGGCCATCATTTTGATTCCTGCAGAATTTTTACTTTATCTCAGTCACAATTTTAATCAGCTTGGGGAGGCAGAAGCAGGCTGACTAGAGCTTGCCTGTCTTTCCTTAAAAAGCTATGTCTTTAGATATTATCACTGCAGAAATTCTGCCGATAGTACAAAAATCTTCAAGAACATAAAGGCCACACAAACACCTGGCAAGGCTGAAGATGTAAGTGTGCGTAATAGAGAAGCATAAAACAAATCTCAAGGTAGAACACAAAATGAACAACTAGACCACACTGCTTGAACAGGTTTATTTTTGCCTGACTAAGACCTTGTTCTACTTAAATAAGAAGCAAAACAAACCAGTTACAGACTGCTAACCTACATATAGCTTGAACGCTATTGGAAACAAGCAGAGGCAAAAGCAAAATGAATCACCCCTCTATCCTAACAGAACCTACTTAATGCTTTAATCCCTTTCTCTCCCCTCTTTCTTTTTCTTTTTCTTTTTTTTTTTGTTGAATGTGTATTCCAGGCTTTCATTTAAAAAAAGGTTTTGAGATTAAATGTATTCAGCTGCAACCAGTTACTATCCAGCTGGGATACTGCCAAGCCTAAATACTGACTTAACTCATTAGGTACCTACTTACAGTCTGGCCAAGAAAGGTCATTCCTGTAGGAGGAATGTTTAACAGCTGAGAGCTGTTAAACCCACATGTATTTTCCCACAAATGGGAATAAAACTGCTTTCTTGGCTCTCAGCTTGCTGGGCTGTGGTGTTGTGGGATGAACTCAACCTCTGCAGTCTGTGGATTATGGCAGGGTAAGTTTCATGGTGTCTTTGCAACACCTTAAAGCTCAGAACTCATTTCTGGGGTGAAATTGGTTACTTTGGTGATGTTGTGGAATTGTTGTCACCTTTGCAGTCATGGAAGATGGGGCAGACTAACATTTCCTATGTGAACCTTAGAAAACTCCAGTTGTAGAAGGAATATTTGAAACACTTTGTATACTGTGGGTTTTTTTGTGTCTGATTGATACTTCTTTTTTTGGTCCTTTTCATTTCCTTTTTCTTTCAGTCTCCTTCCCTCCACTGCCGCCTGAGGGACCTATGTTGTGTTTTCAGGAGAGGCTGTCTCTCCTGCTGTGGGGAATCATGCTCTATCTTAAAGAGGAGATACTCATGAAAGGAAGCACCCGGAGGTTGCTGAGAAGCTTCACCACAACCTCGGATGCAGCTTTCTTAGTATTAGAATTAGCACAATGGCTAAGTAAAATATGCTAAGTAACTGTGTAATTGAATGCCCTAGATTTTCCACCAGATTAACAGCTGGTGTGTGACAAATATACATGTATTCCCAGGGATGGTGAAGTCAGTATCTGTGAAAAGTCTCTTCTAGACTTTGTCTTCACAGAATAGAAAACACTTCACTAGAATACACTTCAAAAAAAGAAAAAAATTTTCTTGTCTTACAAACTGATACTTAACACTTGCTTGGGAAGATCAAGCACAGGAGAAAGGTCCTCATCACCCTTTGTGGGACACAACCCTCACAGTTAACAGAGGGATGCTGATAATTACAAGTCTGAAAAAGTACAGCAGAAGCTAATAAGCCAACCAGCTACATGCAGGGTGTGTTTAATATTTATAGCCTCTGTGAGTCTGCAGGTGCACCAGTGGCTGGTGCTGGAACAAAGCACTGATGTACCCTTAGCTGGGGTAAAGTTTTGGGAATCTGCATCAAAAGAGCCTGTTGTTGAGAGTGTATTGCTTGTAAGTAGTACAAAACTGTGTTATTCAGTATTTGTGCATATGCTGTTTTCTTTGCCTTTGTGATTGTCCAATTTATTTTATTTTTTTTTCTGTAGATTCACCCCCCTTTTGATCTTTCTTGCTGCCCTTGGGGGCAGCAGCCGGCCAGGACTTGGGTAGAGGACACCCACAGCAAGGACTAGGACTGATTTACACTTTCCAGTAACCTCCTGGTCTGGACAACTACTTGCTCTCCCACACTTGAAAATAGATCCTGGTGCCTTCTGTTAAAGTTAAATTCCACAGAAAGACTAGTTTGTTTCATTAACAATTGCATGTAAAACCAATATGTTAGTAGGGTGGTTTTGTTTTACCTGACCAAGGTAACTTCCATGCTGTGATTCAGAGGCACTTGGAGGCCTTACTTCAGGATTTAATCTGTTCTCTTGTGTCTGGCCTCTTAAAGTTTCATAGCGGAGGAACAATCATTGCTTAACATATCTCCAAACTGTCAGGATTTATCAGTCAGAAAAATACTTGCCCTGTCTCTGGTGTTCTAGCTCTTGAACTGGCTTTGGATCAGGTGATTTAGTGGCTATGTACCAACCTGAGGTCTCCTAAGAAGGAATGATCTCTTGTGTGTTGTGATTACTTTGTATTCTTACTTATTTGTTTCCAAATTTTCTTGCTGGAAGCTGTAAAATACAGATTATGGTGATTTCTATGCAAAATTCACATCCGAACAGTACTTCAGGTCACTTTCTTTGGTGGGAGTAGGAGGTGAAAAATTGTCAGTTACTTTTCCTTGACTGACTTACAAATTTTTTGTGAGTAACAACAAAATATTCATTTTGACATAAAATCTATTTTACATAGAAAGGCTCATCTTTTGAATTAAAAGCTTAATTCAACATTTCTTAACTGCCTCTACATGATCTTCTCCCCTTTAAAGCTATCAGAATGTAAAGGTTATTTTTGTGATGAGAATCTAAATCTGTTAGAAAAATGCACACTAATGATAGAGGTGTTCAAATAAATAGAGGTCAGCAAAACCAAAATAGTTAGAAAGACTAGTGATTCATTTTCATAATTAATTTGTTTATTTTTACTGTGAAGAACTACATTTTTACACAATAGATTTTGCGACAACATTGGTAATGTATTGAGTCAGCTTTGATAAAGGCAATTTCATTCCAATCTTATCTTTCGATACTCATCTCTTGATATCAACTGGTTGATGCAAATAAATCTCTTCTCTAACACTGGTATTTGGGTAAAGCTCTGCAGAAGCAGTTTCAGCAGATGGAGCTGGTGTGCTTCCAATCTCTGACAGCTCTGCCTACCGTGGAAAAAGATGAGCACAAAAGTATACAGCACTGTGGTTAGGGATATGTCAGGGTCAGTGGTGAAGATTTTCCTTGGACTTAGTGGAAAAGTAGGAACATAAGTGGGAATTAACTATTCTTTATCAGGCACTGGTGGATAAAGGCAGTGCAGCTGTGTGTTTCAGATACTGGTGATGTACCATAACATGGAAAAAAACCCCCGAGAGGCATATTAATATTAAATATTGCAGTTGTCTTCAAGGTTTTTACGGTATCTTGCTATTTTGCACTGTTACTCTCACACAGTAATACATTGTGCTCATGAAGTGCCATTAAATATTAAAGTATTTGGAAAATGTGTTGTGAATTTAGGTCTCAGGACGTGTTGGTCATGCTGGACTACAGTAAGCAAGGACATACCTCTGTGGAGCTGCAGCCACTTAATTCAAGCCTGGACGGACTTAAGAATGTACTTCAGTTGTGTTCTGTGACAAGGGCCTTGTATAGCCATTGACATTTACCAAGATTTTGAAGTAGAAAGGTGCTGGAAGCAACACTCTTCACAGAAGTCATAAGATGCCAGCCAGGTAGTAAAAATTAAACCTGTTGTTCTCCACTTTTTAAACCATGAATTTCCACGCTGAACTCCAAATTTCCTAGCTGCAGAGGTACCTCCAACCTCCCCAGCAGTGAGGGTACAGATTGCAGTGAGAGCTCATCAACGGTTCACATTCATATCAAGGTTTTCTCCTTTTTCCCTCTAAGCTAATTGAAAGGGTCCTTTCCTGCAGATGCTCTTCCTGCAAGAGTAGCTCTTGCAGCATGAAAGCCCATAGTTGTCCAAAGGTCAAAAACTTGGGAGAAAAAGATATGTTCTTGGATATGATGCACAGGGACCATTTTTGAAGTATATGGCTATACCTGCCACTGCTTTGTGTGCAGAAGGCCATGAGCCACACTGAGGTGTGTATGTGAGGGAGACAAAGGGACCTTGTACCTACACCAGCAGAGCTGTCCTTACCATGGCAATCACCCTGGGTTCAGTTCTCAAGTTCAGTAGTTATCATTCTATATCCTAACAAATGCAGAAGGTAGGAACTTCTCCCAAAACCCTGTTTCAGTACAATGCTGGAGGCTCATAGCAGATAAAAGAAAATGCTCAGAGCTGTCAGCAAATTTTTGCAGTTGTGCTGCCTTGGGTAGACCACAAGTGATTTGGGATTCAATCTGCACATCCGTATGTGCAGGCAGGGAAGGGATGGGAAGGCAAGAAAGCAGAACAGTTCAGGAAACTTTCTAGTTTTTGTCCAGGATTTTCTCTTTGTGACATTAACTTTCTAATAACAAAACATCCAGCTGCTGGTAGCAGAAAATGGCTGCACTCTGTCCTCATGGGGCAAGGATTCACCCTGTTCACACTCCCGACAACTTTATTTCAGTGAGCCGAGGAGAGTTATGTGCTGTTTCAGAAGTTTATATGTGGTGTCGGTGCTATCAGGTTGTACCCTCTCTGCAGTTCTTCAGTTCTTACATTGTGATTTAGTGTAGCACATTATGAGCAGTGTGTGAAAGTTTCAAAGCCATCGTTGGTCATTGTTACAGCAGCATAACACTGACAAGCAACTGATGGAAAGAAAGGTTTTATTGCTATACTGTTCTCTCCTTCTTGCCCATTTAGGTCTTCAGCTTCTGTATTTTAGTGACTCCATACGCTACTGAATTCTTCAACTAAGTTTCAGTGGGTATAAAGTAAGGCATCATTTTGTTATCTGCATGTCTGATACTGAAAGGACAATTTTACTTTACAGTAAATTGCCTACTGCAACAACAAACTAAGCCATGGTTTTGCACACACATATGTAAAATTGATGTTCTTGTTTTGAATTCACATTGTTTATATTTCATTATCTAATTTGAATTTAGTCGACTTTAAAAGATTCTCTTGTGTAAATTGTCATCTATTGTTGGTAATTCATCCCTTTGTTCTATAAGTCTGTTAGATCTTGCCAAAGCTGAACCTTACTGGGTTCTATCCTGCTCTTAGATACCAGGAATATAGTGTAAGGACATAGGCAAAGGTATTCAGCATATATCAGAATTGGCTCTGGGTTTTCATTTGGCTCTGGTCATCTGGGTCGGGCTGAGATGGGGTTAATTTTCCCCCACAGCAGCCCTCATAGTGCTGTGCCTTTTATCGGTAGCTCGAAAGGTGATGACAACACACCAGTATTTTGGCTACTGCTGAGCAGCGTTCACATGGCATCAAGACTGTCTCTCCAACATTGCCCCCTCACCAGCAGGCTGGGAATGGGCAAGATCTTGGGAGGGAGCATAGCCAGGACAGCTGACCCAAACTGACTAACAGGATATTTCATTCCATATGAGATCAGCTGAGCAATAAAAGCCAAGAGAAAGGAGGACGTGGCAGGGAGATGGGGCATTAGTTTTTTATGATGTTTTTCTTCTGGAGCAACTGCTACATATACTGAAGCCCTGCTTCCCAGGATGTCGCTGGACATTACCTGCTGATGGGAAGCAGAGTATAAATCTTTTATTTTCCTTTGCTTCTGTGCACAAGCCTTTGCCTTCATTAAACTGCCTTTATCTTGACCCATGTGTTTCTTCCATCTCATTTTCTCCCCCCGTGTCCTGCTGAGGAAGACAGTGATAAAGCGGCTTGGTCTGTGTGGCAAGCTGGAGCACAATACCTGGCAATGTGAATTTACTCTGCACGGGCTGCAGGTGAGGGAATTCTCAGTGTAAGGATCCATCTCACCTACCTGCAGGTGTCCCCAGGCTTCTGCACTGCCAATGGAGAGTCTCCTGCAGACTCCCTCCACAACCAGCAGAAAAAAGGTGAGTTTATTTAGGAATTGATTCAGAGTGGGAGACTGATATAGGTACAGCAGAGATGTCTCTGCTTCTGTGTCTCATTCCCTGGTATAAGTGGTAGCAGACTGTCCTTCCAAGCATAAAATTAACCTTTTTGATGAGTAGATAAGGAGGTGGCATGAAGGAGCTCATAACTCACACCCTCCCTAATTCACAGCACTCACTAACTTCTCTATGTTGCCAAGCCAAAGTGATATATAGCTTAGTAACAAAAATGCTGCCTGTATAGAAATGCCAGGAAATGAATCGGGGGTTCCAGGGGGAAAGGATCCAACTCCACTCATGGGAGTTGCTAGTACTCCAGGTGTTGCCAGTAGAATACTTAAATAAGTGATATATGGTATTATTTTCCCAGCGGCAAAACTTAATGAAACTAAAAGTACATTTGGTTCTTTACTACTGTGAAACGAGGTACTGTGCATTTACAACTGATATGATTATTGCAATAAAATATCATCATGCTGATGTCACAGTTTTAAACCCATGTGACCCACCAAAGCTGCATTATGCAGTAAAATAACTTTCCCTTTCAAGTGATCATATAGCATGGCCAATGATGGCACAGGAGAGGCAGAGCTGTGCAAGGACTAGTGTAGCAATAGCAGACCTTGCTAATAAATTTCTTCTGTCAGGTTCTTGGCAGGAAATGGATAGAAAACTAGATCTATTGCAAAGGCAAGTAGAGATGTTGTCTTTCTGAACACCAGATAAGGTCTGACTACCTACAGAAGAGATCTGAATTCTGGGCTGGAAAGAAATCTCACCCTCTTGACTGTTGGTAAAGCACTCATCAGAGGACTAGAGTACTGAAGGAGGTACAAGAAGGGAACGAGCTTCTACACTGCATCATCCATGGTTAAAGAATACATCAGTTAATGATTATTGAACAAAATTTAGAACAACGTGCAATAACATTTTCCTTTGAATTATCCCTGCACAAAAATTCATGAACAAGTACAGTGATGAATGAGATCTTAAATAGTTCTGTAAAATAACAGGAAAGAGATTCACAGTAACTGGAGAAGTCTCTCTAAAATCAGCATGTTGGGGGGGGGGGAAGAAAAAGAGGGAGCAAGAGATTTAGTTGTTGAAATTATTTTGATTCTTCCTTAATAAGGAACCTACTCTTAGGTGCTCTAATAGTTGTGAATGACAAAGATTAATTGTTACAATGTGAAAGGATCCTTTTCTGTCCCCTGTATTCTAGGATCTAGCATAACAGGATTTTGGTGTTAATTAGCTATGTTAATATAAACAATTATTAATAATGGATCTGAGATCAGTCTGTAGCAAGATAAATCCCCTCAGCCAAACAAAATATGAATTTTATGGATTGTTTCTTTTGAAGTTAGCTGAAAACTTTTCTGCAGTAGTTTTTAAACCTTTTCTCCCGTAGTGTGGATGCTTTCATTTTTTTTCCTTTGCATACACTTGATTTCTTACCATTCTTCCCTTATCTTCACTGATGTGAAAACAGGCAGGAGAAATGCTTTTAAACTTTTTCCTTTTGTACATAACACAACAACTATGTGTGGAACAGATGGAAAGTGTCCTATGCGATGTATTTCATCTGGATTCTTTCATCTGGATGACTATTCATGGGGTGTATGTCTTATTTAAAACTCAGGAGTTTTGTAAATGTCACAGGAGTTTGAGTCTTTTTGCCTTTTTTCTGGGATTAATTTTCAGTTGCATACTATTTTGTCTGGAGATTTATTTAGATCAACCACATACAGACACACTTTTTTTCTTAGGTCAAGGCTTATCAAAATGCAGCTCACAAGACATTTGTGACCCACTAAACATTTGTATGTGGTTCATAAATGACTTTTTTCCTTTTGTCCACCCTTAAAGAACCAAATCATAGACTTACAGAAAGCTTGGGGTTGGAAGGGACCTGTGGAGGTCATCTGGTCCAATCTCCTTGCTCAAGCAGGATCACCTCGAGCAGGGTGCCCAAGACTGTGTCCAAGTGCCTTTTGAATGTCTCCAATAATGGAGACTCTACAATCATCCTGGGCAACCTGTGCCAGTGCTCAGTCACTCTCACAGTGAAAGAGTGTTTCCTGACATTGAGTGAACCTCCTTCATTTTGGTTTGTGCCCATTGTCTCATGTCCTGTCACCAGACACTACTGAAAAGAGCCTGGTTCCACCCTGTTCATGTCCTCCCTTTAGGTATCTGTATACATTGCTGAGATCCCCCTTGCAGCTTCTCTTTGCTAAGCTAAACAGTGATTTTTTTTTTAAGTACATGTTTGGAAGTAAAACAATGTGCTAGCTGTTAAATAAGACAGTGCCACAGAGAAGGTTTTGACCATTACGTTATGATGACATGCACTGTTTAGCTGTTAATAGGGTTCGTGACTTGTTTTTGATTACTAGGTCCTCCAGACAATGCCTGGGCAGGGTTTCAGACACCTTGCACCAAGGACTGCTGCCAAAAGGCAGGATGGATGGGATTACACCAGTTTTGGCTCCTTCCCCTCTCTGCAGTCCCCCAGGTTTGTGTCAGGAAGCTTTGTACCCTCAGATATCCCTCATGCACTATTCTAGGACTGTTGCACATACCTCAGTCTCATATTGTGACAACCTCCCTTGAGTTGTAGGGACCTATGTAATGTACAGAAATTCTACATCTCTCCCCCTCTGGTCAGTTTTACAGGACAGGGATGGAGACTTATAGGACCACACAGGTAGATAGGGAGTGTAGAAAATAAAAAGCCTCTTATGTAGAAATGCAGAGCCATCCTTTCTGCTTTACATTTCAGGAAGTCAATGTTACAAAAATGTCATGCTAGATAGAAGGCATCAGCAATAATGTTGAAAAGGTTGTGCAACAGGAGAAGAGAAAGCATGTTAAACTTTTGACAACTCAGAAGAGTGTAGTGGTGACAGGAATGCTGTTTTCATCTGTGGAGTGACAGAAAAAGTTTCATAGGTTTTCTTGCTCTTTAGGGTCTCAAAGATGGCGTTGATTAAAAATAACTATTCTGAGTGCCACACTATTGATGAAAACAACACATGGAAAGCTTATCTCTCACTTATGTCACAACAGATGGTACCTCCTTTATGATGTGGTGAGAAAGGGGTGTTGCAGCACTTAATAAGAAAGAGTTGTAGAATCTGGAGATGAAGACATTGTTTTATTAGCAAAATCTTATTGTACACCTCCTTAAAGTGGAACATGCCATAAACATTGATGTTAAATGTACAAAAGTCTCCATACCCGAAAGTCTCCATACCCAAAATTCTAGTCTTCTGTGGAAGACAATGAGGCTGAATTTAGAAATTATGTGTATTTACAGCCATGAATGGAGATTAACAGTGCAGACCTAAAGCACATTTGGTTTGGTTTGTTTTGTGGGAGGACATAGGTATATTTCTGCTCAAGAAGAATAAAGCTAACAATATCTGTGAGGTAGTGGCTGGGACTGCACAAGCCATTTCAGCCTTTTTGATATCTCAGGGAAGTGAATCAAAAGCTGTGCAGTGGCTGAAATTTCCATCTGCCCTTGTTGACTCTATGAAATCTTTAAAGAGAAATCTCAAAGAACTGCAGAAACATCAGAAGCATAGTGACACTGCCGGGTTGCAGCAAAGGAGGAACTAGTGGAGAAAAACTTTTCTCCTTCAGGATGTGAGAGACAGCTGTGGTCTTTATCCAAGTCCTTAGAGATCCCAGAGCTCTTCCAGGAGCAGTTCTTGGATCTACAGAGAAGCATTTGTTCCTTTCTTCTGTGACCCAAGAAGTGCTCCAGAAGGTGTGCAGGCACACACTTCAGACCTGAAATGGACTCTGAAAATGAAGATAACATAATACAAATGATATGTGTATGTTTTCTACAAAAACTTAAATTATGAGCCTTACTAGTGATTGCTGGCACTCCTGTGAGATAATGTGTCTCTTCAAAGCATACCCAGATGTGAGCAAATATTAGTAAATACAAATATTAATAAATCTACTTTGTGATCATGGCAGACCAATGATCACTTTAGATCAGTCCTCTTCATTACATCAAGTTTTAAATTCATGTCACTGCTAATAATCAGCAATAAAAACCTGCTGTGTAAGTCCCAGTCAACCATAAATTGAATAATGATACCGAATTCCCCTTATAGCAACTTTATGTATGTATCGTACTACATCTATGAAACTTTCTGAAGCCTTGTATTGCAGGTGGGATATTTTCCCATCATTTGGAGCATGATACCCTTTCGATAGATATCTTCTGAATAAATCTGAGGGAAGAACATAGATGCTTCCAAGGTAACAGTCGGATTTTATGTATGACCAATGATTGTCTTTTTTGAGTGTCCCAGATAAGAAAGAAAAAAAATAGATCTGATTAACAGAGTGAGCAATCATCAGGAATTCACCTCATCTTCCTCTGGAACCTATTTCTCACAGCAGTGATTCTATAATTGATGAATTATTCTAAGGACAAAGTAATGTGTATCAAAATAAGAAAAGCCTACCAGAATTTCCCTAACATCATCCTGGAGGTAAGCCCTGTGATTTTAGCACACAGAGTTACTGGGTTTCTAGAAAGACTCTATAGCCTTTGTCCTTTCTCTTCCACCATTCAGGGCTGGTCATTGTTTACATGTCATTTCTTTCTTCTGTCAATGGGGACTGATGGTTTTCTGGCTAGCTTCTTATCTGGAGTTCAAGAAGCTTTTAGCTTGCCTGCTAGTTTCAGTTGGCTCGGTTAGGATATACCCATCTTTCTCTCACCTTGGCAGAACTGCTGGCTTCACAGTTTATTTCCTTCAGCCAGCAGAGCTGTTGTGGTGGACAGCTGTCGATGCTTTCTGCTGTGTTTTTTTTTGTTGTTGTTGTGGTGGTTATTTTCATTTTTTTTTCAGTATTTTCACTTTATTTAACAGTAAAGTTTGGGGGTGGGGGTTGTATGGTATCTGTTTGCCTTTCTAAGAATGGTCTTCCACCTTGCTGTTTCATTTTGCTCTACAGTTAGATAAGATATAAAACAGATAGATAGTACTGAATTTTGCAGATTTTGCAAACTTCAAGTCCCTTAATAGCAAAGAAAATCCACTGTCTATAAACACAGCCTCTGGAAGGCTGTGCCAGACAAGCTGAAGTGTGCAGGTTGGGCAGAGCAGGTACTATTTTATGTCTAAGACATCTTTTTGCCAGTCATCCCAGTAACTGCGACCAAACACAAGTTTTTCCTTACATACATAGAGAAAAATGTGCATGTGTATGTAGATGTTATACTTTTAGTTTATTCAGGTATTTTACACACAGAATCAAGACTAGAACCCTTTGTCAGTTTGATAGTTAGACAGCCAGATGTTTTTGGTTTAAAGATTGAAGAATCTCACCGCTTATGTTTGTTCTGTAAAGAACATAATAAGTCTTGGTTGTGCCTCCATCCTCGAAAATACTAAAAGCAGTGACAACTCTAAGTCAAATATATCCAGTAGTCCTTTATGAAAAATAATGGAACAAGTCCAAGTTGTGATGTTAGTTCTCTTTCTAGAAACTGTTTTTACAGTAGTTTATAACAAATATATATATCTGAAGAGTGAGTCACCAGAATGTACTTCTTCAGGCATTAGGGCCCTAAAGGGTTGCTTTAAAAGACAGTTTATTTTTTGTCAGTTGGTTCTTTTTGCTGTTGTTGTTTTTTTCTTTTTCTTTCAGAAATGTAACCTCTCCTTTCTTGTCTTGTCACCCTAAAATAATGGGTTTTTTTGAAGCCTGAGTTTTTCTCAAAAGATGGAAAAGCAAGCAAATAGAACTTAGACAACAGGTACTGAATAATATAGTTTTTGTGCAAGTGGCCACAGGACCCAGAGCATCCTTGGACTGAAGAGACAACTAATTAAATTATGCAGCAAGTCCTAGCTCCCCTGCCTTAGCGTTATGTACTTTTTCGAGTAAAACAGTGTATTTGCTAAATAAAATTTGTTACTGCTTTACTGGAGTTTGTGACACACTGAAGCAAAATCTAGAGGGTAAGTGGAATAAATTAGCACCTGTTTGGTCCTTGGATATTATGGGTTTAAATACTTTTGGAGAATAACAAGGAATATTGTCCTGCAGGATTTGGCCTGAGTACCTGTTGTGCTGGCAAACTGAAGGAGCTGAGCTCCAGGTTTCTTGGGATTATTGCTGTTTCACACAGTCCTTGTTTGGAAATTTGCAACTACTTTATTTCTCTGAGATTTGGTCCAAACAGATCTTGAGAGACAGTGGAATAAAGTCAGAGGTCCATCTGAGCAAAGGGGTGATTCATAAACTAAGGTGAAATATTCACAGCTGTTACTGAATCAAGTGTCTCATAAGGAAAAGGTGAGCTGTCCTTGAACATTTACTTTTTTTGAAGCAAATTAAAAAATCCTGTAAGTGAATGATAAAAAAGAAAAAACAAAACAAAAAAACAAATCACAAACAAACCCAAACCAAAAATACCCAGAAAAATCTAAAATACTTTCAATCTAATCTTTTTTTAATTTGTTCTTATTGAGTCAAATGACAAATCCTTGCTTGGTACCTGCTACTATTTATCTCTCCGATTTCTCTTTTAAATCTCATTAAGCATTAGCAGACCCTTGAATGATCCAGTATCTCACTTCTCACTCTTTTCTGTGATTAAGGAGATTACCAGCTCCTTCACAACTCAAAAACGAGTTCCTCTCTTCCACAATAATTAATACCTGACTAAATTTTTTTCTCTCATGCCTCAAATCTGTTGTCTTGGCTAACCTCAAAATGAGTATTTTGGCATTTATGTAATCTCTCTATATAGAGACTCATGCAGAGACTTTTAAGATGCTGTACAGAGATATTAAAATGCTTTGAAAATTAAGGTGAGATATAGGAATCTGGAGAATGTTAATCACATTTGAATATTGGTGTTGAAACTCTTACGAGGTGATGTAAACAGATAGCTTTCTCTCTGGCAGAATCCAAATAGCGGGACATGGCTAGCTACAGCCACAGCATGGTGATGAGGTGCTCTCCCCTGTTACATCCCATGGTCTGAGGTGCTCAGGTCACAGGCTCCTTAAACCCTGCCATTTTCCAGACCTTCACTGCTTGTTATCTTAGTTCAGATCTCCATCATGGCTTCAGTAACCCCTCTACAACGATCGGTGTCACCTCCTAACTCCCACTCCGTTCTCTTCTAGGCTTTTGAATCTCAAGCATTCAGAAGTCATAAAACAGGTTAATGTATCAAAGTAATTAAGGAAAAAAAAAGAAAAAAGGAGGGTTTAAAATACTAGTTTGGGAGAACTCTTTATTTCCTTTTACTGCTGATATATTTAGGATTCATGTTTTCTCCCCAAAATGAACAAACACTTTTTTCATATTTAATGGAAAGTGACATTACAAGTAATATGATGATTCTGATATCTGTGAGGAGTATCTATGGTGAGACTAGCTGAAAAGCTGCATATATTGGAGTTAATGTGATAAGAGTAAAGCAGAAAAAATGGTTTTGCAGCTTCCTGAGTACTATTTTTGTTGGAATGGGTTGCTGTTATTTTGGTGCTTGCCCTAAATGTGGCAAAAAGATTGGAATAAAGTAGCAGAGTAAAAGCGGGTATTAGAAATAAATTATGTAATGTTTTATACATCTGCATTAGTTTCCTGTAGTGCTTATTACTATAATGCCTAAGCATTCCCTGGAGTAATTTAGATCTGCTCTATGGAGGCGTTAATGCACTTCAGTTGAGTCATCTGCTCTTCTTTTCCCGGTAGAGAGCCAATGCTCAGGATCCCCCCTCTCTTCATTTTTCTTCCTTGCTAGGTCTTCCTGGTGCTGTTTATAGTGGGAAAGCATTCTTGGAGAACATAACTTTGTGTGTGTTCTGATGGTCAGATATTTCTGAGAGCTGATTGCATTACTAACCCTTTCTAACTCTGAATGTGTTCACTTTCTGGCCTTCATGCACTTGGCTCTTCGTGAACTGCCTAGCTGCAGCATAGCCAGGCATGGCCAGAGATGCATTCACCTGGGGTCCCGGGTGGAGTAAAAACTGTAAAACTGTGTGGAATAATGTAAGAAAAGGTGAATGCTGCCAGACCTACCTCAGCCAGTTATTTCATTTGCTTTAATACACACTGTGTGTATAGAGTGCAAGGACTTTGCATCAGGACTGTGCTATTTTAGTGCGTAGAAAGGCTGCAATAGGAGGCTCAGTGCTTAACTGCTACTGAAGAGCAGTACTTTTGAAAAAATCTCATGAGGCATCTGCCTAACCCTCCTATTCCCTAATTATTCCTGTGTACCCCCTTATTAAAAGCCTATGCTTTCTCAGTAGTACATTTTTCTCACCTTAATGTGGCAGTCTTTAGTCCAGTCTGTCAACATAACCATCAGGAATGGCATTTCATGTAGTTAGTACTGTTCCTAAACAGTATTTGCAGAGTATTGCTTGGAAGACTGTCTTCTTTGTTCAGTATTTTTACGTACCTGTACAATGATAAATATTACTTCGTTCTAACTGTATTGCATTGCATCTGGCTACAGTACTCTCATTAATACTGTTTCAATAAAGTGTATGAAAAACAACCAATGAGCATATGGTAATATATATTTTCCTATTTACAAGATAATGGGAAGATGTGTAAAATGGAGACATATTTGTTGCACTCCTCCTTTCTGCCTTTTATGTCAACTTTACTCTTAGGTCAACAGTTCTCAAGCTTTGACAAATGGAGACCGTAAGTTGAAACCATACAACCTGTAATCCATATTCCTCTCAGCCATAATGAAAATGAAGAGTTTTATAGCTTTTTGGAATTTGCTTTTGGTTTGTTGAGATAAGACCCTAGGACTGAGACCACTTGCTTGCAATAGAGAGCAACTCTGAGCAAGTGCTACATGTATACCTGTATTCATAGAGCTTCTATTGCCATGGGTGTTCATCTCTGGACAGAGATACTTGTCTTTGTAAAATGTGTTCATGCAAAGAACACACTGTAACAGTTACTATCTGCTAGAGTTTCTTCCTACACAGCCTCTAGAGCATTCCTTTCATTTTTTCTGTGTTCAACAGAATTGTATTTGGGAGGGGTTTTTTTAATCCTTATTGAATCTGACAGAAATGCTGAAGCTAAAGGAGGTGATGGACTTTTGTGAGCTGTTAAACCATCATCCTGACTTTTCCTTAGGTTATTTATTCTTGATTCTTCTGTCTGCTGTTCAAGATGTGCAATGTGAAAATCATTTAATGAAAAGCATTTACTAGAAGATTCTTAAAAACAAGTGTTGAGGGGGTGGTATAGGAACTTGACTTGCCTGGAGAGACTTTAATACAGCTTGGGTTCATTTCAGAAGAGAGGTAACTGTCAGTTCTGACCTGACAGACATCATCAGCTTATACCTCTAGGTTTTGTTTCAAGGAGCCTAATTATTGACAAATCTACAGGAAGGACATGCCTGTAATACCCTGAACATTCATAAACTATGAATGATGCTACTGATCTGGGATAAAACACCTGAAAATTCAGGATGACATTTGGTGCTCTGAATTATGTATGTTCCAGTCTAATCCTGTTACCATACCTGAAATCTGGGATCTTCAGTTGAATCCAGAGCTGTGAGAACTTTAGTGTTTTTTTTTTTTTAGCTCAGAAGATGGTAGTGGAAGATAAAACAGTGGAAAACAGCCCTATTTAAATAGAATCTGTGCAGCTCCAGTAGTTACCTTCATGAACTCTTCTCAAATCTGATCTTCTGATCTGCAAACAATACATGAGAATATTAGGTATCTTTCAAAAGTTGCCTCATAGCAAGACTCTGCATTTCTGGGACATGTGCTGGCTGCTACTTGCACCAGAAATCTTTATACATTGAAAGTAGAAAACACCACTGGAGTTGTTGCTGAATAAAAAATGTCAGTAGTGTTTAGTTTGTACAAGAAGACACTGGAGATAAAGTATAGGAATTTCTTGCTCTGCTAAGCAATACAGTAAGTCCGAGTATCTCAATTTCAGTCCACTAGAGGTCTGTGAAATAATTTCCCAGGAATGTTTTTAATCTTGTTTTGAAGCCACCTTGTTGAGTCTGATACAGTTGAAATGAAATAAACTTTTGATCCAGTTCCTATTGTTCTCAGACAAAAAACTACAGCCATGTAGAGATCTATTTAATAGACATAGCATTCTAGCATGTCTGACTAGAAAACAGTCCTGCCTGATTCTTTATTCTTGGATCAGCACAGGGAATTGCTCTAACTATTGTTTGACTAATATTTTAGGTAAAAAAATTAGCTTTCCTTACAAATGGTCATTTTTTCTAATAGGAAGAGAGTACTGTATGGCGCGGGGAGTTCATTAGCATGAAATACCCACCCTCTTGTGGTTCTTCATAGTACTAAATTTACTTAAGTGGAAAAGAGTCAAGACCCATAGTCTCACATGGCTAATGAGGCCTTCCAGAACACTGGAAGGACACAGGTGGTTATCTATTAGCATCTAGCTCAGACTGTTTGACTTGCTTTGAAATCACTTGTTAAGACTCAAAGTTTAAGGTTCCAAATGTATCTGGGGTAATAGTTTAATTATTTTTATTTTTTGTGCTATATTAACTGATTTCCTTTAATTTCTATCCTAATTACAGTTAGATTAGAGCATATTTTATCCTTAATTTTATGCTGCATGTGTATTCAGTTCAACTTGACACATAAAACCAGCTGAAATAATGTTCTAAAAGGCATTAGTAAATTTGTGATTTTCATAATAAAACCAGTGCTTGGTGTTAGCATTCAAGAGCAATAGCAAAACACTACAAATCATAAGATAATTGTGGCTATTCAGAAAGATTCAGGTAGGCTCCATACATCCTAATCTTTAATCTCAGCTGCTGCAGTTCAAAAAAAAGTGATTGCTGAGAGCGTAAACTGTAGTAAAAATGATGGTATTCAAAATTTCCTGAATTAATTTGAATGTATTATTTTAATCTCTTCTCAGGATTCAATATTTCACTTGGTTTCGGTTAAATTCTTCGTATTTGGTTCATATTCAGTATGTGGTTCCTTTGTGTATCACTAAAGAGTACTACTGCACAATGATTTTTATGTGCCTTGGAATTAATGTAAAGCTGAATATCATTGATAAACAGAGGCTACTTATCAGTATTTAGCATATAGGGAAATATGAAAGGGAATAATGTAATTTGTCTGAAGCCATTAGTTGTCTAAATTAGAGATAAAGGATTGAGTTGTTTCAAGAACCAAACAGAATAAATATATTGAATGTTCAAAAGTACAAACATGACGCCTTCAAGTTGGTAGCACCTTGTAAAATGATGGATGTCTGTCTTTGTACTTTCTATGGACCAACACAGAGTGCACAGTATTAAATGATTCCTCAGTGTGATATGCCTAATCATCTTGGAAAGTAGTAGATAGGAAAAGCTGTAATGCATTTGAATCTTGAAACATGCTCATCGTGGCATGTTTCCACTAAAAGGAGCGGGGACCAATGGCATAATAGTGATTGAGAGCCAAATCCTTCACTTGGAGAGAGAAAATAGTACATTAAACATCTTACAGCAATATTACTTTTGTTGTCTGAAACACAGTGTACTGCCTCTTAGACTGGAATGCGCTTCAGATGCCAGGACTCTCAGTTACTGGGCTTTTTGGAGGACCATAGGGTAAAGTCTGACCACTGACTAATGCTGGGCTCTGTCCTGTCACTTGAATGTGAGTAACAGCAAATATCAAATGGGGCAGGAAACTATGCCAAGAATTTTTGGGCATTAGTGGCCCTTAAACCATGTATATTAAAAACATAAATTCTGTTTTCCTTCTCTCCCATGTTTCCAAAGGTGATCCAACACAGATGTAAGTAACATTAGAAGCCTAGCTTATATCACTTGTACTACAAACCAGAAAGGTAAATTTTTGTGGTGCTCTCCTCAAGAAGGAGAGAAGAAACTCACAAGAGCCTGGGATGTTTAGAGCTTTGTAAGAAAACTTGCGTCCTGTTTAGTGGCTGTTCCACAAGTGATAGAGAAGACAACAAGCTCTCTGTGGGTGTTTAAATACTTGGGGACTATCTTCCTTAAAGAAATTACAAGGTTACCTGTAAAGAGTTCCTGCAGGGCAGGAAGTCTTTTCCTGGGCTTTTAAGGTACATAAAGAGTCTCAGTATTTGGCTAACAAAGAAAACAGGGCCTTCATTTCAATAGAAGATACTGGTCTGTTCCAGGCCTTGAGAAGCAAGTACAAAAGTACCCTGCTCCAAAAGGCAGAATCAATTACAGAGCAAGGACTTTCACTCAGCAAGAATCCAACTCATTTTCCTCATTTCTGTGAAACACGGGATGGTATAGTCATCACTACTATCGTGAACTGGCTGTGGTATGGTAATGAAATGAAAGTACCTTTGAAATAATTATTTATTTATAATTTTTAGAACAGATCATAGGAGGTATTGGGATGACTTTGTGAATTTATTTTATGGGCAATTTCACAGCCTTTCTTTTCTGTTGAGAATTTGATAATTGATATTGATTGTCTCTAAAGTGAGTGCAGGAATGTGTGTAATGGTATTGCTATGGTCTATTTGGTTTACATGCATTGTAGCTGAGAAAATAAATAAGAGTCCCCATGTTAACAATTATGTCACAGAGAAGATCAGTTTTGCATTTCTGGATCATGGGAATATATTATTAAGCAGAGATGAGTCCTCAGTGCAACTTATGAAGTGTCTACGCCCGCTTGAATGTCTGCTTTCAGACCTGGAGTACAAGGCCTCGGATGGAGCTATTCTAATCTGCAAATCTGAAAGGTGAAAAACCAGACCATAACGGCCCTGGAATTGTCTTTAGAGGAAATCTTGACCCCCTTTTGTAACAGGAAATAAACACACTGCATTTACTGTAGGCCTACTCCATTGCGTGCTATCAGCGTGTTTTGGCTGACGGCTATGGCTATTGACCCACTGCAATGGAAGAGAAGCTGAGCGAAGAGTTATTTTCTTCTGTCCTGCAAAGTACAGAATGTGAAGGTCAACAAAAGGTCAGGGGTGACTTCAATCCACTCTACTCGCTTGTGGACTGTGGCAATTTAATGCCAGTGAGTAAAAAGAAAGAGCAAATACACCTGCTCCAGAAGACACCGTGGCTTGTATGTAGAAGTTACAGTGGTTTTTAGATCTGTGCTGGTTTTGTGGGAATGATGGGCAGATCAGAGTCCTGAATTCATACTGCCCGTGTGTCAAAAGTAGACGGGACTTGCAACCAGACCAGGAGCATATTCCTATCATATTGCATATGAAAATGCAGCACATCAGCTACAGCTAATCTCTTTTGTGTAAGTTACACTGCTTCCTCCTGATTGTATGAGAAGGTTGAAAACTGAGAAGAGGAGACTTTAAAGATCCTTTGCAATGTTTTCTTAGATGGTGTTCTTAGCATCTGCATGTGATCATTTTGACTATTTTTGTTTGAAGTTTTAGAGGACTACATTTGAACAAGGAGGTATGCACTCTTGTCAGAGTCCAATCCTTTCTGACCAGGTTCTTTTAGATATTCTATATATGGAGGGTGTAATGTTTAATATCAGATTTACTTATTTGAAGGTATTTGATGTTACATGGATTTCTGATCTATCAGAGTGATACAAAAGATATTGAAAACACAGTGTAAATGTAAGTTACACTTAGCAAAATATAACAATTGTACTGGGCATACCCAATCACTAGGAAAGAATACCTGGATTGAAGCCAGCTCAAGCCCATTGCTCTTTTCAAACCAGCAAAAATACTTTTGTTAGTTGTCTATGTTGAGCTGAGCTACTTATTCATTCCCCTGAACCCATGCTTGTCTGGCTAACTTGGGAAGCCATTCACTGCCCTTTAATAACTTAGGGAGAAACATTTACGCTACCAGTTGATCATGCAACTGTTGATAGCTGTTTATCTAAAACAAAGGCCACCCTCCAGTCGTCTTTGTGTTGAGATAAAGTCAGCCTCTTTGCAACAGCTTTGGTCACTCACAGCCAGCATTATTCTCTGAGCTTCACAGGCACATCGCCCTTGCCAGTCTCCCCTGTGCTTTCTTCCATTTTAGGGGATTATTGGTCAGTCACAAGTAGGCAAAACAATACTTTTTTGCGTCTCCTTCCAAAGACTAAAATTACACGATGCATTTTTAAAAGTGTATCGGGTACAAAAGTGTACCAAAGACAGTAGTGCAATCCTCCAGGTTCTTCAATGTACCTTTGGCTTTTCTATGCCTGCCTCTTCTTAGAGGACTACATGTGTAGTGTTCTAATTGAATGTCTGAACAAATTTCTGTTTATATTGATACAGTGTTCCCAACAGTCTACCTCTGGCTGTGTCCTCAAAGAAACACCTATTTAACAAAGGCATGTAGCAGCTCACTACTGTAATGATCCCTCAAGAGGAATTTAATTTTTAATTAAGTGAAGCAGTGTGTTTACTCTTGCTATAGAGCTGATTAATCAGGGCTTCGTTAGCTCTGCAGAGGAAAGAGGCTAAATTAAATACACCTTTAATGAGATGATGGGGAATTGACCTTTGCTGTCATCTGGAGGGCAATATATAAACACAACCATTGAAGGGATTGTTCCAGAGAGGTTAGATAACATCCATTAAAAGCATCTGAAGTAGTTGGCAAATTGGTGGTAAGAAACTTAACCCACATGACTGAAGGAGTTCCATGGAAATTGTTGAAGCCACCTCTAGTTTATTAATGATCGGGTCTGATAAAGAATCTAGTGTAGCACAGTTTGCCCCCTCAGAAATATTAAATGATCTTCAGGTCATCTAATGTTAAAGTCCTTAGTAAAATATATGATTTATCAAAAAATCACTGTTATCTTCCTGAATATCAATCAGGAATTTGGGCAATGAAGGAAAGAGACTTGCAGAAATAGCACGAAGATTTCTAATAAAATTTCACTGCAGTGAAGTGGGTAATGAAACTACCAATTATTTCTGCAGGACAGAAATTTCATACAAGATCTTCCTACTCCATCCCTACTGCAGTATGTCAGTGCTTCATTAGGACAGGTAGCAACTATCACCTTTTCAGTAAAGTCCTTTTACTGGGATAAATATATCTGAGCATACATGTCTGGGCAAGTAAGAGGCTAGGGAACAAATTAACTCTATCAGCGTGCTGGTGACTCAAAGCCAGGCACATCATTCCTGTAGCAGCAATAAAATTATAACCTGACATCAGTTTTTGACCCCCTTGATCTCTGAAAAAAGTGCTTTGTGGGATGGCTATTACATGTACTTTAATGAGGGATCATATTTTATGATATTAGTTTATATCGCTAAAAACATTTAAAGTATTCAACTGCTCAGAAATAGAAAAAAATATGAACTTTACTAATTGAGAGAAAATTGTTCCTGTGTTTTTCTTTCTTGAAAAAAATATTGCATAAAAGCAATATTAATAAGTTCTTCCTCTGCCATTCAATCAGTAGAAAGAATATTACTTCAGCCTTTACATTATCTTTTCTCTCCTCTGGCCATTTTGATTAAATGGGTATGTGGTCTCTGTTCTTGGGACACAAAGGGAATTAACCTCAGTCATTTTTTCAGGTGACTCTGCCCTCATTTATGCCTTAGGCACCACCCCAGGGATACAACTAGAAGGTAATTATCTAGACACTAGGGAAGGGAAGTTAATAAGTTGGAAAGCAGTATTGAAATGTAGCCTTTACTAACATACGCATTCACTGGCTCTATGAAATAATGTCCTTGGAAAGGCTGCTGCAATAATGACAGTTTCAAAGGAAAGCTCTTTAGATATTTCCTTAGGTCTCTTATATATGCAGTTACATATTGACCTGCAGATGTGGATTCATGAAATCATACAAAATGACTTTGCAGAGCAACCTTCCAATGCTCTTGTAGGACTGAAAGTCAAATTGGTTTTAAGGTGGATCCTATACAGTTTATGGAAGAGCTTATGTGTTTGATAACTAGTGATTAGATTGGACTGGATCAGTTTCATGTTGCTTTGACTCCCTATGCTACCTTGGGGGTTATCACCAAGCCGTTCATGTTTCCATGTCTTTTGTGCAAATTGCTCATCACTTTTTCACATTCATTTGTTTTCTTCCGGAGGGAACGGAATCAAGAATCTTGCAAAACTGCAACAGATATTTAGAGGGACAATAGGAGAACACAAGATAGCTTTCTGCCTGCTGCCCATAGCTAAGTTGCTCTCCTCTGTTTTCTGCTAAGAAATGCATCTGGCATGTTGGATGGAGGTGGAGATGAGTGACTCTCACTTTGAATACATAGTGTATGAAGAAGTCATGATTCTCTTTAGGAGTACCAAAGGCTGCAAATCACACAGGCATGCAGCTGCAGAAGCTGAACCTGCATAAAGGTAGGTCTGTAGCACTGTCTCACAATTCCCAATGTATAGGTGAGAGGAGGATTCTTCTCTGTTGCTTCCTCTTCCAGGCCCTACACGACTAGAGGCTGTGCCAGAATGCACTCAACTGGTGAAACCCCTCTGGTCTATGCCAGAACAGGCTGCCCAGGGAGGTGGTGGAGTCACCATCACTGGAAGTGTTCAAAAAACTTGTAGAAGTGGCACTTCAGGGTATGATTTAGTGGGCTTGGTGGTGTTGGGTTGATGGTTGGACTTGATGATCTTAAAGGTCTTTTCCAACCTTAATGATTCTGTGATTCTACCTACTGTCAGAAATGATCACTTTATCCTTTCCTGCTGGAAGAGCAGGAGTAAATCCTAAGTAAGATGTCTCCCTTTCCCCTTGTTGGAGGAAGCTGCTGTGAACTTTGCTTTCCTTGATACCAGCACATAGCCCTATGTGTTCTGTCACCAGTTTGCCCTTGTAAGTCTCTTATTTGTGAGCTGGGTACCTTGAGATGCCAGGGCCAGGCTGTTTGCCAAATTCCATTTGAGGTCTTTCCCATGTGGCTAATTACAGCAGGTGTGTTCCTCTTCCATCTGGCATGAAGTTTAAATCACTGTTGCAACTTCAGGAGGTTCCAGCACAGGTGGTGAGATAAGAGTCTGCTGTGAGGGCTCAGAACTGTTTGTTGTGGACCTACTTGTTCATGTGAAGGTGTTAACACACCTGGAGTCTCTGTGCTTAAACCTAGAGAGGTGTTTTTTAATGTCCGTGACCACTTTGATGCATAAGTTTTACTCCGGTGCTTCTGACTTGTTTTTCGTTTGTCTGGGATCATAAGGCCTGTCTTCTGTATGGAAGGAGATGTAATCTTTCCTTCCATTTTGTAAAAAGAGATGGCTGTATTGTTGATTTGTCTTGCATGATAACTCTGGGAATGTAAGCCTCTGGGCAAAGAGAGGCTTTTTTTGTGTGCTTTATTTCTTCCTCCTTCACCCTCAACAAGCACAGGCATAATTTGATCTAAAGAAAAGCCACACTGTGAGCAATTACATATTTTTGAGCTATTATTACTATGTTGTAATGGGCACACCTCACAGACAAGGGAAATTTCTGAGTTTGCTTTAGTGACTGCATCCTGCCAACAGATCGGTTCATATTCTGGGAACTGTTTTTCTACTTTAGTTCCTTCTGTTTGCAGATTTTCATAAATAACAACTTAGGATGTGATTTATTGCTCCTAAGTAATGTCTCTACCGTATCAATTAAATAGATACACATTAAACATAACGATAATTGGCTGATGTTCCTCAGGGTTCACTCCCTGGCCTTCTGTTCTGTGCAGTTCACACAATTCATATCTGTAGATGATGATGATGAACAATCAGGGTTGTAGAAGAAATATATTTTGCTTATCATCAACATTTTTCAGCCTCTATTAGTGACAGTGTTTTGCTGAACTGAAAAACTGAATTTCCATAAACCACCTGTGCTTTAGGGGAGTTCAGATTTAGCATTTGAAATGGTTAGCTGAGTAACTACTGTCAAGAACTTAAAGTACTGTGCCTTTCATTGCACACTTTATAGTATAAGATGCTGCTTGTTATTCCCATAGCAGAAGGTAAGTATTTATTTCTCTTTTTGTTTCTAAGACAAAGAATAGGAAAAAATGAGATAAGAATAGGAAAAAATGAGATAAGAAGCTCTTCCTATGCTTTTCAATCAATGTTTAGTGTAAAATGCATTTTTCCACGTTTCTTATCATCAGGAACTAATAACAAAAATTCTAATTAGTGTTATGGATTCCACTCATTTAAACAAAAAGGCCCTAAAGCGGCTGGGAGGGGACAATCACAATTACTGTTTTTATTTTATTTCCTGGCCTCTTAATGAATTTTGTATAAACCATATCAGGAAAAATTAATTTTTAAAATATCCAACAATGCAAATTTAATCAGATATGGAAGTCAACAGGGGAATATTTTACAATTTTCAACATTTTATCTGTAGTAATTTTTTTAAAGGAGATTTTGTGAATAAATACATTGATACTGCATGAGCCAGAAGATAATCCACATCTCATTTACATTTGTGTGCTATTTTTATTTTACCTGTTGCTATTTAAAAGGGGTAAAATCTTATTTTTGTCACACAAATTCTTAGACATTGAAAGTCCAGTTCACAAATGCACAAAAATGTGCTTTACAACAAATAAATTCATGTGTTTGGCAGGCTGTACCTTTGTGTGCTGTCCTATTATAGATGTTTGCCTTTTTTGCAACGAGTGACAATGTTGGCTCATGTTCCTCTTGTAATCCATTATAAACTGCATATCTTTTCTGCAGAACTGCTGTCTAGGCAATCATTCCTGATCCTGTGTCATGCAATTGATTGTTCTTGGCTCTATATGTGCACTCTTTCCTGCTGAACTATATTACTTTTTTCAGTCTGTTTCCCTATTTGTCAAGGTGGTATTGAATTCTAATGCTGCTCTCCAACATAGTAGTGATGATTTAGCGAGAATAATCTCACTTCCACTTTTCAGGTCTTTAATAGACATATTAACTAATACCAACACATGAATTAAAACCAAGTAAAAAACCCAGTGAAACAACACTTAATATTTCATTTTGTTTTGATTACGAACCAGCGGTATTTGCTCTTTGCCAGCATTTTTGCTAACCAGTTTTGCAATCTATAATAGTTTTTGTGTAATAGCTTCATCTGGACCCAGCTTCCCTAGCCTGTTTGTAAGCTTGTCATGTGAGAAAGTGTCAAAACCTTAATAGTTCTGGGAAAGAGAGATTGACTGCTGGGAAAAGGGTCCTGGGAAACCTTACCAGGTTACCGGGAAAATTGATTTGACATGTTTTATCTTTGGCAAACAAATTTGCACTCTTCTTCCTCTCTTTGTCCTCTTCATGACTCTTTCAGCTGGTTTGGCTGTCCATTCCTGGGCTGAGGTTACGCTGGTTGATGGTTCCTCAGCTCCTACCCCACACTTCTGTGTCAGGATAAGTCTGAGTCATCTGGTACCTCACGCACCCCTCTGCAAAATAATTGGATCTGAGATTGTCTGACTCCAATCTTTAAGTTTATATTATGAAATTCTTTGGGTTTAGCCATTCAAAGGCAACTAGGCTATATGAATATCCTGTAGCCTGTTGCTACTCTACTTTTTTTTCCCTATTACTACTTTTTTTTTTCCCCAAGAAAAAAAACAATGCATGGAAATGCATATATACTTAGAGCAAAAAGAAGACCAGACATTCCATGTGTTGCATTTCTCTGTTGCTCTGCAAAACTTGGAGCCTTTACTGTAACTAGGTTATATTAGTATTTAAGATGATTTCCAGATATAAAACATGAGGCAAAATAGCTGTTAAATGATGAGCTCTCCTGTGAAATTGTTTCATTTCACACTCAGGAATGCATTCATCTTATCATGACAACAGGGCAGCACTGCTAAGCTGAAATATTGTTTTAGTGTTGATAAGGTTCAGCCGTGTCCTATTAACCCATTTCCAGTTATCTTGCAGATAAAAGGTATTACACAGCAACCTCAAAGATAGACGGAAAACAGTATTATTGCCACACACTTGCCAAGAAAAAACTGCAAAAGCCTTTGAATATGTAAAGGGACTGTAGAAATGTTAAAGGGTTATTGCTGTAATCTAGGTATAGGATCTGTGTAAATTGATGGTGTTCGAGGGACTAATAGGATACAGTCTTTCATGATTGCCGAGAGTCTAGTACGTAACTTTTATCGTGTTTGAAAGATGATTTCAGGGTCAGGACTTGTATTGGGACCTTCAGTATCAGCATTATTTCTGCAAAAACTTGTGTATTCTTACAGGATCACTTTCCAATCTCAGAAACTTTTTAGACCATGTCAAAGATGACATTTGCAATGCTGATACAGTAACCACTTCAGGAATATTTTATGAAGATATCAAGATTTTATTAAGACCAGGATCATCCACTTACCATTTCCTTTGAAATGTGAAACATTTGTAGTTGCAAATCATATAAATGTGTCCTATTAGTCCATTGTTTATGCTGTAAAACAACAAATTGTGATGTTTGATGTTTCCCCTAGAAAGTCCCCACAAACACAAACTTTGTCACCTTGACTGTGTTCTTAGCCTTTTTTCCAAAGGAAAGATGCTTATAGAACCATGGTATCAGTTTCCCTCTACATCCTTTAGTACAGTGGCCAACTTAATCCTCTTGGAAAGAAAGCTGGAGGGCTTGGGGGTTCATGTCTCATACCCTAAATGTTCACCTTGAACATTGCAGTGACATTGCAGGAGGGAGGAGGTGGCTGGTAGGCTGGCAGGGCACCTACAGCCCTGGGCTGTGTGGGCTTTTTGCCTAGACAAGGAGGAAGACAGGTAGCGGACACGGGTGGCAGCTGAGAACAGCAGTGGTATAAAGCTGAGGGTACTGTGGTCCATCCACCTGTGGATGGTAAAGGTATAGGTTTTGCTAGCTTTTCTACTCACAGGACTAATTGTTGGAATAGTATTTTTATTGTCTTTATTAATGATACAGAATTACATTAGAGGATTAAACTGTTGGGTTTTGCCCTATCAGATGTTTAACCTGCTAGTTATCTGTATATATGCATTAAAACAGAGATATCTGTGATATTACAAGTTTTTCTTAAGAGGAAAAGCACCATTTTTCTGCCTTTTTTTTTTTTCTTTTTTTCCCTCTTTTGGTCCCAGCTGTTTATTAATCTAAAGGAATATAGGGATTATCTTCCTCGTAATACTGATGTACCAATTCTGGTGTGTCTAGAGGCAACATCTGAGTGATGTAATTGAACTTGGTGCTAAGACAGTTTTAATTACATTAGTTTTAATTATATACAGTACATTTTAATCACAGAGGGGCTCCCATCTATTAAGATCCTCTGCAATGCATTTGCATAATGGGACCCTATTTCTGTATGCAGTGTTACACTTCTTGATGGCTTCATTATTGGCTGAAGGTGGATTTTTTAAAATTTCATTTACATTTGTGTTTTTAGCAAGCACATTTGAAAACCACTTGGCAGCCTTCATTGCCCTGTGCTGAAAAGATGCATTTTAAAGCAAATATTAAAATTAGAGGAAAAATTAAAACAGCTTCTTGTTTGTGTGTTTCTCAGTTCCTGTGCCAGATAGGGCTTCCAAGGACTGCACTGGGAAACCAATTTAAGAGTTGAGGAGCACTTGTGTAATACATGAATAATGGCCTAACAGATGAATAATTCCTTACCTCTCTGTTCACTTCAAAAACTGCATGGCTATGGTCAAATGTGTGTTGACGAGGGACATATATTTACCAGTAAATATAGATTTCCCAGCTACCCTTCTTAGACACCATTTTTATGTCTGTGGTGGATTGACCCTGGCTGGATGTCAGGTGCCCACCAAAGCCTCTCTATCACTTCCCCTCCTCAGCTGGACAGGGGAGAGAAAATGTAATGAATAGCTCGTGGGTCAAGACAAGGACAGGGAGAGATCACTCACCAAGTACTGTCATGGACAAAACAGGCATGACTTGGGGAAAATTAATTTATTACCAATCAGATCAGAATAGGATAATGAGAAATAAAACCCAAATCTTAAAACACCTTCCCCTCATCCCTCTCTTCTTCCCAGGCTCAACTTTACTCACAAATTCTCTACCTTCTCCCCCCAAGCAGTGCAGAGGGACAGGGAATGAGGGTTGTGGTCAGCACAAGGCTGGCTCAGTTCTCCCATTAATCCTGAGGATACTGGTGACCCCAAATACTGAGCTCAAAATCATGGGTCTCAACCACAGGAGAGGTGCTGTTTAGTTAGCCATATTGCAAAATTATTTAGTTACAGTGACCTTTTTATTTTGTGGTGTGCTTTGCATATAGATGGCATCTTTAATTTTTGAAACTGCTGTCTGAAACATTCACAGCTGTCATTTACTTCTGCTATCTTTAAGTGTTTCCTAAGCATTCATTCTGATACTGCACTGAGCCTAATTTCAACATCTGACCAACCTAGTGGCCTCCTATGATGGAGCGACTACATCAGTGGACAAGGGAAGAGCTATGGATGTTGTATGTCTGGACTTCTGTAAGGCCTTTGGCACAGTCCCCCACACCATCTTTCTCTAAATTGGAGCTATAGGGATTTGATGGGTGGACTGTTTGCTTGGATGAATTAGTTTGGAAGAATTGGTTGGATGGTTGCATCCAGAGGGGAGTGGTCAACAGCTCAATGTCCAGACAGAGAGTGGTGTCCCTCAGGAGTCCATACTGGGACCAGTACTCTTTAATATCTTCATCAATGACATAGACAGTGGGACCGAGTGCACCCTCAGCAAGTTTGCAGATGACACCAGGCTGAGTAGTCTGGTTGATACACCTGAGCAACGGGATGCCATCCAGTGGGACCTGGACAAGCTTGAGGAACATGAACCTCATGAAGTTCAACAAGGCCAAGTGCAGGATCCTGCACATGGATTGGGGCAACCTCTGGTATCAATACAGGCTGGGGGATGAAGAGATTGAGGGCAGCCCTACTGAGAAGGACTTGAGGGTACTGGTGGATGAAAAGATGGACATGAGCTGGCAATGTGCACTTGTAACCCAGAAGGCCAACTGTATCCTGGGCTGCATCCAAAGAAACGTGGCCAGCAGGTCGAAGGAGAGGATTGTGCCCCTCTACTCCAGTCTGGTGAGACTCCACCTGCAGTCCTGTGTCCAGCTCTGGAGCCCTCAACACAGGAAAGACATGGACCTGTTGGAGCATGTCCAGAGGAGGCCACAAACAATGATCAGAGGGATGGAACACCTCTCCTGTGAGGACAGGCTGAGAGAGTTGGGGTTGTTGAGCCTGGAGAAGAGAAGGCTCCAGGGAGACCTTATTGCATTCTTCCAGTGCTTAAAGGGGGCTTGTATGAAAGATGGGGACAGACTTTTTGGCAGGGCCTGTTGAGATAGGCAAAAGGGTAACTGTTTTAAACTAAAAGTCCACAGCTTTGACTAGATATATAAGGAAGAAATTTTTCCCAATGAGGGTGGTGAAACCCTGACACAGGTTGCCCAGAGACGTGGTAGATGCCCCATCCCTGGAAACATTCCAGGTCAGGTTGGATGGGGCTCTGAGCAACCTGCTCTAGTTGAAGATGTCCCTGCTCACTGCAGGGGCGTTGGACTAGATGGCCTTTAAAGCTTCCTTCCAACCCAAGCAATTCTATGATTCTACAATCTTTTTTTCTCACAGAGCAATATTTCTTTACTTGAAATACCTTTCTTATGGGACTTTAGGGATATTTTTTTTTCTTCTCTGTTTGACTGACTTTCATTCTCAAGTGAGACACAATAGTAAATAAAGCAAGGAACAAATTAGAATTTATTTGAGTATAGCAATCCCTAAACTAAATGAATGTCTAACTCTGGGGGGTTATTTTTTGATGCCTCAAATTAGCAGTCTAGAATTTGGACCATAAGTACACATCCAAATACACCTGAGTGATTCAGTAATTTATGCTTGATCTTTGAAAGAGAATGCAACATGTGATGATGTTTGGGGCACAATCAGCTGGACTAACCCATCTAATCTGATTAAGTACCCCATACATCATGCCCTTTTCTCCTTTCAAATGGACATTTCCCCTCCCTGTGCAGATGACTGCTTCCTCCATTTATCTCTGACCTAAATCATTCTGCACAACTGGGGAAGACAGTAGTCACATAGGTAAGCTGGCATGTGTAGGGGGAAGGAGGCAAAATTTTCAGTATAGAGATATGCAGCTGGAGCTAGTATGATTAATGTTGAATCAGAAATAGATAAGGTAATTTAGTCTGTAAATTCTCAGATACTAAACTGCTTTCATTAGCACAACAAATTATGAGAGCTAGTGAGATTTTGTCTACTGATATTTTATTGACTGTAAACAATTAATGGAAAAATCAATTCTTTGTCTTTCTGGAAAATCTTGATTTTGATACTTCCTAATATTTAAGAATTAATTATTTAATAAATTAAATATTTATTTTAATTAATTCAGTATTTAATAAAGAAACATATGCTCATTCTTGTCCAATCTGAAGTAAAATGAATCTTTTTACTGAAATAAAATAAAATATTTAAATTCAAATTGATTTAACAAAATATTCATAGGCAATTTTCTTTACTCCATTGCTGATTTAGTTGTAGTTTGGGTCCCTTTCTCCCTTATCAGACACACTCCCTGAAGCACTATATTCTGCCATAAGCATTATGTTTTTGCTCTGACCAAACTATGCATTGTGAATCACAAGAATCATATTACTATTGATGCATTTCAGGAGAGACAATTTCATCTTGTAGCCTGTCCCAAAAAGAAAGCAGGCCTTGTAGGACACCCATACAATGCTGTCCTCATACCATAAACTTGTTTAGAAATCTTGCTTGTAGGAATCCTGAATCTAATTTAATTTTGGAAGTTCCACCCTGTAAAATATATTTGTATTCCAAAATGTTGTCATCATTTGGAAAAGTCAAGCTGTTGATGTGACACAACTTTCTTTGCAATAGAATCAGTCATAAATCATCAGAACATGCTATAAAAATTTTCTGTTTGTTAGTTATCCCTTTGGATCTAATACTGAGCAACTCCTCCAGGAATGAACAGCTCCAAAATTGTTATTAGGGTGTTTTTTGTCTTTTTGCTGTGGTCATTAATTAATACTATGAACACTAAATTTCATCTTCCATGTTTATCACTCAGCCATTCAATAACAGGCTTTAATTTTGAATGACCTGAATGCTTTACTGTGGTGGGTTGGCCCTGGCTAGAAGCCAAGCTCCCACCCAGCTGCTCAGCCACTCCTCCCCACTTAGCAGGGGGGATGGCAGGGAGAGTAGAAAATAAGAGAAAACCATGAGCAAGATAAAGACAGGGAGATCTTTTACCAGTTAACATAATAGGTAGAAGAATTCTTAATTTGGGGAAAGTTAGCTTAATTTATTGCCAATTAAAATAAGTATTTGATTATGGATTTGGGTAGTGGGAAACAAAAAGTCAAACATTAAGCCAACATCTCCCCTTTCCCAGGCTCAAATCCACTCCTTCACTCCAGACTCCTCTCCTTCCCCCTTGCTGTAATTGCAATTCATATTCAGCCCCTTCAAGTGAGGCAAGGAGCAGTGCAGCGTGGTGGTCCATCAGGACACAGCAGTTCCTCTCTGCTTCTCCATCCTTCTCACACTTTTCTTCTGCTCCAATGTGGGATCTCCACGGGGTGCAGAGAGTACCTGTTCCATCACGCAAGGCATGACCCCATGCTCCTACTTAACTTACGGTAAGGATATTTCACATGTGTGTTTACAGAATCACAGGATCATTAAGGTTGGAAAAGACCTCTAAGATCATCAAGTCCAACCACCAATGCAACACCACCATGCCCACTAAACCATGTCCCAAACTGCCATGCCTACATGTTTTTTTGAACACTTCCAGTGATGTTGACTCCACCACCTTCCAGGGTACCCTGTTCCAATGTTCGACCATTCTCTCAGTAATGAAATACGTCCTAACATCTAGTTTAAATCTCCCCTGGCGCAACTTGAGGCTATTTCCTTTCATTCTACTGGTAGTTACTTGGGAGAAGAGACCAACAGCTGGAAGGGTGTGCTTTTGTAACCTGTACAGCACTACCTCTCATGCATCCTGCATCAGAAAATTGTGCTCGATCACCTGGCAAAATTTAATGCAATTATCAAAGAGAGTGTAGATTTTTATAAAATTAAACCATTAGACTGTCTTTTCAATTTAAACTTAGCAGTTGGATCTGTACAGATATAAGTGCATGTAATATTTATTACAACAAACTTCTCTAAAATATCCTTCATGCATGCTGTCCTTGAATGCAGTGTTGCAGCTCTGTCTTAAATCCTATAGGATGCTTTGCTCAGTATTTCGGAGTGTACTTCACAAATGATATGAAGTCAAAAGGAATCTTTCTTTCATTGTCAACAGGTCCTGGTCACTAGTCAAGAGCAGTATTTGGTTCTGGTTGTGGAGAATAGTTGATACAACATGAAAAATGTGTCCAAAAAAATCTCACATAGCAGAAAAGATGCATAGGGACAAAGGAAAAAAATGCATGGAGGTCAAGGAGGGCTGGAGGGACTGAGCACCACAGGGCACAGAAAAAGATAAAAAAAGCACATCAGAAATATAGCGAGTCAGCAGCGAGAAAAATGAAATAATTTCATTAAAGGGGAAAGACTCCTTGTCCTTACCTGAAGAAATTCAAACCCAGACTGGAACATGACAAGAAATCAGATTTTTCAGCTGGGGTCTGTTGTTTCAGAAGACTGTGGAACTGGGCCTTCCCTCCTTCAAGGGGTGCCACAAGCCTCGACCGCACGCATTCATTCCTCCCGCCGGCCAAAACGTGTGTGCCAGAGCCGGTGATGTTACATACTATCTTACAAAAGGCAAGTCAAACTTTACTGTTACCTTATTTTCTTTATATTTGAATTGCTTCCATAGTTATGCTGTTGGCTTGAATGAGAACAAAACTGTTCATGCATTTACTGTTGTCCTCAAGAGGGAGAAGGACTTTGAAACAACTGTTTATATCACCACAAGGGCCTAATGAAGGCTAATGCTCCACACTGCTTGCCTCTTGCTGAACACATTTCTATAACATTTCCACCAAATTCTATCTACATATTCCTGTGGTGGAGTCTGGAAATCAGTTCTAACTTGATTTTTAGAATGTCAGTCATGGGTTGTTACTGTGGCAGTATTTAATCCGCTGTTCTCTTCAGGATTATTTGTTACCTCAGAAATAAAGTTGGAAAGATTTTGGTTTCACCCTGACTTTGTTTTGTTTTCTTCTACCAGATACATTTTGTTCTTGCCCGTATTACAGCCTGAATAGGAAGTAAGCACTTGAGTTAGCTCATTTTGCAACACTGTGCATTTGATTTTTTCTTTGTTGTTTTTCATTTGCTTATACCATTTATAAGACCGATATCTCTGACCACTGAATTGCTCTGAACTCTGAGCAGACAATCAAATCTGCAACTTTCATTTTACAATCGCAATTAGAACTCAGTATTACCAATCAATTAAAGAATAAGTAGAGATGTGCTGACTCATTTGGAAAATTAATAATGTTGGCAGTGAAGGAGAGTGGACAGAGCAGGTGTTTGATGTCTGCCCTTGAGTAACTAAACCACTTAAGCTGGGATTGGATTCAAGGCCAGGTATAATGTCTGAAACAAAAACATTTTCTGGTACACTGGCTCACATCAGTCATATTCCACCAATCTGTTTCAATCCACAGTGCCATAACAATGTTTTTCCAGGTGGGGAATGCCCAAGCTGATTATTTTGGAAAACAACTTGCCTAAGGATATTTTCAAATTGCTTGCATACAAGGTGGAACATTACTTACGATTTATGTCATTAAAAATAAATTTGCCCAGGCATAAATGGATATAAAAAAGGAAACAGTTCTCTTCAGCAGTATTTTTCTCTTCTTCAAATGTCATGCTTTGATTAGTCTTGTTGGAAATCAGCTCAGTAAGATTTGACAAGACCTAGGCAGGAAATGACTGTCCCATGGAACACGTGGCATTAAAAAAAAACCCAAACAAAAAAAATCCCAACAAAACAAACCTACACCCCGCCTCCCCAACAGTTATGAACTGGGGTAAAACAGCCTTTTTCATATACTTCTCCCAAAGAAGTAGGAACCAGAAACGTTTCCCTGTGCTCCCAAAGACCCTGACAGGGTCTGTTCCAACCAAAATGATTCTGTTTCTATTTCAAGGTGTCCTGCTGTCAGCTTATTGTGGAGAACACCAAGTTGTCCTAACAGAAAATCCATGAAAACTGGTGCTATGGAGAGATGGATTTCCAAGAGATCACATTCCCTGATGAAGTGCCATGCTGTCAGAAAATTCCCAAATGGACAGAGTTGCTGTCCTTGGAGTACAGGACCCAAAGCAGAGTATAATCAATGCAATTTAAATACCTTTATAACTTAAATACATTCCTAGCCAAGTACAAAATTTTGGGAACAGAACATTTATCAAGGTTTTTGGTGGGGATATTTGCTGAGACATATCTGCAGGTACCTTCTATATCGGTACAGTAGCAAGGACTCATTATGCAGATACACTAGGGAGCAGCATCCTACAGACATACTGAGCAGGTGATGTTCTCACACCAAAACACACAGGTGCTCCTGGGCAGTGGCACTAAATTTCTGCAAACTGCATGATGCATTGAGTCACCAGCACTGATCTAAAGGGAGCAAGGGCAAAGAATCCTCATATATCCCTTGCTGAAGCACCACGGCACTGTTCTGCTATATCTGGAGTCCTTCACACAAGCTGAAGTGAAGGCAATTTGCCTTTTAGCACATCCTGGTGGCTTGCCCACAGGGAAATGAGAGAGAGAAGTGGAAACAGGAGCAGATAAGGGTCATAGATGTACTTTAAAGAACCTAGGGTTTATTCGCCGCACATACACAGAACGAAACAAATGGAGGTAGCCTTGGAAAGAAAACAGTCTGAGTGGCGACAGCAAAGAACATTAAGAGACTGTAACGAAGTACAGTTGTACATGCTTGGTGTAACTACTTTCTCCTTCTAATATCCCAGTGCTCTACAAATAACTTTTATGACCCAATACAATCATGCTTTTTGATAAAAGGATGGTTATGTCTCCTAGCAGCAAATAATAGAGATGTTGAGAAACATCAATAGCTTAATTTTATTTTTATTTTGTTAACTTCTCTGAAGTGAACGATACTGGCACCTGCTAGCAAACATCTCCAGAGGGATCACATACTTAAACCTATACATCATAACGAGAACACATAGTTTTTAATACCCCCTAGATCTGATGTGTGTGGTACATGCATCCAGATATAAAGGATCCCTTCCTCAAAAGAAATTTTGCTAAAAACTCCAGTTTAAAACCATAACTATCCATTAGGAAATGGCACTGCATTGCCCTTTCATACTGCTTTCCGTAGGTTATACAGTAGGCTCCATCCTTGGTGAGCCATCAGAGTACAGTATCAGTGCTCCAGCTACGATGCCTCATGAGAAACGTAGTCTGATTGAGAGGTCTGATCAATACAAGAAAAGAGGAAACGTTAGCATTTAGGCATTATCTGTGATGAAATACTACAGCAACATTTTCCACTACAAATCTTGGTGGTACGGATTACTTTTCTAGCCATTGAAAAACATATTTTCCTCAGCAAAAACACATTTTCCTGTCAAATTCTAGTTTCAAACAAATAAATTTCATCAGCTGTAGCTGCAATTCATCACTGTTTGGCAGAACTCCTTGCTGGTTGCCTGATACTCTGCATATCCGTATTACTCTCATTCCAAAAAAGAACTAAACGTTTCACTTGGGCAAAGACTTCCGACAAAAAAAGTTAATCAAATATAGGGGAACAGATTGCAGGAAAACAGAATGAATGCATCAGCCACACATGACTAAATTCTGCTTTAGAGTTTGCTAGGACTACTGACAGCAGTGTCCCTGTTCTCATTTGTCTCTAACTCAGCAGACACAGGCTGTTAGTATTTCAGTGCCACAGATGCTTCTGTAAGAACCTCATTAAGCTTAGGGTGTTTAAGGTAACTTTTCTGTCTATGGAAAGGCCTCCTAATGGGTTTCAAAGGGATGCTGGGTTTATTGCATTTTGAAAAAGACATCTCAGAAGTAAGTTAGGAACATGTCATCTGAAAATTATGGGTCTTTCTTGCTCATAAAAATAAAGAAACCTCATTTCCACATACTGAATGTAAAACAAGACATCAGTCTACAGTGCCTCAAGTCTAGTCTGAGAAAAAAGGAAAATAATTTCCCTCAGTGCATATATTTAATAATCCAAACTGTATAAACAGAATTGCTAATGGAGATCCCCAGGCCTGGAAAAATCACAAGCAACGAGCTGAACATAGAAAACTGTTTGAAAATTACTTTTTTCATTGAGAAATGTTAGGTGAAGAACACCAGCAACACTCACCATTAGTTGGCAGTTCTAAACACCCTGGGGATAAGGACAGTTGCCTTCCAGTTTTCTGTCTGTAGAGCTTCCCAGGCAGCCTGTGGGCTCCTGCTGCTGCCATCACCCACATGGCTTTGCTCAGTTCATACAACTTCAGTGTTTTGTTCTAGTTCAAATTCACTTTTGCCCGTTGTTAGCACTGTAGAAATAAACTAGGTGGTCCCTCAGGATACCATGCATGCCGAATTACTAAAAATCCGTAATATATTTACACATGTACACTTCCCCCAAAGTTTTGATTGATTTTTGTAGTGCTCCCCCCACTTCAAGTGCCAATATTGTGCAATCCAGCTTGTGGGTTCCTGGGGTATGTTTTAGCTCTCCCACTTCTCTTCTTTCTGGCAAAGACAATCTTTGCCAGCCAGGTAGGTTATTTTATTTGCTTAGCCGAATGCAAATGTCATCTAACTTACCAGGCAAAAACTGCTGCTGTTCAGGACTGCAAAAGGTTGTTAAACTGGACCTACCCCACAAACAGCATGTTTATGAAAATGGGCTGCCTGATCTTTTGATAAGAGTAACACAGGTGGTGCTGACCCTCCCCTCCCTGTCTGAAAGTCACTACTGATGTATTCCTGAGCCCTGTACAGCTGATGCTTAAATGCATATAGCTAGTGAGACAATTATTATAAGGCTGTAATGTGTTAACGGGAATTGTACCAGGGTCTAAAGAATGTCAGTCATTGCTAGCACTGCACTGCAAGCCATATGCCAAAACTGTGGAATTGGGTTTTTTACAGATGCTCAACCCTTGTTCTGTGAGCAAGAAGAGGTACAATGATTAGGATACAAGGACAACAACAAGGTTAAAATGCAATTACAGTCTTAAAGGGATTTAAAAAACCCCAAATCTCAAAGGCTGGGTACATATTGATAATCACTTCTACTTTTGCTTGTGTTATAGTAAAGAGGGGCTAGGACATCATTTGGTTTTAACATGTGATTGACAACAATGACGCATCCTTTGCCCTTTTTCTTGTATCTTGGCTAAAATTTCTCAGGAGGAAGCAGTGAAGATATTGCATGTGTTAACTTAAACTAAAGCGTGGATTTAAAAACTGAAAGCCTATAGTATCTTTGGAAAAGTTTTTGTCAGCATCTTCTGTCTTAAGCTGAAGGCATTTGAGGGAACTGCTCAAAGGGGGAGACCACTTCTCGGGATGCATGGGCAGATTCTTAATACGCCAAAATGTGTTTCTGCAATTATCATGCAATTATATCTATGTCTTGCGATATCACATTCACCCAGAACTACATGATGCACAGCAATGAAGGGAACAAAATCCAGGGCTTTTTAAAGCAGCTAAAGTAGTTAAGGGATTCCTGAATATCTTTAAGCAGATTCCTCACTGTGATTTTGCATTTGATGGGGCTTTGTATACTATGGATAAATATAAGAAGCACCCCTAAGATGGCTTATGTACGGAAGCACGTAACAGTCTGTCAGTTTGTATAGCACTTACAAGTAAAAGATACGTAATTGACCCTGATGCAGGTATATCTTTTTATTTATAGATAAGTTTATTCAAATCCCGTTGTTTTCATCACGTCTTTGTCACTATTCTTAAATTGATCATAAGCCTAAGCCCTGGACTTAAGCAACGAAATCAGATAAGGAAGAAATCCATTATAAACATCTTCGAATTAAGAAATTCTAAAGTTGTAGACAAACTAGAAAAATGAAAATATTATAGAAAGGAAGGGAGTCTCACTTTAAGTTTTAAATAACAAACGTGAGAAATTATCATAACATAGTATGGCTGCAGATAGTTCAGAAAGCTCTGAATGTGGTCAAATGACATAAATTGTTCATAGATATAATTTTTGAGGAGATTTATGTTTAATTATTTTTTTTGGAAGGAAAGAAAAATGTTCGTTCATTTAATAAGTGTTAACTCACAGATCTTTTTCCATTCATTTCTGTGAAATGAGTACCATGGCTACATTATGCTGGTTTCCCATTTCTGATTACATCTCACCTGATGATCTTGATATTATTTTATTGAAATCCTATGTCACTTTTTTCTGATTATTAAGTAGAAGACATTTTTTAAAAAAGAAATATTTTTTTCTGGTCTACTGTAGACAATTTTTAAAAACTTTTTTCTTCTCAATTTGAGCTGTTCTTAAAGAGGTCTATCAATAAAGCAGTTTCCCAGTGATTCTTATTGGCTTATTGTTGCAGATGGCCTGTGCTCAGGTAGTATTTTCAAGCTGGTTTCATCTACACAAACACTGGAAAATGCCAGAATGAAACTGATATAGTCCAACTTTTCTACTCCTAAAAGTCAAATATGCTATTGATTCTTTTACAGTTAGATATCTATCACAGTTACACAAATGTTGTAATATACTCAAAGAACCCCTCAGTCACTTAGCCCAGCAAATGAAGAAAAGTTTCCAAATGCCCAAGGCAGGAGATCCCTCAGGGACTGCAGGCAGAAGGTCCTACTCCTGCACTTTTCATCTTCTCTTTCAACCTCTCTGGTTTTCCTGCAATTTCACTTGCTCACAGGGAAAAGCTACCCTCATTTCTCCCAGCTTTTTGTGTATTCCCTTTAACAGAGGAATTCCAGGAACTACAGTTCCAGCCTCAAAAGTCGTAGTTTGCTGTTGACACCATAAAAGTATGTAATAAAGGAATGCTACTAATTTGCTGACTTCAACTCACCAGGAAAGATGAACATTACATGGTGCCATTAATCATTACTTGTGAAAATCAGTGTCCTTTGACCCCACTCCATACAGCTGGAGGTAGTTTCACTTGCATCCTGTCTGCATATTATTCTGGAATACCAAACAAGGTATTTCGGCATGCTTTGAAACACTGCTGAAGGAAAGTTAGTATTGCTTAGCTGTTTTTTCTTTTTTCCCTGCCTTTAAAACAAAATAAAACACCCATAGGAAACCTTTACAATATCTACAATAACACCTTGCAATATAACAACACCCAGAAATCATTATCAGAGAAAAATCACTTAAAAAAAACTGGGGCATATGGCTTGAAACTCTGCATTTCATAGCATTTCCAATAATGTTTATATTTCCATAGAAATTGTCTTAATAAAATTTTCCCCAGTCCCTAGCTACCCATCCCTATTATAAAATCCTAGGGCTGCTACAGTGCTCTACTTAAGCTATTTCTTAGCATTTTAGTGATCTCTGGAGAAAGAGGATCCACATGTGTTAGCTGATCAGATGATGGTTATGAGCCCTCACTGCAGTGCAGCTGTGAGAAAGGCAAATGTTACCCTAGAATGTATCAGCTGAGATGCCTCAGCAGAAGTAGGGGAGATACTAAAGTACCCTCCACTAGTGCAAACCTCATTTGCTGCAACAGATTTTAGTTGCTTACGGTCAGTAAAGGACAGAGTGAACTTTCAACAACCACAGAAAACAATGTTTTAAGCTGATGTAAACATGTAAATTCAAAGATGGATGTAAGTGACCTTTTGGAACAGCCCTCCAGCACGAGCAGAGACTGGGATCCAGTCCTTCAGAATCAGAGATTGGCTCTGTCGGAAACTGATCCAGTTCTTTCTAAGATGTCTTTTTGCTTTTCTGTCTCCAGTATTCCCATAAACTGTCAAGGGCTTCCTGCTTTTTCTAAGTGAAATAATATTTGTTGACAGCACCTAAACATGCTTTTTTTTTTTTTTTGTGAAGAAGCTAACACCATTCTTCATAGCATTAGGCAGATTGGTCCCAAACCAATTACTGAAGCGTTCCTGAAATTTTCCAGCACTGGTGCCTGATGTTTCCCCTCTCACCAGCTGCTTAACTACCCTGTACCTCTCCTCTCAAACCTGAATTTAACAAGTCTTTTCCAATATCAGTTTATATCATATTAGATATACTCAAATTCCCTATCCAGTTAATGTAATAGGACTATGATCAAACCCAGGCTAAAGACATTTATTATTTTACCTATGCCTGGAGAGTTTGTTGGTGTGTGAAAGAAGTGTGTTGGGTCAGTCCCACAAGGGATAACAGGGTAAGGAACTAGCTCCGAGGTGAAGCACGGTGGTTTAACACCTGTTCAGACATGGAGACTGAATCTGATAACTCAGGATAGACCTTGTAGTCTACTTCACATCAAAAAGATAGGTACAAGCTACAAAAATCTTTTGGCAGCACGTGAAATAATCTTGAGGTTCAGGTAGGTTTCAAAATTGTTTCCGTACTTAAATTACATCAAAGAACTGGAATTGCGCAGAATTTTTTTTTTTTCCTGTGATATTTGTAATCTGGTTCAGACGTTCATCGTGGGAACCTAAGGAATAGTTGGTATCATTTCAGGGGCATGAGAAGAGTCCTTTTAAAGGGAGGAATTTTCTGCTTCCAGGAAGATATAGACATGCATTAAATTTCTGTTCTTTAATTATGCTTACTATCTTCATTTACAGGGTTCATAATCATTAGCAGGCTGGTTATTTACTGCTGAGCAGATCCCTAAATGAGGAAATTAAACAACAGGAGCATCCTTATTTTTCACTAATGATTGATCATTTAACCTCCACAATATCACGGCCTGGTAAATCACCTGGTGCTCTGACATTTCTTGCTGGAATATAATACATTTTGCTCTTGCTCAGGAAAAATGCTCTTTTAATGGTGTTTGGAATAACATGAAGGGAGAAGCATAAAGAATAAAACAGTGGAAAGATTATAACTTGCTTGCATGTTTTTCATTTGATCTATGCTGAGATCTAAATAAGGGGAAGTTTAGAAGGAAGATTTACTTGTTTTCACAGACAATAAGATAAAAGATGGTTGTGAAAGAAGATGCCATTTTAGAACAGCCTTTAACTATGGTATGTTAAATTACATCCATTCTTTTCAGGTGACAACAGTTCAACATTTGACAATGAAGCTCAGATTTATATCCCTAATATGTCCCCGACCAACATGTTTCAGGGAAGAATACAGTGGCCTAAATGAAAAAAGTAAGTATAGACCAAAGACCAAAGGGAAGAAAAAAATAAATAAAAAGTAAAAGCGGAAACCAAGCACATGCGAGGAAAGGATTAAAGGAGTAGTAAATAATTTCTGTGGGTATAAAATTAACAAATCAAATTAGTATAAACAATGCACTATTTTAATTTATTTTCTGTGCATTCAAGAAAACAGTAAGTATATCTGTTCACTTTCAAATACAAGATTAACTGCCATTGCTTGGCTTTTTAATAATTACAGTTCTGTCTTCCTAGTCTTCCTGGTGTAGTATTAAATAAGAATATTATTTCAAAGCTGAGAAAACCCGTGCCAATCGTGAACCATCAACTTATCAATCATAATTTTTTCTGAAATATTTTTTTCTCCTCCACACTACTCATAACATTACCAGCCTATTATTTCCACTTTGTTCACTTTTGCAATCGACTGGACAATCTAATGCCATCAATTTCTCTCTTGCCTATGCGGTCTGTCAGTCAATATTCTGTCTTGTTTGCCAGGGTTTTTCACAAAACTGCAGGATTGAGGAGAATGTTTAAAACTAAGAAAATGCCACAAAAGGACAATAATAAATAATAATACCAGAAGAATTGGCAGTAGTATTAAAAAATACAGCCCCTCAAAATACTTCAGACTAATTTTCTTAAATTGACTGTATTTTAGTTTGCTATCATCCCCTTTAATCTGTAGTATATCTGTATTCAGTTTCTCTATTGAGTATTAAATTTGGAGTATAACATCTATCGGCATAAATAAGTGGCTAGATACATTTTTTTTAATGTTAGTCATATATCTAAGAGAAATGAGGCTTGTCAATATCTTGTACTTTATTCTTACAAACCTAAGCTATTATTCTTATGTCAGACAAAGAGAAGCCATGACTTGGAGTTATTTTACACAGCCCGAAGAAAGACAGAATAAATAGCATTATATTTAGTGAGGCTGCAGTGATTGCTAATGCTGTGTGACAGAAATAGGTAAGATTCTTAGACAAATTATCCCTACTTAAATTATGTATCAGTACTTAAATTATGTAAATACGCTAGTTAACAGTCCCTGATTAGCAACATTTATGTAGCAGATATCCCATTGTGCAACCAAAACAAACGAATCAGTTGATTTACCCAGTGCAACCTATGTGGCCACATACTTTCAGACATTTTACAATTAAAGGGAAGGAAGAGTCTTCCTAGAATCACAGAGTTGGTCATTTAGCTTGACTTGTTAGAGGCTTTGGTTGTGGATCATCCCCCATCTGTAAACACATGCCAAGAAAAGGTGCAGGGACAGAGCAGATGATAGAATACAGTCTGACTGCTTGGGTTTCATTTGTGCATGTAGTGGAACCCAAATATAGCATAGGGGTATGCATATATGCAAATCACAGTGGAATCCATATATAGTATAGGGGTAAATGAGAGCAGCAAAGGTACAGCAGCCGTGGCTTTAGTATGTGCAAGAACATGACCAGGACACAAACTGCATGGACCTCAGAAATGCACTCTGGTTGCTGCAGTGAGCTAACTCTAATGTTGTTACTACTATTACTTGGGTGTCCTCTAGTAACACCCTCCATTACCTTCTCACTTCAGCAGCCTTTTAGACTTTTTTGTTGTGCGAGAACCATGGTACACAGACCCCTATTGAGTCCTTGGCGTGAAAGGCATCAATTCTTGATGCTCCCCTCTGCTTATTGTCAAGGCTGCCACAGTGACACTAAACACGGGTCTTTGGCTCATCACCCAGCACGAGTTACAGCATTCACCTACTTCCAAACCCCACTGGTATTTTAAGAAAACAGGGCTATGAGCTATCCAGCTCCTTCTCTTCATCGATGCACCTGAAAGGATGCTCCTTCCCCAGGGACCTCATGAGCAGCTGAAGTGTGAGCAATGAGCTTCTGCTCCTAAGTCTTCAAACCACAGGAATATTGCACCTAATAAGTATCATCAATAACTACTGATAACTTCCTCCACATATCACTTTTTAGAGCAGAATTCCATGCACTCAGACAAGCGACAGTTTTGGTCCCCCCACCCCCCCTTCACAATGACAATTAACTCAATTTCTATAGCTAATTAAGTGTAGCAGCCTCTTCAACTTCTAATTCATTTTGCTGAGAGACCTGCTGCTCTGGAGGGTACTTGCTAAACACGCAACACCTCTTTGGAAGCATAGGCTCTAACCTCTTCCCAGGCACACTAAAGTGTTAACACGATGACGTGCCTGTGCTCCCACAGTGTTTTCCATGGTAAAAGCAAAATAAAATGGACAGAAAAAGGAATGGGGAAAAAAAGAAAATTCAAGATTTGTAACACAAACCCTTTGAAATTCTCAAGCTTCCTCAGCACTTTTTTTGTTCATATTAAATGGAAGGAAGAAATAAGCAAGTACCTGGGATTTGTTCTGTGCCAAATTACTTCTGAAGAGGACAGACCTGACTGAATGAAGTGCAGTCTGGAGAAGTCTTCCAGTGTTCACTTTCCAGCCTCTTCCCACTACTCCTCTAAAAACAGGCATGTCCCCATGAATGGGAGATACTCGGCCAGGCTGCCCAGGATCAGTGTCACCTCGGGCCTATGAGACCTCATGGGAGGCTTGCCCCTTCTCTCCCCACCCACCAAATCCGAGGTGGTGTTTAACACTTTGCTGTTGAGGAACACAGTCACTGCCTCTTGATTCCCACTGACAAAAGGTCAGGTGCTATTTCAACAAAGTGGCATTTGGTTTAAAACACAACGTTTGCATCTTTGTGGGACCTGGAAGATGTCCATATGTTCCTTTATTATCCAAGCTAGCACTGTACTTCTGTCAAATGCAGATTGATGTTTTACTTCAGCCTTTGCAAAACCTCACCGAATGTTTTGATTTACAAATTCAACCTTACTTCTGCAAGTACAAGTCTCTTTGCAGCATCAGACACTCTGACAACCCAATAGAGAAAAACCCCAAACATTACACAGGAAAAATACTACTAGATTATTTTATGGTACATGTGTTAAATATTTTCTGGAAACTTCAACATGAAAAACAATTACTTTGTGCCAACAATTATAATGAGGAGTCAATATGAATGCTTTGCAGCATTGTCCTGTACCATTGTATGTACATACATATGTACCAGGTACATATGTCCTGTACCATTGATAAAGGATTTTGTTTTCCATGTGAGTGGAAAAATCCCCCATCTGCACATAAAATGCATAATTTCATCCCAGACTGACACATGCAGTCCCTATGACTGCATATGTCTAATGTGCACATTTCTTTCATGCATAAGCACATGGAGTTCCTGAGCAAGGTAATATCATTGCTTGCATTCTTCATGCAGAGCTTTCTACATTTCTGTTTTGAAAAATAAGTCCTTCCTCATGAATAAGCTTTCTTGTTTATAGACACCATGAAAAAAAAAAAAAAGGACTCTTAAACGGTGTCTTTAGATGCCTTATTTTAACAAATAAATTAAAATCCCATGATACTTGAACTCTTCACCTGTCATTGCTGCCGAGAGTACAATATGTGTGTTTTATTGACTCTTTTCCCCCCCAAGGAAGTTAATTTTTCATGCTAGTCTGAAAAAGTGAAAAACAAACAAGTAGCAAGTAGTCAGCAAAGACACACAAACCTCAAGTAAATTAAAGTCAAGTTTTTCTCCCCAAACTCATGAAACTTTTTTTTTAAAAAATAATCACTTTGTAGCATTATAAGGTTATTCAGTGTTGTGACCTCTGCTCTTTTCTATCTTATTGTTTATCATGGGCTCCTATTATTTTACCTACGCAGCAGGAGGTAGAATGTGCAAATGTGTCCAAAGGTTGGTTGTATCTAGGCACTCAAGTGTTCCTTAAAAAAAATTATTAACTCTAAAGTAGCAAAGTGCATGTTGCAAAAAGAAACTCTACTGTCCTGGTTTCAGCTGGCATAGTTGGTTTTTCTTCCTAATGGCTGGTATAGTGGTGTGTTTTGGATTTGGTATGAGAACATAATGTAAAATAATACATCTCCAGATACCGTGTGAACTGAGAATTATGACTTTATGCCAAAATATATGGGGCATTGGAAAAAGGAGTGCCCGAGACTGGGCGAGTCGGTGATGATTACTGACATGGAAGATGATTGAAGGGGATGAGGGGCATTTTCCTTAACAGAACCCTTGGTAAAAGTTCAGTTAGGAAAAGAAAAAAAAGCAAAAAAAAATAGAAACTTGTAGAATTTTTAATAGGTACAGGTGCCATATTTTCAGTATTAAATCAGACCTTATTACCTGTGAGTAGGCAAACTGTTAATACTGTGAGAGCAACTGAAACCACTAAATTTCAAAATTGGGAAGTGTAGGGATTCATAAATTCCTCTACCTGCCTTGGGCTCCTAAACCACTTTTGGGAAGGGACTTGTTAGAACAACTGAATGCTGTAATAAGGATTTAGAGATGCAGAAATTGAATTTAAAATACCAGAAGAGGACTATGATGAAATTTTCAGTTTGGCTGTTACTGAATCCCACATTAGGGAAGAAGAAATTATACAAGAATAAAAAGCCAGGTATACGCAGGAGTATGGGCTTCAGGAATACTTGGAAAGGCTAAAAATGCAGAATTGGTTGTTGTTAAAAAGGGAGCACAACCTGTTAGGGTAAAGCAATATCCCCTGAAATGGGAAGATAGGTGAAGAGCGAAAAGCATTATAGAAAAATTTATAAAATTCAGATTATTAATTGAATGCTCTTGAGAGTGTAACACTCCTATTCTGCCTATCAAAAAAGCCCAATAGCAAAGTCTACAGATTGGCACAAGACCCGTGGGCAATAAATAAGATAGTTGAAGATTTACACTCGATAGTGGCAAACTCACACACCTTATTGACTAATTTAAAAGAAAAGATCCACAGTATTAGATCTGAAAGATGCATTCTTTTGCCTCACCTTGGCCCCTGAAAGCTGCAGTTTATTTGCCTTTGAATGGGAAAACACCGATTCAGGATGGAAAACCCAGCTAACCTGGACAGTGTTACCCCAAGGATTTACAAACAGCCCCATGATCCTTGGAAATCAATTAGCTAAAGAATAAGAGGCCTGGGAAAGACCTCTGGGAAATGGGATTCTGTTGCAGTATGTAGATGATATTTTGATAGCCACAGGAAAGGATGAAGAATGTAAAGAATGGACTGTGAGTTTGTTGGATTTTCTTGGACTAAGTGGTTACCGAGTCTCGTTACAGAGATGCCCAGATCTTGAAGAAAGGAGTAATATACCGGGGATTTGTGATTTCTAAAGGACATAGAGAGCTCGGTAGTGACTGAAAAGAAGCTATTTGCAGGACTCCAGAACCAACCACAGTAAAAGAGCTTTGAATCTTTTTGGGAATGACAGTGATAAGCAGGAAATGGAGTCTGCTGTGCATGACTGCATAGAAACCACTGAGAACGTACGTAAGCAGGCCTGACTTGAAGGAGGAGCCATTGGAGGAAGCTCAACACACTTGGTACACCGACAGGAGCAGTTTTTTTTTTTTAACGAATGGAGCTCGAATGGTGGGGTATGCTGTGACCACCACAGACCAAGTGGTGGAAGCAAAGTCACTCCCTAAGGGTACATCTGCACAAAGAGCTGAATTAATTGCTTTAGTGAGAGCGTTAGAGCTTTTTGAAGGACTGCAGTGAATATCTGGACAAATTCAAAATATGCCTTTGGTGTAGTTCATGCCCATAGGACTGTCTGGAAGGAACTGGGACTTTTGACAGCCCAAAGAAAACATATTAAGCATGCTGACATGTTCCTAAGACTTTTGGATGCGGTACAATCGCCTTTGGCAGTTGCAATTATGCACTGCAAGGAACACCGAAAGGGTAACGCTGCTCAGGAAGTGGGGGATAAATTGGCAGATTATGAGGCAAAAAGAGCTGTGGAACAAGGTGAGGTATTAAGTTTGATTCCTGAAAAAGATTTGTCACTACCAGACTTAGTTGATTCTGATGAGAAGGATCTTAGATTAATTAAAGATTTGGAAGCAGAAGTTAAGTCATCAGGTTGGGCAAAATTAAAAGGTAACAGAATTATCAACAGTTGAGCTATATTTGCATCTCTCTGCTCATTCAACATTTAAATTACAATCTCAGGAAGAGATGGCCAAATGGCTTCTTTATCCAAACCGGTCAAAGAAACATCCCATGATTTCAATCTGGAGAAGAGGAGGCTCAGGTGAGACCTTACCGCTCTCCACAACTACCTGAAAGGGGGTTGTGGCGACGAGGGTGTTGGTCTCTTCTCCCAAGTAACTAGTGATAGGACAAGAGGAAATGGCCTCAAGTTGCGCCAGGGGACGTTTAGATTGGATATTAAGAAAAATTTCTTCACCAAGTGGTCAGGCATTGGAACAGGCTGCCCAGCGAGGTGGTGGAGTCACCATCACTGGAAGTGTTCAAAAAAACATGTGGATGTGGCACTTCAGGACATGGTTTAGGGGGCATGGTGGTGTTGGGTTAACCGTCAGTCTTTATGATCTTGAAGGACTTTTCCAATCTTAATGATTCTGTGATTCCTCCCATCTACTTCAAAGTGAGCCCATAATCACACACATCACCTTCTAATTTCCATTCTTAGAAGAAAAGCTGAGAATCACCAGGTTCCTCAGCAGCATGCATCAAGTAGAGGACCTTCACAGCCATTGCTTCTTTGAGAGTCATCACACAGTCTGCTCTCTCCTCCTCCCAAATTCTCCATGAACGGCCTACTTTGTTAGCTCAAAACTGACTGCTTTTTTGTCATCTGTTCGTTTTAATTTTTCTACTTTTCCCCCCATTTGGCAGGCTGCTTCTTCTATTTGTCAGGATATTCTACTCCTGACATTACTTCCTTAGCATGGTGAAATTAATATGCTTCACCTCTTGTAGAGGCAGAAAATCAGTTAAGAACTCCTTTTTAACATAAATTATGTAGAGAGCACATCATCCATCCCTATGCATCCTACAATTCGTCACATATTAAGCAACTATGCAGCTAATGTTTTTCTAGTTTAGCTGTCAACTTGTACCTTTTTAGCATGCATTGCATTATTCTAAAAAAAGGACAATCCACTCCATTGTCACCAAGAGGCAGGTGATGTTATTACACTGTCAGCATCTGTAAGCACTTCAAAGAATCACCTATGACAACTTTTAAACTGCATTTACTTTCTCTTTTCCTACCTATAGTGCTCTTTCTGAGATTATTGGTAACTGTGTCCTGTGTCTCCTGCAAACAGTCTGGGAAGTTTGTGGGAAACAACTGTTTCCCAGATCATTCTCAGCAGACCATTATAATGAGAGCAAACAAATTGTTGTGGGCCAACAGAGGTCTTAGAGATTTCCATTTATACAACACAGAACAAGCTTGGAAGCAGACAGTTCTGCTTTGAGTGGATAAGCATGGAGAAAATAGCAATTGATACTAGAATTAACTGGACAAAAAAGAAGAATGAAAAGAACTTCAGAAACAAAACTGGAAGTTTTAGTTATGTCCAATGCACGTTGGATGCATGAGGATTTGATGCAATGATCTGTTCACATACTCCTGAAATCAACTCTTTTATCAAAGTTTTGTGATCAGATATTCATACCTGAAATTGAGTCTTGAATGTTTTTAAATGCTCTTACAGCAGTACTGAAAGCCAAGACTGTAAAATGCAGACTTGGTCCTGTAATTCTGCTAATTACAACTCATGATGTAACCTCTGCCCATAATAGAGAAGGAAGTTGAAAGCTTGACTTGAAAGAAAGGAACTGGCTAAATTTGTTCATAACACAGAGCATTGCTTTTTAATTGAAGTTTTTTATTCTAGTATTGCAAAAATTAATACATTGACTTTCAAGTATTTACAATAGAAGTCCCTGAAACATATATGCAAATTCTTGACCAACCTGCACCAAAGCTAATGCTGCAGTAAAAAAAACATAGGCAGACAAAAATGCCATAATTTATGGTCACTGTATCTTATACCATTCTGATTTATGATCTGTCTGCAGATTTAGCTAATCTGTCACAATCAGCAAGACTTTAGCTTTGTTTCAGAGAAACTATTACAAAAAGTACTATTGTATTGCATAAAGCATACTCTAAATCACAGAAACACTTTGTTGAATCATCTTGGTCTCAGCTAGTACAAATCCAAAATAAAGCTTAGTAACAGCTCACAGAGGTCATTTGGGATTTATACAAGAAAGATAAAAAAAAATATTTTTCTGTCCCAATCTAATACAAGATTCAGAACTTCCATCATGTTCATGGACAAAACATTCTGCAGACCTCATAATCCATATGCTTCAGTTATTTCACATAGTAGAAGAAGTCCAGAATTTTAAAAAACTCAAAACACTGAAAACTCCCACTCTCACCCCAAGAATTTATCAGTAAATAAAACCCCTCTTTAAAAGATTTTCCCCAAAACTCTATATTTAAGGTACTCTGAAGTCACCATAGCAAGGAAAATTCATGTGTCGGTTGTAAAACTGGGCTTAAATAGATCTTATTAACCACCTGTAGGAGCAAAAACACTTTAGAGACAGCAAAAGTAGCTGAACAGCCCAGATACTTGTTAAACAAGTCCAGGTATACTTACCAGCACTATAAGAACAGCAACATAGCTGAGTATATCTCCAAAATAACTTTCCAGCTTTACTCTCCCCATGGCATTCAGGTTAGCAGTTAATCAGTAGCAATTTCACACCAGTCAAGCAAAGAAAAGGCCCTGAAAAAAAAACCCAACTAGACTGGCTAATTTCTGAGAAACCAGCTGGCTATATCTGCTGAGGGATTTATAGTCTACAGCTCTGTGTGTGGTTCAGTGGGATTTGTTAGAAGCAGAAGCAATGAAGCATTTGCCAAAGGCATGGGCTCTCACAGGTGTACAAGTTCTTCCATCTGGATTAATGGCAAAACTCTGCCACATGGGAACACTTCATCCCAAAGGAAAAAATGTTAATAGCCTTAATAATTTGAAAGAGTAAGATGTTATTACTACTGTGCCTTGCCTCTACAGATATGGCAAAGAGAGCTGCTCAAAGAGAAAGTTCCTTCAGGTTAAGCTTTGGTTTTCAAATTTAATAGGAATTGAAAAATCTGTGCATGTGTATTCAGAAACTCCTTGGGGCACTGCCATCCTGAGTTTTCACTTGCCTCGTTTCATTGCTGAAACATATTTTTAATCAAGAAATCTAGGAATTGTTCATGCTTGTTTTGGTAGTGTAAAAAAAAAAAAAAACTTACTCCCTGAGTAATGTGAAAATGAAAGTAAACTTTTTCACTGAACAACTTTAAGTGGAATCTGGTGTGATTATTAAAATATAAGTTTAATTTCTCTTTCTCTTGGCAGGCATGAGACATGCCTTTCTTTAGTGGGAGAATCCTTAAACAGAAACCAACATTTTGTAAACCAAATTTCTTTAAGGTTTCCCCCCCAAAAAAACCCAACTGTCATGAAACCCCATCTCTTCCTATTTAAGTGATAATTGATATTGATAAAACAAACAAACAAACAAAAAATCTACACACACACAAATCCCAAAGTTCTTATGTGTTGCTATTTTGCTCTATTTTAAGCTATTTTTCTTACCTATATTGTTAGTAGAGCTTTTCTGTAGTAAAATGCTGAAGTTTCCTCTGGCTGCATGCATTTGAAAACAAATTATATGTTTGCATTTCCATGTATTGTCAGTTAATAAAGGGAAAGTAGCCAAACTATGGACATAGAAGCAGAAAAGCCCCTCTTGATGTGTTTTTGAGACCACCTGAGAGTGCTCTGATCCAAAGCACAGAGTTCCATTACAGCTTCAATGTGGGCACTGGCCCCAAAATTGTTATAAGTATTTGGTTATTTATTCAGAGGTCTCTGGGACACTTCTCCCTTTTCCAGCCTGTGAACACGCATGGCTTCCTTCAACTTTGAAGGGAATTCTCTCAGTCGAAGGACAACTCAGCTAGTTTGCAAAACTACTATTGCTTGTCCAGTGACTGTTTCTACTCATTATGTTTTATCTTTGTCTTACCTCTATAGTTCCTAAGTGCGTGCTCTGACAGCTGTCAAGTCCTTCTTCTTCTTGCAGTCAATGCCAGCATTATCAACCATCTTCATTGACTGAAGGCTCCTAAGCAATTGTGTGGACCTGTAAACTAAATATTTGAAGTCAAAGAGAGAAAACTCTTAATTCCCTAAAATTATCATAAGGAAAGAAAGAAAGGTTTTTGGTTCCAGCAAGACTTGGATTAGAAAATAATAAAATACAGCACACATTTGTTGTTCATCTGGGGCTTTAGTCAAAGCTTGTTGAAGTCAAAGGAAAGATAATCTTTCTGCCGAAAATTTTTTAGAGAGAGAGTGGTGTCCAGACTACTGTATCATCACTTTTATGATTTTAGATTAATACTCCTTTCCTTCCTCTCCCTCTCCTCTAATGGATAAATCATCATAAAAATCTTGAGGTCATTGAAGAGAATAGTTATCTGCAATGAAAGACATGGTTTTACTTAGCTGAAACCTGATGACTTTAACACCCAACAATAACAGGGTTTTAATGGGAGCTGAGAGGAGAACGAGAAAGCAGAGAAGGTTCATTGTGGGAGTGAAATGACTGCAGCTTCTTTAAAAGTGACTGCTTTTGATCCTTGCTCAGTTCAGTAGCAATAAGAAGCATAGAAATAAGAATTTCTGGGACTAGCTAGTATAGAACAAAATGTTAAGATGATGTTCAGCTGAGTTTCTTATCTATTAAACAGAGATGAGCCCAAAGACAACGAACTGTTATACACTAACTTTCCCAAGGGTACTGTGTTCTCACCTGCTCTAGTAGGAATTAATTCCCCCAAATTCTTTACCACTTTTAAAAGGTATCATTTCCAGCTATTAAAACTCCAAACAGCCTGAGCATATTACAACAGAAAAGGTTTAGAATGTTGAAGAAAATGGATATATTGAAGTCTTTTCTACCACAAGATGAGCTCAGGAATTGTAGGGGGGAGTGTAGACACACACTATTTTTTTGTAAATGGCCAAAGGCTTAAATATTGTATCTGAGACTAGACCAGCTCAGCTCAGAGTTATGTTGGTGAAAGTCGGTCCTACCTCTCTCCATGTTGTCTCTAGTGAGACCTTTCATTAGCAGCCTTCAGTTTCCTTTATAAGATAGTCTTCAGTTTCGGTTCTATTCGAGCCGTTAGTATGTAATAAAAATTTACATAAGCCTAATTTACATCCAGAGAACATTAAAGTATATAGAGAAATTATGGGTACAGACTTTCTAATGGAACAAGGAGAAGAAATATATAGCAGAGAAATTCCATTAAGTCACTCAGCTGCAATCACTGAAAATGTCCCCATGGATCCAGGATGGAGCGGCCAAACACATTTTTTGTAGACACTCTCAAGTTACTGACAGTATCTTGGAGAGATAATTTCTTTCATGAACTTAGAGAGGTGGGGAAGCTAGGGGCTCACCACTGAACGCAAGCCAGGTGTCTCTCCCAGTCCAAAAGGCAAAGTCCTAATTCCCTGGTGCAGCAGCTACATCACAGCCACCCTGCTGTGGTCAGAAAGGGTAATGGCTCTCCCGTGTGCATGCCAGCACCAGATCTCAGAGCCTTCTGGAAGATGTGGGTCAGGAGCACTGGTCTGTCCTTCAAGCGAGGTGCCACCAGCCAGCTCGTCAGCCGTATCTTGCAGCTGTGAGAGACGGTGGCTGCAGGGCCAGTTCGGTTCAGACTGCTTCAGGAATACAAAGGGAGCAGCTTGTCCTCATTTATTCTGGAGATATTTGGAGTAGAGCCCTTTCTCACATTCCCTGGGTAATGTAATTTGCTTCAGCATGAAACGTGTAGCCTATCTTCCTGACATCAAGCATAGTTTGTAATAATACTTAGCTGTGTTTTTTTTATTGATTTAGTGAAGAACAGATGCTAATTCCTCATTTAAGCTTGGGAAATATATGATAGTTTAATGAGAGACTTAAAAAAGTATCTTGAGATATTCTGATAAGGAAAGATAGATGACTTTTTGGAGATATTTAGGCTTTGCAAAACAACCTGTAACACACTGGTTCACAAAAAAAACCCCAAAACAACAAACTCCTCTGTTTTCTTATTGTCTCTATATAACCACACAATCACAATCACACACATTTTGGTAAAATTTTAGCCTTTGTAAAAGTTTGATAAATGGCTGCAAGCCAGGTTTCAAATGCTGATCCTTAACATCCCTAAGCTTTGAGTAACTGGCAATTTTAAAGGATTGGTTACTCTGGGTTGTCTAATATCATTCCTGGTAGACATGAAATAATTTTCTGACTATTATTGTTGGAAACTGTAATGAAGGAGAGTGCAGAAATATTGAAGGTGGCTGCAGGGCAGAGGAAAAGTCAAATGGCAGAGAAAATTAAGCTTATTTTTTAAACTATGTACAAGTGATGCCACATGGATCAACACTAGTTTGCCTTTCATATATTGTTCTGTAGTAAGTCATGGAAGACGGTAAGTGTCTGTGAAACAGTATTTACATTACTTCCCCTTCTTTCTCCCTTCTACCAATTCATATTTGACTTTCCTCTATCTTCCAAAGTTAGTTTCCTGTCTTCAGGTTACAGATGGAGGTGGATTTGTAAAAAAATGTTTAACAGGAGAGTCAAAACTGCCACAGAGGTAAGAATTCTCAAAAGCAGTGAGACTGGTTCTGCTTTACATTGATAAGAATAGTATATCCAGGACACTGTAGAGAACCTAGTTATTTCCACACTTAATGTAAATGCAGAGTTATTTCTTGCACAAGAGATACTTTAGCTATAGCAGGATGCATTACCATGCAAACTCATCTAAGCTGTTTTCGAGGCTTCTCAGTCAACATTTTCCCAGTGTGTCATTTATTGATGTTTCCTATTAAAATGCACACATACAACTTTTGCAGCATCCAGCCTCCTCTTGCAAGACACATTGTTTTGGATTTTAAAGATTGGGGATTCAGGTATGAAAGTACATAATAACTGACTGCATTCACAGGCTTTTCAAAACCCTTGGATTTTTTTCACAAAATTCACCATGGTAACAGAGATAGAGCAAAAAACCCCAACACTTCAGCTGAAAAGGAATAGTGTTAAAGTTCTGCTTCTTGAGCTTTCATTTCCCATCAAATTCCTACCAGGCTCTTTTGTTGGTGAATTAAATAAGCAAGTATTAGTTAGCTGATGTACACAATTCACTGTGCTTTGGCTTGCTTGGAATTTTGTTTTTAAGTATGTTTATTCTTTTGTGGTTTTAAGGAAAAAAGCTGGATCTACAAATAGCTGTTATATGTGACTCTGTATTTTGTATACTGGTTGATGTAAACAGCAACCAAAAAGCAGAATTTCTTGCTGCACAATTGCTACTGAGAAAGAAAAGTGCTGAGGCTTTGAAGTCAGTCAGTTCATCATTACAAGACTCAGTGTGCATTCACTTGGTTTGTTGTGTTGACTTTCAGGAGAATGAAAACAGCAGCAAAGCTACAAAAGCATAAAGCTGTTTATAGACACCCTCCAAAAGGAAAGTGCAGAGTTGCTTTTCCTGGCTAGAGAACAAAGTTCAATGGTCTGTCTCTTTTCACATGTGAAAACCCTCAGCCCGTATCTGTTGCCTCATACCCATGGGAATATAACATTTCGAACCAGACCAGTTCTCTTGGCATGGAGTCCTATTCCTCCTTTTCTTCAGCTTTTTCATAATACAAAGCACATCCTCAGATTGCTTAATGACAACTAGTGGTCCTGGAGGCACCTGTTCTGAGTCCCCATCTGAACGAAAGAAAGCCTCAGCTCTTCTTGAGTTTTGTCTCCTCTTGCTAATGGCACACTTCAAAGAAGAATCTCTGAGTTTGATTGTATCTATGGAGAGTTTCCTGTCAATAACCCGTAACATACGGTTCATTGCTGCTATAATGCTATCACTATTGCCATTCACAACTCAGCAGCAGACGGTGAAAAACGCATATTTAACTGAGATGAAAAAGAGCCTTAAAGTTTTAAGCTACTTTCTCTCAATGCATAAAATAGCTATTTTGAAAGCCTTCGTGCCAGAAAAACTTGTGCGCCCTATCACCTTAAAATAGTCTTTTTCTTTTCTGCTTTGCATTGTCTCTCAAGAAAAGGCATATTTTTGGAAAAAAAAGAATGAAAACTTCTTGAGGAAATATAAAGCATGCTTTTAGAGTGCATCTATGCAGTGAATATGGTGCTAATTTTAACCAATAAGTTTGATCTACAAGAGTAAGTGATGAGGAGAAGGAAACAGTTACAGCTCCGTAACAAAGTGCCATTCATTCTGTCACTTGACCCCATGAAACAGATGGATAGAGGAAAAGCTGACAGAGTGGGACTAGAAGACAATCATTCACCTGGAATTCACCTGGGAAAGTGAGATCTGCATTACCTTTTTCTATGACAAGGTGTTTCAGATGCATAAAGTCATCTAGAGGCTGCATGTACTCCGTATTAGCCCTGCTCTTTCTCCCAGGAAAAGAAGCTGGCAATACTTTTTTAGCCTGTCCTCCAAATAAGAAACGTAAGAAGTCGCAGACACACCCTCAAAAACCCATAAAACATAATCTCAGAGCAGTCAAAAATGTCTTTACCACACGTTAAGGGACACCCAGGCTCTATTTCCCTTTTTGGCACGGCTACAGCTTCCCCTCCAGGAGCCTCCTGCAGTCGCTTCTGCTGCTGCATTCTTGTTTCGGTACTTAGCTGGCGGTCGTGCTCCTCAGCTCCTCCCTGCCGTTTTCTAGCAAGCAATCATAACTGTATCTCAGGCTTTTAAAGCACTCATGAACTCTGCTATGAACATTCTCTGCACGTGTGGAAGCAGAGCATTGCATTGCAAGGCTGTTCTTGGCTCATGGGACTTTCTGACCTGTGGAAAAGTATCTGTGAAAGTCTACTCTTCCTTCTCCCCAGGTGACGCCCCCTCTTGTAGCTCTTTAAAGTGGTCACAAGGCTCCTGTTAACCCAGGAATGAGAGAAGACTTTCTGCTCTGGTGCAGCTCTGCAGCAGGGAGGCTCAGTGAAGGTGGACCTGGCCCTGTGGATCTGTGAATGGCTGAAGTGCCGAGAACTTAACTGCTGACACTCCATGAATTTCCAGGTAAAAATGACTAGGAAACCTTTCCCCAACTATAAAAATGAACCTTTCCCCAACATTTGCTTTTCTCCTTCAAAATCCAGGAGATTGCATTTAGTAACTGAATTTCAGTTTCAGTTCTACCTTGTCAACAGGGTTTGGTTTCAGGAGCAGCAGCAAATGCTACTGTCCACTCAAACACAAGTGTACCAGTGTCAGGACTTGTCCTTTCTGTAAAGTACATACTCCTCCAGATCTGTCCTCCTGTAAGTCACAGGATGACCCTGTAATGTTCCCAGTAGCCTGAAACCAGGATGAACTAGCAGTTTAACAAATACAGTCCTTAAGGTCTATTATTATATAGATGTAAATGTAAATATACATATACATAGATGGAGAAAACTAGAGATTTTTTTCCTTTTAATTAAAATAACTTCTAGCATGTTAAACGTGCACACTTTTCAGAAGCAAGAAGAGGTTGAAATATTTTACAGAGGCTTAGCTGGCTGGGTATGTTTCTTTGACTTCCAAGGACTTTAAAAACCTTTCCTCTGGTGGCTTTTTCTCCCTGGAGACATCTCTGCAGCTTCTTTGAGAAACTGCTTGCTCTTTCTCGAAAAGTCTTTAGATTAAAAATGAAATATGGCTCTTTTATGTCATACAGGCATCAGTGGGACATAGTTTTCTGAGCTACTGACTGCAAGGATCAAAACTTACTGCAGAAATTTCCTGTTTTCCATTATTTGGGTTGATGGTGTTTTCCATGCCTTAGGGAAGTAAGAATGGAAAAACTAAGAACAAGGAAGGTGTTTTCTTGTGGAAGATTTTCCTCCAAAGCTGAATGAGACCACCTTCTCTGCTTTCTGAATCCAGATGGGATTGGACTACTCTTTCAGCTTGCCTCAACATATTTGGGTGACTAATAATATGCATGAGAGGGATTAATGAAATACACAAAATGCTATTGTACATTTGGATTTAAGAGGAATGAAAGAATTTCAAGGAAAATAAATAATAGCTCTAATATCTTGATTGTCGAATACCCTGACCTGTGGGCTGCTAGTAGCTAGAAAGCTTTGTCTTGTGAAATATGATTATACTTTTGTTTTACAGCTTTTCTTGAGTGTATGTCGTGGGCCGTTATCAGACTTCTAGATATACATTTTTCATGTGGTCATTTTCAGATATGGGAAATAAGACAATTTTTGAGTTGTCTGCAGTGGAGTTGTTACAGTCACTAACATACTCCAATGGTAAGAAAAGTTTAAATATTTTAACCATCAAAGCACACTGCTTTCACTCAGAAATAAAGCATAAAGACTGTATACTCCTCCTCAGTATTTTTTTGTCATTTAATGCTATAAAATGATTCTAACAAGTTGACTGTGTTAGATCCTAATGAATAAAGCATATATATTATACAGGGTCTGTTCCTGTGTGCAGATTTTCAATTTGTTCACTGTACCTTGTCCAGTGTGTAGGTTAAGAATGTAAATTTACTTCTGCTAACCCTTGGTATAAATATATTTTGGTGGATTTGTTCCATTATGGGCTTAAAGAGAATTTTCGTCAATCAGAAGATGGACTGTCAGGACTCTTCCATTGCTTATTTCATATCTTTGTCCTATTCCTACACCACTCCTCCCCCTCAAACCTCTGGATATCAAGAACATTGTAAGGAAAGGCCAAGTTATTAGAAAAAAGAGCCTGCTCTTGCTACCCAACATTTTGCAAGTAACATCCTCATAGTGAGGGCCTTCTAAGCTCCATTTAAATTGGAAACATATAGAAAGTATAAGTAATTAGATAATTAGGTATCCTATAATGTCAAGACATGAGATCATGGTTAATATACTGGTGTCTTTTCCCCTTTTTTCCTTTCCAATTTTAATAAGACCTTAAAAATACTTAGATTTATCCTTCACAGGACTTTTCTTCTTTTCTTTTTTCTTTTTTTCATTTATGTGAATGGCATTTATGGGTAGCCTAACATAAAACTACTGTGACAGACAAGCTGAGAGGTCATCAAAATTTGTACAATGAAAGCTGGACACACATTGGGAATGAAAAGGCATAATCACCTTGCTGGTGAAAGAACGAGGCCTGGTGGTGAACATAGTGAAAAGCTAAAGTAAGGTGTTAACTTGTAGACCCTGTAGTGAGTAGATAAGATACCTACCTTCTGCTGGTGAAGCAATCTACTGAGGGAATGAGCTGCTGTTCAGAAACAAGTGCATTTCTCCTATCTGACGTTCAACAATATGCCTTCCCTCCTGTTCTGTTGTCTCTCCTTTTGCATTGTGGTTTTGAATGTAGACAGATTATGCTGAGCATCCCTCCGTTTCAGAGAGAAGAATTCAGAACTTTGATGTAGGTTTCAGCTGGCAAGCTCACAGAAGCAGTAAAAGTTTTGGACTTGGAAAAATAATTGGCTTGTTGCAAAATAATAAAATTAACTAAAATGTTGATTTGAGTAGGCTTGCTCTGTAAGCTCAGATCTAGCCAAGGAGGCCATAGTAATGTGAGGAAAAGTTTAGTATTTTTAGTATTTCAATTTTGTAATGATGAATAATCTCTATCTTGGATGTTGTGATCAATATTTTCTTCAAAATAAAATTGATTTTCAGTCAAGTGATGAAGGGAGGTCATTTTGTGCTGTCTCAAATTCTTCCTAACTCATTATTACTTACACACTGGTCTCCAGAAGAGATTTTTAATTTTTCGATAAAGTTTTACATGGTTATCTGGCAGAAAATTCTTCTTACTAAGCAATTTTGACAGAATGCAGATGGAAGCAAACAGAGAAGTTTTTCAGAAATAGGGCTGATAGTTCATCTTCTCCAACGCAATACTCACATATACGTTACTGAACACATCATGTCTTATGAATAGTGTAAACAGGAGAGAAAAAGTAAAATCTCAATGAAAGATACAGATCAATAGGAGATTCACACAGACTTTAAGAAGTTTTGAATCATAGATTTGTCTGCAGATGGTGGTCTGGTAATTTAACTAAAAATAGAGCGTACCGTGTTCACATTCTTGTTTTGTTATTCACCAAATGCTACAATTTCCATCTCCATGAACTACTCAGTGCAGCACTTTAAGCTAGAACATGAATAACGCTTTTGCTTAGGTGTCTTTCTTTTGCACTTTATATGGCTCATAAACACTTTTTTTAATCTTAAAACTCAGGTGAAAATTTACACCACAGTTGTGTATTCCAAAAAGGAATGGATTAAAAATAATTGCAAAATTTCACCTCTTTTTCCCTACTTGCTTTTTAGCTGTTGTAGAGTTTTTCTTTTGAAACCCTTTATAAATATTGATGATTTTGCTTAAACCGTGTGATGGGCTGACAAATGTAGGTGAAAAAAGGTGATATGATCATTTAATAAATATTCCTACAACTAAGGTAAACTTTTCTTTCAGTATCCTTTTTGTGGGAAATGCGTATTTAATTTACCTTTTTTCCCCTATATTTATATTGTCAGCAAGAACTGATGAAATTTTCTGGGAAGATTTATCAAATCTAAGAATTTTTTGGGCACAGCCTAGGCAGTGCCGTTAGTCACCAGATTCACATTTTCAATTCTGCTTTGTATGACCTGTAGCCAAATCTTAAAGCTGAGCTCACAGATCTCCTTCCAGGCCTTAAGGGAGTGCTGCCTCTACACTGATTATTCTGTCTTGGGCCACTGTCCCAATCTCTATTGCCTTTATTTTTATTTAATGTTTTAAGAAGACTACTCTTTCCTCCAAAACACCATTTTTATTTGATGAATGTCAGGGGGTGTGACGGTCAAAAACAGAATATAGACACCTGGCTCCTGGCCAGGTTATGAGTGGAAGCCCCTAGTGATTACAATAAAGGCAAAAGTATATGTTTGTGGTTTTCTGCCATAACTCTTATTTTGTTTGTTCTCAGGGTAACCCACCATGCCCAACCCACTGCTCTTTAAGAATGGAAAGGAAGAATAATCTGCTGATATTCTGTTCCTTAGGAAGTGCCAGGGTCTAAAATGATGCCACCGCCTTTTTGTAGAATTTAACAGGGTAATATAGGAATTCGTACCATCCGTAATCTGATAAACTAAAAAGACATGGCAATGATGGCATCAGTTTGAAGAGCTATAACAGGTTAGATCTGAAAGGGGCATGTGCATACCTAGCAGTGAAGTGCTTCAGTAACCTGAACAGAATATTGCATTTATAGAGGGTCTAGTTTTTGAATAAGGGGATCTCCCTGTATCATATGTGTGTGTGCATACTCATCTCAAGTTTACTGAGAACAGCTAATCAGATGTCGATCTTTTATAGTTTAAGGCTGCAGTTTTAAAAAAATCATTAACAGCTCACACAATATATGCACATCTATCCTGAGGCCAGCCCATAGCTCTATATGTAAAAGAACACAAATAATACTTTGCTCTTCAAATACGATCTCAGCAAAGGTCCTAAAGTGTGCTGAATTTTCTCCAACACAGTGGATAGAATTGTGGATAAACAGTGCTTACAGTCTATCACAAACTCTTTCCCATATGGCAGTAGATACTTATGAAAAATTCTGGGAGCTGTAAAAGCACGAAGTGGAAGTTATATAGACTCAGAAACCAAAATTATCATGACTTACAATGTTCTAAAGTAATTTGAAATCAAGTTTCTGATCGTATTTGGTAGTTTTCATTTAACAGTTTCTTTTCCAGTTTTCTTTCCCTAGGAATCTTCTTACTGAAACAAATGTTTTGCAGAATCTGGCTTTACTTTTAAGAATATTTTATGTCAATAATACACTTATTTTGAGTCTCTTGAGTCAATTGTCTCATACGCTTTGGTACAACATACATAGCAGTACTTGCCAAAGTGTGTATATAAGTTGGAATTCTTCTATACTACCTAAACCTTAAATCCAGCTGACAGCTCTAAATCAGATAGACCTTGGATGGGCTGCTGAAAGTAATTTTCTGACCTGCCTTGTTCAGAATCATTCTGTTCATAATTTCACAGTGTAAGCAGATCAGCAGGAAGAGAAAAAAGGCCTGCTGGAAGTACCAGTGCTAAAAATTTAAAAAATCAAATCTATGATTGTTTACTATGGCACACTTGAAAATAGAAGTCACAAATGGATGTGACACGGAGCTCCCATTGTACTTAATGGAATTTTTAAGGAGAAGAGGTGAGCGCCAGTTCATGGCTCTATATTGGCTCACTTTTTTCTGGACTCAGCGTATACAACATTTCACAAGGTGTCAGTAATAACAGAATAAAAATCAAAGCTGCTTCTAAGGACACATCTGAAGCAATAATCTAGCCAGAATTAATTGAATAAATGAAATTCATTAATATATTATTTCATGTGCAGACAATGCATGTGGGGTTCCATCAAGGTTAATCAGTTTATCTATCTGAAGAGACAGCAAGGGAATAGTGAATACCAGATGTCGGTGTTGAAGTTTGTTTATTATTGGTGAGTCAATAGAAGTCAAGGGATTTGTAAACAATTTAGATCTCATCTTTGTGATAAAATGACAGCATTATTGACATGTGTAGACACTGTATCTTTGCAATTTTAGTAGGCTAGGAAAATTGTTAAATATAATAATCAGAAATAATTAATTTATGACTAATAATGTAAATTATAGAACTATAGTACTGCTCATTATTAAATTTGCCTGACCCTGTCTATTGTAACGCTTTGCTTTCAGTTGCTGTTCCTTTTGGCGATTTTAAATATGTGCACTGAAATTTTGCATGCTGGGTTTTTCCTCCAGTGCTTCAACTGCATTTGTTGAGGTTGTAGTCCTGATTGAACACTTACACAGAAATGGTTTCTTCATTCTGAGAAAGAAGCTAGAAAATAGTTATGTTTAGCAGTGCTACAAAGAAAGCTGAGGAATTTTTATTTGAAGAGTTTGGGCTTCCCATTTTTGGGTACAGTGATTTGAAGCTTGGATAGGCCTTGGTCTGGGAGGAGGGCTGGTGCCAGTTTGTCTTCTGTCCTGGAAATACCAGTCCAGCTCTGGGCACCAGGGCTGCTCCCATGCCAGTAACTTAAACGGTGCCAAGGGACATTCTCAAGCACTGGAATTTAATCACTTAAACTCAAAACAGAATGGTCGCTATCATGACTTTGGCTTATGTCAACTAGCACAGGACAGGGACCATGTCCAAGGGCCTTTTGTGTGCCACTGCCCTGTTTTGGGGTTTCATACAGTTTAATGGCTTGAACACAGCTGCTTCCATTCCAGTTTGGCCTCTGTACCACAGTGTTCTTCACCAAGTTTAAAATATTTTTAGCCATTATAAATTACAGTTTATGAATGCTTGCACAGTTTACCAGCAAAATAGCCAAAAAAATCAGCTTTCACTAAGAAAACTCAAGCTATTCAAACCTCTTATAGTGAACAAGGTTTCTGTATGTCACTGGATCTCACACCTGTCATTTCACAGAGCAATTAGGCATGCCCAGGGCTGCAGGTATAAAACTGGATTTTCATGTGACACCTATTAGCAGGGAGTTTCTCTCTGCTGTGATCTCAATAATCCCCCTGGATGACACACATGTTGCTTAAAATGGGAGGCATTTGTACTGAAATGACAGGGTGACAGGAATTACATTTCAAACACCGTCAGGGGCTAGATTAGACAAATATAGCAAGTCAAGCATCTGAAAAATAAAGAATGCACATGCAAAACCGTTAGCTGAAGTGACTTGCCCAGCAACTCTTATTCCGTTAGCAAGTGTTCTGTTACCCTGACCATGGAGCTAAACTTTTTTCCTCCTGTCCTTTCAGGGCTTTTTTTTCTCATTTCCCATTGAAAGTCTGCAGGAAAGGAGGCAGACATCAATCTCTTCCGCTGTATGTTCACTATTTTCCAGAGAGCAGCTTGTAAATCTACGAGGCAGGGTGAAGAATAGCATGACATATAGGTGTTTATTGGAATACAGAAGTTAAATTCCCCAGAGCTGTACACCTCTTGCCTATAACAGACAGTCTTAAAATGTAACCTATATTAAAAAATATTTTAAAATTATGCATACTATGAGAAGACCACACCTTAAATAAAAACTTCCCCTCTCGGACCACCTGTAACTCACAGTATTTGGTGCTATGTTCCACTCAGGTTAGTTCTTCATCTTTAGATATTCGTTAGATTTGTAAGAGTTAAATGTAACAAAACAGTTTGAGTATCCCCATTAGTATGAGAAATACATGCAATAATTTCTGTGCCTACATAAGTAAATACGATGTCCTTTGGGTTAGTTTTAGTCACTGTTAGGAAAGGACCTATCATGTAATATGGAGTTTTTTGACCTGTACCTAAATCTTTATGCTTCCTCCATCGTATTTCTCTGTACACAGAGTGTTGCTTTTCAGGAGTTTGGCACTTTGATACTAAGCAAATAAGCCAAAGGTCAAACATTTTTGGAAGGAGAGTATGAAACTGCTTAGTTTTGTCTTGCTGGACACATACATGCCAAAAGAAGTGATTCTTATCAGGAATATATATATTTTTAAAGAAAATAAAGTTTTATTATGGAAATTTCAAGCAAAAACTGTGGTACTCGGGTATAAGTGGTGGTTACTCTATTTTCCCTTTGTCCCATCTTCCAGTTTCAAGATACATTTGGGTTTTTTTGAAATTGTCCCAATTCTCCCTCTGGAACTTTGAGCTGCAGCTGAAAGGGGTGGAAAACTTAGGCTCCAATTCAGCCAACTGTTTAGTGCTTATCTACGTTTTATAAGTTACTCTTTACATGAGTACTTTGCTTATCATTGAGTCTTTACACACTAAGTGTCAGTGTAAGAATCTGTGCTTACTGGATGGTACCAGGGTGATCAGCATCTTTAATGTTTATGTACTGCAAAAAAAAAAAGAAATAGGAAACAGGTAGAATCCAAATGATCTAACTTGTGTGCCTGAGAATCTGAAACTTGGTGTCAGTCTGTAGGACCTGTTCTGTTTGTGTAAAATATACTGTGTTTACACTCACTTTGGAAATGTTATGTAATTCCACATAACAGTATTCTTCCTAACAGTAATGTAAAAATCTTGCTGTCTTTGGCATGGTTGAAACTGATAGCATAAATCAGTTTGTTATTGGGTATCCTGGGTGCTTTCTGAGTCTTTGGATTAAATATGTTTTCTTTAGAACACATGAATGAATTAACATTTTCTTACTGAAGACTTTCTCTGGTTCAAAGATTAGGCTTAAACATGAGTTTAAGAATTGTTATATATGATCTTATTCAGTTCTCAAGCATAGCAGTATTTTTATGTAAAGTCTTTGAAATTTCTAAAATGCAAAGCTCTCAATTTACTCGAAATAAAATTAGTGGGGGATTAATGTACTTTCTTAAAATGTGTGAGGTATTATGAAACTAAAGTTCTTTTCACAGACTGAAAATAAACTGCAATTAAGTTAAAAGTTTAAGAGAGATCTAAAAAAATATTTTAAATTGGAAAAGCTAAATCAAGGTGTACTGTGAAATAGATACCCAGTGGACAAGCAACTAATGAGAGCTTGCAAACGGATATTAAGGAATGGTCATATCATTGGAAACCACCAAGTAACCAGGATAAACTGACAGTAAATGACAGCATATACCCTTTGTCCAACTCAGGTTTAAACAGAACTGCTGCAGAGAACTGCAGAGACTTCTAAGCCGTCCTAACTTTGTTGCCTTTGACTGTGTGGATATGCCCTTGTACGTGAGAAAGGCGCAAGCTGTGAATCCACACAACTCTTGTTGAGTGTGGAAAGTCCACTTGTCGCTGACCATCTCGTCATACTACTTTTCTTTTTCGTGCTTGATTTGATATTGCTAGCAACTATTGCAATATCTGAGCACCAGAGCACCAGCAAAGCAGCCCTTAGGTGACGTGATGGAGTATCTGATACTGGATGTGTTAAGATCAAAAGTTTCAGACTTTGGACTAACTACAAGAAATGCTTTCAAAACTAGAGCAACATATGAAGGCTTTGGTGGCTGTTCACTGAAAGTCTCCAAGGTCTGAACAGAAAGGCGATTTGTGGGTTGAATTTGAAAATTATGTGTTATATATTATATTATAGCAAAACTTTGGGGATCTGTGTACACGCCTCTCTTAAAGTTGAACTGGGAAATCCTAGACTTCTGTTGTTCATCCTGCAGAAGTATGGCTGAGACTCATGGGCAGTGTTAGGTCTATCTTCTTTGAAAGTTAGTTATCACTGAGAGTAACCTAAATAATTTGCTGCGACATTAAGTAACTTCAGTCTTTGTAGCACTGACTGAGCTCATTAGTGGCCTGCAGTGTCCCTTTGCGGCACTGCTTTCAATTACCTCATTGTGACACTCCAGCAGTCCTAGGTCTGCAGATACAGCACTTAAGATGTGCTTTGCCATCCTGACCATGCTACAGCCATATGCACGTACCCTTGTGGAAGCCCCGCGATTGCATGTGCAGCACTTTTGTAGTGTTGCAGAAGCAATTTGGTTTTGGCCCCTTGGCAATCTTTCTGTAGAAAGGGATTCTTCTGCCAGTAATGACATCTCTTGTGTAAGAGACCAAATGATCTCACATCTGGGATAACAGGACCTACAGACTGCAGAGCAGTGTTTGGAGTGCAAGATTTTTTTGTAGACCAGATACGTGCCCAATCTAGCAGATTTCTTTTGAAATTTCAGTCCCTGGCTACATCATGACCATGAAGCATTTCTGAGGGTTTGCAGCACTGTGTGACAGACATGATTTTTCAAGTGTTGGAACAAGTTGTCCTGAGGTCTGACAGCATGGATTCTCATTTCCATCTCAGGCTGACAGAAAAAACTAAAAATATTATCAGCATTTAATAGAAATTAGGTGGTGGTGTTTTGTCCCACCCCTAACTCATTTAAAGAAATATGTTTTTATGTCAGTCTACAGAAATAGTTGCCATAAATTTCATGACTGAGTACCTGTCTTGAGCCATATGAATTAAAGAATTATTGCTTGCCAGCCAAATCCACCATTTCCTCGCCTGACTGTGGATTATCGTCTTCCTCCTGCATTTTTCCTAGTTTAAAGCTCTCCTCACCAGGCTGGCCAGCTAGTTGGCAAAAGTGCTTTTGTCCCACTTGCCTGGGAGAATCCTGTCTCTCCCTTTCAGGTCTTGAGCCTTGGAGGTCATAAAAAACAAATCCATGGCTGCAACACCAACTACATGTCCAGGTATTGACCCAAGGGATTTCTCTCTGTACTATGAATATTCTTGAAAGTTCTTGTACTTTCCTTTTACTAATATGAAAACCAATAAGTGTTCTGAACTCAAGAACCATGCCCCAAGAGACATACTCAACAGCTACGGCTTTTCTTAAAGCAATGAAGGTCTTTTTTAAAATTTTTTTTTTCTGATTTCTGACACTTGAATGTGTCTGGACCATATCTGGTCCAAGGCTACACACTTTCAAGCTATTTTCAACAATGCAAACTGTAACACACAGCATTTATATCACTGATGTCTTGAGGCAGAAGACAGGGAATCCTCAGCCAAAAGCCTGTCAACCAACTTTTGATTTACAGCGTGCTGCATTGCTATACCATCAGTGGTGAGCATAAGATATGTCTTTTCCCCAAATACATGGTTGTTAGGGGACGAGTTGTCTTCTTGATGTGAGAGCTTTGACAGTTTTGCAGTGAAATAGATGCCCAGACTGAGGATACTTCCATTGTTGTCAGGTATTCTGTAAGTTTTAAAGTCTTTGTGGGATGGAGTGATGGGGTAGAGTGACGTCATCATTTCACTTCTTAGTTTGTGTCACTAATTCTTGGGTTTGTTTTTTTAATTTTTACCAGTCTGCAAAACAGAGCACAATTAATCTTTGTGTTTCTTTTACTTCATGCAGTTTTTAACAATAATTTCTTGACTTGACCAAGGACCACCGTAGAGATTTCTAGATTAAATCATACCCATGTGATAGCTAGACCTCGGGCTACTGAGATCAGACTGTGTGTATTCGATTTAAGGTATCCATGGGTTAACTATTATATTTACAGGTATATTTCCACTACATTTTTAACTGGCAATCTCATCAAAAGACCAAAAATTGAAGGACAATAGACATAGTCTGTCCTCTAATTTCTAGAGCGTTCTTCCCTGTCAAAGTGAAGTACTCACATATGTGGAAGATATGGAGGAAGTTTGAGTTATTCAGCCTGATGTTAATAACAAGAAGAGATATGCATCTCCCCTCTGAAAATAAACTGGATCTCACAAAGAACTGTGGCTATTTTTAGTATATTACATTTATTTGTAGTAAAAAGAAAATAAGTTTGCTTATTTTAACTGAGGTGAGTGAGGAGGAGAGTTAAATTATAATTGGTTTTCAATTATAACAATCTGCTCAGAAACAGATGAAAATAAATCATAGTTTCCTGTTCTAGCTTTGTCTTTTGACATGAGCAGCAAGAAAGGGAAATGAAGTGGAAATAACTCCACCACCACCGAATAATCAATTTCTGTCTGAGAACTGAGATGACCATCTGGTTTTAGATAACACACGGACAAAGGCATAAAATTTATGGAGGCACAAAGGATGAGAATATGTTACAGAAAAAAGAAATACATCAGTAGAATACATCCAGACAACATGGAAAATGACAAGATCATCTGTCTGTATCTAAAATTTGCTAAAAATTGAAGAAGCTGCTTAAGATTCTTTTCTCTGTCTTATTTTATGAGAGAAAATGTTTTCCACAAAGATCTGAATTTTCTTTGAAACTTATTGAAAAGTTAACTTCCTGCAAGAAAATACTCATTTCCTCTATTTTGTTACTATGCTATCTAAAAACAGTGTAATAAAAATAGTTTGAGATAAATAAGGTGTTAATGATTTTATACATAAAAAAGGCAGAATATGTGTATATGAGCCATTTAGAACAGCAGTTTTAAATTTTATATTTGTTTTATGTAACTATAAAAACAAGTCAATGTGTTTCAGGTTAGATATCTTTTGATAGCAATGGAAGAACAGTTATTCTTCAAAATAAGTGCTTCTCTCAGCTTCCTCAAATTGCTCTATAAGCTAAAACGTACATGATAGGCACAGAATTGTTTCCTCTAAAATCCCAAGATTATTCCATATTTATAAAAAGGATTGTGCAAGAAAAGTGGATGCTGATAGAAAAATAGCACAAAATGCAATAAAAGATTTGGGGAAAACTGTCTCCGGCGTCACAGATACAGACTCTAATTGCTGGAGGCTGAGAAAATAGGAACTGTTGTATTTCAACAGATAAAGACAACAGAGATGAGTAAAACAAAATATTCTCTTCTCATCTTATTTTTTTCTTTTAAGAACATGTGGCAGCCACAATTTATCTTATATAAAATAATTGGCAGCCAGTGACATAGCCATGCTCACAGATGGCACTTTGGTGTTATGCATATTACTGCTTATGTGTGAGAACCGGGAAGACTGGATGAAGGAATAGCAGGATGTGAAGATATTACCTGGCTTGCAGCAGAAAACAGATTATTCTCACCTCCAGTTCCCTTTCTTTTCTATGTTTGCTTAGGGAAAGGATGGTAAATGTGAGGTTTGGGAGAGGGCAGGGCAAGGCTGCATGATAAAGGTCACAAAGAAGACTTAAAAACAGGAGCTGAGGGAGTTTCTTACTGCCTTAACTCTCCTCTTATTTCTATTTCTAGGTATTAGTATTATCCCTTGAGGAAATGTACGGTTGGCTGAATGAGTATTTTGTTTCTGGTGAAGAAATTTTTCAGCTGACAGAGGCTGACACAGACCTCTTTTTTTTTTTTTTTTTAAATTTCTGATGTACTTCTCTGTCATAGTTTCAATGCCACACTAAAAATAAAAGATTGCGAGTAAGAAGGAGAATTCTACCCCACGATGTGCGATATATATATGCAATGTAAATTTTTGTACTTGTCTGCACAATACAGACACTACAGCCATCTTTGCATTTTATTGATATTGAGGGTGAGGGACACTTCTACCTCTCCTGAAGAGAACACACTTGCTGGAGAAAGAGTGCTGCCACTGTTCTCCCTACCCTGCACCTCTCTCCTCCCCGTGACCTAAGTGATATTGATAATTTTTATCATATAAGGGTATATTCTGTCTCTGTTGCTTTATGGTTCCCTTTTGTATTCTCACTTAGGATGGATGTATCTATTCCTGCCTCTCTGGATTGTAATCTCTTGGGTGCTAAACTGCAGCTGTGGGAGCGTAACAAAGGGGCTTGGATGAGGTGCGCAACTGGCAGGCATGTCAGTATGAGCTATCCGTGTTTCATCAAGGCAACCTGGAAGCAGGGATGAGCAGGAAGTAGCTTTCAAGAAGATTTACATGGAACTGAAGGAGCACACTTGTGTTGGGGAGGCTCATCCGAGGTCACGCACCCGTGACTGTTAAACATCAGAGAAGAGATATTTCCCCTGCCATTCCCCAGCTTAATCTGTTTTTATCATTTTTATTACTGAAGACATCCATCTTACCTTCCAAACACTATAAAAACAAGAGAGACAAGAAATCAGATGTTTTAGATACCTCTAAACAGAAGGTATGTGGCTGTTGTAGTCTATGGCTTGTGCTGTGTGTTATTGTCTGACTTAAAGAAAGAAGCAGCTCTTGGAATTACAGAGCTGCATTGTTCTTTCAGACCTACCTAACTTGTAGTTGTTTCTGTTTTTCTCCCTTGTTTTTTTTCTTTATCATGGATGACTTTAAAAATCCATAACCAACTGTTATTGACATTCTAGTTTTACACAAATTTTTATTACAGAAAGTGATGAGAAGCTCTACACAGGTAAGTCCCTATCTTGTCTCAGTGGATTCCTGGTAGAAAAGAAAAGCTATGGCTTGATAAACTGAGGGCTTTAAAAGCTAAATCTTTGCCTAAATGATGATGATGAGACAGTACAGCAAATGTAAGCGACAGGGAGCTGAAGCGGTTATGGCCAGTGTGAAGCTCAGTGGGGAAGTAGAACATGAGGTTCATGCTAGAAAGCCCAGTGAGACAGAAGTTGCAGAGCACTGGGCAGGAGAAGAAAATGGCCTGGGGAAGAACCTTCAGCAGATTAAACAGCAAAAGCAGATTAAACTCTGGAAATATTATGAAGAAGGAAGCGTTCAGGTTTAGTCAGACCTGGGGTTGTGGATTCAGAGGCTGGATGGGTTTTCTTTCAGAGTATGAGACTGTATGATTAGCTGGTGGTTGAATGACTCTGGGACCAGTGGGAATGCAAAATCTGGAGCAGCGTGAATGCCAGACCCCTGGCACACAGTGTCCAGAACACTTATACCAAGAGAATTCACATGATAAGATTCCTTAACTCTGACCAGTAGGTCAGGAAGTATGAGGAAACCTGTGTTTCTATGTTCCAAGCAGTAGAGTGTGTAAAATACCAAAATTAAATAGAAAGCTGGAAACTGCCTTGAAACTCAGCGTAGTTTTACTTTTTGTTCTTGTTTAACACAATCGCAGTCTGGAGTCTCACAGTGCCTTACTGTGCGTAGGACCAACGACATGCTGCATCGAAATATGTGTGGCCAAATGAACCAGAAGCTCCATGGTTCAGAAAGAAAATGCTCTCATGAATTCTGCATCTAACATAGTTTTTTAACAAACCAGCCCTTGCTGATTCTGAAATCACCTCTGATCTGAGTCAAACGGGGTGGTTCTTGATTTGAAGTAGGATAGCACAGGATGTAATAATGGTGGAAAAGCTGTCAAGGGAAACAGATCAGTAAATGGCTTTTCCAGGTGACGAATGATGCTCCACTTGTGATTCACCTAGGAGTATATATGCTTACTGTGTTAATTTCACTATTTGAATGCTGTTTGAACACACGCATCTAGGAAAGGGTCAAGCTGTGACTTAGATCCCAGCTTTTCAGTCTGCTCTTGGCACCATTTTATTTATTGGCATAATATACTGTGGTTCGTCACACTGGGCCTCCAAGCCATCTCCTTCAAGGATTTTTAATAAATGGTGAATGGTAATTGAGGGTCATACCCAGGCAGGAACAAATATACAGAGAATAACATCTGTGGCTTGCTGGAACAGAAGCTGGAGCACAATAGTCCAAATGATAGCATGACTGCAAAAGCTTTCTGAACTGCCAAGTATGGAGCATGAACTGTCTTTCTGGTTATTGTGAAGAGAACCTATAAAGCCTCTCTGAAAAGTCTGAGTGACAAGCAGGAGAAACCTTGGAGAATTTGTGCACTCTACCTGACTGGCAGAAGCTTGGTCTTTGCTTCAGATTTATGCCCAACCTTGTTCTAAGGACACTACAACCTTTGGGATCTTCTGACTATATCTATGCTGATAGTGAAGTGCAGGAAAAGGAGTTTTTGGAGACTGGGAAGAGGCAGTATGCCAAAATGTGTGAGATGAATGCTTTGATTCTCACTGTTGTTGGCTAGGCTGTATTACAAGCTTAAAGGGAAAAAAAAACCAGGCATGTATACCGGTGACATAAAGGGTTTGACTTTCAGCTTGTCTTGGCCCATACGGGATCTATTCAGATTGTATGAAGGTGAATTTGGGATTATGTTAAAATGCTGTGTTATCGAGTGTGACCTTTTTCTCCGGGACATGCTTTCGGGTCTGGCTGTCCCTACATTCACATAGGAACTTGTGGGTAAGGAACATGGATGAAAGACGATTGTGGGCTTGAGCACAGGATCAGATCCCACTTGCCTAACATAGAGTGCACAGGGAGCAACACTTAGCTGGCTCTAATTCCACAAGAAGACAGTTGTCTGTGGACTCTCTGCTTTCGAGGACAGTCTAGTTTGCTTTAAAAGCATTGAAGGAAGTAAAGAAATTATCTCCTGTAGCCTTCCTTTCCCAATTTCTTCCTGAGAATTTAAATTAAATAGACCTAGCAGCTTTGAGGCAAGAATTATTCCATGTGTCAAGTGAAGCTGACAAAAATTAATATGATGGGCTATAGACAGATGCTCCCAATAAAGTGGATGTTACTTTTCAGAATGACTGTGGACTGTCAGGGGCACAAACACCTTTCACATTTTTGGTATTTCTCTGTCGGTGACAAAATGAAGATACTTGTTATTGGGGCATACAGTTGCTGGCTCCCAAATAAAAGTGTAAAAGGTCTTGACAACACACTTTTGCTGCCAAGCTAGTTAATTCATGTAATAGACTCATATTTTGCTCAGAGACCTAAAGGAAACTAGAAGCAAGCAGTCCCTTTGCAATAATACCTCTTCACTATAAAATGCAGACAAGTATCACTCCCTATTAAAATTTAATGCTATGCATCGTATAGATTTTTCCCCCCTTATGTCTTAATTGCACTCATTGTGCTCTGACACTATCTTATATTGGTATAATAGAATTAACGTGAATGTAAGATCTAAGGTGATCTCTCAACATCATTAGATAGTTGTACATGCTTTTGTAGACAGGTACTTAGTTCAGTGTTGCTCCTTCAGGGATGCATTACGGAGGTTGTACAGCTGTGCAGTATCAGGCCATTGGCAGGGTGTGCCAAGCTGGGCAGCATTAGGGGAAAGTCAGAGTCCCCTTAATGACTTATTTCTCCGTCCCTTCACTCCTGTTAAATCTACCCCTTTCATTGCCACAGTTTTTTAGTAACTCATTGCAAGTGTATTAACAGTAGGTGTTGGGTTACTTGTGAAGGTTATCCCTGTTTTATAGGGGAAGACCAGAGCTTAAATGATCTCATGAAGGTCACAATATGGGTCATCAGGAAAAAATGCTGGTTTTATTTCTGTCTCAGCTTTTTCCCTTGCATTAAGGGAAAAGTTCATGTGAACCTTTTCCTTTCGGAGTGTTATGATTATGGAATATATGTATTATTCACAAGTTTGGCAAAAACCTTGTTGCAGAAAACAACTTTCAGGGTAAAAACCAGACTTGAAAGAGCAGAAAGATCAGAAGTCAGGTGAACACATGCGACGCCTTCCCTTATAATCAGCTTTCAAAACATCCAGTCAGAGGAGTTTCTGCCTATAGTTTCTACAGTTGTCTTTCACTCGCCAGCTGCAGAAAGAGGTATGGCTTTTTTTGCATCCGTATCAACTCTTTCCAAAAATAACTCGGTCTTCCTTCATCGTGCCGCTCCGTACATGGATACTCTGGAAAGAGGTAATATGACTGCTGTCTAGCTTTCCGTCAAAATTCTGCAGGGCTGGTAGGAGGAAGGTTGATCTAACTTTTACCTCTGTACTCTCTCCCTTTCTTCAGCACTGCCTCTAGTTACAAACCAGGAAACAATGATGACATTTTCACTTTACAGACTTCTGATTTTTTGATGTAAGGTTGATTTTTTTGGGGATGTGTGTGTATTTCTAAGTAGCCTAATTTGGAATTTGTGAACATTTGTTAAACACATGTCAAACACATTTATAAGTAAATCAAGCAAAAGAAGTACTTCAAGAAGAAAAGATTAATTGTAGAAGGCCAAAATACAGGCTATTAGCTCTTTGGTATGATGAAATAAATTGTAACTATTTTACCAGTAAAATTGACTATAGCCTAAACAATTACTTTTCTTTTGTTGAAACATGCCTGAAAACCATTTGCAAGAGTTTCCAACCATTTTAAGAGAGCTGTTTTATTTGCTTTTAAAAATATTGCTATTGATTGCTATTTTTATTAAAAATCTAGCAAAAAAGGAACAGCAGGAGAGAAAAATAATCAATTTTATAATTAAAACTCCATTTTTCCTGTAAAAGTCACTCATAGTTTGCAGAATCCTTAAAATGTCTAGAAGAAAATATATGAATTAAAGATTATGACATTTATTTTATTGAAGACTACTTAATTGGTTTCAGTCCTGTTACCTGAGAAAACTGGCCACAAGACAGCTAAGGAATGCTTTTATTGATCAATATACCTCAAGCAGACAGCAAGAGGCAGGAGCCTTCCTTACACGTGTTAAAATATAGGATTTAGATTTAGCAATTTAACCAGTAAAATAAAACAAAGTATGTGTTCTGAGTCAGCCTGAAATGTTATTGTACTTTATAGGGGTCAACCTGAAATGTTTATTTCCACTAGAAACAAATATTTCCTTTTCAGCGTTTGACTATTAGTTCCTAATTTTACTTTAATAACCTTGTTTTTTGAAAAGGAAAAGAAATGCTTAATTATGAAATTACTAGTTAGGAAATGAGAAGTCAAAATACACTGAAAAACACACAGGTAGTATGCTTTCACTTTATTCTTTCTTATTTTTATCTTTTTTTTTATTCTGTATTCCTTAGTTTCTTCAATGGAACCTAATTTTCCTAACAATTTTAGAAACTCTATTTTAGGGCAAATTCACAAGCTTGCCAAAATTGATATTCTGTGTGGAAATCTCCTCTCCTTTGCTTTTCAGTCACATATGCTGTTACAGTACTACCTGTTTTCACGTGTTTAGAAACCAACCAGGTCAAAATGGACAAACAGAAACTGGAAAGGGTGAAGTGGTGACAGCAGGAAACGTACCATGGGGCTCTTGCCATGTGTCCCATGGTAAAGATGACTCTGTTTCAAGATAAGGTAGCTCTGAGGGGAAAAGAAGAAATTAAAAAGTACAAGGGAACCAATTTTCTTTCAGGAGGGGGGAATCGAGTTTTTAAACAAGCATCTGGGTTTACATAATAATAAATCTAAATGCTTCAGATCTCAGTAGTGAAGCTGCGGTGCTTGGGCTATAATACCAGAATACAGTAGTAGTTGAAAATACCACTGCAGCTTGGAGAAGTGCTCCAAGGAGTGTTCTCAGCGGTGGTCTGGCCTGGAAAAAGTGAGTTTAGTTATCTCCAGTTACATGGGTAGTTTACTGAGAATGGTACACTCAGGCTGCCTGCTTAGTGCTCTGAGGATGCTTGGTGATAACCTTTGCAATTCTTCTTAAATAGACAATGTTTGCACTGATTTCAGTGAGAGTTTGTCTAGCTTTTGGGCTTCTGGATGAAATGATTTTCCAAGAACTCAAACAAGCCATTTCCACTGAAGTTCATTTCAGCAGAACGATATTCAAGCTTACACACACACCCATGCATACAGTCGTACCCACCCAGCCACCTTCTTGTGCTAATATTATATTACTTTAATGCTGAATATTCTACTACTCTAATTCTGCTCTATGCCAGTCTGATGGCAAAATTCTTTTGAATAAATAAATAAATAAAGTAACACAATATGTTGTCACCTTAAAGCAGCAGGAAAAAGAAATGAAGAATTTACTACGTAATATATATTCTTTGACCATTATCTGCCTCTGCAGAGAAAAATTAGAAAATTCAGCTGTTTCTGGCTAGATTCTTGTGTCTGCTCTACTACTTTTATATTGTCTAAAAATGAAAGAGTTATGTCCTCAATTCCATGAGGGAAGCAAGGATTGCGTCAGGCTCGAGTTGTCTCCTGGAGACATCTCACTAGGTCTTAGCATGGTACCAGATGAAAGGATGAGTGACTGGGAGGTCATTACCACAAGGTGAAGGAAGTTTCAACAGCTCAGAATTTACAACACTTCCAAGTTCCCAAAGTTTTCCTTCAGTATATACAGTCAGCAACTGAAATGAGATTTAAAAAAATGGAAATTTCCCCCCAAAAAAAACAAACCAAAAACATCTGCATGTAAATGTACCACTTCTATTCCTAAGAAGCTATTATATCACTATTATATCATTATCACAGTAATTTAAGGTAAAGCATTGGCATATTAATACCTTTTTCTGCTATGTGTCCTGTCATAGCATGTTTTGAATTTTAATATAAGAACCCTAAAAAAGTTAGCATTGAATTATGATTACTCTTGAACTTTTTTCCCCTTTTAGCCATTCATTTTCCTTCCATGATTGTCTGCCTACATACCCTCCTCACATGGTTAGTGGTGAAGGAGGTCTCTTCCTCCACAGAAGCTCATGAGGAGGAATGCTGTGCCATTTGACCTGGACAAACTTGTTGAACACCCATCGTCTCCTCCAGGATTGCATCTGTTATCAGCTCTGTGGATTTATTCTCTATGGATAAGCTGCGGCTGAGTGATGTCTCCTTGAAGAAACACTACCAGAAGGCATGCAGTACACTACTGTACATATACTATATATAGGTCCCACATCATAGAGATCTTGAGAAATCTTCATACTATGGGTTTGACAACTTCTACGGCAGATAAACTTTTTGCTGTTTGGTAAATGAGAGAAGGTGGTATTTATCTGAGGGAATCTAGCTGAATTTTATGCAAGATTTATTTTTATATCTTTTTCCTGTGAGTTTCATCAGTACGTAGGTTAAAAGCTTGAGTCTGTGAACTACCATAAACAACCCACCCCAATCTTTGCCTGAGTTAGGATATGGGAAGAGACACTGCACCTAATTATTCAGTCCCTCTTGTAGTTAGTGATTTTCTGTAATGTCACCCAACAGTATCTAGCTGCTCTATATTTGTCTACTAGTAGATACAATTCCATCTAAGTCACACACTCAGCCATGGGAGATTAGCAGAAATCAAAGCTATAAAAACCCCAGAATATAGTAAATCTCTGATTTGTTTGAGACACCCTTGGAAAAAATAGCTCAGAAAGACATACTGATCATAATCCCTGCTGATGTGAGGAGTATGACCTTTCATTGAACTCTCATGTATTAGCTTACTTACGTGTAGTGCTATACTGCTACGTCCATTAACACTTGTTAGTAAATTCAATGACTAGTGAGGCACAGCTATCTGTACTCCTGTTTCTCTTTTTAGCTATTCTAAAGACTTAAAACTTGGGTGACTTCATCTGTTTGTCCCAAACCACCACATTTTCCCATCTGTGCTGTGCAACGCACAGAGAACTTCCCTAATGTGGTACAATGTTATGTGTGTCCATGATGTGTCCCTCAGTTACGGCCAATATATAGAGCCCCACTGCTACTATGCATCTTATCTGCTTTGGGATCATATATCCAGACTACTAAACAACTACATTATCTGTAGACAAAGGAGACTTGATATATACTAAGCTGCAGATTGTACTCTGTGACTTTATTGATTTTTTTATTAAGATGTGAAATCTAATGAAATGTTAGGGGTTGAGCTTTAGTAGCAAATTTTTTTTTTTTTAATGTTCAATTCCCTTTTTATTTGCATAATGAATATTAATCTTCTAACTTAATTGGTTTTATTGATTCTTTTACGTTACTTATTTAAAATATTTATATGAGTAAATATCAGGTATTTTAAATACTTTGCTTGTAAACAGAGGTTGTAATAAAGAAGGTACATAATGAAAAACAGCGCTTAATAAAAGGAAAAGAAGTCAAGTCCAACAAAGTTAAGTTTGTGGAAAAATAAAATCTGAGCAATGGTTAAGCATTTCAGCAATGTGGGATATGAACAGGCAGTCAGACTTAAAAAAGATTTAATCACTTGTTTAAAGACAGGTAGGAGGGAGTTCTTGCTTTTCTGTAGTCTGACACTTTCTTGAATCCATCGTCATGAATCCAAATATTAATATTTGTTTTCTCACTGTGAGGCTGATGTCCACCCAGCTCTGGCCCCCTTATCATCAGAGACCCATGGGAATACACCTCTGGCCTCTTTTTCCTGTGAGCCCAGGAGGAGTCCCAGTGTTAACCAGAAGACAGATGATGCTCAGCAGGATCATATCCCCGCATGAATCTCCAGAACTAGAAGGAAGGAAGCGTTCCTGGACCACCCCTGCATAGACACACCTGGTGAAACTTTCTTTGAAAACTGAGGAAACAAGAAGTTTTTGTGCAATTTTTTTAAGGGATGATTTAACATAATTTTAATTCAGAGTAGACTATTTAGATTTTTTATTGTCTTTTTATTTCCTTCAAAGCCATTACTTAACACTTTAAAATTTTTTTCTGTTAGTAAAATTATATACTGCATTAATCTGCTCTAAAAATACTGAAGCTCATTATATTGGAATTGTATAGTTAGGGTAATTAAGTATTTTTAATTTCATAGAGTGCATTCACGGAAGGTGGTTCAGGAAAACAAGAAATGGTACAGTGACTTCAGATAACTTCTTTCATTAGCAAACGTGCAAAACCATCTTGAAAAGGTGCATTTCCAACACACCGCACCGGCAACTTAGCGAGAGGTTAGCTTAACGCGCAGAAGCGAGCGGGCAGCAGGCACAGGGCAGCCAGGCTCCTCAAAGGAAGATCTGTAAGCTGAGCCATTTCCTACAGAAGATGATGACAGCCCTACGCTCACAACCTCCAAAGTAAGTTAGGCAGAGCTCTGTCAAATGCAGACAGTGGGGATCTGGCCAACATCAGCCTTTAGGAATGCAAGGAACGAGGAAACAAGGTGCAAATTCGTAGTGAAAGTCTTCGCTGCCCTGAGCTGTGTCTCCACAAACTGGTCAGTTTTCATCGGGAGTGAGAATCTTCAAAACCCACAAAAGTGGATTTGAGAATAAAATCGTTTACACCCAAGTAGCAGAGAGACTTCCAAACCTAAAAATTGTATCATTATTCTTTCTAAATGCAAAGAAATGTACTAACAGTCAAAAGCAACATGTTTCTTATGGTGTATTTTCTCATATTTCCTTTAAGAAATACTTTAATGGAAAGTATTAAGGAGTAACTAAGAAATCTTTTCAATAATGTTCATTTTCATTCTGAAATTGGTAGTAGGACTGTTTACACTAAATATTTTTGCCACAAAGTCTATCTCATAAAGCAGATCCTGCAAAAGGTGTGTAACACTTCCTATTAAAAATGTCGGTGTTTATTTCTGTGTTTTATTGATTGCTGTGTTCTACTTTCCTCATCCTTGATGCAGTTCACTTCGCTTGTTCCTACCAACTGTCCCTCTGGCGCTGGCCTCACAGGCCGCGTGTGCTCTGTCCTGCTAATTTGTCAGCAGGGAACCTGCGGCACTTACACCTGCTAAACTCTGGGGAAGTTCTGGCTGTATGTCCGGCAGTTGGAAAAGTTTCTGCAAAATTTCAAAATAGTCTCTTGGGACAAAAGGCACAAATAAAAGAGCTTTCATGAATAAAACTCATATCAGATCCAGGTCAAGTTTATTAGAATATTTTTGCTCACTTTCATAATTACGGAACACTAATTTTGGTATGAGCTTTCAAGTTCGTATTATAAATCACTTTCCTGAAATAAATTCATTGAGATTAAAACTAAGCCACATGAGGTTTTCTTTTCAACAATGCCAAAATTATGTTTTTTCATTATTTCAGTAATGTTTTCTTCACTTTCTTTGAACTTGAACCAACTCCTTCATAACTAAACAGGGGTATAAAACCGGAATGCACAGACCATAAAATCATGTTAATAAACTCATCGAACTTGGTCTGCAAAGCAGTTAGGTTTCCTGACCATCCTGTTTCTTTTGCAAGGTGGTATGGAACCTCTTGCAAAGGTTATTAGGACTTTTTGTGTTTCTGAAGTGAAAATATGTATTTATAACCACATCCATCTGCTTCAGTCTGCAAAACTACTCTGACTAAAAGTCTTTCTAAGAAAAATGACTGTTGCCTGTTTGTAGGAATCTACGCTCAGATTCCTGTTTTAAAAAAGTCTTGCCTGCAACCTGAACCTATTCTTTTGGAATATAATAGAAGATTTTCCAGTGATTTGTCTGGAGAATGTATCTAGATATAAGATTCTCAACATTACAAAGCAGATTTAATATCCATTTCATTTCTCTCAAACAGAAATCACTCCGCAGTAAGTGTAAAGCTCATTCCAACTAGCCATGACAGCAGGTGTCCCATCCTGAGCAGAGGGGTTGGACCAGATCACCTCCAGAGGTCCCTTCCGACCTCAGGTCTTCTGTGATTTTATATATAGAAAGCTTCATAAAATTGCTGATGAGTAATCTCCTGTCCAAATCTAAAAACTAGTGAATAACTCATCAAGAATTAATTCAGATGAAACAGTCTTTTTAAGTCTGACTGATTTGTAGTTTCAAAAGCTATGTTGGCTGAGTCTGGTCTGAAAGCTGAGACAGTTTCTTCTCCAGAGCAGTTTTACTTTGTTTACTTTTACTTTACTTTTTCACTTTATTTTTATTGACTGATTTATTTGTATTTGTATTGACTGATTCTAAGTTCCCATTAATTCTGCCCAGAGAGGTTTTAGAATGTCTGTCCTTGGAGATATTCAGGACTTGACTGGATATGACCCTGAGGTATGTGATAAAACTTCAAAGTTGGAACTGACTTTGAGGATGCTTTGGACCCATGGGGATTCCTTCCAACTTTAACATCTCTGTCTTTCCAGCCCCCCAGTTTTATACTGAAAGTTAAGCTGATACTAGAAATAAAAATGTGACATTTTGGGGTTCATTCCTCTCTCAACCACAATCAGTGACAAAAAAGACTTAGATATTTGTCTTCTCGGCAAAACCAATCCTTTTAAAATGTTACCAACTTGAAAAAGTCACCTGTATGTCTTAAGGTCTCACACTGTTACAGGAAACTTACTGTAGCTCTACCGTTTATTTCATAGCATAAAAAATTAATGATCAGTGTAACTTCTGATTATAACTGATTATTATTTATTCAGAGATGAGGATATAGATAACCATTGAGCAATTTCCATATTTCAGGTATTTTTAGAATTTTTATTAAAAGTCCTTAATCCAAATAAAATGGAAAATGTGCTATTCTGTGGTATGGTGTATCAGTCACCTGTGTAATTACCGGTCCAGGTTTTTTACAGAAACTGGTTGGTTCCAGAGCACAAATGACAGAATAATTAGAAACTGATTACAGCTTGCTTTCTGTCCAGGAAAATGCACACTAACCTGGCTCAAAATGGTGTGAAAGAGCTGTGGGACTTCTTCACTTTTGTTTAGGTGCATAAATCTTAGATTAGCTAGGAATTCTTGGGTTGTGTCTGCTTGCTGCTCTGTTCTTGTCTTTCTCTTATGTCAGAATAGGAACGAGGAAGACAGCACAGTCCTCAGCTGGTGTAATCAATTAGGGATTCCCCTTGTACATAGGAAATGATAGTCGGACAGAGAAATTGGTTGGAAAGGCAGGAAAAAATCCCCAAGATCCTTGGTGGCTCCTTATTTATGAAGATGTAGTTTTAAGTCATCGAATAAAGTAGAGTTTAATAATTAAATGCATCCATTTTTGCCATTCACTCACTTAGGTTTGAACATATTTCCAGGCAGTCAGTTTGTGCCCAAAAATATGAGCATTGTAACCAAATATGCAATAGCCACACTGAGTCACTTTTATGCTTGGTTTTTCACCACAAAATCATGAAGAAGGTTTCTGACTGAAACGTTAATTAAAATGCTTTTTTAACCACTCTAAAAGACAACCCTGAATAAATTAGAGGACACGGTGATTTGAAAAAGAGAGTAAAGCTCCATTTGTGTGCTTGTGTGTGCTTGGGAGGGGAAAGGGTCAAACCAATTTGAAATGTGTAGAGCATGAAGCTCTAAATTATACAAGCTTCACAATGCATAAAAGCTATGTAGTCTGTGTGCATACATCTGCTGAAAGCAGGTGGGAAAGAGATAAAAATGTTGCTTCACTTTTTTCCTTGCAGAGTTGTCAATGCTTTTAAAATCCTCCTAGTCTTTTGAGCTATTTCAGAGTTAACAAATGTAGTCTAGAGAAATGGGTGAGGAACTCTAATACCCTGGAGAAGCAAAAAGGATCCTTTTCATATAAATCACAGTTTATATCAGCAGTTTCTGGATTTTTACAAGTTTTTACAAGTTTTAATGATTTTCTCATTTTTCTACTAGAAGAAGAGTTAGTTTCTTTGAGAGGAGGATGGTCAGCTGCTTAACAAAATTAATTTTCTTTTTACTTCCATTTCAGGTACACCCAGAATTTATGAACTCAAATTTAATGAAATTACCTTTCATGTGAAATATGCTAGTATTTCTCCTGTCCCCACTCTCCCCACCAAGCTATGGTGGTGCATGTGTTGTTATTTACAAACACTCATATTGCAGAACTGTCTGGAGAAACAGACCCATGAGGTCAGGATAAGAAAGGAGGGGTATAACATATTCTTTTTTATCTCGGCATCAGTATTCAGGGCCAAAATAAATCTTCCTCCTTTAACTGTTTGCAATTGAAACACACACCTGTTTTCTAAATGGCTTTGTAAGGACAAAGACAATGTTTTAAAAGGCTCACAATCATGAGAAGATAAGACTGTGACCCTCCATCCTCCCACGGTCTAGTGCAGTGTGGGAAGAAACCATGGGGCTGCTGCTCTTTGCTGCAGCTATATGCTCCCCTTCTGCAGCCTGGCTCTAGGTGGCACTTTTTTGGGCTCCAATTGCCCTCAATTCTAGGATGTGCAAAAGCTTGACGATAACGTCACCACTACGGGTGGGTACCACCCATGCTGTCGTCCAGGCTGGCTGACTACCAGGCATGGACATCTGGACGTGCGCTGTACAGTGGCCACTTGTTCACCTACCTGGTCACCCTCAGAAATGGCAACTCTAAATGGAGTCTGCAGCAGGGTCAAAAGATGATAGCTCAAATTCCTAATATACAAGGGCTTGTCAACACGATAGCAGGTTTTTCTTGTGCTTTTACTAGCCTTTCATAAAGAAGGACTCTACAACTGCTGGAAAATGTCTTGTCTTCTGCTGGCACCAGTGTGGGACCTTCAGGAGGCAATAAACCTGCTCCTGGGGGTACTTCCCCAGGTGTTGATTGCGTGGACGTGAAATCATGGTGGAGAAATCAAAGCAGACAGCATTACCCAGTGAGAAAATTGCCAAGTGATAGGAGCCCCTCAGACACTGTGAAGTAAACTTCAGTAAGGAGTGACTTTGGTGTGGAATAGCTGAGATATCAAGAATTGAACATTTCTTTCTTTGATATAAAAGAAATGTGTCTCTTGCCTGCTGAAAATAGAGGTTTGTTAGGCCGCCTTTGGTAGATAAATAAACACTTTCTAAGGATTTTCTAGCAGGTGAAATAAAGGAACTGAAGTTTTTCATAATATTTGACCTCTGTAAAATGTGACTCCTACAAATAACTCTCAGATTCTTTCTGCTTTCTGCTAAAATATCATCTTATCTTTTCACTTTATATTTAAACCTGGCATATACTTTTGTCATATTCATTTTGCAGACAGAACTGTGTTTGCATTTGAAGGGGTAACAGACATTATAAACATATAAACCACTACTTTCATAAGAAAAATTCCCTGAAGGTGAGAGAGGAAGCAACTGGTGGAAGTTATCATTCACACAGGCAGGAGGAAATACAACTTATAGGAACAATAAAACTTTGTCACTCTGGATGACACGGTTTCAAATAGGGAAAATATTGCCATATATTTAATACAAATATAATAAACTTGATGATGAAAATGCATTATTATAGCATATTAATATATTTAAGCTATTAATTAAGTAATGTTTCAGTGATTTTTAGGTATACGTTTTTTAGACTATGACCTACTGTGTCTTCTGTGCGTCACTGTTAAGATAAGAAATTCAGAACAAAGATCCATTTAGTTAAGTGTCACAGTTACTCTGGCAGTAACCGTTCGCAGATGATTAGCAGAAAAGAGCAAGAACAGGACAGTTATACAGTGACACTTTCCCTGGTGTGCCATTCCAGCTTTCGGCAATCTACAGTTTAGGGACTTCCAGAGCCAGAGATTGCATTTGCATCAGCATACTTAATAGTCTCTCGTGAACCTTTCTTCCATGAATTTACTTTAAAATTTAGTTTCTGAGCCTATTTATAATCTGGCCTCTGCAACAGCTTGTGGCAACGAGTTACTTAATTTAACTCTATGATAATTTCACTGGGTGTCCACAGTTCTTCCATCACAAGAAACTATAAGAAGTCATAGAAAATTGCTGTGCTAGCCATCTTTGTAATATCTTCTCTTTTCCAAGCTGAAGAGTCCTAATTTAGTTTTTCCTGATAGATAAGCTACTGCATACCTCTGGTCTCTCTTGTAGCCTTTCTCAATCCATGTTTTAATTCTGTGCTATTTTGCAGATGAAATAAGAAAGTCTGTAGGTAAACAATGTTTCATCTGTGACCTAACAGTGGAAGGAGTTATTCTCAGTTCTTTTCCTAATCCATTTTACATTTTATTTCCTTGGTAGATTGCTATTGAGAATTGACTTGATATGTTTCAGTCCTCCTATAAAGACTCTATATTCTGTTACCTGCATAGCAATTGTCAGTTGGAACAGGCTGCCCGGGGAGGTGGTGGAGTCACCATCACTGAAGTGTTCAAAAGACATGTGGGTGTCACACTTCAGGACATGGTTTAGTGGACATGGTGGTGTTGGGTTGATGGTTGGACTTGATGATCTTAAAGGTCTTTTCCAACCTTAATGATTCTGTGATTCTGTGAATTTATAATACATCATGGTGTACATATAGTTCTTTACTACAGTTATTTTTCTTTGCATTTATGAATTGCAAGTCTGCCATTTTTGCTATTTTTCTTTTTTTTCCTATTTATACAGTGTCATAAGAACATTCTACAATGCTTCTCAAAAATTTCATTTCTTCACTACCCTAATTATTTTTGTATTGCCTACAAACTTTGTGGCCTCTGTAATCGGTCCCTTTTTCAAGAATATGATTTGTTAAGCATAGCACAGGTCCTAGCACAAATCTCTACAGGACTCCTCTGGCACTCTCCAGCACTGAGAATGTCAGTCTTTCATTCTTAATCTTATTAACACAGTCGTCACTAAAGCTGGATGATGTGATACAAACCTTATTCTTACTTTTTAACATTTGTTTTGTTCAGTGGCTAAATAATTGCAAAATAATTTATTCTTGCAGAATATGTTTTAAATGACAGTACAAAATTCCAGTGAACAAATGGACACAATTAAATTTTAATAAGTTCTGAATTAGTCTGTCTTGTTGAAGATAAACATCAGATTTGATTAGTCATAAAATGAGTCTGAATTCAGTGTGAAAATATATCTGCTTTGTTATGAATCTATGCCTGACAAGCATGAAATATATGTTATTGTTCTCTTTAACTAGACAGAAATCATTACTTGAATCTATAGCATGTAATTTTGTGCAGGAAGCTGAGTTATATTCTGAGATTAATGAAGGAGAAAAGAAGTTGACAGTCTTAGGTCCTAATGTCTTGGGTTTATAAGATATTATGACATGCTTAATTTGAAGAATCACTTTTTTATATAAGTATGCACATGCTTAATTTGAAGAATCACTTTTTTATATAAGTATGCATGCACATGTTATCTCTTGGAAAGGACAAATATTCCTTGCCCACCTCCAACAGATGTTTATTATACCTGTTCTTGCAGCTTCAAATAAATGACACTCCATAATAGCCCTACAGAGCCTGATCTGGGACTCAGGTATCAATCCCTTTGAAAATCCTTCTTCTAAATCCAGCCTAACTCTTACTTTGTGCAAGCAAGCTGATCAGTTTTCTTATCTCTAAAAGACTTCAATATAAGTGTATAAAACCCTTCCTAAAAAGAAAGGTCTTTTTGTTCCTTTTTCAAGCTTTCTTAATTAAAAAATATCCCTTTTGTCCTTCTCTTTACATCGAATTTTCCAATTTTCTAACCCTTTCTTAAACCAAACATAGTTCAAGTGTAGCTAAAACTTCTCCATGTTTTTCACAAAGATTATTTCACAGGTCTTACTCCTGTTTACATTCACATATCAGCATATTGTTTACAGCAGAATACCATTTTTACTCATTGAGCATGATTCTCACATGCTGGATCCTTAATGCTTTGAGCAGGGTTGTTTATGTGAGCTCTTCACCCCATATGATCAGTTGACATTCATCACATGACAAAAATGAGAAGTGGCATAACATCAAATAAAGGTCAAAATGCTCATTTACCATCCCAAACTGAGTGTAGATCAACTGCTAATATTGCAAGAATTTAAAGAAACACACCAGTTATTCTTTAAAAATTCTTCCCTACCAGTTCTATACATTGAAAGAAACTACAAAATATATTTAATCTTTTCTGTACACAGCATTAATTGAATTATTTTATGTAATTATTTTGAGATAAATTGCATTTTTTTTATACTTTCTGCAGTTTGCAACCAATTAGAAAAAAAATGCATACTTTTTCATCTTTCTTGGGAACACCAAACTTCTTTGGGTAACTTGGTTTTGCGATAAAACCTCTGGGTGCTAAAGGATTTATTTTTTTTTTTTAATAAGTTTTTCAAGTTTCTTTCAGATAATATTATTGAATAAAAACAGCTACTGAATATGCTGAATCTAATAACAGTCTTGAATCTTTATTTTTATTTCTTGGTGTATATGTTCACTTGGTTCATAGTTAAACTTCTTCTACTTTCCATTATATTGTTTTCAGTAAGATTAATTTTTGATACAATTTGTTGTCTATTGTTACAGTTTCTTTTAATGGCTTTGTCTGGTAAACATTGTTGATATATTCTGGACTTATAAAAAATATAGCTGTACTGATGGGAAACATTCATAACAGTTAATGCAGGTCATGAAAATAAGTTATGATAGCAAGCAAGACATTTTTATTATCTTAGCTAAACATTTTTGGATTGTTGTTAGTACAGGGAGATTTGCTACTTCCTGAACTGAAGTTTAGGACTTTTAAAAAGTTGTTTCCTCTCCTTTCTTCCTCCCTTCCTGTCTTTTTTAAGCTTTAAATGCTTGACATATTCTGCAATGTATTTAGTTGTACAAAATTAATTCACTCCTCACCTCAATGAGAGCTGGAAATATACACTGACCAAGTGTAATTGTGAACTGTCATTCATTAATTAGCACAATGTTTCCAAATCTCTTATTGCCACTCTGCAATCCTCATTTTTTTTACATTTTATGATGAAATCACACCCACAATGCTCAATCAGGTGGTAATTCCAATTTAGGAGGAGGAAGTGTATTGATTAAAAATATTCAAGGGGGAACTGGAGATGCTTTGGACAATGACACAGGCCCTGATTTCGGGAGTTGAACGTGTGGTCCAGTGCAGTAAAAACACTACCAACAGAGAATGTACCAGCAGCGTTGTTCAGTTTCACTTCTATTAGCCGGCACTATACTTCATGTATCATCAAAACCAATAACAAACTAATTATTTTAGAAATAAAATATGCAAACATTGCAAACAATCTATCTTCTATTCTGGCATTACCCCAACTGTTAGAGGAAATATGTACCAGTAGAATTATAGGAATTATTAGATACATAAAATTTTGCAGTGTTGTTTCAAATCCTAATATTGATTACTGTTTTCACCCCGGGCAGAATAAGCCCTGAAAAGATTACTTCAAAATATTATTATTTTGAAAATATTGTTTGAAAAATTACTTTGAAATATTTGAAACAAGGAGAAAGCTATTAATCTATTTCTATTTTCCATTTTACAACTAATATGATAAAAATGGCCAGAAAACAAAATTCCCTTTCATGCGTGCACAGTGGCTTCCTTTGTTAAGCCTGACTAGGATGGCTGTTCTGTGACACTAGGGACAAGTTGTCTACCATAAATGGTCAATAACCAAAGAATCACTGTCACTAACAATCTTTGTAAAATGATCCATAATGTATTACTGTGAAACATAGATTTCTATATTTAGCCTTTCTTTCTATTTACATTTTGTCTGTCAACAGACTCTTGTTTTTACATGTTTATCCATTTGTATTCGAAACATCCTCCAATCACATTGTACCCACCAACTCTCTTCTCTCTGAACTTGCTGGAAAAAACTAAAAATCTGGGACTGACCTATGGGTGGAAAGGACAGAAAAAAAGTTACTTTTCCAAGGAGTCTGTCAAAATATGTCCCTACCATATCCACAGATGCACTATGAACATACCTACCCTTGCCATTGTCTTGACAGAATCTTGTTCCAACTAAGCACTAAAGGTTAGCAAAAGAAGTTCAGTATAGCAGCTGCCCTGTATCCTCTCATCTAGTTCTTTAAAGTTCATAATTTTGAGAATGATTACGATCTAGGCTTGTACCATATTCTTTAAAGATCTTCCACTGCATCATCTTCCTTACATGGGAAATGTTTGGGTTAAAAAAAAAAGTAACAAAAACGGCTTTTCCTTTAGAGAAAATGATGGTAGCTCTGCATCTGCGGAGTGTGTAAAAGCACCGGTGTAATCACTAATTTTTTTGTATGCATGCATATGATAAGAGTTGAATGTGATGTGAATTATTCCCTATTAACTAGTCAGGGCTTTTCACTTGTCCTGGCTGTAGCTGTAGACTTCTGTTCTGTGGAAGGGAAGGTGATTCTGTACTTGTGCTTGTTATGGTGCTGCAGAAGATCATACACTTTTGTTATGCTATGGCTGCTATGGCAATGTTGAATTGATGTCTTATGTCTTCTGGTATAATTCCTGGCACCACACACATACACACATCTATCAATAATTTTGTCCCTGTATTTGGCAGCCTGGGCAGGAGATTCACCTCAAGAAATCCTGTCATCGCTTTCCATGGCAAAAATACAGTGGTTCTGCCATGCCTGCGAGCTGTTCAAGTGTAGGCATAAGAGTGAATTTGCTTGACAGGCACTTTTGGAGGGACATTGTCATGTACCAAATGGCAGCTATGCTCACACAACAACATATAACAGCCTTTACTGAGGATTTTGCTTCTTGCTCCCAGCCCCTTCCCCACAATTCTCAGCCCAGTGTTATCTAGCTGTTGCCACCAACAAACCACATGCAGGCTAAGCTCTCCTGTTAGATTCAAGCATGAAGCTGGATTCATGAACTTATGCAGATTTCCCCGTGCATGAACTTCTACACCAGCCTGGCGTATGAAAAAACTTGTGAAAAGCCAACGCCTGAAACATGGACACGTTTTACGCACTCTTCACGCTGTCACTGTGACTCTTGCCACGTACTGGAAGTACCTTTAAAATAAGTTACTGCCTGCAGCTCTCTGCCTTCCCTGTCACAGCTGGGTGGCTCACTTCATGGGTTGGAGAAAGCTGTAGTACAGGTAGGGCAAAGAGGTATAAAAAGAAATATTCGTTGCAAAGCAAGAATACTTCTTATTCCAGTTCTACCAAAAGATTCTGTAAATCGAAGGAAAAATCTATTGCCTTGAGCTGAATATATATCACTGGGTTTTATGGCCTGTGTGTTATTTTCTACCCAGTTGTGTCTAATTAATGACAGAAGAATGTGGTTTATGATTATGATGATGCAAAGGTTCTCTGGTTTGCTCAGACTAGTAATAAAGCTGTGTCTGCTGAGAATGGAGAAAATTGATCAAATGACAAATTATCTCATTCAATATTACCTGAATTTGGAGGATTTTGCATTCAACATTGGCAGTTAATGTATTTTAGAAATGGAATACGTATCGTGTATTATATATACCTGCAGTATTTGCTGTTATTGGATCTGATCCTGGTTACGGCCAGAGCAATAAAAGGCACTCTGAGATGATATTAAATGGGGCAGCTGAGTATTTTTTGTGGAGTTGGGACCCTGTGCAGTAGGTTTGGGAGGGAACAGAAATGGAAAATATGGCAGGGGAGGAAAGATACTGCTGGACTGCTGCACTGACAAGTTCTGCTGCAGACACCTCAGAGCCTGTAATTAGCTCTTGTAATGTGTAACAGTCCGGAGGGGACCCAAAACTGTGACTGAAACTTAAGGGCTGTGTCCAAACACTTCTCTTACAAAGTTCTCAGAGGTAGCTTCAAAGCAAAATTCCTTGTCTGCCATAGCAAAATCAACCTCCCTAGAGCACCGACTCCAGGAAGGTCAGGACTCGTGCTTTCTTTTTTCTCGCTCAGCTCAGCTTCAGCTCCCTCCAGGGCGTAACATTACAAAGCCTGAACAGCGTTATCCTCGCTGGTTGAGTCGGCACCAGGCAGCACTGACTGCCACGTGGCGGCTCTCATACCGCTGCTCTGGCACTACCTCCCGTCCCAAGCGTGCTACCGGCAGCGGTGTGCTTCGGTGTTGGTCGGGGGTGAAATGACATGGATTGCAGTCCAGCTCTTTCTACTCCAGATGACCTAGGAAACGTGATCCTGCACCACGCAGATCTGAGATCAGAGTCCTAACTCCCAACCTGCTGAAGGTGAGACAGCTCTCTGCCGTTTTTCCATTTGCCTTTGGCAAAATAGAATAGGACAGGACAGGACAGAACAGAACAGAACAGAACAGAATAGAATAGAATAGAATAGAATAGAAGTAAAATATTTTCAGTTGGAAGGGACCTACAATGATCATCTAGTCCAACTGCCTGACCAATTCAGGGCTGACCAAAGACCAAGAGCATTCCTCTTTCAAAATGAATATAAAGAACATCTTTATGTTTATTTATACCTAAGGTGAATCAAGGGTTTTCATTAAATTACTCATCTTCTCAAGCAATGGCATGAGGATAAGACAAATTATAAGACATGACATCTGATAGCCTCTGAGGGAATGACAGCAGAGAAATAACCTCCACAATTTGGACTTCAGCTGAGATTATGGTGTTGTAAATTAAAAAAAAAAGTAGCATTAGTAACACGATTTTGTTATTTGTTCTGCACTGTCTGTTTTGTGTCTGATGCAAAATTAGATTCTTCATCAGCCTCCGTTATACAGCCATATATAATTAATAAAAATACAAAAAAAGCTTCGTGCTTAAGTGTATGGCAAATAATCGTACGTGTTTACAACGTGCAATGCAGTAATGAAGTGATCTTGCTTTGTATCTTAGCGTTCAGAAAAAGCAGTCAGATCAGGAATTCATTACCTGAGCTGCTTCACAGACTCATAGTCAGGAGTCTTTGATAGGAATTTAAAATTGACTCAGTGGGAATAGCAGAAACAAGGGCTAGAAGGAGAGAATTTAAGGTGTTAAGATCTGTTGAAAATATTGACTAATTAGGAGTGCAGTTTGATGATATTATCTTGTTTATTAACCATATAAATAAAAATATTTGGAGTATTAGCAATTTTAGTTGGCAACTTTGCTGATTCTGTGGTACCTACCATGTAATATTATTCCTTTAACTCGACATTGTTACAACAGTATTACCAGTACCCTTCCAGCCATTTCAAAATAAAAGAAAAACAGCCCTCCCCCCACCATATTCTTAAATTGATTAAAACGTTGTGAGCCTATAAATAATCATAGGAGTCCTTTTTACCTGCCTTAAAAGAAAACAAACTACGTTCACAAGCTTTTCTCCAAACCTGTGAACTTTTTACTTCTCCCTGAAGATTGTATTATTTTGCAGTATAAAAGCAACAGCAGTGGGGGCTGTACGAGAAATAGCTTTCGTGATGATTAACACTACTGATATCACTCAGGGAGCTGAGCCTTATCTTAAGGCATGCCCTGCGTTATACTAAGCACAGTGACCAATCTACTAATGACCAAAGTATTTTTTTTCATAATTACTTGTTATCCAATATGTTGAGGTAACATGTTTAAAATGATTCTACAGGAGAGGTTATCTATGCAGTCAATGATCACTCAGGGTGGTATTGCAGGGCCGGATTCCTTTGGCCCTTTCTGAACTCCACAGTGGGGGGTTTCTGGCATCAGGCACACCTCAGCACTCCCTCTGAACAGTAGCCACCAAGATGAAAGGGACGGTCTAGCTCCTGCCCTTTTGGTGAATTTATTTGAAGAGGGTCAGCAGAACACCAAGTTGAAATTAAACCTCCCAAATGTCCTGCTAGCCTGGAAGTAAGTAGGACTTCTATGTCTCTGGAGGTTTCTAGAACTGTCCATGTTTGCTGGAACTGTCTGAATTGAAATATTTTCCCTTAGTCGGTGTATTCCAAGGACCTCAATGTGCTAAAGTATTAGTTTACCAGGATTTCTGAAACAGTGTCAGCCTTTCATGTCTCAGGCACTTTTCAGAGCACACAGAGGTTCCCGGTGTGCTCCCAGTCCCCACCATCCACTGTGCACGTGCAGCAAAAGCGTAGCCAGACTGGGGGCTCAGTGAGTGCTCAAGCCCTCCTGAGCTCTTGTACTGAGCCTTGCAGCCTGGAGGCTCAGGCGGGCTGACCGTGCTCTGGTGTGGTGCAAACAGTGTTCCTGAGCACCAGGAGGATGCTTGGGACCCCATCTACGACCAGGCAGCAGCAAGGATGGAGAACACAGAGGTAACAAATCCACAAACCCACTAAGGTCCATATTTTATCTATTTCTCTACTGATGGAGATACAGGCAGAGTTTTCACCCAGTATCTCATCCTGGCTTATTGGTAACAAAGTTCATGGTTCATTTCTGACCCTCTGCTCTTGGAGATGGAGCCCTGTACAGTGCAAGGTGGATGTCTACACTCATCCAAGAGCTTGTTTCCTGGCACTCATGACTGCTTGCCAGCCTTCTAGCTCCAGCCTGCAATAGTGATAGGTTTGGAATAGGCATTTAGATCCTAGCTGAGGGTGAGACTCCACATGAAGTCTGTTAGGCTGAGACCCATTGCTAGCTATTAACATGTCTTTAAGTGTTCCTGTATCAGAGCCGAGCATTGATTAGATAGTTAATGTATATTTGCCCATATCACACTATACCTCAGGTACATCAGAAGAAACAAAGGTATTGGACTTCCACCAAAAAATTTCAACTTCAGTACCTGTAGTTACAGAGCCCGAGTACATGTTGAGATGCTATCCATCCACAGCTTTTACTGGTGGCAATGGGACTTAAAGCACTTGTTAACTTTAAAAATCAGACTAAAATTATTTAGGTGCTTTATAATGGATTTAGATGCTTTTCTTTGTTTTAGGATGATGTGTTACCCTTTTCAAAGGGGGAATGAGAAACGGTCCACTTTTCCTACTACATATAAAATAATCAGTTAATTAATAATAGAAGTGGCTGTGAAGTAGAACAAAGCCTCCTAGGCTAAAGTCCTGAAAGATTTGTGATGTAGGGTTAGCCATTTGTTCACAGCAAAGGCTAGAGTACAAAGTTGGCCGAACAATGAATAATATTCCTCTTGAAATTGCTCTTCTCTACTGGAAGAAGAAGACACTTATCCCCAGACAACTGCAATTAGAGTTCACAAAGACATACAGCTCACTTGGCATTCGATGGTCCTTTGTTTGGAGCCACAGCTGTGGTTCCAAGAAGCAAATCCCACAACATCAGGCAAGTCCAAAGTTTCCATGTATGGCTTCCCCCAGAGGCAGTTCTCTTGTTAAATATTCAAACACAGAGAGTTCATGTTCTATCATCAATATAAGCATTAAGAATTATAGTTACAGGAAGGAATCTGCAGTGATGACTTTTCCCTTATCATTTTTTTGCCTTGTCAAAAGGTATCTGTATCTCAGCCTCCAATGGAGGCAGCACTAGCTATTTTTCTTTTCCAGTCCTTAAAGCCACTATTATGCAGCTCATTTAAGGACTCCAATATATTCTTGTATGAGAGGTGTTGAAAATGACTGAAGTCCTGTAACTCTGAGGTTTTTTGTTCTGATGCAAAATGGTTTAGGATCCATCTATGGGATAAAATAATCTGGATTTCAGTGAGTCTGAATATTAGCTGGCATAGCTTTATAGAGGTGTGTTTACTACTAGCTACCTATGATTATAATCCTGCTCCTGATCTTCTAGGCACGAGAGCAGGAAAATATGTTCCTTTCATATCTGCACCAGAGAAAGACTAGAAGTTACATCATCCTTTGCCCCTTTTGGTCTTTGAAGTGGTTGTACTACTCATCTGCCTTTTAGTCTTTCAGATGCCACAGAAGACACAAAAACATATTTTGTTGGAGAGCATCATAAATATCATGGCAATTTCATACAAGGATAGCGGCATGTTTTAGAAGAGAAAAACTGTGAGAGCAGTAAGATTTTTTGAACAAGTGCACCATCATTAGAAAGAAAAGAAAAAGCAGAACACAGGTGTTTTATTCATGATACAGCTTTTTATGTCTCCTTTGTAAAAATAATAGCATGTGTAAGATATATTGCCATCCCCAGGAGGATATTAGGCAAGTGTTCTCCTCTAGCGAGATGACTTTCATAATCTCAAATACTCTCTATATATGCAATTACTGATGTTTTACAGTAGTTCAAGAACATTGTATTGATTGATTTAATCCTTGCTTTGGTGATGGCAAGGTGTTATATGGGTATAGCCTGTTGGTTCAGAGCTTGCACATTAACCTTCGTGATTTGTCTGTGTGTGCCTCTAAAGCAAAGGCATTATTCCTCTGCCCAGAGGCAACGATCAGTGACTGAACTTCAGAATGGCTTTCAGCACTAGTAGGAAATAAGTATAGACTCTAATCTCTCAGCTGCCTCTGTATATTCCTGCAGAATCATGGCTCCAGTGCGGGGACAACCCCCCACCCTCCAACTCTTTTAGTGGGAGAATGAAAGTAATTAGACTGCAATGTTCCCAAAGAGCCAGGTTTTTCCATTTGTTTGGTACTTTGTTCACTGGAAGTCTTACTGATGTCAACGGACAAATTTCAGTAAGATGCTACTTAACAGGAACAAAAATAATAGTGTCTGGCTCATAAAGAGCATGCTTTAGATATCTCATTATCATCAAAAGGACATAGTATAAGGTATATAAATGGCAACTCATAGGTTGGGTGTATGGAGAGGGGCTCAGTACAGCTGGCACATTTGGATACCACCGCTCTGTGTATGTGTGAACTGCTTCTTGGCAATCATTCTTGCAAATCTAATTAGGAATTGTCTTTTTACATTTTAGACATAAAAGACTGCACAAATGGAAAGCAGTCAATAACTTTCAGATACTTTAATTAGGAATGATCTGAATGGTGTGGTTATGCAGGGCGGGGCATGTGGACAAATTTTGCAAACAGCCTAATACAGCTGCAAGCTTCTGTTGGGAAGGATGAGGAATACGCAGGCTACATTAAATAGCAGCCTTGGGAAAGGTGAGAAAAATGTCCTAATTTATTGCATTAATGTTGTAATTGGGATCATAGTTTTTAGAGGTTGTGTTGAGAGCTCAATTTGTAAAATCAGACCTAGCACAGATTAGCTCACTTGGCATATCTTGGCATAATGAGAAAGCAAAAACATTCACAGGGATGATAAATCAGTTATCACTGGTAAGTATGACAATATACAGTCCTAATATATTTAATGTTGGCATAGAAGCTTAGTTCAGTTGCAGTTCTTATTAGATCTTATTTTCTTTCAGAAATCTGCCTGCCAAGAGCTAGAGGTAGCTGGATCCAGTGGGATGTTTTCTGTGCAGGCTGTGGTGGTTGCACATTCCCAGGTCCAGCCCGGTACTGAGGCTGAGCACATGTCCCCGATGGCCTCAAGAGCCCTAGACCTCCACCGAGGCAAAAAGCCTTTGCCAGCACCCACACAAATACATTACATTCAGCGCTCACAGATGTGATGGACACAGTGGCCGTCTCCCATCCCTCCTGTCTGGCTGTGGTCTCCCCTCCAGGTGCTGGCACCCAGCCTGGCGTGCTCCTCTGACCCTCTGCCCCTCACCCTGTGGCTGCTACTCAGCCTTTCCTCCTGCTCCCTTCACACACAGGCAGCACACCCACTCCCCGCAGTGAGAAATAGGCTTTAATAAGAGATCAAGCAGAGGGCTCAGTCAGGCAAGTGTGCTGACCCATATACGCTTGCCTGGCCGCTTTCGACCCTTTTGTCCTCTTTTCCTAATGCCTCTTCCTCCCTGATTCACATTGATCCATCCCTTTCAACACCTTTGGTCCTTTCTGTAAACATCTCATTTCACATTTCCACAATACTCTTGAAATATTGCAAAATGAATTTTATGTACTCCCAAAATTCTCTTCCACCTGCATCCCATAATAAGCCCCATAAGTCTTTAGGCAATCAGCCTGTCAGTTTGCACAGCCATCTGAAGGGAGTTTCTTTTGGTTGGCTCATCTTGCCTGAGATTGATGAGACCTTTGGGCAAGAATCAGATGATGTATAGACTTCCTCCCAAAGACTCTTGGCAATTTGTTCCCACTTTTCTGAATGAAGTCTTTTACACCCAAGAGCTAAACTCTGCTCTTTTGTCACATATGCTCAATGTATAACGCTATTTGTTCACACTGAGATACGAGTTCACCATTGACTCTTAAAAGCTCAGTTTTATATATCTGCTTGTGGTAGTTGGCAATTTTAACGTCAGCACCTACTTCCACTTACTAGAGAATTATTTTACACTGAGAGTCCTAGCAATGAAAGTAATGAAAAAGACAAATTAATTTTTATCTTTTGTTGTTGAACATTCCAGGAAATTAAGATATTCACATGAAAAAATAGATGTTAAAAACTAATGGGAATAGTTTTGTTTAAGAAAAAGTCAAATAACCTCAGAAAAATTAATCCGTTACCATTTAATTTAGAAATTTACAACAACAACAAAATTAAAGTTATCTTTTCTTGTTCCTCATTTTCAAACAGTATGCATGAGATGACCAGTTCACTTATTTTAATATACTTAAATTTTTAAATCAAATCAATCATTAAGCTTACAAAAGAGTCACCTGGTCTAGAATCCTACTAACACAAAATTATTAGGCTTACGTTCTTCTGAGGACTAACTGGAAAACAAAATAACAGGGATAGGGCAGGCAGCAAAATAAGGTTGTCAACAGAGTAGAGTAGCAAGAATTAAAAAGAGGTGAGAGTGAAAGTTTTGAGCCAGTTGCTCTGAGCACAGGCTGGGGACATGGCCAAACATCTAAGCCACCACTGGTACTCCCCAGTTTGTACCCACACAGCTGTGTACCTGAGTGCCAAGCAGCGACTTGGAGCTGAGAGCCAGCTGGCTATCAGCTGTCACCTTTCAGCCAAAAGCAGTAGGTTCCTGCCTGAGTCCTTCCTTAGGGCTCGCCTGCACAGAGCCAAAGGGGTTGGTTCCCTCCAACCTGGGGATGGAGGTGAGATCACACAGCCCAGAAACTGTTTAAGATGCTTAGCACTTCACCTCCCAGCTCAGGTTTTTGTGTAGCTTCCTTCCATTCCTCCAGCTGAGTACTGGAGGTCACACAGGCTTGCCCAGGAGGCTGTTTTGTCTCTGAGTTGAAGCCCTTGATATAGATTTCAAGTCCCGAGATGAGGAAATGTGTCCCAGGTTTAGGAATTTGCACTGTGAGACCCAGGTGGAGGGTGATTTAAAAATGGTTACAGCTTGCCAGAGGAGACCTGCCTGGCAGCTTACCAGCCACGTAATGTAAACACAGGCTTGGCTACGGTGATATAAGGAATGAATGTCAATGAAAATAAAATCACTGTGGAAATAACGTGTACCATACACCCATCTATGACTGTAAGTTTGAAGACTGTTTCCCTCCTATACAAGTACAGTCTTCCTTTTAGTATTTTCAAATTCACTGGAAAAACTAGAAAGGAAAAATACACATTCTGGAATGAAAAAAAACCCCTCACTTCTTTCCATGCATGCTCTGCACTCATTTGCATGCTCTACAAATCTGAAATAGTTAAGTTCATTCATGTGTGAATTTAGTGGAGTTTTGAATTAATACAAGCCTTTGTGAAACTCATAAATCATCTGAAGTCACATTTTCATCAGAGTCAACAGTGTTACCCCTGAACTCATAAACATAAAAACCTTAAAGTGAATTTATATACTAAACAGTACACAGAATACTGTGAAAGCTGGTGCAACATTATTTAGCTCTCTGCAGCAAAACAGGAATGATTTAAGCCTCAAATTTTGTTAGGAGTGTAGTATAGAAATTGAAAGCATAACATGAATTTTTTTTTGTTCCTGGAATTATCATTGAGCAAGTGGAAAAAACATACCGTGAATGGCAAGTTCTAATTAACTGTGGTCAAGGTGGACATTTATCCTGTTAAAATTTCTGTGGTGGTCACTTATTCAATGAAGGTAAATTTTGTAATGTAACTGGAAAGATATTAAGTGTCCTGAACTTCCTTTGAAGAACCTCCGCACTTTGCAAGATTGGCTCTTCCGTTTTTGAAAGGCATCTTGCATTAAGAGGAAACAGCATATATTAAAGGGCAGAGGAGATATGGCAGAGAAAGCAAACTACTTTATAATCCATAGAAATTTTTAATATATATTGATGAAAACTTGTATTGAGCAACAGAAAGCACTTCTAAAAAAAATCCTCTCAGACTGTGGTATGTGTATTATACAGTGCCTGGAGATGGTAACACCACATCTATCATGGAACATCACATAAACATACAGCTGGTGCACCATGGTCACCTATTGCTTTATGTTACCATTCAACATGGCTCTGACAGGAAGATGTGATATTGAAGATCAGCAAATCACAGAAGTTTAAAAACAGGCCTGTATGCGAAGTTCTTTTACTCTAAATCCTCTGGGATCTTTAATCCCTTCATCTGTTCCTTCATCTGTAAATGAAAAACAACAGAAAAAGCTTTTCTCCCTTCTGGTACGTTTTAAGGAATCAATATCTTCTGCTCACAAAACACTTGAACATGTAAGATGCTCAAATATTAAAGTGATGAGAAAAGTGTGGGAATTTATGTTGAATGAAGCAGAACTGAACTCGGTAGACAAATCCATTGTGTCTGTTAGAAAAATTTCTGCAATACAGATGAGAAACACTGTTGGTTACCTACAATGTATTTATTCTCGCTTTAGTGTATATGTTGATAATATATAGCATATATAATATGCTATATAATATAAATATTATAATATAAATATATTATATTATTATATAATATAATTATATTATATAATACAATATAAAAGGCATGTTCGTCTGTTCAAAAAAGCTGACACTTGTTTTATTCAGAAGAGTTTTCAGATTTAAGGAAGTTTTTATTTTTTTTCTTAATCTTTCTCATAGTAGTTTTCTCTTGCTTAGCACGTATGTATACTACAATATCATAGTCTTATTTTGTCTTTTAAAAGTAGGTCTTTATGGGTAAGATCTTCACAGTTTTTCTGATGTCTATGCTTTATGATTCTGACTGAGGAGTAAAACATCTTTCCTCAACACTGTGACATGTTATCCAACAGCCACAAGAGAATATTCACAGTTCCACAGACATATTCCTATCATATAAAAACTATAAACCAAATTGGCCAGGATCATTTAAGAGAGTAGCCTCATAGCCATGCTAATAAACAGCAGGCAACCTTTGCTGTATCCTGTGCAGTTTTAATCATTTAAGGCAAGTAAGTAATTCATAAGTCACAAATTCAGCAAAATTTAACACCGCGGAAAAGGACTAATAGCCATGCCATATAATGAATAAACCAAACACTAAGAGGCAGGAAAAACAACTCCCATGGTAAAATCACATAAGGTTATGTAAAAGCATGCAAGGGAATTTAGTACCAGGCCTTTAATATTTTAATGTAAAGTAATACAAGAATAAGAAATATCTAAGAATGCTGCTGAAGAGGTCCCAGGAGCAGGACAGAGCTTATTCTACTGCCCTTACTTTTCTAGTAGGGTCTAGGGAAACAAGTTGGGGAAAACAGTAAAAAGAGAGTCTAAAAAAGGCTCTCGAAAATATGATTTCTATTGCTGCAAAGGACTTTTAAATTTTTTAACCTGTGAGTTCTGGTCCTTAAAGAGGAATTGGATCAAGAGCTGACTGGTATGTAAGGGGAACAAACCACAATCAAAGACTACTTATAGATGTCTGTGATCTTTCAGAAATAGGAAAAAGGTTTCAATATAGTAAGCTAACTACAGGAGGCAGAGGCAATGCTTCTCTGTAATTCCTCTCTGAGGAAAGAAAAGAAGGAGAAAACAAGAAGAGCACAGGGCCCAAGGTACCTCCAGAGACAATTAAAAGGAAAGAATATGTGAACCATACAGTTCCTAGGGGACCAATACTGCAGGAGAAGCAACATCCACAGTCTAACTGTGGCAGTAACACTTGTGGCAGTTGGGAAGCTGTAGAAGTGTGGAGCTCCCTGGACAGCAGCAGGAAGGAGAGCAAATAATGTGTCCTTTGTGCTTCTGCCCAGCTGCCTTCTCTTTGGGGGTTACTTGAGACAGACCTAGTTGATATGTCTCAAGTAGAAAAAAACCATCTGATTGATCATGGAATGTAGTCTCCCACTCTTCTCCTGCTATATGCTTGCAAGTCTCTTAGAAACAGCTTTATCACAATCAGCTTGATAAATGAGATATATTTGAAAATTTAGACAAACTGTGCCAAAAACAGAGGTCTTCCAACCCTTGAAGGACTTCCTTGGCTTACATGTGCATCGCAGAACCCTTGGTTCTGCTCATAGGAGGAAACCTTTAAGGTGAAAAAAGGTGAATTTTCTTGCCTGTATCTGCATCCTTAACATGCGTGCAAGCCAGTTTATGACAAGCCCTGTTCTTCAACACTGGTAGGATGCTTTGATGAAGACTACTTGCTATTTACTGTTTGATGTAGATTATATTATAAATAAGTGTAATGGAATGACCTCAATTGGACTTAAACTCCCTGGAGATTTCATAGGTAATGGATGTGAAAGCATTTATTATCAAATTTAAAAATTCACCAGCTCAAGAAACTTGCATTTATTTCAGTATAAAATACATTTTAAATATTACACAGCTGCTACACTGCAATGAATTACATTTTCTACATGTAACATGGTAAGATTCATTCTCTCATAATTGGTATCACATTGAGATTCTGCTTGAAATATTTACCTGTGATCAAAAGGTTTCTAATCAGACTAAAGATTTTCATGTTCATTCTTAGTGCTGGAAAGATTGTTTTTTTCCAAGAAAAAAATGGTGAAACACTCTGGCCATTCTTGGACACTGGGGGCTTTTTTTCTTGTCTCACAATTATTGGTTCATTTTTCTTCTAATGTTCTTTTACTTTTTACATTCACAAGGCATTTGTTCTCAACAATGAAAGACAGCATTAAAATAGCCTAGTTTTTGATTAACTAAGATATGTCACTATAGCTGACAATCTCAAACTGTGTGCACATTGTGAGGCTTCTGTTTTAGAAACACAGGAACCATGAACGGCAGAAGGATATCCTTGTGGTTAAGATATTGAACTGGAAGAGAGAAGGCACTGAAATAACAACATCCTTGCCTCTGCATGCCTGCATGTTTCCCTGTGCTCAGATGAGGACTGGGTTCCTGCCTCTTCTGCGTACCTTTCAAAGGTTTGTTCTGGAACATAACCAGAACTCAATCTTAAGAATTCAGGTCTTATTCTAAAAGGGATCTATGGCACAGTGATGCAGGTTTCAGTCTGTAGACAAATTGCCATTCTTCATGACATTCTCTCTGCCTCTTAAATCTGCTAAGCAGAATTGCTAAAGCCCCCGTCTGTTATAACTTGGTTCAGAAGAAAGACTTGCTTCCTAAGGTGATGGATGAGTGATCCATCATCCATGTTGCTACAAGGTTTGAAGTTAAGTATATCAAAGTAAGTGGTATGCCAGTGCAGCCTTACTCCTTCTCTCTGAAAATATTCTACGCCATAGCACTGATGATCTAGTAATCTGCTTGCTTTCTTTTGACATTCCGTAAAGGTATCTTTGGTGTAGCGATGGATCTTATTTACCATGAGATTAGAAAATACAGAAATATAGAATATTGCAGGATGAGAATGACACCTTAACATCTAAGATTTCACTGTTACCCCTCTATTTTATCCTGGAAACAAAGCTCATACTTAAATACTTTAAAAAAAAAATTCTAAAGATTGTTGGTATCTTTGTGTATTCTTGGTTTAATACTCTGTAGATTCTAGAGGTACTTTTCATTCTATCTGTGCTTACTTGTTCCTGTGCCTGACATTTATACAATTTGAAGTAGCTAGCAGTAGTCCCTTCAAACTTGTTCTTGTGTCATTAAACATCTCTCTTTCTCCTCTTGTAAAATATGAAGATCTCCTCCTCTGTCCTTCAACAAGATAATCTCATACAATTTAAGGAAGCTGACAGCTCTATTTATTAGACAATTGGTTCTAAGTATCATGACTATACCACTACATAGGGACTGTTCTTAATGGTATTTTGCAAGGTAGAAAATGAGAATGATAGTCCAGAAAATTAGACATGAATTCTTCCTAAAAAATAATGCATTCATGAAGCATTAGCTTCACAGTTAATGCTCTGAATTACATTTTTTCCTGAAACGTATTATGTGATATTCATCGATAATAATTAGAGTCTTCTGCCATCCCTGGTTGTCCTTCACCACATCATTTCATAGGTAAAATCATTAGGTACATCAAAACCTTAATGGCCGAGGGAGTCAGCAAACACTGCTAGGCAATTCACCCATTTTTTGGCCTCCCACTTGGTATTTTGGTATCAACACAGTCTCTTAGCCACTGCCTAAGAAGAATGAGTGAGAAGTAATCTACTAATCTTGTGCCTTTAGGAGATCATTCTTCTGTTCCTTTAATACAGCTCTTGTCCATTATCGTACCTTGAGGGGCCTTCCCCAACGGCACCACTTAATCTGGCAGAGAACCTGTGTCATGTGAGAGGTAAAACATAATGTAGCTCATTCACAGAATCACAGAATCATTCAAGTTGGAAAAGACCTTCAAGATCATCAAGTCCAACCATCAGCCCAACACCACTACGCCCACTAAACCATGTCCTGAAGTGCCACATGCACACGTTTTTCGAACACTTCCAGTGATGGTGACTCCACTACCTCCCTGGGCAGCCCATTCCAAGTTGACTACTCTCTCAGTAAAGAAATGTTTCCTAATACCCAGTCTAAACCTCCCCTGGTGCAACTTGAGGCCATTTCTTCTCGTTCTGTCACAAGTTACTTGGGAAAAGAGATCAACACTCACCTTGCCACAGCCCCCTTTCAGATAACTGTGGAGAGCGATAAGGTCTCCCCTCAGACTCCCTTCTCCAGACTGAACAACCCCAGTGCCCTCAGCTGCTCCTCATAAGACTTGTTCTCCAGATCTTTCACCAGCTTTGTTGCCCTTCTCTGGACACGCTCCAGCACCTCAGCGTCCTTCTTGTAGTGAGGGGCCCAAAACTGAACACGGTATTCAAGGTGCGGCCTGACCGCAGTGTGATCTGTGCCGAGTACAGGGACACGATCACTTCCCTACTCCTGCTGGAGTAGGCCACACTATTTCTGATACAAGCCAGGACGCTGTTGGCCTTCTTGGCCACCTGGGCACACTGCCGGCTCATGTTCATTCCTTGATACTGTAGTAGTTTCGAAGGATCCAGTTCCTCCCTCAGAAGTACAGCAGGAACCATCCACTCTTTTCAATGAGCCACACCAGCCACTTGGACTTCTTTTCTTCTCATTTTGCCTGTTCTCCCCTTCCAGTTCTGAGCCCAGTGCTACCTCTAATGACATGCATTCCTCTGCAGGATACCAATTGTTGCTAATCACAGAACCTACCCAGTTCTAACCTCCTCTGAACTCTCACTACAGCCTATTGAGAATTTTGCCATAATAGCAGAAGGTAACACATGAAAGCAAGGGCAGAACTGTATCAGTTTAGATAAGATGTAATTACAACAATTCTGTGGATGGGACACAAGCTTTCTGGTCAGAATAAGAAGACCCAATCCCTAATCATCAGACATTTTTTGTCCTAACGCCGTGAATTGTTACAATAATGTAAATTGGCTTCTTCACCAGCTCCAGGTTTTCAACAGCACCTCATACTTTTAGCTCTTCTATTTATCTCTGCCCCTCTCTGATTTAACTGAGTGTAGTTCTTTTTTGCTTTAGAACAGTTTCACCAATGTATCTACTGCAGATTCTCTCTGAAGGCAAATCTGTGACTCTTTTTGGAGTGTCAGTCCCTGTTCAAAGTCCAGCTGAATCCTGTGCTGCTCCTTTTCCCCACTCTGTTCCCAGGGCTTGTGACTACTGTCAATGACTCTTTCCTCCATGCCTTAAAGTTCCTTTACATTCCTTTATTGGGTAGCATAGTTCTGTCCTCAAAATTTTCTACACTTTGGGGAAACAACCTCAGTTATCTTCTAGACTATGTAGTACGGGAAATGAACAACCCCATTTTCCTTGCTTTTGCGATTTCCAAAATGGGTTTATTCTGGACAAGAGTGAGGTTAAGAAATTGTTTTGAGGCTGCATACAGCCACCTTTGGGTAGAAGTTTGTTTGCCAATTTTTTTAAAGATTATGCATTTTCACAACAGCATAAGAGATGCTTTATGAAAACCAAACTAACACAAAGTCATGTGTCTTGTACGAAGGCAACTTTCCTTTCTAAAAAAAAATGTATAATGTCAATGTTAAACAACTCTTTGTGGTATTTCTAAAAACGAACACTTTAGCTAATTTTTAGTTTTAACTTTTAAATTTTAATTCAATAGGCATTGTCTGCAGTGTATGTCAGTAAGTTTCTGGCAGTTGAGGAACCTAATTTTTTATGCTTTGTTAGTGAGCAAAAGATGGACCTGTATCTTAAAGTCAATATTAAATCCTTTATACATTATATTTCCCTCAAGTATTTCTTCTTTTACAGCTGTTTTTCTGTAGGTCTTCAATGTTGAGGGAGATTTATAACAATATTTGTAATTATTTTTCATTGTGAGTTTCGTTCTATTTATTTTATGAAACATAAACTTGCTCTCTGTTCATGATGAAAGAGCCAGGGTTATTGTTTTGTAAGGTATGCAAGATGTTACTGAAAGGCTGTTTTTATATTTTTAACAGAAAAGAGGTATGTTTTTTCTTCTGCTCTGGATTACTATGCAAAGGGAATCATCACACTGAAATATCACACCTCTGAGGTTACAAGCATGACATAAAAAAAGACATTCTGTGGAATATCCAGCATCATAACCACTGGCAATACTAAAAACAAACAAACAAACAAATGAAAAAAGCCCTGAGCCTACCAAAGGGAACTCTTACACATTAAATCAAACAGAGAATGCTATGTTTTTAACAAAGAGTTTTTTTCAATACTGCAAGAGGTTTGGGGAGTAGCTACTTCTGATTATCCTCCACCTCTTGTTTCCTTTTTGATTTTCTTTTATGTGGGGCTCAGCTGCCAAATCTCCTGCATTCCTATTACCAAAAGAAGTAGGTATCATTTGCTTAGCTGTTCTTTCTTGTTCAGAATACAAGACTGCAAGCCATACACCTTGCTGCCTTCCCCATATCAAGCCCTTCTTCACTCAACCAATGACCCTCTTACTGGCTCCATTGGCTACTCCTTTTTTCGCTTTGCACTATATCCCTTTGACTCTGTACCTCATGCTGACTCTCTCATCTCACCTTGCATTTCTGCCCTCTGTGTTCTACTCTGTTCAAGTGGGAAAGGTAGAAAATAATTTAATTTTCTTTTTTTTATTTGCATATGTTTTCTTTCAAGTCATATAGGATGGTAAGAGCCCTCTTTCATACTTCACTCACCCTTACCTGGTCTTCGTTTTCTTATAATGCTTGCTGACATTTCAATCTCCAGTCCAAAGAAAACCAAACAACTTGTTTGTCTTGTTCTATGTATACACATAACTAAACATGGGACTATGCTAATATTTGGAATCATAGCTAAATCTGTGTTGCATTTTGAACTTAAGCCCAGATTAGTGTTCATATTTGTTTTGTGCCCATCATCTGCAGCTACAAACCCATTAGAGGTACAGTTTTCTAGGTAAATCTCTTAGCAATTGGGATTGAAACTTGTGGACATGTGGCAAAGACCCTAATGTGTAGCCACTGTAGACTGATTTAAGCTGTGCTGTCAGTAACCATGACAGGCCTCTTTGAAACACTCTTGTGAACATCTCCCCCCCCCCAAAGACTATTGGGATGGCTTTCTGAAGAATTTTTAAATTACAGGTGATATTTCATTTGTCAGTCTTGAAATGTCTGCTGTGATACCACAAATAGCCCCTGAGTCAGTCTGTAGTATGCCTGTATAAAACAACAGTCCTTCTGGACTCTACCCAGAAGTGCCTCCAGCATAGATCGAGAGGGACAGCCAAAAGCACACGGCCAGGGCACAGCGGTACATCCGTAGCCTCCAGCAATTTATGGCTCTGGAACTTCTTGAGCCAGAAATAATATCCTCAGATTTAACAGTCCTCAGTGGACTTTTCCTCCCTGAATGTGCTCTGTTATTTTTGAACCTGTGTGCATTTATTACACAAAACATCCCACAGAGGTTTCACAGCTAGCCATCACACTGTATGAGGAAATATGTCCTTGCTTTGCTTTGAACCTGCCTCTTGCTGGTTTCTTTGAGGCCCATTAATTTTTGTATTGGAAGAGACAGTGAGTGGGTCCCTACTCACCTTTTCAATGTCTGTCATGATTTTCTGAATGTCTGCTGTATTCCCCTCAAGCTGCCCTTTTCCAGCCTGAAGTGTTCTGGTCCTGGTCTTAATAAATTCAGTGGCTTTCTACACAGAAGTCATTCCACAACTTTAGACATACCTCTTTTTTTTTCTGCACTTTCCCAGCTCTGCTATGTCCTCAGGGAAACAAAACAATATTCAAGATATAGGGCATCATGGATTTATACAGAGGTATAGTATTTTTTGTATTTTTTTTCTGGTTTTCCAATAATTTCTCAACTTACATTTTATTTTCATTTTAGTGGCTACTGAGGACTGAAGTGATGTTTTCATAGTTCTGTCTATTATATCTCAAGGTATATTTCTTACAAATGCAAAATTAGATTTTTTTCCCCTGTTAAACATTACATCCCTTTTCATGGAATTTCACAAACCATTTTGTCATATTTGGTATTGGCACTCATCTTTTCCATTCTGAAGGTGTCAGTATTATTAGAATTTTTTACAAGCTCTGTGCAATGTAGGTATTCACTAAACCGGGATTTTGGTTTTGAATTCAGTCGGAGGTATCCTGCCTTTACAATATATAACTCCAAAAACTCTGAAATAAGTAATAAATAAGTCCACACATAATGTTCTCCTAAACTGCACTGAATTGTAATGCAAAAGAAAATCATGCACACATCTTAATCTTTGAGAATTCATTTAAACAAAGTAGTACCTCAAAGTTCAGTTTTTCTTCTTGCTTACCTGTTGAAGAAAATGTCATGAAAGGAAAAAAATTCTGGAAAGGTCCATCAGTGTCTATGAGTAAATAACAGTTCTGTACTATTGATAAAGCTTAGTGAGTAACAGGAATTTAAAATCTGTTTTCAGAATAGATCCAGCTTCCCTAAAAAAACCACAGCTAGAATTCCCATAGGCACTCGCCTTCTTGGGATTCAAAGATTGTATGTCATGTATTTGTCTGGATTTAGAGCTGGATACTCGTTATTATATGAACTGCCAATGAAGAACACAGAAAGTGACCAAGACCTAAGGATAAGTATAATCAATTGCTTAGTTATTTTCACATATATATGTGGCTTGTGATGATGAGAATGACTGGACTGCTGGCACTGGTGGTAGAAGTCAAGTCACTTCTGAATTAGAACAGACCTTGCACTCTCCAGAATTAAGAGAGAAATGCTTTCACAAGCATCAGTGAAAAAATAAAATAATTGATATAAGGCTTTCTCAAGTTTTTGCAGAAGTTTTCTTATTGACCACAGTGGATAGATAAAAGATGTTGTGAGCACTGTTCATAAACATATTTTTAGAATAGTTTTTCAAGTAAAACTCTTGAAAATTGTTATTGACAAAGAAGTAAATAAGAATATTACTGATAAATATGTCTGATAAAGAAACAACAAAAATGTGCGATTCTTACTTGTTATGTCACTCAATAGTGGTTTCATATAATTATCATTTGGTTCAAAGTGCCTACATTATTATTTTCAAGACTAATTTAGAGCCCTATTAAGAATGTTCAGAAACATGATTGATTTAAACTTTGGAAATGCGTTCTTGTTTGTGACCGATGATGTAATATTAAAGGAGCTATGAGTCTATACAGTTTAATGGAGGGCAGAACACAAGACTGAATATTTGCCCAGTTCATATAACGCATGATACAAGAAGATAGACTATAGCTAAACTGTCATTTTCTCTTAAAGATCACACGAAGGGGTTCAGTTTTCCTTACATATGAAAGAATTTTAGAATCACAAGCGATATTTCATTTGACATTCTTGAATATAATGCAAGATTGAAGCATTTCTCCGCAAGATAATTATCTCTGCATTCTGTCATTAAAAGATCTGAAATTGTCTACTTTGTTATTAACAATTTAGAACATTAGTAAAGTCTATCTAGTTGCTGTATTACATGTTTTAGGCTTTTAATTTTTTTTTTTTAAGATCTTGTTTTTAGGACAGTCTGAACTTATAGGTACTGGTGTTTATGAAAAATAAGTTCACTGTATGATAAAATATAATAAATAATTGATTACAAACTCTCTGATTATGTGTCACTTGAAAAACATATCCTAGGTAAAGAAAAAAATTCTGATATATTTAATTCTGTGAAATACTCTTTATTGTAAAAACCTTCACATTTTTATTTCAGGAAGATAAAATAAATTAATCCAATTTATTCACTCTTTCTGAAAACTGTTTACTTCCGTAATCTGCTAAGCATTGCTGATGGACTTATACTTAGCAAAATACTGAGCATTGTCTAATTTCAGGACAAATATTGTACTTTGAGATATTTGGTATAGAGTGTTTATTATTCAGGAATTTTGTATCAGGAAAATAGTACATTTCTTATCATTCTTATTCTAACAAAAAACTTGTGGAACTTCTTTGTCTATTTTCATTTAAGTGCAGCAGTGGAAAAATATTTTCCTGAGTAAACAAGCTTGGAAGAATTTCAGAAACCTGATAAATATCGATTCTGTCAGGTGAAGTTACAAATAAATTCCAATTGTAACTGTGAAGAGCTTTATGAATTGTTTTAGGGAAAAAAAGTATCAAATTTATTGAAATCATTATTACTATTAAATTATTTCGAAGCTTATGATAACTGAAAGTAGCAGAAGTGTTTACCTGAGAGAAAAACACAATCATTGTAAAAAAAATAAGATGCAGTTCTCCAAAATGCTCCTTTAAGCAGGATCCATCCCTTACTTTTACACAGTCATCGTTTCCCCCAAATGGGGAAAAAGAGGAGGAGGAATATGCTCGAAGTAGTACATGTATCTGAGATCATTCCTTCATCAGTCTCCGGAGAAATCTGTTCAAATTCCTTTGGTAAGTGATTTTTTCAGGAGCTCTGTTCCTTCCCAAGTCCTATGATGTACAGGCTTTTAGACAGAGCTTTTAGACTAATAATGTTGATTTAACTCCATTGATTGAACCTGCCCAAATGATATGTTCTCCACCCTGCTATAAACACACCATTTTGGAGGAGAAATCATAGGTAAATTTTAAGAATTTGAGACAGCAAGAACTGAGCTTAAATTTGAAACTTTGTTCTTACATGTTGAGCTGCCTAAAGCTGTTATCTCATTTAATTTTTCACCCCAGACTCACAAATAGCTTTTATCTCATACACATAAGCACACTAGACTATTTCCTCATATGGATATTCTTTCTTCTGTACATAGACAAATTGATTTCTCAGTACTTTCCTGCAAAGATTTTTCTCTGCAGTCACAGTGAATGAACTCAGATCCAGTGTGCTCCAATGGAAATTAAAAAAAAAAATCTGGTTTTGTTTCAAGAGGTATGCTTTCAGCAAGATACTGCAGCTGGTAGTTGAGTGTATGATTATGAAACTAGTTTGAGGGCTCAGGAAGCTGGATAAATAACACACATGAGGATGTTCCAGTTGGATCAAATCTTCTTACTCCAGATGTTTTCATGTGTCTTGTCTCCAACAGTGGCCAGATGTGGATGTCTAAGAAAGGGGTTCAAGAAACACTGCAGGTACAGACTGGTCTTTAATACACCTCTATAGGAAGTTTTAGGACTTCTTGTGCTGCTGCATTTAGCCTGTTTTGTGTTTAATATTCCCTGCTGGGTCAGTCTTCCAGCAGTTTTCTGAGTATAACACACGACATCCTACAGCAGGGAGTTTCAGAGTTTAACGCACGTTGTGAGAAAAGGTTACACCACTTTTAAGCCTGGAGCTTGCTAATTTCATTGCGTACCACATAGCAGATGTATCATAAGAAAGAGATTCATCATATCTATCGGCCTCTTCCCAAGCTGAGGAGCCCTAGACTACTTAGGTTCATTCTAAAGGGGAGACAAGAAGATATTTCATATATTTTACCACCCTTCTCAGTAGCTTTATGCTGCTGCAGCTAGACTGATACTAAACTTCAAGACTGCTTAACTAAAGCAGGCATGACTTCGTTGCAAAGTCAAACCAGAGACCGCAATGTAAATCTTCTCTGGCAAAACAAACTTCCCATACCTCATGATCATCTGCTACAATGGAGTTCTTGATATTGCTCTCCAAAGCATTTCAAGATTAAGTCTTATTTTTGTAAGTAAGCTTTATACACGGGAGTTCAGCTTTCTTTTTTCTAGATGCATTAAGCCTAAAAATTTGTGCCTACAAAATAAACTTCAAGTACAACCCAGTCTGCTTCCAGGAACCTACTCTATATGTAGAGTCATATGATTATTACCTGATTTAAAGATCAATTCCAATTAAAAGCTTCAGGCCACAATTGCACCTTCAAGGTCACTGTGCCAGGAGTTGCAAATTCCAATGGTAATGGTTGATGTAAGTTTGAAGTTGCAGGAATTAATATAGTATTTCGGTTTTTTTATGTGCTGGCACTGAAGACGTGACTCCAATCTCCGTAGCAGGAACATAGAACTGAGCCTAAATGTTCTAAATTCATATAAACAGATTGCTCTTTTCCAGTCTCTGTGTTCTATTATTAATTAATAGAAATCTGTCATGGATTTATTTTGAAAAAGCATTGTAAATGTAATGTTTAAAAGACTTAGAAAGCTGTTAGACCTGTGAAACTTTGAAAGCACAGAGAAACCAACAGAGTAAATATATAAATTTCCTTTCTTCTTGTGTCTCTGAAAGCTATTTTGATTGTGGGGGTTTGTTTTTTTTTTTTAGATATATTTTGGAATTGAGGGTGAATCGTTCAACAGAGCAAAATGTTCCCTAAGGTTAAACTGAAAAGAATACTTGGAGGTGGATGCTGGGCACACAGTTAGCTGCATGCCCTTCATGGAGATATAAAACCTCTCCTTGATTGCTTTATTGCGTTAATGTTTTGCAGATAGAGCGAGCTACCTGCAGAAGAGAAGGTGTCTTCTGTACTGCAAGTACTCCAGGGTAAATAAAGACTTGGTGACCTTCAGAAAGACGCTGTAAGCCATAACGGCTAACAACAGCTTGAAACAGTGGCAAGTCTACAGGAGTAAAAAGTTGTATGAAACAGATCATAACTTTCTGAAGAACAGAATCCTGTTCAGCAACTGAGAAGTATTTGAAGCCCGACAGGAGCAGACAAATTATCTTCACAGGTTCCTGCTGCTCAAGGTTATCTCTTGCGAGTTATTGCATATCACAGGCCCTTAAGTCACACTTTGCTACTCCTCTGTTGAACATCCATACCCTGAACTTGACTAAAACATAACTTGAATAAAATACATTTTCTAGGAAGATGTTCCAGGAAAACATCTAATCTTGTTTTGTTCTACTGTTTAGACATGGAAAAAGTTGCAGCAGTGGTGGGAAGGAAGGGCTGCACAGCTTTTCAGCTGCAGCAATGTTTTTAATGCATGATGAGGTGGTGTGCCTCACTGTGCTAGCACAAAAGAGCGAGTGGAAAAGATTTTCTGGTAAATCCATACCTGGTTAATTACTGTCATTGCTAAGAAGATCCTTTATTTCCAGTTCGATTTTGTCTGGCTTCATACGCCAGCCATATGCCTTTCTTGGTAATATTAAATACCAGTAACACTCAGTGTTTTATTAGAGATTTTTAAACTTTTTTTTCTTTTTTTTTTAATGCTGCCTAAACAAACAGCATGTTTTACTGTAGCCTTCCTAATTGTGTTGTTGGGGTTTTTTCTGAAACTGCCCTAAACCCCCCCTTTTTTTTTTTTTACACCTGTGAAAACCCAAACTAAGTACAGCATTATAGCATGTCTTCACAAAGTTATGTGTGAAAGTTTATATCCTATTTATATTCACTGCTCCCCTTGTACATCCCAGGATAACCTCAGATGCAGTGCTGCTCTAGAAACAACTCACAACTTTCTTGTTTGGTGAAGTATGTTTCCTGCACTTTTTTCATAATGTTTTGGTTTTCCTTGACTCAACTCTTTCTGTAGGTATAGTCAACATCACCATTACCCCAAGCAAAATTAGTGCCTGAAGAACCAGGGTGATGATTTTGCACAGCCGTATCCTTGAAAATATAGTTTGCATTTCCCATTTTTCTGATGTGTAACTTTGTATTTAACTATTTTCAAGACCCATTTAATGGATTGAATTAACCTAGTATTTCATCTTGCTCTGGAATGCTTGCTGTCGCTCATAAGGCTTGTAGTAGTACTAGATGTAGTACTGAACCATAGAAAGATTTTAATTTGATGAAGGTTTCTTACTGACAATCAGTTTGGAGCTTTCGATTAGCCATTCATTAACCTCTTCTATGCTTACTGGCATTGGGCTGGTGATGAGGTTTCATCAGACTAACCCACAGTACTAAATCATGTATCGTGCAAAATTTCAGAAGTGTTATCTGCACAAAATTATCCATATTCACCAATTTTTTACTTCCTCAAGGGACATCAGCATGGCTGGATGCAAGTATTCACATAATAATCTTGTCATTAACCATATTCTTGAAGAATATCACCATCTGCCGTATTTCAGTCTCCTCAGCCTCACTCTCCTGTACTTCATACGAGGAGAGATGGAAATGGTTTCTTGCACCTTTCTTCCAGCAGATTTGTTCTTCTTCTTTGTGAACTTATTTAAAAATGACTAACAACTTCTGTAAATGTCTCCCTAGTCCTTTTAACAGTAAGTGCACATGTGCATTCCCAGAATTCGCATTACATCTTGCCTATAAGCCTACCCAAAACCAAAACCACCAAATACTTCTAGTTTATCAGTCGATACTAGAAATTCACAAAATTTTGCTAACGGAAATAAAATCAACTGTAAAATATTTTCAGTTGAGACTTGGTTTCAGGGTCTTGTGAAGTAAATATAGTCTTTCCATTCACTAATAATCACTGCTTGGCGGGCTCTAACATCCGGACTACAGATGCCATCTGTTATACAGGAAAATTATTCCTGATCTTTAATACTCCTAGTGTTTAGATTTAAGAAATGTTTCACCCATTAGCTTTTCAGAATAAAATAAATTTTAAAATGTGCCTGGAAACACCTGTCTTTCTTCTCAGGCACTGAGGATTCAGTGTTCCTAAGTGCACCAAGCACACCTGAGTAACACTGCGTGAGCGGTGTCCCACCAGGTTGTTAATAAAAATGAGACTGCTTTCATGAGGCCACCCCCAGAGAACGTTTTGAATAAATAAATGTGTTCTGAGGCAAAACTGTCATATTCTCTGTCATCTATAATCTATCCTGCCCAGGATGGTGAGACAAATAGCAATGTCTGTCATTTAATGACACATTTATAAAGCATACTCAATTTGCAAACATAGAATTTGGAAATTATGACATTTATAGCAGGTGCTGTAGTAGCAACTTCTCTTGGTTTTTAGGAGACAGTTTCAGCTTTCTGAGAAGTTGACTGCTGGGAACAAACCTGTTTTTGTTTAGTATCTTGTCCTGCTTCCAATGAAGTTAAGATTTGTCATTGCTCAGTAGCAACAGGAGCAGTGGTGATCTTATATTTAAAGAGTCAAAAACTACTTAGAGGAAAGGTTAAGGGACATATTTTCCATTTGTTAAAAAGAGTACTTTAACCACCTCCCAAATATCAAGACACAGGAAGATATGCCAGGAGAAATTTGCAAATTGAAATTGCTCTTGTATTATGTTTTTAAAGTTTTTAAGTAGTGTAAGAACTTATTTATTCCTGTCTCTTGCTTTCTGGGTATCTAGTAGGTCTTTCAGTACATGCAGAAACCAAAGCCATCAAAAAAAAAGAACCTCAGAAAGAGTGGAAAAGAAATAAATGAAACTTAAACCAATGTTGAACTGAGTCAGATGTTCACAAGATTTCTTTAAGATGTAAAGTACACAATTCACTAAACATACATTTTCTTAAAAACTCTGAGGACCTTAGCAACATCAACATGAGTACTGATTTGTTATGCTAACATTGACAAAGCAAGCAAGGTGCATCCAATACTGAATACAGAGAAAATGTTGATACTACAATTTCAGAGAAATTATAAAAAAAAAAAGATGGTTGTGTAATATTTAGAAGAACAAAAGTGACGTTTAAACCTCTCAAAATATTCAAAATGCAGGCAACTAAACATAAGAGAGTGGGTAAATGAATCTGATCCTCAGAAACACAACAGTTGCAGACTGCAGTTGGCAACAACTAGATCACCACTATTAAGGTGCACGGGAAAAGACTGAAGGAGGTTTGGCCCTTATAGGGATACGAGAAGGAGGTGCTTCTTTCTGATGGCACATAAAATTTTTGACCTGGAGCCCAATTAAAAGGAGTACTTGCTGTACAGGAAGCAGAGTAATTTAGCAGAGAATTTGTATGTCTGGAAAAATTTCTGTATTTAGCACAACCAAAAGAGAAATAACATGTTTCTTGTGTCCTCCCCCCCCCACCCCAGGAAGATAGCAACCTGAAAACCGCTGTTGCATGGAACTCAGCATTGCAGGAACCATCATTTTCAGCTGTTTTTAAAGAAATTAAAAAAAATACCTGATCTGTATCCCAAACAGAAGGGATTTAAATTATGATCTGGATAAGATGTTGTGAACAGGCCAGCCAAAACAGAGTTTTATCTCTGAGGTACACGAACCGAAACAGATGGAAGAGAGAAAAGAGAACTTTCCTAGAGGCACATTGTCTCTGTCACCAGCTGTTACTGGGAGATAATGTGCAATGACAAGTGATGTATAGGAGGAAATCCAAATACCTATAGTCTTTTTCTGTGGTCTACAAGAGCAGCAGAGTCTCTTTACACCTTTACCTTGTTTAAAGGAAGGATGCAAATTTACAATGGCCACTCACAGGACAACTCTTTCACAACTATATTAGACAAAAAACAAACTGGAAATAAATGTTTCTCAAGTAAGCTTAATTGTAGTTTGTCAAAGCTTTATAGGAAATTAATACGTTATCAAAACATGAGGAAGACATCTTCCTCTTTTGCTCTTACAGTATTTGGTCTTTTCTTAATAATTTGAATATTGTAATACAAAAGTATGGTCATTATAACAATTTGTGATAATTTCTATACATGTATTAAAATGAGATTTTTTGACGTCTGAATAATGTTGCAGTAAAAAATATTAAAAAAGCAGACTACAGTAAGATCTTGGTACATCTGCTTTAAGCGATTAAGACAATTCAAAGTGCTTATTAATTCACTATGCTGTGAAATCTGGGAGTGCTGTGGCTTCCTTAGGTTTGAGTTCTTTAAACAGTTAAATCAAGAACAAAATTTCTTCAGCTTCTTGAAAAGTGGTGAATGTTCTAAAGCTCTCTGTCAGTTCTAGGTTCTCAAAAGGTATTTAGACAGATAAAAATTCAGATCTGTATTTTTCAAGAGTATGTAAGAATTATGACTATGCCCAGCTGAAAATCCAGATATCCATCTAATTATTCAAGCATCTGAATATTTCTAACGTCTGGCCCATGGTACTGAAAGAAAAGATTTCCCAGATTTGGAAATTCGTGCCAATGAGTTTCTAAACATTTTCTGAGGTTGAGGGTGAAAATATTTCTTAGGCTAAAAAGACAAACTCAGGTTCTGTCCCTTCCTCTATTTACAAGAGAAAAAAACTCCTTAAAATAAGCTAGGAGCCCCAAATCCACAAAGAGAAAGCTCTGTGCTTAGGACTCCTCCTGCATCATAAAAACCCATCTCATCCAAGCCCTACGAACCTTCCTAAAGTGGCAGCGACCAGGTTCAGACCCATCTCAGGCTTTTTAGCAGGGCAGCTTTGATTTAAATACTTATTAAAAGAGTCAGTTATTAATTTCCTAACCAGAGACATAAAAAGACAAAGAGAGGGAGAGACGGATGCAAAAAAGAAATAGTACCCATCTGCATTTTGGCTGGGTTTCTTAGGAAGCCAACAGGTTCCATCTCTTTCTGAGTTTTACCTGTTTTCTTTTAGTTATATTAGTGCAGACCAGTGGAGGGCTGTTCAAAACGACTAGAAATGTTCAAGCAAGATTGTCATCAGCTAGGCACGTGGAGTTCATGCCGTGTGGTAAATTGCTTGACTGGCAGTCTGAGTGAGGCAGGCAAGAGCACAGTCCATGCAACTCTGTCCAGCAGCAGAGGGATGTTCATGTCACGACTTTTTACCTCTCACAAATTAGTCCAGGTTGTAACTGAGGAATACTCAGTGAAAAATTTATGTACCTGGGATTTTTGAGAGCAAGCATGTTGTGGTCCTTCATCTTAGGCCGGCATTCAGCTCAAATACACGCATTAGGACAAGTAAGGGTCCATGGAAGAAACAGAAAATGGGATAGTTTCCGTATTTCATTATGCTTTCATGTTTCACTGAACAGGGGCACTGCATGGTTTCATTACTAGCACTTAAGTGCTATATTAATTATGAAACAGCTGCTCGTTATGCTAATGAGGAAAGTAGTCATGACTTCTTTTTTAAAATCGATTGTAATTTTCTTCTGTTGATACAAAAGCCATTGGCAAGGAGCAGTGAAGAGACCTGGCTTGACAGATTCCTAGCAAACTGACCATGGGTTCAAGCCTAAGAAGACACCTTAGGCTAGTGCAAATGCTATGGCAGCTTCCTTTTTACATGTTTTGCTTTAACTTGAAGAAGCGTGCTAGTTTAATTATACTTTGTATTAGTTGTTGGGGAAGTTCTCAGTGACCCCTTTTGTTTAACCCCTTGTGTAAACTGTGGGATGAATGGAGAAGGGCCACATTTAGAGTTCTGATCCTCGGGATCCTTGGGATCAGACAAATCCATGTTTAACATCCTTACCTTACTGCCAAGAGAAACTTTGCATCCCATGTGCCAGTTGCACAGGTTTGCTTGGCTGTGGGAAGTAAGGCATGGAAATGCTGACCATACACTAGGTATGAGCATTAAATCCTGTTCTTCCCTTACTGCTTCTTGATCCTCTGCTGGAGATTGGTGAATGTTCAGGGCATTTTAAGAGGTTGACTTATTTATGTAAAACCTGGAAAGGCAGATAGTGGTTCCAGATAATTTTCAGATACTTACACCCGTCTCTTTGTATAACAAATATTTATTGAACACCAAAAATCCTTTAAGCAGCACTTGGGATAGTATGAATAAATTTTAAACAAAACTAGTATGTTGCATTTCTAGTACCGACTTCCTCACCATGTGACTGACACCTGTGAGCATACTATTTTCTCTTTATTGTTTCATTCTTGAGAAAATTAGCATCATTTAGAAATTTAAACTACCACAGCAAAATATGAGCATATGTGAGCTGCCATTTGCACAACAGGAGTATATCGCACACAGCCAGTGAAACTATCTTGGTTGTACATGACAACATGATACAACTTATTTGTTCCACCCTTGGAAATCGGCGGTATACGGAACTAAAAATTATTTTTTCATCTCAGCACCCAACTTACTAGAATATTATTTCTGAAGATATAGCTATTAAAAATACTATATCGAGTACTGAAAATTCCAATAGCCATAAATCACGTAACACTTAGGGAAATCAAAGCTTTTCTTCATTCACTTTCTTTGCTTACTTATGCTGTGTCTAAATGGCAAATACATCCAGGACTCTGACAGAACAAAGGAAAGCTGTGAGTATTTTTTTTTGCTGGGATTTTTAATCATTTTTTAAGTCTGTTTTCAAGGATCACAGTGTTTTCTAAGAGCTGTAACTCAAAGAGATTGCTAGAGGTAACTCCAATATTCTGTTTGGATTCATAGACACAGGAAATTCTGATTTTCTCCATGAATAAAGTGACAGTAAAATTCCAGGCTTAAACTTCCTATAAATTAAAAAAACCCACTATTTCCTTTATGTCTGCATATATTCTACATAGAGAATACTATATTTATCTAGCTAATATGACAATTCTTCTTTTAGAATTAGATATTAATCTCACATTCTGGCTCCTATAAATGATCGATAAATTTGTGGTGAGTTTGCATAGGTACTTTTTTCAAATGAATCAAGCCCTTGACTGAGATATTTTAATTACTATAATTTGAATAATCAATTCCAAGTTCTGAAAATGAGTTGAAGGTAGTATGTGATTAACTACTGTTAATGAAGCCATTACCTGATTAAATAATATTTCATGCTTGGAACTGATTATCTCTAAATGCAAATCAAATTGATTTGAATTGTCAATTTTTTTTTCCTGGATTTACAGTATATTTTTTTAAACATTCTCCAATTACTGTTGTGCAACATACTTTTTAATTTTTATTTTGCTGGCAATTCTAGAAGTTTATATGCCTAATATGAACTCAGAAAAGTTCTGCTCCAAATAAGTAGAGTCTCTATTCACATACAAAATTTTCTTTGCTCAAAAAATTTGGCCAGAAATAAAATTAAACTCTATTTTAGTGAAATGGGAGTTAGTCACATTGCTAACAGTTATTTACATTGCTTCACGCAAACTGTACCAAAATGCAACAAGATCCTAGTGGCGGGATACAAAACCATTGATGAAGGAAGTTTATGATGTTGTGGGATTGATTTGTTTTGTTTAAAAACCTGCTGGTTTATATTTGTAATTTCTAGACTATTTTTTAGTTTTAATGTTAAGAATCTTAGACACAAAAGTGATGGAGCAGTGCACAGAACACTGACAATTTTGGAACTAGAGGGATTTTTACACAATAAAATGTAAAAAAATAAAGGAGGTTGATTTTTTGTTGTCTGTTATTATGTATATTGGAACATTCCAGAACATTTGTTATCTGTTGCTTGGCAGGTCCTGGTAAGACCCATTTTCTAAACCACAGTAAGGAAGATCCTATATGCACAATTTTTTGCAGGTATTTTTCATCTCTGCTCAGAGAAGCAGCAGTTGTAAGGAAAACCTCAGTTATGCAGTGTAGTACCTTTCCCTCCTTTTCTTGGGAGCTTAGTTCTCATCTGACACATTTAGGCACATCCATTTTAAAACATAATTTTCATTACTCTGAATTGCCCTGATAACTTTTGCTCCTTAAAAGCCTTTTGAAGAAAATAAACTATAAATTTAATTATATCACCCAGTTTTAGATTAAGAAATTTTAAAAAAAGCTTTTAATTCAAAAGTAAACAAGGTATATTTGAAATCTAAGCAAGAAGAATGGTAAAATATAAATTTAATTATATCACCCAGTTTTAGATTAAGAAATTTTAAAAAAAGCTTTTAATTCAAAAGTAAACAAGGTATATTTGAAATCTAAGCAAGAAGAATGGTAAAATATATATAGTAGTGTAATTCCAGCAAGTACAAAAATGTAATAAAGTCCTTTATGTTTCATCCATCATGGAGATCCAGATTTAGGGTTTACTTGCAATCTCTCATGCTCTCTTTTTGTAGCCCTTTTGTATCCACAGCCACACTTTTGTGTGCGCACACGTGCACAGAAATCGACGTTCAGTCTACTATCTATGTACCTTTCTGTTTTCTTTCAGTGTGGGAAAGAATATTTTCAATAACTGGAAATATATATCCAGATTTCCCCAACAGACTGAGTCGTTCCTGACTCCAGGATGTCAAACATCACTCAGCATGCTGGGGAGTCCGGACCAACTAAGGAAAAAGCTTTTCCACATGAAAAGTCTTCTGTCACACTTAGGATCAATTCTGCCTTTAGAAGGCCAAAGCTGTGTATATGCCTAACAATTTGGCAGTTATCATTGAATTTTAATGTGAATAAAAAAGCAGAGCCCCTAAGAATAAAAATAGCAGTTAGTCACCTGTTTGCTGGACAGTTTTTCACAGAACTTTACAAATGCTGCTCAGTCCTGACAACTCTAAGCAAAACAACAAGACTGATAAAAAATATACTTGGCATTTTACTTCTTGTATGTGTTTTATCCAATCCACTTCTGAAGGTTTAGTATGAAAAGAAAGTTGAGAGTATTAAATGTGTGCAATCTGGAGAAGGGATGCAGAATAAGAATGCAGTCTAAAAAGTGACATTAAGGGGACAGAGTAATTTTGTACTGAGAAGTGGTTAAAAGAATATACGAGCAGTGCAAAAACTGTCCTACATACTAGGAAGGAGATTTTATTAGACATTTTAGGCATGAGACATTCCTAAGGGAGAAACCTTCACTGGAAATACTTAACAGTTTATGTAACAAGAACACCAGGCAAGTAACAATGAAAATTTCCTGCATGATTTGGTTGGGTTTAGTTTATCTATGGAAAAAAAATAATCTACCAATTCCAATTATCAGAAACACTGGAAAGATTGCATGTTTGTCCACATGAAATGCTTTCTCCTTCACAACAAGGCTGAAATTACTCAAAAGAGAACACCTCCCCGAGATAGCTGGGGATGTCTGGCAACAGCTTCTTTCATGGAAGCCTGGTATTTTTGTTCTCAGTTTGGCATGTAAAATATAATGATGGACCCATCTAAAATGGTGATTAGCTTAACTTTTATCTTATATCCATGTTTTTATCAATATGCACCAAGAATAAAAGTAGAAAGAGAAAAGGAAAACCAGTTTTGAAGAGGAGATGACGGGTTTGTGAACACAAAGGATAAAAAACCATCCACAGAAGAAAAATTAATCCTAGCAGTATTAAAGACAGAAAACAGCGTACAGCTTTTGTCTCCATTGTGCAAAGAGAATATCAGTACTAGCATTGTTGAAACAATTTGTCACGTCAAGGTAGTTTCATCAGAGGGGAAGAAAATCCTCATAACATTATGTGGGTTTTGTAAATGGACTAACTATGGAGCTTCTGTGACAATCATAGCACTCAGGCACGTTGCTAACTTTTCTACATCAACCTGACAGTAACCATGAAAGATTGCTGCAGGGGAAGATATTCAGGGATAAAGATGATTATGCTGGAGAGACCTGTGCCATCCATAAAATAAGATGGGCAAGCCTATCTCAGATGCTGAGCTGTACAGATATTCTGTAACATGTCCAATATGAATTACATGAGATGAAGTGGTAATCAAACTATATCTTGACCGTTACATTTATGAAAAAGATTTAAAGTCGTCTTGTAGAATGATTTCCAATTATGCAGATAAACTCCTGCATCATACTTCTCTAAATAAAGTGTAAATATATAAGAAATAAATCAATTACCTGTTACTTCCAGATACTTATCAGCTCACATTCAACCTAGAGTGGGGGTATCACTTTCACAAGGATGATCAAAAGTTTTGCCAAAATGAAGGAGGAAAAAAAAGCGCTCTTTTAATGTATCACAAGAGACAGTTATGCTGTATGGTCTGCAAATTATGCAAATATCTTAGATGAACGTGCTGGGTATGAGATATACAAAGATTTTTTGGGTAATGGTTTTACTACTTACCATTGCCACAAGACAGCAGAATGAGTAAGTGATGGTTCAGTATGCGAAGATATCCATTGAGTAAAATGATTCAGAATAAGTGATGTTAAATGTGTTTTGGTATCCCGTTATACATTTCCTTGACAAATCCCTATCTCTATGTTCTTGCTTGCTGTACAGTCAGACATCCCAGAACCATAAGAGGTCTTTAATACAGGATCTCCTTTTGCCACCTTTACTTATATTACTGTGTTCTCCTTATAATGGAACCATTTCAGACTAAAGTAGTATGCAATGAGAATAAGGCTGGAAGAGCCTAGGCAATGCCTCCACATTCATTCTGAAAACTATGCGGTGACCTTCTTCTGAAGTTAGTAACTTCTAAGAACATGTATCTTTCCTGGATAATAAGAACTCCCCAAGCTGGCTAAGATTATCCAGTGCCACAGTGCACAGTGCAATCATTATTTTTGAAAGAGGATGTGTCCTTCACAGAAAACACACTGAAAAAAGACAATATAAGCCTTGCTATAGGCCTGTGTTAAATAGGTGTTAATATTTTCTTAACTACCACATTTGATTTCAGTTAAACTTTATAGTTTCTGGACTTACAAGCTGCTTGTTGCTTGCAAGGCATTAACACGAGCTTTTCCTTCTCATTTAGAGCAAATTGTCAGTATAATGCACAAATGGCTAATAAATGCAAGGGCAGAGCAAGAAGAATGTGTTTGTTTAGATTCACACTACATCATTAATTAATGAAAAGCATCAAAATGGTTGATATTTTTCCAAAGCGAGTTTCATGTGCATAAAATAACTTGGCTTTCTAAAACCAGACTTCTCGGGGAGCGTACTTAGTTTAACACTAACAATGCATAAAAAAATAGAAGTGATTTACAGAAGGCAAACTTGTTGAGAGCTGAATCACCTGAATCATCATGTGTTTGATGTTGGTTTTTCTAGATGTGTGCAGTGGAGGAAAGAGTAATGATCACATCTTTTGATGTGAAAACAGAGATGATTGGAAAGTGACAGATATTGTACCTGTTTGTCTCATCTGTCCGCTTGGGTCAGCATTGAATTTCTCTTTTAGTGGAGTTCTAGAAAATCCATCATTTTATAATAGCACTGTTCACGTGGTAGATACGCTGCAATTGAAATGTTATTAATATATAAATATTTTCACAACATAAACCCTTATGACACTGCACATTGCGTCCTTAAACACCCTTCACTGACAATGCAAGCGTTCTCTGAGTCTTACATGCACTGTTATCCCATAATATAACACCACTACTTACAACACAGCAAGAAGTTAAAATCGTACAGTAGAGTTTTCAGGACATTCCCATGCAATATGTACATCTTTACTACCTTTTCTCTTTTTCCTAAGCCCCAACCTTTTTTGAACCCAAACTCACAGTTTTGAAAGTGTTCTTCACCTTATCCCTTTTTTCAGGTAATTGCAAGGTGGGGATGTTAACAGTTGGAGTGACAATCTGTGGCTTGAAACAAAACAACTTCATCATGAAATTGTATTTTAGAACCTATATGCTTTCTGGGTCATAAGCATCAATTAAATATTCTCCCTTCAGTATGAAGGAGGTACAGTGCTCTGATTTTTGGAAATCTGGTGAAGGATGCTATAGTTTAACGACTACGGTAAAAAATGGAAGGTATTCCCAGTTCTGCTCTATGGTAAATTCTGGCAACTAGGGGAACTATTTCAACTCTGTAAACCCTGAAACCTAGGATAACTATTTAAATTCTGAGGTTTTTTTCCTTCCTTCTTTTTCCTTTAATGATTTTATTAAAATACAAAGTACATATCTGTGAGGTCCTAAACTCCACAGAGGAGTAAGTGGCAAATCTTATGGTCCTTTTCATACAGGAGAGCTGATTAGGTGATCTAATAGTTTTTTCCAACCTTCAGATCTATGGATGTATGAATAATTTTGTCCTTTACAGAGACAGCAACGTTTAATCCATTAACATTAGTGGGGACAAGTCAGAACCTCAGTATAGACAGTGAGAGAGGAATACAATCCTGGACCTCACCAATTTAAGCTGCTGTTGACTAATTCAGGATACTGGTCTTTTAGGGACTGGAGCCAGGTAACCTCGAAGTCTCTGTCTGGGCGTATTTGTGAAATAGGATGGATATAATCAAAGAAGTAACTCAAGACTTATAGTGGGAGAACTGAGAGGAAAACGTGTCCTTTTCTAGAAGTGGGAACACAAGTGAATAATTCATAACAAATAATTTATTTATTTATCAAATTTGATCTCTTTTCCTGTGCCAGATTTGTCCATATATGGGTCGTTATTTTCTCTGATGTATTCATTATTCACTGTATTATTTCTCTGAGCAATTTTTGCTCTGAAGATTGTCTGTTGGAAGTTTATTGCAAGCATTCATTATTCAAAATTTGTGCTGTTCATCTTAGAAATGTGTCACCTAGTATTTTTTTGTTTGTTTGCTTGCTGATTGTTTGAGCATAATTCTTAGATTTCCAGTGTGAACCATGAACAGGAAACTTGTTTTCCACACTTACTATTAAATATCATTTATAAGTTGCTGTGTTGATAAATAAAATCAATTCATCTACGATCCATGAAGATCTCAAACAAATGGGTGCAGTCATTTTATGTTCCTTAAAGTATTTGACATATTCTTATTAGATATTTTTAGGAGCCAGCATTTGCAAAACCTATTATAATTTTTTTTCTGCTCTAGCTTCATCTTGAAGTCACAACTGAAATGCAAACAGCTCTAGCGAAAGTCAGTCATCTGTCAGAGATGCTCCACAACAGTTGAGACAAAAGGAGAGACTAGAATAATGGTACGTTCTTCATATAACTAGAATATTGCTAAAGCACTTTCACCATTTACTTGATATAAATTATCCCTTAAGTTACATATCTGTGAAGACATTCTATGTATACTATGAAAAACTGTGTTCATCAAGTTTATTTACAGAGATGTTTGCCCAATTCTAACATTAATGTGTTGACATGACTTGGAAAATTGTCAGTAATATATGAAACAATATATGCATTGCCCATTTGACTTGGTGTTTTGTCTCTGACACTGGCCAGCACAAGAATTTCCTGAAGATGAAGGAAGTCTGCATCAGCAAACACATGATAAACAATCCTTTAAAGTCTATCCCCTCCTACTCCCTAATAGACACTGCCAAAGCCTGATTTTCCTTACTTATATGAAATTTAGATTAGTACAAGCTCTGACTGAAACTTCTGAAGGCAATTATGAAATTTTCAACAACTGGCAGAGAAACAGACCGTAAGTCTTCATGGAAGATAAGTAAGTCAAGGAGAAGCATCACAGCAACCTATCCTGGTAGAGTTTAGTAATCGCTAGCATTAAATGTTTTGCTTTAATTTTCCCTCCTGTTATTCTTCCAGAATGTTTTCTTATGGAACAACTTGATCATCATGATTTCTCTCTATCATATCTATCAACATTTTGACAATGCCTTTTTGTTATTCACATAAGTGATGTCCCAACCCCAAGTCAACCCAAAAGTTTTCTCATTCCAAGTCCTTTTCTGAAGACATAGTCCTTGACTGCACATGCCGGATTGTTCTCTCAGCATTTAGTCTGCATCAGTTCTTCCTCAGTGCTGCTTGTTTTCAACAGGCAGTCAGGAAAAGCGTTGTTTTGGTGGCCTCTTTCCTCTCAGTTCTGAGTAGCCCAAATTTTTTTTCCCCAAATTACAGAATGGTCACTAAGTGTGGGACTGGACTCTCTGGCAGATATGAAAAATGGAATTACCTTTGTGATCATATGCAATTAACCTACATTATGTGATCTTTGAGGGTCAAATAATTAAAATGGGGATAAGTGCATCTCCTATGGCATACTATTTTTATTAATGTGCAGCAGTGCTGGATATAGTAATTGATTTCTTGCATAATCTAAAGTTCTTTTTGTGCAAGTGATGTATAAAATGTCTAATGTCTTTGACTATGTTCGTGTGTAGCAACTGTTTCTTGCAAGCATCTGTTTAATCTTCCCTTTAAGATGATTAAAAATACAACTGAATTTTTATATGTCCAGTCATTGTAAACCTAGGGAGAGATATCTCTGAGGAAGAAGCTGCCATTAATGGTATTTGTGAATCAGCACAAAAAGTCTTTGTTTGTCAAGACATGTTCTATTACTACACTTAGCAGACCCAGTAGCAAAACAGAATGAGGGAAAATTCCTGGTTTAGTGCAAAATCAGTCATCATTTCCCTATGGCATGCCGTTTTTAGATGTCTTTGAAGAGTTTGGGAGAATCTGGCTTTATGTTCAAAGTCACTGAAGTTCCTGGTGAATGTGTATATACTTATCAGTACACACCTGAGTCATTTCCTTGCAAGCAGTTGCACAAATTATTTGAATAGATGTTTCCTGGGTAGGTCTAACTGTAGTTATATTATAACACAAAGAAATCAGTTGCACAGTAACAGTAGCACTCATCCTGGAGCAATGCATCCACTTCAGAAAGTCGGCTCAGCATAAACCCCATTTCCCTGAGTCATCTCAGTTGTGAACACAGACTGTCAGAAATAGAAAGAAATGAAAAATTTGTCATCATATAAATTTGTACCTTAAATCCCTTAAATTTGTATGAAATCTGTGCATTCAATGTAAGTATATTGCAGAGGTATGCTAATTCTAATTAACCTTGTCAAATGGAATTCATTCAGATTAAAAAACATATAAGTGTTTTTTTCAGATTTTATCTAGGAAACTACTTAATGCAAAGAATGATGTACCTATCTAGAAAAACTGAAGGAATTTGACACACAGAGAAAACGGAGAAGGAAAAAATTGGCTTTTAGCTGGGATTTGAAGAAAAACAGGGTGCTAACAAACTGGAGAGCAAGTTTTGTTTCTTCTCATCCTCTTTTCCCCTTTTCTTCTATACAGACTTTCTCCCTCATTATGACATACTGTTTTCATAAACAGCAATGATAACTCCAATGAAAAATATACAAAATTGTTCTAACATCCCAAGTTTTCTCGCTGGCTTGGCTGAGCTGCCATAGGTTTTTAGCAGATGGCAACCTCTTTGATGACACTCTGTATTCAGATCTTTTCTCCTCTTTACTCTTTTTCCTCTTCCTCTTTCAAACTCCTCAGCTCATTTCTGCTCTGCTGCCCAGTCTCCTATGTCTCATTTTCCATGATTCTTCACATCCCTTATGCAGTTCCCACCCCTACCATTACTCTATTATTAGGCTGCAGTTGCTAGGTCTTCCTTTCCTCCCAGTCACCTCTGTGAAGTCCTTCCCTTTCAGCTGTCACTTTCAGCATTCTCTCCTTCACTAGGTTCTGGTTTTTTTTCCCTCCAGTGTCTCTTTTGCTCTTAGTGAAGTCAATTCTTTCATCTCAATTATCCGGTCTGCTCCCCGCTTGGAAGAGCCATCCCAGTTTTCACTCCTGCAACACCTTTTTGAAAGAATGAGCTCAAAAAAACCTCTTCTGTGCTCTGCTCTTATGCCTACCTGTCCCCCCAAAACCTGGTTGTTTTCCTTCTCCCTGTATACTGATTTTATCCAGAGAACATTTCTTCCTTCTTCCACTGACTGACTTGACTGATGCCCACCTCTCATGGCCCTGATTGTCCCACCTACCAGTTTCAAGAGCACACAACCATGGTTTCACTGGCATAAACTGCTTTGATGTTTATGAAAAGGTGCTAGTAACTATCAATGACCTCTGTAGTTTGCTAAACAGCAGGAGACAATTTTTCTTTAATTAGTGTCAAATGTTTTCATAATACAGAATAGAACAGAGTAACAGGTAAAACCATGTTAAGATCACACCAGAAAATGGATTATTATTTCAAGACTTGCTTCCAAGGTGCAGGTATTTTTTGCTTCAAACCAACTGAGCGTGAAAATGCATATTATATGTCTCTAGAGAATTCATACAACGTGTTTCCTTAAACTCTTTGGAACAGCTTATGTCTGAAATAAAATCTGTGATGAGCCTTAATCAGAAATAGCCTTAGAAGTTTTGCAGCAGGAAGAGTAATGTTATATCTTAGTTTAGTAAGTGTTTACAGCTCTGCTTTTCAAGAAGACTATTTTGTGGGTTTATGAGCTTACAGTATTTCTGTGGTATACATACTATATTTAATTTATTTCTCTAAAACATCAATATCCCTATCAGCCACAACTAAAAATCAATAGCTGATTTCTAATTTCTTAATTATATATTACTAAAAATAGTTTCAGCAATGAACAATGTCCTGTGAGTGTAAATGGAAAATCTGAAGTAATGATAGTCACACTTCAAAGCTATCCAGAAGTTTCAAAGGTCATCCAAATTACCTTGATCTGGAAGCTGTTAGAAACCTTACAGCCAAAGATCTTTCCCCTGTTATTCCACAGAAAGGACTGAAATTGTGAGTCTCTTAAGCAGATCTGTACTGCTGTTTTTAACTAAGGAAAATGTTATGTGGAAAACTGGGGTGTATTTATCTTCTTTTAAGTGCACAAACCCTTAAAAAACCTTTGCATTGGAATTACAGCTGCCAAGAGTAAGAAAATTCTGTTGCATACACAAATTTCGGGCTTTATTTTCACTTTCGGGCTTTATTCTGAGTTGAATTGGAAACGAGAAATTTGAAACATTTCACTAAGATTCCATTTTTTAAGTTAATGGACACAAATGTTTTGTTTAAACAACAATAAGTTCTGTTATTCTTTCACATTTTTATTTTATATACTAAATGATACAAAAATATTTCAACTTGTAAGAGAAATCTTTTCAAAATTTTATTATATTATAAGAATGTAAATTTAGAGTATCTTGCTAATGCTAAAAATTTATTCTTGTTTCAAAGTATATTTTAACAACATATACATCTTTACAAAGTACTTTGCTTCCACTGAAAACACTTTCTAAAGGGGAATTTGTTAGTCTTATGTTTTTCTTTTTTTCAATTTGAAAATTTCACCAGATTTGAAAAGATACTTAAATATGCCTTCAGAGTAGTCACAAAAAGGGAATGTAACATTAAAAACAGCAGAGACAGACTAACTTCGTTTTATTTCTTGCTAAGATCAAACCAATGTAATTCATATGAAGTGTATGACAGGGCTAAATCCTAATGGTGAACTCAGAATAGGTATTCTTCTTGGACAAAACCACCAGTGTTCAAGATGTGCTTACAAACAAAGGGCTTTATATTCAAAGGTGTATGTGTGCAGAATTATAATAATGTCATGAGTAGAATGCCCATAAGCATTATATTGGGAGAAAAAATGTAAATTAATAAATAAAATGTGAAAGATCTGGACAATGCAAGTGAGATTGCAGTATTTTTCTCTCTTCAGAAGTACACTTTTGTTTTCATTTACTCAGACAAAAGCCATTAATGCTAAACTTCTTTTATTGTGCTAATTGTATCCACATTCAGAATATATTTCTTCATACGAAACTTGTGTGCTAATTAAGAATCAGTTTTTCATTTGGTCATAAACAGAACTGAAAGAGCAAAACAACATCTTTTCAAATTAAAATCAACTTAAATTCCCAAAGTATATTATGACATAGTTAAATATTTGATAGAAAATGAAGCAACTGTTTGTCAGCTTGTTTTAGTATATCATTTGTGAGACACCTACATTTCTTTACATTAAATCTGAATATGTGTTTAGGTTGTGAGTCAAGCATTTTTTAGTTAAAAAAATGAATGAATAATGAGACATTTTTGCGTACAGATAATAAATAGATGATTCTGGTCAACCAACATAGATTACAAAATTTTGGAGACTTTTTTTTTTTTTTAAATGAGCTTGTTTAAATGAATTAAGAATGTATCCTACTTTTTAATAAAGAAAATATTAATTCTTGAACACACACTGGCATCTTTGAATAATTTTCTCTCCAAAACCTTGCTTTTCCAGTTTTATAGTACTCGAGAGTTACATTATTGGCTTTTTGTATTCATGTTAGCAGCCACATTTTTTTTGTTTAAATTACTTACATATTTGTATATTGACTTATTATTAAAAAATTACTTCATTTCCTAAGCTTTGATAAGCTCCAAGTTTTCAGTAAGTATTGATGTGTGAATCAGACAGAAGTTGGTGTTATTCTTGCTACAAGCTGCTGCCATTAATTATATCCATGCCATTTCCTAATGCAATATTCAAACAAATACTTGGTTAATGGCAAAAAGGAGTGGGAATGGTTAAACCATGCATCACACCCATACATAATTGTACGAAGTCTTACTGAGAAGTTGGGGAAGTCTTTGATGGAGATGATAGCAAGAGTTTTGTGAAACGTAATATATATCCAATGACATATGATGAAGTTGAGAAAAATGATGAGAAAAAATAATTTCATCTCTGTTACAGTTTACTGATTCCCATGGTGGAGGGAGGTCATGTAAGTCCTATATCTTCAGTAACAAAGATTTCTGCAGTAGACATGACCTTACCTCAAAAAATGAAGTGTGTTATTAAAGTTAACAATATAGGGAGGTATAGGTCATGTAAAGTTGAAGTGAGATTTTACCTGCTGTGTGATATATTTACTCAACAGAGCTGCCTGGAGCCTGAAACCAGGCTGGGTTGAGGGTCTGGACAAGGAGGGCTGGGGGTGGCTGGTCAGGGGCTTCGCAGGGGCTCTGGAGACACTGTCCTGAGAGGAAGTCTGGGGGGTGAGGGGAAGAACAGGGGAAGATGCACGGGGGAAGGGAGAAGGAAAGGTAGAAGAGGTGGGACAAAGGCTATATCCTCCACTGCAGCCATCAGGGACAAGTCCTGGCCCCTCACTTGGGTGGGTGATGTCAAGGAGCTGAAGGAACTGCAAAGGGGGAGAGCAAGGAGACCTCTTCCCTTGACTATAGCTCCCTAAGCTCCACTAGTTCCTCCTTCAGCACTCAGTTTCACTCACTCTACTTTTCTTTAGTTCATTTCTCCACCATGTCCGAGGTGTCCTCTGGGCTCTGGACAAGCCCATCAGGTAACAAATGAAAATGAAGAAGCTGTGCTACATAAGTCTACTCATGGCACTAACCCTTCCCTCCCATGTAGCACTCACTGCTTAAAAAAACCCTTCAGTCAGTTTTATTTCACCATATGGGTGGGCAATGCAAGACAGGTATGGAGGCAAATGGTTGTTTTTGCTTCTCAGAACCTAAAATCACTACAAGAAACAGCACCAGTTTATTTGTGAACGGTATGGTTTGATGTTCTTGCCTAAGATATAGCCTTGCAAAATAGCTTGGTAACTACATAACACCACAAATTTAGTACAATAGTACATAAACAATTTCTGTATGCATTATAGAAACTGCAGTATGAACTGCCAATACTTTACACTAAAGTTATTAATTAATTACATTAATTAATGATCATTGGGCTAAGTTTTCTTTTCTTTCCATTTCCTTCTTAGGCTCTCAGCAGTGTCTGAATGCTGTGAGTGCCACAGGGATGGCAAGCAACAGCAGGCAAGCCAGGGAATGTGTCAACTGAGGACTGATTCCCGGGTCATCAAGAACAACTCCTCTTGTTCCAAACCATCTAAAAGAAATGACCTGTAGAGGTGGACAGAGACCGAATCCCATTTTTTTTTCAGGCTGGGATCAATGTCTAACTTAGTTGGATGCTTTCAGACACAGCAGGAAATGATAAGTAGAGTGCTTGCAATTGTTGTGAGACAGAGTACCAAATGTATCGGAAATGATGAGAAAATCATTGGAGCTCTGTTACAGTTTACTGATTCCCATGGTGGAGGGAGGTAGTGTAAGTCATTTATCTTCCATAACAGAGATTTCTGAGGTAGACATGGCCTTACTTTAAAAATGAAGTGTGTTATTAAAGATAAAAATAAGGGGAGGTATAGGTCATATAAACATCCAAAGCCTTTGATCACAGACACATATTGGGATGTGCTAGTTATCTGTAGAGTATACCATTGCTGTCTTGGAGGACAAGCTGCCCCCAAAGTCACAATTTTAATCTCAGCCATAAATGGTCGTTATAGTTTCACACAAATTTGCAGTTTGTAGCTGTTTATAAAAATGCCTGCCTTGGAGTGGCACTCTTGTGCTAGCAGATCTGAGTCTAACTTTGCACCTCTCTGAAAAATGTTAAACAGCAATAAAAGCTTGCCAAGGCAAGAAAACACAGTAGTGAAGTATCCTCACAAATGAGTGCTATGAGAAATATAAGGAAAAAAAAAAAAACCAAAAAGAAGGTATTATCTGTGGGTTTTTTTCCAGAGTCTGACACAGAACCTTACCCAGAGGGAAAACCTTCTATCACCAATAAAACTAAGCACTGGTAATTTCTGTGACATGAAAATACCTTTGCATATTTGTGCATATGAGACAGTCTTTGGTGACTTTGGATTTATTTGCAGTTTTTTCTTTCTCTGTCATGCTAGTCTCTTGGACACAAAAATAAGTGTGCTTAGTACAACATTTGTAATGACTTTTAGCTCAGTTATTTTATGATTGCAGCTATTCGGCATTTCCTTTTCCCCTTTGCCTCAGCTTTTCTGTTATAATGAATAACTCTTCTGTGTAGCACCATGTACACAAACTGTAAAAAGGCTCTAAACTTACACAAGTAGTATATTCTCTATATTGCATGGTTTTATACATCCATACTTCAATATCTGTAATAATCACAGTGAGTGTTATATTCTGAACCATCGAGTTACTAACCAAAAAGAAATGATGGCTCGTTAGCTTAACTATCACCAAATTAAGTGTGGTTATTCCAATTTTTGTGGAAAAGGCAGTACTTAGTGAGAAAAATGGAGGCAGATCCTGGGACAGTATTCTTGCAGTGATGAAGTCAGAAGATAGATTTTGACAAAAATTATTTGTACTCCAACTTTTTCCTTTCAGGTTCTAACATCAAAACTTAATGACTCAACTGTGACATAGGATTTGCGAATGCACTCATGCATCCTTAGTCTCGTACTATTTGCCCCTATGTGCATCTCACAAATACAGCTCATGAAGGTGGGACTTCAGAATCAGGACCCATGTAAATCCCTTGAAAACATTAATATAATGTTTCAATTAAAAAAAAAAATCATTCAGAGTGCTAATAGCACATCTTTCAAGTTTTTGTACTTGTGCACTTGAGAGATATCACCATGAAGTTTAAACACATCTTTGCATAACAAAATAGGTAAGTCAAATCTGTTGGTATCTTGTGAATTGTGAATATGTATTTATATGTATTGTGTTCCATAGACTATTCAAGCTGTTAGTGCAACAAATAATTCAAGTGCTTTCCAGTTAAGTCTTAAGTCTTTAGCTAAGTCTTTAGCTTTTCTGTATGTTACAATAACCATAAGTTTTAAAACTTGGTCACAACTGTAGCTTAATTAAAGCTGGATGGCCCTGACTGTCCCTTTTCTCTTCCTAAAGATTGTTGCTTCCCAGGTAGAATTATTATCAGAGCTGCTGTAACGCTGCAGTAAATATGGTGCCTGGCTAAGCCTGGCTGCTTGCACATGGTTTTAAAAATCAGCACTGTAGTTTCTGTCTTCTTGTGTTACAGCAATATGAGCAACCTGATGTTAACAGCTCTGAAAAAAATGGAGTTTCGAGTGTTCCCCTACTGCTTATGGTAACACCTTGCCTCCAACCTTCAAATTGTTGAAATAAATGTGCACTGACTATAAAAAGTGTTTGAATAAAATTTACAGGAATTATAGAATGAATCAGAATATCAAGGAACAGATGATCTTTAATATACAGAGCACTATCTAGCATACAAAACAAAGTGAAGAATAACCTGTTCCTTCTTTAATATATTTTAACTGGAATTCTCAGTTTTTACTGGTTAGAAGAGGTACATCTCCAGAGGTGTGTAACTTTCCCATTGCCTGTGTCTTTTGCACCAACTGTAAGATACAGTCAATATTTCACAGTGTATTTAAGGGATTACTTGGTTTTGCTGACAAACAGGGCCACTTCTTGAAGGGCCTGTTCTCTAAGTCCCCTGATGTCTTTTGGTAGTCTGATTGCACATTCATAGATGTGGTGGGTTAGCCAGCAATTAAGCACCACGCAGCCACTCGCTCCCACTCTCCCACGGGGCAGAGAATCAGAAGAGTAAAAGTGAGAAAACTCATGGTCTGAGATAAAGCCAGTTTAATAGGTGAAGCAAAATCCACACATGCAAGCAGAGCAAACCAAGGAATTCACTCACCACTTCCCATCAACAGGCAGGTGTTCAGCCATTTCTAGGAAAGCAGGTCTCCATCACACATAACAGTTACTTGGGAAGACAAGTGCCATAATCCTGAACGTGTCCCCACCTCTTCCTTCTTCTTTGCCCCAGGTTTATATACTGAGCATGATGTCATATAGTATGGAATATCCCATTGGCCAGAGATAACCTCATTAACCATCCCTCCCTTCCCGTCCTTTGATATAATACACAGCTATTATTCCCTTAGTCAATGAATCACCCCTGTAAAATGTCTGTAAAATGTCCACAAATGTCCATGAAATGTCCATTGAGTTCATTTAGTCCATGACTTTGAGCTCCATCTCTTACGGTGGTCACTCAGGACAGGCGAGGTGGGGTGTTGCGTGGAGTTACTGGGCACCAAAACCAGCTCAGGTCAGGTCACTGCTGTGCCTGCCCTGCTTCTTATAAGGCTTGTCCTCCATTGGTTCGGGTGGCTCCTGCTATAGTAATTCCTATAACATGCAACTCAGATCATGGGTTGCAACAATTTAAAGGTATTTCCATTACAAACCCCACCTCTGGCCCTTTGGACCAGACCATAGGGTTTAACATTACCATGAACTCCTCCCCTTGCCCCTGCTCCGGCTTGGACTTATCCACAGAGTGCAGTCCCTTCCATGAGCCACAGTCTCCAGGGGTGTATCTGCTGCGGCATAGACTTATCCACAGTTGCAGTCACTTCGAGGTGCACTTGCTCCAAAATGGCCTCCTCCATGGGCCACAATGCTTTCAGAGATATACCTGCTCCTGCATGGCCTTACCCACAGCCACAGTCCCTTCAGAAGTAAACATGACCTTACTTATAGCTCCATTCCCTCCAGTGGTATACCTGCTTTGTGGAGGGCTTATCCATGGCCACATAATTTGAGGTGCTCCAGCATGACCATATGCGCAGCCACAGATGCTTCGAGGTGTACCTTCTCCAGCATGGACTTATCCGTGTGCCACAATCCCATCAGGGGTACCCCTGCTGTGGCACAGACAGAGCCATGGCCACAGATGCGTCGAGATGTACCTGCTCTGGCGTGGGCTTACGTGTGGCCACAGACGCTGCGGGGTGTCCTGCTCCCACATGGACTCACCCACGGGTCACAGTCCCTTCGACTCGAGTTCACAGCGGAGCTCCAGCCCGTCCAGGACAGCAGCAGAAGAACAGCAGCGATGCCCCGGCCATCTGCCAGCCCAGGCGCGTGGCCGTGGCTGTTACCAAAGTGTTCCCAGGCCCAGCAGAGCCGGACGACCAGCAGGGCAGCAGCACGGCAGCAGCGACAGCAGAAGGCAGCCACTGCCGAGCACCGGGCTCTAATACACGTAAGGGAAGCAAACCCATGGCATGCCCAGGGGCCTGGCAATTAATAGCTAAACAGCAACAACAGCTATAAATTTAATCTAGCACATTCCAATCAATCCTGTCGTTATCTCAAACACTTCGCGCCCCACGTTGGGCGCCGAAAAGGAATGTGGTGGTTTAGCCCCAGCCGGCAACTAAGCCCCACGCAGCCGCTCGCTCACTCCCCCACGGTGGGACCGGGGAGAGAATCAGAAGAGTAAAAGTGAGGAAGCTCATGGGTTGAGATAAAGACAGTTTAATAGGTAAAGCAAAAGCCGTGCACGCAAGCAGAGCAAAACAAGGAATCCATTCATCACTGCCCATGGGCAGGCAGGTGCTCAGCCATCTCCAGGGAAGCAGGGCTGCATCACCCGTAATGGTTTCTTGGGAAGACAGATGCCATCACTCTGAATGTGTCCCCCCTCTTCCCTCTTTGGTCCAGCGTTATATACTGAGCATGACGCCGTATGGTATGGAATATCTCTTTGGCCAGCCTGGGTCAGCTGTCCCAACTGTGTCCCCTCCCAGCTCCCCGGGCACCCCCAGCCTGCTCGCTGGCAGCCCAGCACGAGAAACTGGACTGTCCTTGACTGCTCAGCAACGACTCAAAACACCAGCATGTCATCAACATTATTTTAATCCCAAATAGAAAACATAGCCTCATACTAGCTTCTATGAAGAAAATAATGCTATCCCAGCTGAAACCAGGACAATAGAATATACAACTTTAAAGTGGTCCTTAAGTATCCCACAGCCTCAGTTTCATTCTAAGGTACAACACACTTTATGTATTTGATTGTAATACTCACCTCTTTAATGAAAATAAACAGACTTCACTTACTGCCATCTGCCTTAAGCAGAACTTCGTATCTGCTCTCAACTATACTGGGATTATATTTTGGAAAATGGCAAATCTGTCACTTCTCTCCACATCCAAGCTAATGTCACAAACATGCTCCAAAACAAAATGTTTCTCTGTGTGTGTGTCCCTGGGACCATGTCCCTTTCTTGGTGAAGAAAGGTAAAGTTTTACTTGTTTTTCTGACAAGGTATTACCACTACCAATAGAGGGATTTATGTCTTTCTCCTTGGCACAAGAGCTTGAAGGGGCAGAAGGTGCCCAAAGGAAGTGTCTGGATTTGCACTAGCCACAGAGCAATGTATATTTTTCTACCAGGTCAGTTGCTTGACAGAGCATGGCAAAAAATACCCTTTTGCTGTTACTTCGCTGTGGCCTTGGAAAGAGTAGGAATTTTGTTGGCTGGCGTCTATTTCACAATTTTAATGTGTCTTATGCAACTTAAAATATGTTGCTAATTTTAATACACTGAATAATACTTTAACAATGATATTTCTATGTTACCTGACAAGGAAACAAGGCTCCTTAAGGCTTTTGTTACTTCCAGATTCCTTCTGTGGAGTTTGAGAATGCACGGAGAGGTAACATGATACAGTATTCATATTAACCTCTCCTTAAAGCTGGTTGTTTTCTGATAAAAACATTGCCTTACAAGAGACCTACTGTTCAGAAAAGCTCATCCATACTATGCATTCAAATAAAGCAGGAGGTTTGAATATGAGGCATTTTAAAATTATAATCATGCCCTAGCCGCTCTGTTTATGTTTTGATGTATTTCTTGGAGCTCAGACCCAGGGAAGGGTTTGCAATGTCTTGTCTAAATGGTTCCTGGCACCCTAACCAGCATTATCATTCGGCATGTTAGAAGTTGTCTGAAATTTAGAATTCCAGTTTTGACAAAATCTGTTTTTAGGAAATTGTTGAGGATAAATTTTCACACTCCCCTGTTTCTTTAGGCAGATCTATAGTTTTTCTGATATGTCAAGATACGCTAGTGATATCTCGGGGAGGGTTTCTTTTTAGGTAAAACTCCCGACTGAGATTAACATTCAAAACCATGTTAGTCTCACAAAACCAGTATGTTCAGATTTATATATTCAACGGGAATCTACACAGCTCTACTAGGACAAGTTTTAATAGTAGGTCATTGCTGGACAAAATCACAAAACAATATAATGTGTTTTATCAATGCAAATTTAATGCATTTAAATGAATATTTCATGCTAAATGCATAAACAGTCTTAGAAGCAGGGACCAGAAATTAATACCTTCTTTCCAGTAAGTGCCCTCATTGAGGCATCATCTCCTATGATTTAAAACAAATAGTAATTCATCTGTTCACCTCTGAGTGCTTTTGTCCTTCTGTCTGTCTTGAAGAGAGTAGCAGTCAGGACTGCAATGCTGAAGCAAATTTCCTAAATCCCAAAGGGTGCTGAAAATAGCGCATGGTGCCAAACCCAAGGTTTGAGCTTACAGCTTTGAGATCTTTCACCACTAGGATCAGTTAAAATTCTCATCTTCCCAGGGCAAATGGCTCTTTGTTTCATGTAACTCAAAGCCTTTTGAGACTAATCTAAATCTCTCCACTGATTGCAGTGAACCTTTGATCTTTGTTCGGTAGGTTGTACCTCTAAACACGACACTTAAGGATATTGGTTAAGTACATATAATTATTGCTCTCCCAATCACAATGGATTATACAATGTTGCCTGTGGACCACAGTATCTATTAATTTTAAGATTGTGACTTCTATAAAAAGTTCCGTCTGTATTATAAACACACCAGTATTTATTCACAACAAGAAGAATAAGTCGATCGAATGACTGGTTGCTATTATGAAGCCCAAGTTCTATGGGGAATGTTATTGTCTGCAAGAGTTTTACATAAAGACTTCCTATAAGCATTGATTGCTGCCTCAGGGTTCTCATAATCTAACATTATTTTCCTGTTTATTTTCCTGCTTCTGTGTTCCAAGTCTCCAGCTGAAAAGCACACTGTCCTGAAAGCTGGATTGTGGTACTCCACCTGTAACTCTTAAGAAATATTCTTAGAATTGAATCTATAAAAAGCAATGAATTTCACACTTGTGGCTGCAAAACAGCAGCTTTAGCTGTTTCAATTTTAGAAAGAAATGAGAAAGGAATGAGTGGCCAGAGCATACTTTTTCCCTTCTCTTACTCTCTCCTTCCTCTCTGTTCTGTAGTAAAGGATTTGCCATGTAAAGACTTTCACTTGGGACAGAAATTGTTTTGTAATTTTGAATACAGGGCTTTAGTCTATGGAAAGTATATGGACATCATACTTTTGTTTGGTGTATAATAGATACTTTCTCTTCATTTTTTTCATGCTGGAAATCTTCTAACTTGATTTTAAAGAAAAAATTGGTAGCCTACAAAGTATGAGGGCTTTATGCCAACATTTCTTGCACTCCTGTCTTCAGGTATTTTAGTTACTGTTCTAGTTTAACACCTGCTGCTTTGCCTTGTGGAAATTCTCTACCTGAAACCCGTCTTTTTTCTTTGGTTATATCTCTTTGTTTGTATCCTGTTCTATTCTCTTTTACTATCTCATTTTTTTTCAACTGTTTTTAAAAAAAATCTACCTGCAAGCTACTTTCACCCATTCTTCCATGCCAAGAGATTAAACACAATACCTACTAATACAGATTTGATGTCTTCACTCCTTACAGTCTTGATTGCTTCATTTCCTGCCATATTGCAGGAAAGAAAAATTGGTCTTCAACTAAGGACTTTAATCTTTACTAGCTAGCCCCAGAGTGGTGCTCATCTCTGAGAAAAGTTTTGCAGTATTTTCTCATTAAACCACTGTTGTACTGTTCTGTCAGCAGTACTCCTCAACAGTCCCTGACAATTCTTTCTGCAGGGAAAATGGGGTAAGATTTGCTAATTTTCTGGAAAATGTTGCACACCTCTGAATGTTGGTATCCCTTTTTAGACCTGGCCTCAAAATGAAGGTCAGGAAGAAAGCTTAGCTCTTGCTTTGAGCTTGCCACACTAAAGCTGTGGTAAAGCAAATGACAATTACCTCAAAGACATCCCAGGTATCTGTTACCTAAAAAAATCTGTAGTAGTCTGGAAAGTGGCTAAACAGAGACCCACAGAGAAACCTACAGCCCCCAGAACTGTTGATACAAGGGTGCTGCCTGAAAGAGCATAGCTATTCTTGAATTTCACTTGTTTGGTATAGATTAGTCTTGTAACAGTGTAAGACCCTGGGAAATAATGTTTTTATGTGTATTGTGTCCTTTCTGCACACGGAAAGCACACTATACCATTCAGTGGTTAATCACTATAACCAATGAAGAACTGTATGTGCAGAACAGGGGAGGAGAATACGTCAGTCCTTGGTAGTAGCCTAGTATCACCCTGCAAAACCTTTGTCAGGTTTTTAATAATCACTCCTGTACAAAATATAAGGAGTAACATTTTCTTCATAGATTTTATCTTATTTTTCTCCATGTTAATAGCGACTACATCAGTGTTAATATGGAACTGGACTGTTTCTACAGCAAGTGATATTACAGATGCTAATTGTGGCTATTCATTTAGAGGTTATGGTAGATAATCAGAAAAATGCTGATGAAACATCTTCTGACATTACTCAAACTTTTGTTCAGTTGATTTTATTACTCCCATTCACAGAAGCTACCAAATAAATTATGTTCATGGTTTTAAGAGTGTAATGATGCTGAATGTTAACTGTTACTTATTGTAGGAACTTGTAAAATATCTTCTTGATAAAATGACCAAAGAGAGAGTGAATACTGTTCTGTGAAGAGCCGATCAAACAAACCATTGATTTTTCTTACAGCAATTTCTATGAACTACAAATTAATAGTGTGAAAAGTTCAGCAAATATATCTTTGGGAATAATAGAGAGGTGCTATTCTACATTGCCGTTAATGGTCTGATGAAATATACTTCTTAACAGTCATATTTGGGCACAGTAGTTCAAAAGAACAGTAGTTGGGGGAAAGGAAATATATCATAGGCACCAGTCAATATTTTTAATAGCACATTTTATCTTGTCATCTAAAGAAAAAAGCTGAAGTCAATTTTGTCAACATCCCACTGTTTGGAAAAATCCTGAGGTGTTCAGCAGAGCAGCTCTAATGCCATTTTCTCTGCAGCTCCCAGGTTCTAGAACAAAAACCTGGGTTACTATCTTTTCCATTCAGCATATATTATTATTATTTTCCAGTTTTGGATTTTTTTTTTCCAAAGGAGTATCTCCCCTACTTATGGTGATTACGTATTTCATTAAGATAATGATTTCCACAGAACACCTTCTTTTTTTTAAAAAAGACATCAACGTGTCAGCTGAAAAGCAAGATATTAGAGATATTAGTTTCAGTGGGTTAATTGCCTGAGTGTCTGGATTATTTGAAAACAGGCCATATCTCACTAGTATCCCAAAAAGAATCATCCTCACCATATACACAATTAAATATTTTTCTTTTTTTTTTTGTTTTTTTGTTTTGTTGGAGATTAATAATTCCAGAACTCCCATACTGCTTTGCTGGTCAAGAAAACAAGCAATGGAAAATACAAAAGCATCTTGTGGTAAAGAGCTAGACTTATTCTATATGTATTTATATATCACTTTTTTTCTTTAGATACCAGGAACAGGAGAGAGAATTTAAAGCAAAGACATGATGCCTTGGAGACAGACTCTCACCTGTTGTCACACCTTAACCATGGTGCAGCTGGCACAGTTTGAGAACCATTTAGGCATCCTGACTCTCACTCAGATGGTGGCAGAGGTTTCAATTTCCTTTTTCTTCAAGCTCATACAAAGATCAAACTCCATCTTCTGTGATGTACTCATTCTTCCTTCCAGGAAGACTCTCTGACTGACATTCAAAAGAAAGCAGAGTAAGATGGATGTAACTGGAATTCTTCTTTTTTTGATATTTTGGGTGCAGTATTAAAACTGATAAAGGAAGAAAATCCTCTTCTTTCTACGACTTTCAAGGAAAAACTCAGTGACAGGTTTTAGAAAACCTTTGCCTAGCCACTATATCTCAGAAAGCTGTTATTCATGAAGAATAAGCAAAGCATGCTTCCAAAACCTGTTCTGCTGTTGGCTGACTGACTCCTGTGTGACTAGAGTTAAAACAACCATAAGCTGAAATTAAACATGTGCCTTCTTGGTGACAAAAAGGTATATTTACACTCGTGTGACTAATCCGTGCTTCCTGAGATGAATTCAGTGCTCCAGTTACTGCAAGCCTGGATGTACTTGTGGTAAACTGATGATAGGAATATGAGACTCCTGCTACCTCCTGCTGCCTCATGCTGCGGTCTCAGGGAAACACCATGTCTGCTAAAAATTGGAAGGCTCCTTTTTGTTCTATTTTGAATTATTATATAATTAAAAGGTGGAATTTTTATGAAGAATTCAGCGTTAAATCAGATGTCCTTCCAGTGAAGATCATGTTTAAGTTCTATGACTTTCATTGAAGCAGTTTTAAGTCACTAAGTATTTTGGAAAATTCCCTTATAAATGTGTTAAATACATTATTGTATTGACCCGTGTTATACTCTAAAAACATGGTAGTAGCTGTTCCACTCTAAATTTTTCCATAAAAGTTGAGACAATTCAGTTATTTTGAAGATCTACCCATGTATTGTAATATTAATGCAATTTAACATACATTTATTACTGAAAAGCTTTCTACAGCTATTTCTCACTGCTGTTTCCTGTCAAGAAACAACTAATGTTTTTTTTTCTGATTTGATTCTGTCAAAATAAATAGATGGACAGAACAATTACAGGTAAAATGTTATACTGTCATGCTTATAAATATTGCAGAAAATCTCTGTATCTTTTCCTACAGTGCATCACATCACAAAAAGTTGGAAAGTAACAAAAAACCTTCCGTGGAACAGCTCTAACGACTGCTGCACCTCACCTGGCCTTGAGTTCAGCTAACCGTGTTCAGAACTAGGCGTTTTTCAGACTACCGGGGTAGCTTTGACCTCTGACCTTAACATAATGGGCAAATACTACATATCTGCGTTTCTGTTAAGTTGTACTTCCTTCCGAAAATCAGGTTTATATCTGGAGTCACTTCAATGTATCCTTTCCCAGATGTTCCAGTTATTCATGTGTGCTGAGTATCTATCCTTGCTGTCTGGTCTGTCTTGCCTATCAGCTGAGATAGATTGATATGTATAGAATATATAGATTGATATCTCTTAAGAGCAAGTGTAGTGCTTGTGCTAAGACACTTGCTTCCCAGCATGAGTGGACAATTTGCACTTTCAGTTTCTAGTTAACTGAGGCATGGTCTTTATGTGAGATATCACTACTGTCCCTAGGGCCAGAGCTTAAAAACACAGGAAATAAAGGGTGCATCACGTGAAGAGGTCTTGCCTTTGCCCTTGCCCTTGCTTTTCCCCTTCCCTCTCCTTCCTCCCATCTGATTTCTAGTTTTACACAGTCCGTGCTAATGGCACACAGACACACGTACACACACATCTCTTCCCTCAGGTTGTTAATGAAGACAGAGTTGGAAGAATACAGTGCATGTCATTGTAGATGGAATATGTGGAATATTGCCTCTAGGCTGGAAATCACAGGAGTAAAACTCAAGTTTACACTTCTACAGTGTTGGCTTCCAATGCTTGCAGAAGTGGTTTGAATTGTTATAAGAACTAAAGGAATGCAAACAAATACACTGTCTACATTCTGTAAAGTGTCAGATAATTATATACTTCATATCACATACTATTTTAAGATTTGCAGTGTAGCAATACAATACTGTAATTATAAACATATGGTTTTTAATACAGGAAGAAAATGAGATGTTCATGGTGTGAATTGTATTCCTTATGACAGTTTTAACTCCTGAGCAAAGATTGTGAAATATTTACCTTCTGGTTGAATACATTAATAATTCAAGGTAGCTCATAACATCATGCTTTTCTACACCAGATATTTTTAAAAAATCTCAATAGCCAGATACTTTGTAAATATGATTCAAAATAATTAAATTGGTTTAAAAAATACTGCTGATTTCAAGCCAACATTTGCCAGATTTGAAAGATTATAAATGTATACCGCAAACAGAAACCTGAAGAAAAATTTATGTTCTGTGTAAGAAGTCATTCAAATCCTTCTATTGTCCTTCAGCTGCAGACTCCTTGAAACAACGGCAGTGTTGTGTCATGAAAAAGGCACTTAGGAGAAAAAAAAGAAGAGCAAAGCTTTCTTCAACATCTCCTGCCAGTATTTCTATGCTTTTCAATTTAATCTATTGGTATCTCTTAATATCTGTCAAAATAACCGTACTGACCAACTGTAAGGAAGAAACTCCCTCTTCTTAGTAAGAGGATCTAACAAATTATGGGTGGTGGTACTCACAGACCTGCACCTAGACTTTTATAAAGAGGACCCAAATCTATGGTGAGACATTTTTGAAGCATAAGACTGGTTTGAAACTGAGTGTTCTCAACACAAGTAGATCCTGCCTTTAATGGATCACATAACAGCTGGAACTTTATAGAAGCTGTGCATAATGGGAATGGGACATCTGATGAGCATTTTCTAAAGTGGATTGAGTCACTTGAATTACTGATACAATTATGAATATCTTTTCATGTATAATTATCTGCACAAAGAACCAATATAGTACAGTAACTCTGTCAAAGGGGTTCCAGCTTGTCTTTAATGTGACGATAATGTTTAGTACTTTACTTTCATGAAGCACTTTCTAAACACTGGCTAATTAATCCTTACAACAGCCTTGTGAAGTAGATGAGTGAGTCTTGAGCTTAATTGTAGTTGTGAGCTCTGTGATGCCTACAGAGATCAGCACAAGTCACGGTCTCCCCAGACTGCAGTGGGAGGATGGGAAGCTTCGCAGGGCTGAGCCTATATAACAGCTTTGGTAGATCTGGTGAGTTTAAAATGCCTGCTTTCAAGTACGGTCCTTGATCAAACAACCAGTGTAGCCTGAATAGCCAGTATTGTTTAAATAACCATTTCAGGCTCAAACTTAGGGAGGTTTAGTGTTAAGAGAAGAAAAACCAGACATAGAAGAGAAATGAGCGGAATACAAGGGAAAAAGAAAATCTTACAAAAACTTTGGCTAGTGGAAAACGTTACTACAGTCATTGTGAAAAAATGATTGAAATACAGATTATTGCCACAGATCGACCATTAGTAACATCAGGATGCAAGTAGGAAAAGCCAATACAAGTTTGGTTCCTTGGTTTGGACCAGTGGTAAAAAGGTAGAGGGTCTTTTCCCAGCATGTGACAGAATGACAGGAGTAATAAAGATACCTGCTGAGATCCTAAATAGGCTGCTAGGGCTAAGGTACAATAATTCCAGGTACAACTTCACATGGCTGTTCATCTAGGTAAAGGCTGCTCTCCCAGTAAGCTTCTATCCTCTAAGTGATAGGTAACACATAGCAGTCTGTTTTGGGAGTCATCTGGGAATAGTTCATGTATTGCCATTTAGTCTAAGAAATATTTTTTCTTTCTCACCTAACTGGCATGATGTGAGTCAGGGCAGGAAGGAGGAGGGCTTTGGTTTTTGGATATATTTTTTTTCCCGCAAATCAGGCTTGAGTTAGGCAGATAGGGACAATAGATTACAAACATCTCACACCAGTGAGGCAAGAAGCTCATCCATATGAAAAAGAAAACCGTATCTTAACACCATCCAAAATACGTAAACAATGCAATTTCCTCTCTTTTCACTCTTATGAGCAGTATTATAGAGAAGAGAGAAGCGGAGAGTTCCTGCAGAGAAGTGGGAACCAACTGAAGAAACAATTGAAGACTGACAGAAACCCTAAGTCAGATGAAAACAACTGGGGAAAGATGAGGTCTGGCTGGATTACTGTTGGCAGTTCCTCAGGGAGTTATTCTAGTGAAGCCGTAGTCTAAACCATACCCTCTACATCTTCCTGAATATTCGGGACAGTGCATCTCTGACCAAACTGCTGTGAAGAGCAATACCATAAAAAGCCCTAAGGATGTTTTTAGTAAATAAAACTCTCTTGACCTATAGGGTCTGATTTTAATCACCTCTATAGAAGACCCATTCAGAAGCCAATGGCAATCATTTACTCTCCTTATAGGAGGGTCTTGGAAGAACCTGAGACCAGGGCAGAAACACATCCATCCCATCTACAGGTAGAGTGGCACACAGGCAGTAGATTAAGAATAAACGTTGCATACACACAGAAAGATAAAGCTGGATCCAGAATTTCTTCTGTTTCTAGTGAATAATCCATTTAATGAGCAAACTTCACATTTTCACTTGTTGTTTTCTTTCAGAGAGGGTCTGTGTGTGTCCTATTTTCCCAGTGGAAAACACAGAAAAGAAAATTACAAAAATAAAAGGGCACAACTCCCTACTCTATCAGTGCTGCATTATTTTGAAAAAAATACACATATATTCTAGAAACTGCTCTGACCATAATGCAAATAGAGAAAATTGACTATGCTGGACTGAAAAGGTTGAATGTGTCGTAAATATACATAGATGCCCTATCCATTGGAGAGACTTAATTTTTTTCACAAAAATAAGTCTTGTATAACTTCAGTACTTAAATATGAAGTTTGTTCATTCTGGTGACATTTGGTATCAGTCAGAAGAGAAAAGGATGTGAATGCTAAATTATTTAGAAGAAAACATTTAATAAAACAAACACTTGGATCTTCTCCTTAATGTCGAACACCAATCATTTTTTTAAAAAATAAAACTTAATTAAGAACCTCTAAAATTGTCTTTGATTTAGAAGAACAAATCTTGGCCTAGTTGATTTTCTGTTTTGGTGAGGGGAAATAGACTGATTGACCCAACCTAGACAAAGGTTGGGTCAACCCAATAAAAATTAAAGGTTGATAAAAAATAGTTTTCCACTGGTAAAAGTGAAACATTCAACATTTAGATATAAATATTTTCATATTTTAATATTAAATTTAATTCTTGTAATATTCCAATATACTCTCACTATATTAAACACATATAGGGCATCCTTCTAGAACTAGAGATAAAAATTCAATAATTGAAACAATTATTCAATACTCAACTAAGCTATATCTTTGTACGTTTTTAACAGGGCACCCCTTGAAATTGTTCATTCTGCAACTACTTTATAGCTCTGCTTGGGACTCTAACCCAAGTCATTCTATCATAATGGAAGGAAGAATGTGAATATTCTTAAACGTAAAAGATAAGTGTATACCAGATCACATTACACAGTGAGATAGCTGAAGGCTAATAATCCAAAACATTCTTTTCAAAGGTATTTGTATTGCACATTTATAAAACTGTTGCTGTCTGTATTCTCTGTTTGTTGTTCAAAATGAGCAGCTTTAGTTTAAAAAAATACTGCAGACAATTTTTCAGACAATGAAACATAAATCCAGGTAAATTAATATTCCTCCAGGAGATGACAGATGATGACTTGTGGTATGAATTTTGTGAAATTTGGGTAATTTGAATCAGCTACAGACAGTTTGTTTTTGCGAACAGAGGGACCTCAAACTGTTTCCATTCTAATTATTTTGTCTGCTTGTTTCACTTTCGTTTACTACTCAGTTCGTGATAAAATGTTATCATGGAAGAGAGAAAAAAAAAGAACTTTGTTTTCTTTGTTTTCTTTTACCTTTTGTGTGTGCAAAGCTTTGATGAAACAGAAAAAAGGGAACTCCATAACAAATGGTATGTACCTGTAGATACGACTTCAACTCATAAATATTTTATAATAAACCTTGTTCTTGGATATATGTGATTTTTATTAAAAAAATGCATTGAAAATTTCCAATATTTGCGTCTGCCACTAGTGAAGAAAATAACAGGTAAACATTTTTGTTAACATAAAAGCAGCTGAAGAAAGTATATAATGCTCTGACAGACGTTGGAATTGGGAAGGAAAATGCTCTGCTTTTCTGAGCCAAAGTGAAGTATATACGAGAATCCATCACAACCCTTTCAAGCCCATGACTCAGAGTGATGAGAAAAAAGTGGCTTCAGTTTTGGGGAGTTAGAGCTTGCTCACCTTGGGCAGAATGTGCAGTCTCACTTTCAGCTTTATCCTGGATGGTTTTAACTGCTCCCACCACCTCCAGGGACTGGGGCAATCTGAGCTGAGAGGGCAGGGAAGGGACACTCTGCATCCCTGGCCCTGTGATGATGCAGGCGTGCATGCGATGCACCAGCTCTCAGTGAGTTTTCTTGGATTTCTTTTTTGAATTTCAGACCCTGACTGAATCAAAATGGCTTGAATGACTCACAAGCACACCGGTAAGCACACTCACCAATATATAAAGAAGGGTGAGATCCTTTTCAGAACTCAGTTACAATGCAAGTGACGTGTACACCCACAAGTTCATTATAAAATTTAACTGAAGATAAAAAAGGTCAACAGATGCTATAAATTTAATTGAAGATTAAAAAATGAGAAGCATCAAAACCCAGAACACTTATGTCACTGTTGACATAAATCTGCCCCATGCACAACTATACACAATATTAAATAAAATCTGTAGGTCTTCAATGTATGTCTTGGAAGGTAAAAGCAATTGATAAGTAAACCAATTGATTCTGAAAATCTACAATATTCTAGATCACTCCATAATACATGAGAAGGAATGAAACCCCTCTTTTGTTTCAACAGAGAATATCTGAAGACAGCAACATTCGTAAAAAGCAGAAATATTTTTTAAGTGCAAATTTCCATAACCAAGGAAAAAGCGCATATAATTTGTGCTCTACCGAGAAGGTGAAAAGTGAGAAAAAGGAGGGAAAAAATGCCAAATACTGTGCATATCTATTATGTTTTGGCAAAGTTTTCTCCTATTTCAGAGTGTGTTCTTGAAGGTTTTATTTTGGAAGGACTGTAACACTTTAGAAAAAAAATTGATTTTGACCAGCTTTGAACAAAAAAAGGAGATTCTAGCAAAAGTGTAACAAAAGAAAACATAGTGACCTGATGTAGCCTCCTTTTACTTATCACATCGAAACACTGTATGAAGATCTTGACTGATCCTTGACAGAATATTCATGTCAAAATATGAGTACAATGGGCAAAATGTTCTGAAGAATTAGGGCATAAAACGACAGGGATTTTCTAACCTGAGGGAGAGAAATTGCACTGAGTGTTTCGATGGTTTTGGTTTTTGGCTTCACTAACAGAAGAGTTTCAAGAGAAAGAGAGGGGAAGACAGTGTCCTACAAGACTGGCTTGCTTCTCATTAGAGGATAAGACCGTATTCTGATTAGCAGGAGAAATAATTAAAGGAATTCCATGTACTCAAACATCACAGGATCAGATTTTGATATGATCCCGATGCATTCACTGTGCTAACCATTAGACATCTCTTCTAAAGGAAAATACATGAATACTATAGCTGGTGATGCAATAATATGGATGACGCCCACTATTTTCTTAGTTATTTTTATTTTCTTACTTGAAGCATTGTGGATCTTATATGTATTCTTTTTTAAAGGAGGAAAAAAGAGCTAATTCTAGTTAATATAAATGTAATGTTAATTTTGAAGACCCTAGCAACTTTCTAAAACCTTACTAGGAATCAGAGTGAAGGAAAAATAATCCTGTGAAGGGTGGGTTTATTTTAATTTAATTTTCTTTACTCTTGACCCTATCACTTTCTAGATTTGAGTGCTTTCACCAGGAAACAAATTTCATTTAATCTAGACATGAGGACTCTTAATTATACTGGAAGAGCTTTTAATTATGACATTTCCAATAATGGTGGAACTACTTTTTGTGTAAAACAACTCACTCAAAATGCACTTTGCAATTAGACCGGAATAGTTTTATGCTCTGATAATTTCACACCATCAAATAGCACTTGAAGAATTCATAGTCTCACTTGATACATTTTTAAGGTCTGAAAGTGTCCTTTACGTCATACCTCCAGGGATAGTGACTCCACCACTTCCCTAGGAAGCCTGTTCCAACACTTGACACCCTTTTGGAGAAGAAAATTTTCCTCATATCCAATCTAAACCTCCCCTGGCACAACCTGAGGCTGTTTTCTCTCATCCTATCGCTGGTTACTTGGGAGAAGAGACCTAAACCCACCTCACCACGACCCCCTCTCAGGGAGTTGTAGAGAGCGATGAGGTCTCCCTTCAGCCTCCTCTTCTCCAGACTAAACAAAGCCAGTTCCCTCAGCCGCTCCCCATAAGACTTGTGCTCCAGACCCCTCACCAGCTTCGTTGCCCTTCTCTGGACACGCTCCAGCACCTCAGCATCCTTCTTGTAGGGAGGGGCCCAAAATTGAACACAGGATTCGAGGTGCGGCCTCACCAGCGCCGAGTACAGGGGCACGATCACTTCTCTACTCCTGCTGGCCACACTATTTCTGATACAGGCCAGGACGCTGTTGGCCTTGGCCACCTGGGCACACTGCCGGCTCATATTCAGCTGGCTGTCGATCACCTCTCACCCCCAGGTCCTTTTCTGCCAGGCAGCTTTCCAGCCACTCCTCCCCAAGCTTTTAGTGTTGCATGGGGTTGTTGTGTCCCAAGTGACCCACTTTTTAATCTTGAATAGTACCCACTGTGTTCCTGTACAAATTCAGCAGGAAGGTTGAGACATAAATACTAACCAGGCCAAGTCACTCAAATTGCCCAGTGCTTCCCCCAGAAAGCACTGGCAAAAAATAAATGTTCATTCCAATAATTTACATCTTAATCTAGCCTTCATCAGGTTTTCAGATGCATGTGATTATAGAAGGTGTTAGGAGTGTCGTGGTTTAGCCCCAGCCAGCAACTAAGACCCACACAGCCGCTCGCCCACTCCCTCACGGTGGGACAAGGGAGAGAATCGGAAGAGTAAAAGTGAGGAAACTCATGGGTTGAGATAAAGACAGTTTAACAGGTAAAGCAAAAGCCACACATGTAAGCAAAGCAAAACAAGGAATCCATTCACCACTGCCCATGGGCAGGCAGGTGCTCAGCCATCTCCAGGGAATCAGGGCTCCATCACACAGAATCACAGAATCACTAAGGTTGGAAAGGACCTTCAAGATCATCAAGTTCAACCATTATCCAATACCATCATGTCCCCTAAACCATGTCCTGAATCACACAGAATGGTTTCTTGGGAAGACAGATGCCATCACTCCAAACATCCCTCCACCACTTCCTTCTTCTTCATCCCAGCTTTATATACTGAGTGTGACGTTATGGCATATCTCTTTGGCCAGCCTGGGTCAGCTGTCCTGGCTGTGTCCCCTCCCAGCTCCCCGAGCACCCCCAGCCTGCTCGCTGGCAGCCCAGCACGAGAAGCTGGACTGTCCTTGACTAGTTAACAACAACTCAAAATATCAGCACATTACCAACACTTTCTCATCCCAAATCCAAAACACAAGATTTACCTTCTGTAAAGAAAATTAACTCTACCCTGGCTGAAACCAGGACAGGAGAGATGTACAAACATATTTAGAAACAAAAAATGTAAGCCTTATTAAGTAAACATGCCCCCCAAAAGTTTCATTTTCTCTTTACTGGACTTTGGTTTTAGATATATTACCAAAAGTTGGACTGCACAGAAAATTAGGATGAAATGCTCACCCCCTGTAAAGCTACTAGCAAAATAGCTCCTAATTTCCTTAAAGGCAAGGATATGTAGTAACTAGCTTTCCTACTTAAACATAAGAGACATTCACACAAAAATTTGGGAGTTTTTAATTATAAAAGATGTTTTAAGAAATTTTAATTTAATTTTAATTTTCCCTAGAATATTCAGATTTTTTCTTACAAGTATGCTTATACCACCTTCATATGTGCCATTTGACCTTCAGAAGTTTTAATGTATTTAAGAGATTAAATCAATTGTAATATGTTTCAATAATTCTTGTTCTTAACTCAATTAATAAAGTATATGCAAACTAAATTAATCTGAGTTTTAAACATAGCACGTATAATAACTCACAGGTTTCTACAACCTCTTCTGCTTTTTTTTACACAGAAAAAAATATTATTTTCACAGTTTCTTTTGAGATAGGAACAGACATAATAAATTCACAAAGTTTAAAGCTCCTAAAACCCCTAGGATTTGAAGCAGGGACTACAGGATTCCTAAAGCATCCATATTCTTGTCTAAATCCATTTTATATGGTATTCCTCACACAAACAGTTCATATCAATTCTGTCCTCAAATTTCAGTCCTTCAGCAATGATGTGGCTATCTGTAAATGCAAGATTTTTTCTCAAGAAAGTGGATGAATTAGGCTAAAGTAATATTTTTTTCACTGAATAAAAATGCAATGTTAAGAGTTTGAGTGCTCATGTGTATTTCTGAATGTAGCCCCTTTCAATTGTCCATACCCGTGTGTTTGTGTTTTTATGCCAAAGTTACATTTATGAACAAATACTTTACTGGTGTCTCAATTTACCTTTCAATTAATTCACTATATCAAAAAAGATTAGCTTATCCAAAACCAGATTGTGTTCTAATTCTAAGTCTGTATCATAAACAATCTTTGCACCTTATTACAAAAACATGAGAACTCTGGCCCGGGCAGTTTCTTTCTCTCTGTTACCCTGGAAGGTTTAGCACTTTGCAGAAAGGGAATTGGCCACTAAGGAGTCCTTAACTAATGGCAAAAAAATGCTAACAGTTGTGAAAGATCTTTCGAGCTGTGACATTTCGAGATAATCTGTAGGATACAGACATATACATCCCGCAGGATGTTGTCATCGTTTAAGGTACATATGACATTTTTTCCATGTATTTGGAATGAATGGAGTCAAATCTCTCCTGTGAAATGGAAACGTTGTTGTTCCCGCAAGGAAATGAGATAGACAGAAATATTCTTGTTACTCAACCTATAGTAATATTCCCTAAATGAGCTGCTTAATTAGCTGGGGGAAAAAGTAAATCTCATTTTCCTGTACTATATACTTAGAATCATAGAATCATAATTTAGATAAATTGTCTATAACTGATTTTTTACATGCTGATTTTTTTCCTGAGTTATACGTGTAAGAAAAATGCCTCTGGTAATGTTTTTACCTTACAAAGTCTCACAGACATGAAGTCACAGCTTTAATTTAGATGTGCAAGAGTTCTGGAAAAACAGAAAGAAATTTTTCTTGAGATGTGCCGTTAGTTTTTACTAAAATATGAAGGTCCTTTAAACTAAATTCTATATCAGAAAAGTTTAATTCATTTTTACATTATTTGGTTGTTCTGGGTTTGACTGATTGATATAGCTTTTCTGTAATTAATTCAACATATTCATGAAATACTGGCTGGTCCTTAAAGCTAGGGATGAATGGAGATCCTGCTCCATAGTGGTGGAAACTGGGATGAAGGGATAAGATAAAAAATGTGTAAAAGGGGTCCAAAGTGTTCTTAAAATCTAATAATAGCAACGCAGCTGGTACAAAAGAAGGTGAAAATATCCTACAAGAAAAACTGAATGTCTTGTAGGCTAGTATTACACAAATGGAGTATCACAATTAAAAGGTCATACATTCAATGACTGATAGGAATTTCTGCTGTAAAGTAGTGGTTAGCCAGCAGAAAATGTCAGAGGAACATTGCAAGATGACTGCAAGTGATTAGGAAGCGGGACTATCAGCTATTGGCATGTAAAGGCTGTGAAAAAGGCAGAAATGTCCGGAAGGGCAGGGCGGACGAGGTATTTCCTCTCATTCCAACTGAGGCTACGTGCAGCGTAGCATTTTCTGTGGCACATCTTAGAGTGGTAAGCTATTTTATAAAGCAGTGGAGAGAGATTATTGAGAAGACCATATGAAAAAGTGCTCACGGCAATTAAAGAAAGATGGAGCTCATAAGGCATTTGTGCTAAAAAATCCTAGAATGGTGAACCATGACACAGACAGACAGAACTAAAAAAGCCCAATTGGTAGAATAAAGGGTGAGTAAGCATATGAGCATCCTCTTTAATCAACATATCAGGAAACAACTTTAGGAAGAGTAAGTTAAAAAATAATCGTGGCAGAAGAATACATGAATAAAAAGGGACAGTGGGATGCTGTGTCTGTAAGTTATAAGGTTTCTAACTACGGGGGCAGTGAAATTATGAAATGATTTATTAATAAGGAATAATGGGTCCCCAAAAGCAACCTGTTTTTAAAAACAATAGCATAAAATATGCCTGCTGGGGTCTGGTCTCACAGATCTGAAAAGAGAAATGATCAAAATGAGACCTCTGTGTTATAAAAGCTCAGTTGTGGGATAGTGTCAAGAAGCTCAGAGGTCTTGCTGGCAGGTTCCCGTTGGCAGCATTAATGCTTGTCTGCCATGAGCACAAAGATCCTTTTCAACCTCTATGCCCATGGCTGTGTGGTCTTACAGAAGAGGAATTTCAAGGCTTTAGGATAGCAGACTGGGAAATTAGACATCGTGAAGAAAACAAAACATGAGCTCCAGGTTTAACTGCATGTGTTTCAGATGGTGAAAATTATGACATGGCACACTCATTGGTGTGGGAGATTAGAATTTACTGATTATGGACTATTCCCCTCTCTCCTCCCACACCTAAGATCTGTGATCTTTGGCCTCATCAGGGATCTGCTTGGTGGAGTACCGTGGGATAAAGTCCTGGAGGAAAGAGGGGCCAAAGAAAGCTGGTTAATATTCAAGGATCACCTCCTCCAAGCTGAGGAGCAATGCATCCCCACAAAGAGGAAGTCAGGCAAAAACACTAGGAGGCCTGCACAGATGAACAAGGAGCTCCTGGACAAACACAAACACAAAAAGGAAGCTTACAGAGGGTGGAAGCAAGGACAGACAGCCTGGGAAGAATATAGAGAAATTATCCAAGCAGCCAGGGATCAGGTTGGAAAAGCTAAACACCAGATAGAATTAAATCTGTCCAGGAACATCAAGGGCAGTAAGAAAAGCTTCTATAGATATGTTGGTGATAAAAGGAAGACTAGGGAAAATGTGGACCCGCTCTGGAAGGAAACAGGAGACCTGGTTACCTGCGTTATGGAGAACGCTGAGGTACTTAATGACTTTTTTGCCTCAGTCTTCACCAGCAAGTGCTCAAGCCACACCTCCCAAGTCACAGAAGGCAAAGGCAGGGACTTGGAGAATGAAGAACCGCCCACTGTAGAAGAAGATCAGGTTTGAGTCTATCTAAGGAACCTGAACGTGCACAAGTCCATGGGACCTCATCAGATGCATCCACAGGTCCTGAGAGAACTGTCAGACGAAGTTGCTAAGTCACTATCCATCATATTTCAGAAGTCATGGCAGTCCAGTGAAGTTCCCACTGACTGGAAAAGGGAAAACATAAATCTAATTTTTAAAAAGGGAAAAAAGGAAGACCTGGGGAACTACAGGCCAGTCAGTCTCACCTCTGTGCCCAGCAAGATCATGGAGCAGATCCTCCTGGAAACTATGATAGTGCACAGGGAAATTAAGGAGATGATTGATGACAGCCAACATGGCTTCACTAACTGCAATCATGCCTTACAAATTTGGTGGCCTTCTACGATGGGGTTACAGAACTTGTGGATAAGGGAAGAGCAACTAATGTCATCTACTGGGACCTATGCAAAGCATTTGATACTGTCCTGCAGAACACCATGATGTCTAAATTGGAGAGGCATGGATTTGTTGGGTGGACCACTTGGTGGATGAGGAATTGGCTGGATGGTCGCACTCAAAGAGTTGTGGTCAACGGCTCAATGTCCAAGGAGAGACCAGTGACAAGTGGCGTTCCTCAGGATTTGGTATTGGGACTGGCACTATTTAACACCTTTGTTGGTGACATGGACAGTGGGATTGAGTGCACCCTCAGCAAGTTTGCCAATGACACCAAGCTGTGTGGTGCGGTCTACATGCTGGAGGGAAGGGATGCCAACCTTGACAGGCTTGAGATGTGGGCCCGTGTGAACCTCGTAAAGTTCAATAAGGCCAAGAGCGAGGGCTTGTACATAGGTTGGGGCAATCCCAAGCACAAACACAGACTGGGCAGAGAATGGATTGATAGCAGTCCTGAGGAGAAGGGCTTGGGGGTTTGGTTGATGAGAAGCCCAACATGATGTGGCAGTACGTGCTTGCAGCCCAGAAAGCCAACTGTCTCCTGGGCTGCGTCCAAAGATGCATGCCCAGCAGGTTGAGGGAGGTGATTCTGCCCCTCTGTTCTACTCTAGTGAGACCCCACCTGGAGTCCTGCGTCCAGCTCTGGAGCCCTCAGTACAGGAAAGACATGGACCTGTTGGAGAGGGCCCAGAGGAGGGCCACAAACATGATCAGAGGGATGGAACACCTCTCCTGTGAGGACAGGTTGGGAGAGTTGGGGTTGTTCGGCCTGGAGAAGAGAAGGCTCCAGGGAGACCTTATTGCAGCCTTCCAGTACTTAAAGGGGGCTTACAAGAAAGATGGGGACAGACTTTTTAGCAGGGCCCGTTGCAATAGGCCAAGGGCTAATGGTTTTAAACTAAAAGAGGGCAGGTTCAGACCAGATATAAGGAAGAAGTATTACCCAATGAGTGTGGTGAAACACTGGCACAAGTTGGCCAGAGAGGTGGTGGATGCCCCATCCCTGGAAGTGTTCAAGGCCAGGTTGGATGGGGCTTTGAGCAACCTGCTCTAGTGGAAGGTGTCCCTGCCTGTGGCAAGGGGGTTGGAACTAGGTGAATCTATGACATATCTCATCAGGAATTGACACATTCCTATGGGATCAAATATGAGCAATTTTATCCTGTTACCTATTCACTCCATGTGTCAAATCAAAGATAGCAGATGACCCAGCTAAATATGGAAATTTTAGATACTGAATACACATCCTAATAAATTACCTGCCAGCTACCATTTAAAAAATCATTGCACTTGGAAACACTGAAATCACCTAAGTCGTCAAGTAAGCTAAATTTAATTAAATGATTTGTCAAATCTTAGTCCATCATATCTATTATGCATATTAGATCATTTTTCTGGTTTGTACATATTCATATGTTCTACACACTTTTAGCTGATGGAATTCTATCATTTCAAAAGACAGGTATTGCCAAAAATCCACAATAGAGTAATACTAATCTAAAAAAATAGGACTTTTTAAGACCAGCAGTAAATGCATTCCTGACAGAATTGATGGGCAGAAACACTAGTATTTCACACTCCTGTAGTAAACACTGAAATGAGGTCTTAATTCAGGACAAATATTTATAGAACTGTCTTACTTTAGAAACACGCTTTCTAATTCCTTCCTCAATAGCTGGCATAGCATAGCTGTTCATGTATAATGGATGGATTTGCAAATGCAAATGAAATTTACGTGTCTCTGTGTGAGACTATAGCTTTCAGAAGACTGTTTTATGATAGACAAGATCTGAAATCATCATAAATAAAACAAAAATTAGTAATGTATTCAGTAGGTTTTAATGTTTTTTATTCCAGTTTCTATCAGAAAAAAATATTACACTTCTCTTCCCTAAGAAACATCTTGAGTAGAGAATACACTACCATGCCTTTCCTTACCTACAAAGTTCTCTGTGCAAAATAGGATATTTTGGAGAAAAAACCCCATCTGGTGTTGCCAAAAGCTTTTTAACTATTCTGGTTTGTACCTGCGTGACTACTTTTATTCCTTCACTGACAATGCATTTTTAATGTTTTTAAATTGCCTTGTTCTTACTGACTTAGGCTGAAATTCTGCTGGCACCATCTGTGGAGGGTTGCCAAATAGTGGTTAATTTACCACTGCTGATTTCCCAGTGGAAGAGGCAGATTTTCCCAACCTAACTTACGGCATGTAAGAGCAAGAGAGTAGGAAAATCAGGAAACTGGGCAATTACAACAAGGAGAACTAAGCAGAGTAAAGTAAGGAAATAGATATTTCTGATGTGAGGTGCAACATTTTTCTACAAAGAAGGTAGAGACTACATTTCCATCTCCTCAGTCTATCCCCATCCTGTTTCCAAAGGAGAAGAGCAATAACAGTATGTCAGTAATGTCTCATATCTGTGACAATACCAGTTTATTAGCCATACACAGTCACAAAACAGCTGGTCATAATTGATTCTAAATGTCTATAATATAATTTTAAAATATTGGAGATAATTCTCCAGTCTTCCTCTGAGATTTGATGCCAGAAAATAATTTCTTAAAGCTTAAGGCTGGAAGGGGACAGAGATCTAGTTAGATCTCATATGCCACAAGATATAAAATTTCATCCAGATAGCCAGTAAGAAGCTTAAATATTTTAGTTAGAGTAAGTAATTTCGTGAGACTGAACTGTGTATCACAAGCAGGAGATAAGACCTGAAGATCTACTCACAGCAGGGAACTGATTAGGCAAGATACACACAACTAAATAGAAAAAGAAAATCATATCCCACTATAAACCATATCCCACACTGAAACAGGATATTTCATTCTGATGAAAAATATGGCAATTAATAGGAATCCAAGTATGCAAGTAACGTTAGCTGAGCAGCTAAGGAAAGGGTCCTTTCCCCTGCCTTACTTCATAAAGACTTATGTCCTATGCCGTCAGAATTTTCTCTGAAACTCCTGACGACCTATAGCTTCTTTCAGCCCCCATTGATTGCTATATGTTCTGTGCGTTCTCAGTAATTCAAATCAGTTGTGGTGGGTTGACCCAGCCACCAGCCAAACACCAACAGTGCTGCTCACAGAATCCCAGGCTTCTTGAGGTTGGAGAAGATGTCTGGAGGTCATCTGGTCCAAATCCTAGAACCAGTTGCCCAGGACCATGTCCAGATGGCTTTTGAGTATCTCCAAGCAGGGAGACTCTACAACAGAATCACAGAATCACAGAATCACAGAATCACTACGTTGGAAAGGACCTTCAAGATCATGAAGTCCAACCATTAATCCAGCGCCACCATGTCCCCTAAACCATGTCCTGAAGTGCCACATCCACACGTTTTTTGAACACTTCCAGAGATGACGACTCCACCACCTCCCTGGGCAGCCCGTTCCAATGCCTGACCACTCTCTCGGTGAATAAATTTTTCCTAATATCCAATCTAAACCTCCCCTGGCGCAACTTGAGGCCATTTCCTCTCGTACTATCACTAGTTACTTGGGAGAAGAGGCCAACACCCTTGTCGCCACAACCCCCTTTCAGGTAGTTGTAGAGAGCGATAAGGTCTCCTCTCAGCCTCCTCTTCTCCAGACTAAACAAAGCCAGTTCCCTCAGCTGCTCCTCATAAGACTTGTGCTCCAGACCCCTCACCAGCTTTGTTGCCCTTCTCTGGACATGCTCCAGCACCTCAACATCCTTCTTGTAGTGAGGACAACCTCTCTGGGCAAACTGTGCCAGTGCTCAGTCACCCTCACAGTTAATAAGTGTTTAATGCAGTTCAGAGGTAACCTCTTGTGTTTCAGTTTATGCCCATTTCTGGTTGTCCTGGCACTGGGCACCACTGAAAAGAGCCTGGCTCCTTCTTCTTTACACCTTTGCTTCCGATATTTAAATATGTTGATAAGATCCATCCCCCCTGAACCTTGTCTTGTCCAGGCTGAACAGTCACAGCTCTCTCAGCCTTTCCTCTTACGGGAGATGCTCCAGTCACTTAGCCGTCTTAGTGGCCCTTTACTGGGTTTTCTACAGTAGCTCCATGTCTCTGGGCAATGGGGAGCCCAGAACTGACTGAGTGCTCACTCACTCCCCTCTGCTTGTAGGACGGGGAGAAAAGAGAAAGAAAGGAAGACTCGTGAAGCAAAAGGTGAAGCAAAAGATGTGCACTTGAGCAAAGCGGGAAAAAATGGCATTTTTTACTACTTCCCATTGGCAGGCAGTTGTCCAGTCACACCCTGGAAAGCAAGACTTCAGTACTCACAACAATTACTTGGGAAGAAACCATAACCAGAAACAAAGCCCCTTCCTCTCCTTTCCTTCAGCTTTTGTTGCTGAGGGTGACATCATATGAGACGGCATAGCCTTTTGGTCAATTTGGGTCCTGCCTGTGTCCCTTCCCAACCTCTTGCCCACCCACATCCTACTTGCAGGGTGGGAGAAAGAAAAGACCTTGATGCCATGCAAGGACTGTTCAGTAACAGCCAAAACACTGGTGTGTTATCAACACTGTTTTAGCCAAAAACCCAAAACACAGCACCATACGGGCTGCTGTGAAGGACATTAACTCCACTCAACCAGACCCAGTGCATCAGATGATGGCAGTTACAGATGGAATGACTTTTTACATGAACATTTTTGAAACAAAACATGAAATGTGTGAAGATAAACAGGAAAAGGGGGAAATTTGGCATGTTTCTGACATAAATCATTCTGATTGTGCATTTTTCCTGAATATAAATATGAATAGTCCTGTGGGATCCGAGAACATTCTGGAATCAGACTGGATCCCAACACAGAAAAAGAAACAAATATCCACAAAGCACTTAATAGATCCTGAGAAAATTTACAAGAATAAGTCCTTCCTCACATGTCTTGATTTGTACCCCGACCTTCACTTACCTATCTGACCAAAAGATCAAATGAGCTTACTAAAGCACTTGCTTAGGGACAACAGTATTCTCCTGGCATTTATGCTTAATTAAATAAGGCTGTGGAAACTTCCAAATAAAAAAGCCAGGTCCATGCTTACTTATTGTTGCTGGAAGCTTAGAAGTTTATGACGCAAACACAGTTTCCAGACTTAGGGACTGCAATGATAAGTGTGGAGAAATACTGTAAGGTGAGCAACCACCATCTTATTCCTTAATATTTTTTCCATGACTCAATTTTGGTTTTTTCACCCAAATTCTGATGGCTAAGGGTAAGCCAATCCAAGTCTCATCAAGAAATAAATGTCGAAAGAAACATCAGCCCCATACTAATCCCACTGCACTTCTTTTTGCCTTTTTTTCCCTCCTTTTTTATCCTTCTAAAGTCCCTTCTGTTAAGCTCAACAATATTTTTTTTACAGAGTACTGTGGAATGTCACTCCGAGCAAACGTACTTGTGTTTCTCACCTAAAAAGTGCATTTCGGATTGCACTTTAAAATGGATTGCTGTTTTAATGGCTCTGTTTATGTAAGAACAATTCAGCAGCACACATTAAGACAGATCTTTAAACTAAACTGAGCCAATGCTTGGTTCAGAAATTCAGAACCGGTTATAGCCTCTTTGTGTATTAAAATTTGGTGCTTGGTCATTGAACTGAATGTTTTACAGAGTCTGACTGAACTGATGCAATAATCTGTTATGAATTAATGGTGTATCATCTCACTTGTGACAGGCTAATTTTCCAGACCAGAAAAGCCTGGCTTGCAAATTATGGAATTCTTGATTCTTGATTCAGGAAAATTAAATGAAGAAGATTCAAATATGACTTTGTGTATTATGATTAGTGAAGGTAAACTAGATTTAATAAAGTTCACTATCAGTTTTAATGACATAAAAAATTACACCACTCCCAATAAAAAAGCTTGTATTTTGTGAAAAAGGCTTTTGCTGTTATAGGTGGAACTGGGAAAAAATGATGATGCTATCATTGAAGCCTTTACCACACTGCAGATGTACGTAATTTTAATTCATTTATATTTATGGTAAAATATTTAATTTTCCACACCTTTTAATTGTCTATGACAGCACCCACTGTATATCTGAGAAAGTGATCGCTCTGGGGACTGGTGTGTATCCAAAATTAATAAGTCAGGGAAGTTACATAGCATTAATAAGATAAAACACCTTTAGTTGAGATTGGGACATGGCTTTATTTTTTTCCTCTATTTCATATATTTTGCGGTTATATGTTTAACTTGAGATGTGTTAATCTTTTGGAGACCATATACATTTAAACCGTTTTCCAAAGCTTGCTTTCCTTTTTATGCCTGTGATAGTTTAAAGCATGTGGTTAAGCATTTGTCTCTGATGTTAGCCATGGACAAAAAATATTTCTTACAACTAGTGGTAAAATCTAAGAGTCAGAACTTCACTAGAAGAAAAATATCAGCACTGAAGAGGCAACAATCATGTAGTTTGTAATTCACAGGGTTGTTGTCAATTATGTGTGAGGTAATGTGAGAATAACTGTGGTGGGAGACATTAGAAATGAAAGCAGAATGTTAGATGGTCAAGTTCATTCTTCCAGAAAAGAGAAAATCTTCAAGTGTCTGCTCAGTGTAATACTGTTCTTTAGCCAAAAACCTTTAAAGAAACTTTCTCATAATAAATAACTTCTGCTCTTAAAAGCTCTATCTGGTGCTGGAGATTAGGGTGAAGTAAACGTGACTTATTGTAGTGAGAAAAACCGCATGAGTCAGACCTCTCCCTTTAATAATTCAAAGGTGTTCTCCTTTCTTTAAAAGCAGCTCCATTTGTTCTTTTTTTGTATCCATCTCCCATGTGAACTTAAGGCTGTTTCCCTAAATATTGCAGCTTTCTATGGAAGGTTATTTAACTGTTTTCAGGCTGCTTCTATGAAATACTCAGAAACAACCATTACCACATGTAGAATGAAATACTATGTGTTTCCTATACAGTGTTGGGTTTTTTTTAAGATGAATTCAGAATGGTAGTTGTTGAAATTATTACAGGTGGATTTGATTTATTCTATTGTTTTTGTTTCTAGCCTGCATCAATTCCTTCATGTATATTCAGTAACTACTGCTCTCAGGAAGTTCTGTCCCAGTGCAGGGGCAAAAAATAAAAGTACATATGGAAGCATTAGATCATTGTTTATAAAGTGGAATTTGTCTGGTTCTGGACTGAAAATAAAAAACGTGAGACTGGGTATCTATCTTTTTTGTTCAGCTCTACCAAGCTCTCAAAAATTCAAAGAATACCATATTTTTGGGGAAATAATATGGACAGATAGTTGATGATAAAAATTAAGTAATGTGATAAGCTCACAACTGCACTCCAGTAGAATAAGACATACAATCAATATTTTATGAATAGAATTCGACATATCTGTGACAAATTTTAAGGTTTGGTTCATTGCCAAACATCGGTCTTTACATAGTGACTACTGTATTTGTGGAGTTATGATGTGACCATAACACAACTCTGATATTGGTAAATCAGTCTAAGTATCAGAATATTGATCTATTAATTCTGAATGTAGTAGTCTTTCCTTTTTTTCTTTTTATCTTTTCTGGTGTTCATTTGCTGGCTTTTTTATGATAATACTACTAGGTATAAAGAATTCCTTTTAGGCTTACAGCAAGTTCAGTGCAGATATAACAGATCACAGTCATCCAACTGTTGTTCTACCTATGTTGATTTGGCAGTCATAAGACATTTAAAAATATGTGCCAATGTGAAATGTAGTTTCTTGTTTTTTTCCTACTCAAGATTGGTTGTTCATGTTAAAAAAAAAAAATTAAAAAAATAAACCTGGAAATGCTTAGGAGAGTTGGTAAATCTTAAATTCAAAGTCTGTACCACAGCAGAGATGTAGAGATTTCCTTTTAAAACTTCTAAAAAGTTGTATATATCTGAGAAATAAACTCTGTGCATTCACCTATGGGAAATGGAAATATGGAGTGGAGAATCCGGAGTCAAGTGCATACCTTAACTACTCATATGATTTTTTTTTCATGCTCGATCTCCTCTTTTAGTTTGGGATTAGGGAAAGGTGCCAAATTAATTAAGCAGCAGCATAATACATCCCTTGTAGACAGGAGGTAGATTGAACGCTTCCATAGTGGTGATTCCTAGTATGGCAACTACTGCTAATAAACATTAAACTAAGTAAATCTGATAAACACCATGGCAGAGTAATTTCTTCCCACTAGGACTTTGTGTGATGTGTGAGTATCACAGAGGTAAAAACAGAATCTGTAGATACTCTGAAATTTCTTTCCATGCTATAATTTTTATTTTAATTTTTCTTACAAGTTTGTCTTCTGGAATAAAAGTAGCTATTCCAGGATATCACTTCATATAGTAGCTGATGGGAAAAAGTGAGATCTGTATTTATAATTCACTCTCAGATCCTTTCAAGATCTTTTGAAGTTTTAGAACTCAAATATTACAGACGATCCTCTGCAGAAGGATAAAACTTCAAAATCTACCACCAGATCATTAACAGCAATAGACTAATTAAAGATACAAAGATTAAAAAAACACTTATATTAGGCCATATTAGCTGTTGGCATTGAAAAGCCACCAACTGAAACAATCTCTGATGAAAACTTTTCTCCTTCTCTGAAGCAATTCTGCTGTATTTTAAAAATGAATCTGAAGGAGCACAGCAAGAGTCAGGTTAGACTTGTAAATGAATAGGCTTCATTTCTTTGTTGTAAGGATGTTGTTAGGTCTTCTATAAAATTACCAGAACTTTTTTGCACTTAGAATATGTTTATGTAGCCTCTTCTCCAGACTACAGCTGATTCCAGTTACCGCATTCAGTGTCATGCTTTCGTACTAGTTTTCACCAAAGCAATTTTCACATTACGTATTTAATTTACTTTGAAGCCTGACTGGGCTAATACAATATTTGGTATTAATGGTTAGAGGCTCCATCTCCCATTGATCTTATGAATTAATAATTTCAAGTCCTCCGCTTGCACTTTATTTCACATGGCAAGGGAAGAATGCTTTTTGAACCACAAACTGTGTCGCTGCTTGCAATTTTGACTCGATTGTATTCAGGGCTGATGTACCACTGCAGAATATCTCTAGGGACAATGGTAAACTTCTTCCCCTCATTACTCAGAAAATATGTACGGGTTCATTTCTGACAGGTTGTATTATACGAAACATACAGTGTCAAATCATCTGTCAGGCAATCTAACAACTGCCATAGCAGAACAGAACCGGTGTGCTAGTTCTCAGGAACACCAATATTTACTGTCTGTTCAGAAACCAGATTCGGTGTGTAGAGAATGAGCAGCAGCAGAAAAGCTTTCAGTTACTATCTGTCCGATGGTTTTTCCACTCCATTTTTCTTCCATAGACGCTGACCCAGTAATAACAAGTGAAGATAATAGACATCATGGCAGGCAAAGCGGACGACTTACAGCTTTAAGGAGTTTTCCTTTGGAAGCAAAAGTAAATAAAACATTTCATATATTTTAATTCCCCCTACAAATACTGCAAGAAACAGGACAAGTTTGCCCAAGCAGCTGTGCCTGAACCAGCTCCCAGAAACTGTCAGGTCCAGTGTCCCTTCTCCTCTGCAGGGAGTTCCCATGGCAACGCCTTTAGCAGAAGTAAAAGGAATTACAGATATTTATTTATGTTTTTTCTTTTTTTTTTTCTTTTTCCCTTCCCCTCCTCTCTGTGCCAGTTCAGAAAAGTGTTGCTCTTTAATCTTTGGGGCACTGAGAATTGCCATTGGGCTACCCAGCTCCATTTGCTCTGTTTGTTGCATTTGAAAAGCCTGTCCTACTTCCCCCGTGTCCCTTGGGTGTCTGATTTACGACATCAAACGAGAAAAAAAAGTCAGGAGAGACTTTCAAGACGGAAACTTGTTGTGGGGGGAAGATGCTAGCCCAGAGCTGTCTTCAGTTCAAGCACTTGAAAAACACAGCATGTTTAATTTTTATTTTTTTTAATTTGTCTGCAATTTTCCACGGAGCCTGGTGATAGTCATTAAAGATAAGACAGAGCAGATGAAATGTAGCAGCTAGAAACATGTCTGCAGAATACTGGCAGGCGCTCAGGTTTGTTGTCAGCGATTTGTGCTCTGATGATATTGATGGTTGCTCTGGCCACATTTGGCAGTTGATAAAGGCATATAACTTCAGCAATTATCTGTGAGAAAATAGCCTAGACCTAGGTCAATTTATCGGAGAATTTCACAAAAATATCACCAAACTGTCACTCGAGAACTAATTAACTACTTCTTTGCAGCATGCAGATCCACTGGAAAGAAAAGCACAGTGACTGGCATACGACACGTAACCATTGCGCCGGCTGTGGTTTCAGCGAGAGCGTAAACGCGAGCCGCTTTTGCACAAATGCGGAGCAGGTTGCTCACGACAGGCCTGATCCCAACCATGGTGAAGACAGTGAGTATCTTTTCCAACCACGCCGGGCTGAGTCAGGCCCAGGAAGAATAAGTGCACAGCCCAGACGTAATGGAGAAGACCAGGGCAGCAGAGCTGGCTATTCCCACGCCGCGGAAGGAACAGAAAACTCTCCTCTTTCTCTCTTTTGGCTCAAGGTGAGTTAAGCTCTGTAGTGAGCTTAGGACTCCTGCTCTGCCCCTGGTCCTGCGATTTCCTCTAAGTGGCATGTGAAGAATTGAGAGCTGATAGCGAAGACTTAGATGCAGGGATGCTTAAGACACAACCTGTCCTGCAAGGCTCCCACCCGGGACCACGCTTTGCTAAGGGAAGATGAAATCAGCTCTATGCTAAGATGAAGGATGCTTCGGGTTTATGTTTCTGAGAAGTTAGTGACTTAGTTGGAAGCCAAGGTTACGCAAGAAGTAAGCGATAATTCTTACATTTCATTTAGAAAACTATAGTAAAAGGGCAAAGCAGAGGACCAGCAGTACTGTACCACCCTGCTCTGCAGTGCATCTCAATGGCAGCGTTTCAGGTAACTCTTCTTATTATTCCACTGGATGCTCAGATGTAGCTCTCGCATCCCACACGGCTCATGTAATACAGAGATGCCAGCAGCCACCTTTTCTGACCTCAGCCTCAAACTGCAAACAAACATGAATCCAAACACATATATTCAATTTTAACATGCTGATCCATAAACCAATCCATTTTAAGATGAAAGGGCCCTGAAAAGATAACTAAGACTTTTGTAATACCCTGTAGAAAACCAAGATCTATATAATCTCTCTCTCTACAAGAGAGACTGTATCCATAGTTTTTGTACTATACTTGAACTGGGGCTGCAGGAACTATATGAAAACAAATAATTTGATTGTTTTCCTGTTTTAAAAATGCTTTGGGAAACTTTGGTAAGTTTTCAGAATCATTTTTATCCCCCAAAAAACTTCTACCTTCATTTGTTAACTGAGTGGGTAGCATGCAGCTCCTCCATACCACTGTCCTGTTACAACAGTTAGAACCTGGCTTGGAAGCAAGCCCAGATCAAATTTCAGATGCCAGAGCTCTGGGCCAAATCCTGGAGCTTTGTGAGCAGAATTTCTCTGCCACTGTTGGAAGGAATGAGGAAATCTCTTTAATAAAATGAATGAAAGTTATCACTGATATAAATTGGTTTCAGAAATTTTTTAATAAGTAGGTAATGTAGATATTTTTCTTGCAGCAGAAATTTTCAGTGAAGCAAATATGTATATCCAGTGCATACCACAGCTTAGCCATGAGTATCCTAACTACATATTTACAACTGTTAATCATCATCTTAAATTCAGAATACCCCTTTCTTAAAGAGTTTGAAAAACATCTCTATTGGACAGTACAAATTTTGTCCTTAGTTTAAAAAAGCGCACCTGCCTCCGCGCCCAAATCCTGCTTTGAGCATCTTAAAAATCTCCCTTTGTTTCTTTCATTTCATTTAGTTGCTGCCCAAAGTAATTGTGTCTGTGCCTTCAAAATCCTTTATACCTGATTTTGTATTATTGTGCAGCCTTCGTCTTTTAACCCAATTATCAAGTAAAAAAAATTGCTAAAATCTGTCCTGGCAAACAATTTGCATTTTGATTATGGAGAAGTCTGCCACTTCACAAACACAATTTCACACGTGGAGGGTCTCCTCTGGTCCTCCACTGACTCAACCTTTTGTCTGCTGCTGTTTCAGCTAAAGAGAGCACTTGGAACATTGGAGCACGTGGAGGCTTTCCCCTTCCCTTGATAAATGCTGCAGGTCAAAGAACTGCTGTGGTTAGGAGATTAAAAAAGAAGAAGAAGATGATGATGATAAAACAGATGATAGCAGTGTAATAAAGATCTCATGTACTCTAGACCACCAATAATAATGATGATGTATATCTGTATGATAGGAACACCTCACCATCCTATAAAATGCCAAACATTCTGTTTGTCTCATAATGCATATAAACAAACAATAATTTTCCCTGGTAGAGTTCACCAGAAGTTCTTCTATTATTCATGATGAGCACTAACTGGAATGAATAAAATACTCTCATGCAGTAATAAAACTAATGAATCATGCAGTAAGGTTTAGCCCTTAGCACAAGGGCTTAGGCACGCTAACAAGTTACTGTGTGTCAGCTGACTCATGAGAGATGTGCATACATACACTTAATTCACAGCATATACAAACCTAACCCTCTTTCACAGATTCCCATAGAATGTATTAATTGACAAATTTTCAACCGAAGCTATTGGATGGACTTTTTTGGCGAAGTTCTGCATCTTTTGCAGTTCATTTTTGAAGGAAAAACAAAAATTATTTGTTTGGGTTTTTTTCCTGAATTTCTGTACATAACAACATTTTTAATAGTGATTTCTTTTCTTACTAGCATTAGTAACTCCAGTATTTCCAGAACTAGTGTATTCCTTCTTACTATATCTATCACCTGCTTCTGGGTTTAACATGCTGCTTACTTATTTTAATTTGTGTATTTTGAAAAATGTCACCTTAAACTTTTTCTGATTTAAGTAAAGCGGTTCCTTTATTCTCACTCCTATGGCTCTGTTGGCTTTTGTTTAAGACCTCTCTGTATATGATCTGTAATGTATTAAGTGGCCTCAAGTATTGAGGATTAATTTTCTAATTACAGGGGATTCAAATGTTGTTTGAAACTAAAGGCTTATGAATTGAGTTTACTTACCCCATTATTAAATAGAAACATTCCTTTCAAATCTTAATTATCTTTGCTTTAAATTTAGCTTTTTTCTTAAAAAAAAGTAATTTATTGACACAAGACAGTTTATGTAACTGTAGAATACAAATGGACATAAAAGGAGCATCTTACTAACAGGTTGACAAAAATATTTGGTAATTGGTTTCTTACTGGTGGTGTTTTTACATTTATAAGAAACAACAAAAGTTTCATACTTTCTCTGTTCTGATTTATAATACATAGTTTTCTTTTTTTAGCTTTGATTCCTAGAGAAAATAATATGTGATATTTCTTTTTCCTTCTTTTCTTCCCTAAACTTTATGGGTAGGGTATCTTCTACTTGTAGATATAAACGCTTCAGGTTTTTTTTCACTTCACTCAACAATTAGATATTTTAAGTAGTTGAATATTCTGCATTGCTATTTTTGCTCTTCCTCTTTGGAATTATTTAAGATTTTATCTTTATTACATACCTCTGGGCTTGCTCCAAGGCCTCTAGTTATCAACTGAAAGATTCTCTGTCACATGTATCTTTTTTCATGCTGTAAATTGATGCTTCAGGCATGGAAAATCATGTGGCTGAAACAAGCTCAGCAGATTCTTGAGTACCTCTAAAACCAAAATAAAACCTTAATAATCTGTGTCTAGTTTCTAAATAGTGCTGTACACACTAAATCAGAAATTCATTTCACAGTGAGACCGTTAAGCAACTGATATATTAGAAGATATCATAAGGTCACTTTACTGGTGTGCCAAACTCCTTTTTCTGCTCATGTTTTTTCAGGTAGTTTAATCCTCTTCCTGGCACTGGGTTTTGGGTGTGGGGGAGTGTGGAGGAGTCGTCTTTTTTAGCTGGCATCCTGTGTTTCTTTTCCCAATACAACTAGAATACACCAAGTGCTTTTTATTTGCCTTTTTATTAGTCAAAGGGTGTCAGGCTGCGGATAACACACTTGTACTTTACTGTCTGACTATTCTTCCATAGCTCTTCAGTGTCAGAGAAGCATATTTGGTCTTAGGGGCCTGGTTCATAATCGTGATTTACTTTATACACATAGCTTTCCCACAGTATATACCCACGTAGTGTTGAACAGATTTTTTTCAATGTCTCAAAAATGTTAAAGATTCATACACCTTTTTCTATAGGTACTAATATGATATTGCGTTAGTAATAACATTCTCTTTTGCAGGCAAAAAGACTACAAAATTGTAAGTTAGTATGCCTAAACTATAAACTCTTTAGAGCCAGGAATGGTCTACTTTATTTCTTGTACAGCTTCTAATAAAATAGTGTCTCATATGTTAACAGAGATGGCAATAGCTTTCACATCAGAAGTAACTAATTTTAAATGTAGACTTAAAAGTTTGTTGCAATCCTACAGTCTTACATCAAGGGATATAAAGAAAAAATGGAATCAAGGCTTTTTTATTCTCACGTCTATCATGAATTATGTGTATTCTATTTTTTTCCTCACAATTTTACAGTAAAAAGACCCAAACAAAAAATTGCCCTAAGAAGCATTTTTACGATCTCAAAGTCTCTTCTCATGAAGGGAATGTGAAAAAAGCCCTGAAGTGATATCATAAGTTATAATTTTGTGTTTACTTGCTAGTTTGAAGTCTGAAAATGATGTCTTTCAGAGAAAAAAGGAAGACGGAACATACACAACATGACCCTTGTTGTCCTCATCGATAAACAAAGTAAACTTCTAAACCTGGTGGCTGAAACGCCACTAGTTTTCTAAGATCATCTCTATAGGAGGAGTGTGCCTCTCTTACAGATGCATGCCTCAGCACATCTACCTTATTCTCTAGTAGCATAGCAGTCCGGAGCCCAGGACTACTCAGAAAGGGATATCTTAAAAAGTTGTTGAAAAGAACTACTGAACAGTTGTCTCTGGGATTGGCATGAGACTACCATGGGCAGAGCCAAAGAAGTAAGATCTGGGCAGAAAAAATGTCCTGTGTTACAAAAAACATTTAAAAGTCAACATGAGTGAAGGCAGGTTCTAGGATACTGACAGTACATGGGTAAACAAAGGACTAATGTCTACCAGAAAGCAGTAGAGGTAGTATCAATATTCCCTCTGAGTTTTATTTAATAGAATGTTTTTTATTAAAGAGAGATGGGAAAAAATAGTATAGGAAATACAAACCCTTCAAGAGCATCATGAAGGAATATTTAAGTTACTGTGTTAGAATTTTAAGGGTGATATTTATTTGTCTGTTGCATGCAGGTACAATTCCCTCAACACCGAAGCTAATTAAGGATGTGAGATAACAGTAGAACAGGTCCCTGGAAGAATCTTAAATTTTGGTAGTGAAATGAAAATTACTTAACACTAGACTCACAAGAAACAGTGGATTATGCCAAATGATGTTGATTCATTGGCTCTAATACCAATTAATCACTTTTTTATGGCAAACTCATGAAAGAAACTAAATTAATTGCTTTCTTAATGTAGTAATATCTTTCATTAACAATAAACAGCTGAGATAACTGGAGGATTTGTGCAGTAATGGGAGCAATAATTTGTAACAAATGAAAGTAATCTACATTACTGCCAGATTTTAGCTGTAGAATTTAGCTTAGGTAAATTATTAACACTATTAAATTGTAAGAAAAAGTAATGTGAAAACCAGTTACAGATTTCAAACATGGATTCATTCAGGCATGTAGTGCTGAGAAGAAGGGCAATCCTGAACTCTAAGAAAATAAGCGGTGCAGCATTGCACAAGTGGTTGTTTAATTTAGGATATTTAGCAAGGTTTAATTTAAAAGGGGATTTGAAAACCTGTTGCTTTCTGATAAATACTGGAGATGGTATGGAGGGAAGAACTCAGATAAGGAGGTCCCATTTCTAATTCTGTTACTGATTGTTCTCAGTAAATCTCTTGTCTGAATTCCTTCTTTTCTCTGACACTCATATACCACTTGTATAACAATGCAAGAATATTAAAAACATGCAAAAACTGTAGTGCTGCCTAATTGCTGCAAATAGTTGAGTCCCAGTAAAGATGCCCATCATCAGAGCATGATCCAGGTATACCGAGCTCTCACAGTTTCTGAAGATGATGGGATTTAACTCTAGTTGAACCATAAAGGGTGTCTGGATGTATTAAAACTCCATCTGTAACTTTAAGTCACAGCTATGATAAAGCTTCTCATGTGGAGGCTTGTTTCAGACCCTAGTCTGGGCGCTCATATCTCCTGTTTAATTGCTCAGTTTATTGGAAAACTATTAGCAAACTGAAAAAAATGCACACAACCTTGTCTGCGTAGCACAAGAAATCTGGATGCTAATGCAAATGGATAGATAAAATAAATAAGATAGGTAAATTAAAATAAAAATTAGAAAAATGAGTTGATTTCCTAATTTGAATTTAAGAATTGATCTAGTCAGAAGGTGATGAGAAAAACAGAAGTTTCCCAAAAGACAATTACCATTTAATGAAGAACCAGCCAGTCCAATTCTGTGAAATTCTATGTATTCCACCTCAGTCTGGCATGGTTTGTTCAGCTCCTGCTTTGTTTCTGAAAGGGAGCAGATAGTTTTGCAGATTAAGAACATAGCCTCCAGTCTACTGGGACCAATCAGCTAATTTATGTTTAAAGTGTTGGAAGAGACTGAATTAAACACCCACTATTCTAGCAAGCACAGTAGAAACTGTCAGAGAGGCATTTTTAGCTCTCAAGGCATGTAATTACTAATGCTAGTCCATAAGGGAATTTCATCCTGAGAGATTTTTATTACCTTTCATAAGGAGCATCTCTGATATTGATAGCTGATACCTCCTAAAAGAATGCTCAGCCTCTTGCAGATGGGATACTGAGGTTTCCAGAGGGTGGAAATTCGTGCAGTTAACACGGGACAACCCATTTCCACCAGAATGCTGTTATACTACTCTTGCACCTAATTGTAATTTCTGCTTTCCTAACAGTAAAAAAAGTAAATAAGTTAGAGAAAGGTCTGCCATGAATAAGGCAGAGCAATAAAAGACCCCAGCTAGCTTTGTCAGTCATTTTGCTCTTGAACATGAATCTTCAAAGTCAAGCACAATTGGAGCGAAGCACTGTATTATGCGGCTACGTTCCCTCTGAGCATCACCGGAGCTTCCATCTGCTTTCTTCTCTGAAAGATCACGGTCTGAAAATGATCTTGTGCATGCATGGAAACCAAAGCAGTCACAAAGATTCTTACTCCTGCGCATGAAGTGATTGTGGGAGGGAGCACTGATTTTACATTTTTCTCCTGCAACGTCCTTGACAGAAAACCAGCTTTAATTTTGGTAGGCCATGGAAGGACATTAAAACCTCGTCTGGAGGCTTGAAATAAAGTCAGTGAACTTTCTAGAATTTAAGAGAGGGTGATAAAACACAGTGACTTAGAGTGGGTAGATATCATCAAGAAAAAAATCAGGTGCATTATGGATGCCACAAAAATGCAACAGTACTCAGAAGCACAATGTAAAACACCTCGCATTTACATTACAAGATATTTTACCTCAGTTATGAATATTTTAAAACAGGCGGAATTCTTCAGTTAGCTTGAGTCTCCTAGCATCTTTACCACTACCACAGTGGGCTGTGGAAAAAAACAGAACGAACAAGGTCAATAACATTCAAAAGTGTTTTGAACTTTCTTCTGGTTGTTGGAGAAAACATTGTTTAAGCTCAGTTATCATCTGATAATTGCAAGATGAGACCTGATGGGTCCATCTTCTCACAGGGATGCCTTCCAGTCCCTCCTGTGTCTGCAGTCAGTGAATGGGAGATGCCTTGGCAGCAGCAGAGAAGATTTTTGAAATAGATTGTTCAATATGCAGAATCCCCCACCAGCCACCCTTGATGCACTCTGCAGGCAGGTTGGCTCAGGCACCTCTTGCACGGCTCTTTTCTTTCTATGCATTCAGGAAAGAAGCAAGAGTAGAAGTCTAGTCTCAGAAATCCATCAACTCTAGAATACTTACTATGAAAATTCTTAACTTCAGAAGGAACATTTCTCAAGAATTCCGCAATTCATGTTGTATTTAAATTTGGGAAAAAGCGCATTTCAAAGAGACTTCTTTTTTCCTATGTGTCAGCTGCCATGAAAATTAATGGAGTGAGACAATACAGTGTAATTTTGGCATCAGCTCTAAGGAATCATGGGGATTATATTCTAAGTCTGGGGTAAAGTTAAACCCAGTTATCCTGCAAGTCCTTTTTGGTTCTAGCTTCATCCTGACACCAGATATTCTGTTAGTAACCACTTGGGATTGCAAAGATTACAATTTCCATTAAATCCCATTGTCTTTATTTCTTTAAGCTCCCTTCCCTCTGCACACATATGCTTATGCATGTGCTAAGGAAGATAATTCAATTATATAAATGACTTATTCTGTGTAACCATTGTTTTTCCTACTTCATGTATAAAAGCACAAACTTGATAATAAGTGATTTAGAGCTTGTAATTGATTCATTATTATTAGTTTACTCGCTTCGTATAAGATTTTATAAACTGAATCGCTCGTTATATGGCAATTTCTGTAATGTGGTGTCAAATTTTCAATGTCATCTTTTCTTAGAACAAGTGGGGTTTTTTAAATCTTTTTCTAGCTGTCCATCAACCCACTTGAAACATTGATACAGAATAATTAAAATTCAAAATCATCTTTCTTTTACGTAGTTTTCATGTCTCTCTCACTCATTTTTCAAACAGGTCTCCTTTCCTTGCACAGTATCATCTAAAAATATCCTTGAAACACTAAAGCAACATCTCAGGTGGAGCTGGGTGAGCATTGCAGAACGTGTTCCATAAACACCTTTTTTAATTTTTATAATTTTTAAATTATTCGCTTTGACTCTGCTCAGGCCTTCCTTTTTCAATGAATTTTCAATCAGATAAACTTAAATGAAATAACATTCATCAAAAGAGCAAGATGTTAGTGAGCACTGCAAAGCCAGAAAGCAAATTTCAAAATTATAATTTTAAAGATTTGAATCAGAAACCTGACACTAACAGTTAGCATACGTAGTCAAGGAATTGAAATGTGTCATGTCAAAATAACTCCCATTTCATACACAAAGACTGTACATGGAAAAAATACAGGTCATAAATTATCTTTTTAAATTATTTGATTAATAGTATTAGATATGAGAGAAATATACTAAATAAAGTATGTAATGGAAATTTCCCTTTAGCACTTATTTAAACAAATGTCCTGCCAGTCTTGAGGTCACTTCCTACCATCTGCTTTGTGAAATTTTTTGCTGAGGCTCCATTATAGTCAAAAGCAGACAGGTGACTTATGACAAGAAGTTACAGGTGCCAGTATCACTGTCTTTTTCGATCATGCCTGTAGAGCGTACAACATTAACAAATTTCTGAGAAGACAACTGAAAAGATTAGAATAGAATAGAATACTCCCATTTCAGTTGGATGGGACCTACAATGATCATCTAGTCCAACTGCCTGAACAATTCAGGGCTGACCAAGTTAAAGAATGTTATTAAGGGCATTTTCCAAAAGCCTCTTAAACACGGGCAGGTTTGGGGAATCAACCACCTCTCTAGGAAGCCTGTTCCAGAGTTGGACCACCCTCTCAGTAAATAAATGCTTCCTAATGTCCAGTCTAGACCTCTCCTGGTGCAGCTTTGCACCATTCCCACATGTCCAATCATTGGATACCAGGGAGAAGAGATAAAGATGAAGAGAAGATACAGAAAGAGGAAAAAAAAAAAAAATTGTGGATCTGAGGACACAGAGGAAGAGAACAGGGAATAAAGCTTCACCTTGCTTTGCAGCAGAAGTGGCAAAACTATATGATAAGTTGCAGAAAATCAATCCTGCCTACACGGACATCTCAGAGACCACAGACAGACAACAGCACCAGTGTTGTGCAGGGGCACCATGCCCCATTCTCTACTCTGCCCCACTTCCCGAGCTCAGGGGTGCTCCAGTCACACTGTCACACCAGAACAAAACTAAATTTATGTCTTGGTGCTGTTATGGGTCTTGGAACACAAAAAATAGTTTGACATCAGTAAATTTTTATTGATTTCCAAATAAACACTACTTGAGTATGTGGAGTTGCCTTTCACAGTATCAGTGTGTCTCCTTATTAACAAAATGGATTTTTGTTCGAGAACTGCTGCTTCCTACTCCATAAAACTATGAAAATAAGCTAAAAGGACCACTATAGTTGGGGGGTTTTTTGCCTGTTTTTTACAGGCACTTATTGCTATTATTTATTTCTTCAACATAAAGGTCAGAATAGGAGATATTTTTACACGGCTATGTATTTTACGCTGTAAAGTAATTTCCATATTTTACAAAGCTGCTCAAGTTTAAACACACAATAAATAATTTTTCTGTACTGATTTCTTAAATTGGTCTATTCCTGAATAACACATCTCTCAGGGTTCAAAATTAACAGCTGACTTCTTTACTTTTCTTCCTGCTTCTCTGATCAAAAATACCATGACAAAAGGAGACTGATGAAAATATTTATGAGCAGTTTTAAACACAAAATTTCACTGTTAAATGAAAGTTATTTAACATTTTTTTAGTTAAAGTTCTGGCTGTACAGCAGTCAAGCTAATATTCTGAGCAGTTTTTAAGTGATGATTTGTGTAATTATAAAGAAATATAGAAATAATATTTGTTCTTCCACCAATAATGAACTTTTTCCTTTCATTTAAAATCAATTTTCTTTCTCCCGCTAGTCCCACAATGTATTTTGCCTTCAATGCCTACACACTTAAATTGTTTGCCTCATCGTTCACTAAAAGAACAGGGAAGTTCAGGGAAGAAAGAGGAAATACAAACCTCAAAGTCCAGCATGACACAATTGAATGCTTAAGATCAAATGATTTCAAGTAATGTACGTACAGTCTGGTGCTAATGTACAGGAAAGTATAATACAAAGCATAAAGCATGCATATCTGTAGATTTCTGAATGAACATTCTTATGTTATTGATACTAGTAGTATTTTTAACATTAGATGAATTGTTCTCCACTATTTCTTCAGAGAACATTTGCAGACAACCACATGCATACAGAGAGTTTTGCAGAACCATTTAGGACAGCTGTCCTGCTGGGCACCCTCAGTTATCAGAAGTGCAAAATGGTCTGGTTTCAAGATAAGACATTGTGATAATATTCTTTCACCTGTTTAGTAACAAAGTATAAAGAATAATCTTAAGTATTTTTTAAAGTCTAATTCATTAAGCGCCACTGAAGTTCGTGCTGAGAAAATATTTTAAAATGGATGCATTGGAAGCATGGAGTAAAAGGTGACAAAATGCCATCCTACGTGATGTAACTACCTCCCACGTGAGGTAGCGGGCAGGTTACTCTATGACACCAGTTACAGACAGTTACTCTATGACACCTACCACTGGAACTAAAGACTTACAGTCACTAGCCAGTGAGTAGCTCTTCTCTTTGCATGCATCAGATACAAGCAGAGGACATGTAGCTGATGTTAACAAAGAAAGATGAAGTATACTTCCCTTACAAAAGATCTTCAGAGTTATAGGAAAGAACCATTAAATTTAGCTTATTCTACCTCCTTACTTAAAAATAATGAGTATTAGTGAGTCATAGGTGTCTGGGAACTATTTGTTTTAATAAGTCAGCATCAGCCTCACTGGCAAGAAACTCCATCATCCCGTGTAAATAAATATGACTAGCTTTTTTTCCAATTGTGTTTGCCATTATTCCTTTTCAACTCTGTTCTTTCTAATTTAATGTTGTCTTGAGTGCATGCTATTTCCTTGTCTGGAAAAAAAAAAAATCACAATTAGTGTATCTAAATGGCAATCTGTCATTTCCTTGCCTGAGTGATAAATACATTGTTGCTAGGAAACAGTTTCCAAAGACAAAATTTTCAAAAAGCAGCATTTATGTAGATAAAAAATGTCCCGAGTATAATCACAAAGCAATGTGGAAACCTAAACAAAAGTTCCCGTGTGGGGTTTGAAGGGGAAGGAGGGAGAAAGTCTGTAGGCAGAGGCAGCTAGTTAGTAGCCTACTTTACTAGATAATCATTTTATGGCATATCCTTATTTTAACCTATTCCTATACCTTGAATAAAATACATTTCCAAGACTATGATTCAAAAGCAGTATTCAAGAATAACTGTAGCTCCCACTTTTCAGGCATAGAATCTGATCTTCAAAAACATCATCCACATTAATAAATACAGGTTACTAAATCAATGATCTGGACAAGGGGATAGAATGCACCCTCAGTAAGTCTGCAGATGACACCGGGTTGGGCAGGAGGGTAGGAGGGCTCTGCAGAGGGATCTGGCCAGGCTGGATCGATGGGCTGAGACCAACTGTATGAGGTTCAACATGGTGAGGTGCTGAGCCTGCCCTTGGGTCACAACAACACCAGGCAACGCTACAGGCTTGGGGAGGAGTGGCTGGAGAGCTGCCCGGCGGAAAAGGACCTGGGAGAGGGGGGTGGTGGTCGACAGTCAGCTGAACATGAGCTGGCAGTGTGCCCAGGTGGCCAAGAAGGCCAACAGCATCCTGGCCTGTATCAGAAATAGTGTGGCCAGCAGGAGTAGGGAAGGGATTGTGCCCCCGTACTCGGCACTGGTGAGGCCACACCTCGAATCCTGTGTTCAATGTTGGGCCCCTCCCTACAAGAAGGATGCTGAGGTGCTGGAGAGTGTCCAGAGAAGGGCAACGAAGCTGGTGAGGGGTCTGGAGCACAAGTCTTCTGAGGAGCGGCTGAGGGAACTGAGGTTGTTCAGCCTGGAGAAGAGGAGGCTGAGGGGAGACCTTTTCGCTCTCTACAACTATCTGAAAGGAGGTGGTAGTGAGGTGGGTGTCATTCTCCCAAGTAACAAGTGATAGAACAAGAGGAAATGACCACAAGTTGCACCAGGGGAGGTTTTAGATTGGAATTTAAAAAATCTCTTCACTGAAGGGGTTGTCAAGCATTGGAACAGGCTGCCCAGGGAAGTGGTTGAGTCACCACCAGCTCCCTTGGAGCTGTTTTAAAGTCCTGTAGATGTTGTGCTTAGGGACATGGTTAAGTGGTGGACTTTGCAGTGCTAGGTTAATGATTGGACCTGATGATCTTAAAGGTCTTTTCTAACCTAAATGATTCTATGATTCTATGATGTTGCCATAATTCGATGCATATAACATTAATTGAAACTCTGATACCATATTTTTTTGCAAGTACTAGGTTGGATGAGGCTTATAGTAAAAGTGTTTGATAATGTTTTTTCCCGTACACATAACTTCTGAATATGTAAAACAGAAAACTTACAATAAAGCTGATGATTAGGATTTGTCTCTGAGATTGTCTTGTTTAAATAAGGTTTCTCTAATAGACTTCCACTGATTTAAGTAGCTTCACTAGAAAAGAAACATTATCTAGCTAGTGTCAATAGAAATATAAACTATGCAACAGCTGAGGGCAAAAATTAAAGCTGCTACATAAATCATTACTTAACAGATTTCTGAAACAGGAATATAGAATTTAAATAAAAGTTGATCCTAAACTGGAAGTACTTGGAAATAGTGAGTGGATGGTAGACTGGATGCCTCTTTCAATGGGGAAAAGAGAATGGAAATTAATCTCAGTGAAAAAAACAGCTTCTATATGTTATCAAATGACTGTTGGAGTTATAGTTTGCAAGAGAAAAATGCTGATATTTGTAGAAATCTATAGAACCACATGCAAAATTATGTGTATAATTTCTAGTCTGGCCCTTCCTAAGTGAAAAGGAATGGTTTTACCAGTGTGAACTATTTACAAAAGCAAACAAATTAAACTGAATTTGTAAACATTTAGTTATTTATAAAGAATTTCAGTTTCTTTGCAGCCTTTAAACATTATTGGGAGTATTCTGACTGAAATACATTCCTAATTCTTAACAAATTAAGTTGTCAATACTCAGCAGTAGTTTCAGAATGTGCCACTAACTTCTCTGAAAAAATTCTGATAAATTCTATAGCAATTAAAACATTTGCCAGTAAATTCTTTCTCTACAACTTGTGTCTGAGGACAGACTCCCTCAAACTAACCTTGAATTTCAAGGTAGAACTTGTCAATAAGTTTGCCATAAATTTGTGCACTTAAGGCTTTATAGGTCAATATAGACTCAAATGTAATGTCAGGTCTATCCTTAAAAAGCATTGCAACAGTACTGATTTTCTTCCACGGCAAGTCACAGAAAATGTATCTTGTATAATATGAAGAGAAACTGTCATTGATTTCTGAAATTCATAATCTTATCTAAATATTTTTATTGAAAAATTGCTTTGTTTTGACAAATTTGGAGGTATCTCGTGTATTCAAAATGTTTTCTCTGTGTTTTTCATCAAGACACAAGAAACAGATTTCTTGACACCTACTGCAGGGTTGCCTTGTGCCATTTCTCTAGATAAATTAATTATCTTTCCTCTTCTTTTATGTGTTAGTGTGTATGTGTGTGGAAATGTATTTATAATGTTTTATAAATATGAAGAATATTTTCAGTTTTTGTGTGATCAAGGGTCATTGGAGCAACTTGGAAGAAAGTTTCAGAAACTTCCATCATCACATCTTGCAATGAAGACGCATAATAACACACATTCTTCTAAATTTGGAGGGGTGGGGAGATAAATCCTTTTCTTTTACAGTGAGCTTGTATTATCTCTCAGTTGCTTTCATATTCTCTTGTGCAGTAAAATAGTACACAGAAATTACTATCCTCTGACTCTTTTCTACTCTGTAATCAATGACATGGTCTTCCTCTTCTTTAATATTCCTCATTGATTCAATCAAACAGAAACAACTCTGTCATGAGGCTTTATAAGGATGAAATTATTTATCTTTGACAAGGTTTGGACAGAAAGAGTTTCTAAAGCTGTTATGCAATTAGGCTACATAATGTCGGCCGAAATTCAACATAGAGAAATGCAAAACATTGCATACCAGAGGGACCAATTTAAAACTTCTCACATAGACAAAAAGTCCTAAGAAGGCCAATGAAAATTATTAAAGTCTCAAAGGTGAAGAACTTCCCTACAAGGAAAGATTAAAAGCAACATGACTAGTGAGTTTGAAGGGGGTGCGGGGGAGGATTTTTTTTAAGAGAGTGAATGCTGCTGTGGTAAAGATATATATTAAATTAGAAATTCTGAAAAGGAGGTTAGTATGGTGCCATTCCCATAATAAATATGGGAAAGCATTCACGGACAGTAAAAGCAATATATTTGAAATGGTTCAGGGGAATACTTTTTTGTACAAAGTGCAACTAACTTGCAAAACTCCCTGTGGAAGATATGATAATTTCCATATTGTTTAGGATATTAACTCATCACTTGCCCTGACAAGTAAAAGTAATTGTTCCCAAGATATCTGGTATTATAATTTTTTTTACTGAGACAGTGGTCAGGCATTGGAACAGGCTGCTCAGGGAGGTGGTGGAGTCGCCATCACTGGAAGTGTTCAAAAATTGTGTAGACGTGGCACTTCGGGATATGGTTTGGGGGGCATGGTGGTGTTGGGTTGATGGTTTGACTTGATGATCTTAAAGGTCTTTTCCAACCTTAACTATTCTGTGTGATTCTGTGATGCTTTCCTCTGAAGCATTAATTATAGTATATTCTCAGAGACACAATGTTGAAAGAACTATGTGGTGTTCAGCTGCTCCAGCAATGCAAACCTCTGCTTCTGCAGCTGGCTGAGGACCCCAGAATGAGAGCACAGTGCTTAGGTGGTCGAGCATTTCCCTGCAGTGGTACTTCTCCTCCAAAAACAGTCTTTTTAAAATCCCATTCTGCAAAGTATTGTATACTCTGATTCATAACCAGCAGGATATTTTAACTTATGCTTAACTTCAGTGTTTATACTGTTTTGATTTTTTCACAAGTTTTAGCCCTTGGATCTACAGGTAACTCCAAAGAGGAGAAAGAAAATGGATGTATCTATCCATTGACTTCAGAGACAGCAGACCTCAGCACATGCCATTTCCCTGGTGACATCTCACAAAAGAAAACCTTTTTTGACTTGCGCCACAAAGTGTATAAGACAAATAAAACTTGGCAAGTGAGCCTTAACTTACAACATAGCAGGATGATTTTTTTTCCAGTGCTTCTTGCTTCCTGATGGCACTTGGGAAAAATGCAGAGTCTTTGTGCTTTGAGCCTCTCTGGATTTTCTTTCCATGCGTCTTTTCCACCTCCTTGTTCTAATAAAAGTGCTAAATTAGCATCTTCTCTGCTTGATGTAGTATGGGATGTATACAAACATATTTGACTTCTACACAGCTATTTTCAGCTGTGTATTTCAAAATGGTTTTAAAAAAATCGTGTACTGAATTTTATAGATTTTTAAAATCTGCTGTGAAATCTCCTGCTTTTCCTCCTCAGAAAAAAAGTGGTAAAAGGTATTTCTTATCACATCAGTGTCCAGTACAAACCCAGACATTCTCAGTATATGATGAGTTTCATGCACATAAAATAATTTAATGAAATAATCAAGAAGTCAATGATAAAGGAGTTTTAAAATAATATCTGATAAGTCTTTTTTTCTAATAGTTTTCAAAATATTTGAAAGTCTCAGAAGAATCCTTTTCTGAAGGGAAACACATACATTTTTAAGTGGGTTTTTTTCCTTTAGGGATAAAGATTGAAATTCTGACACATAATAGAATGTTAGAGTCAATCTTAATTCTGGTGTAAGAAATTACTTACTTTCATGAGTATTCAAATCACTAACAAAAAGAGAAGGGAAAAAGATTATGTAAATAAAAGCAGCAGGAATTTTGGATAAGCAGTGATTTTACAAGCCTAGTTAAGCATCATAGGACAGTTCTACAGCCCAGTCAAGTATGGCTGATTGATTTTTATCTGCAAATTGTTATCGACTGTGAATGTTGGCTGCAGGTTGTTGTTAAAATGAAGAGCATTGTGCATCTATTTAGAGAACAGTGGTTGCATAATAAATCTGTTTCCCCATGAAAAGCATGCAATTAGTATTAATGACTTCATCACAAAGAGCGAGAGCATGCTAAAAAGTTGCCAAAGATGTTGGGTTAAAAAACACTGTTAAAACAAAGATTGTGATATTGCACAGGAAGAGCTGGATGCCATCAAAGCCCGGAGAAAAAGAGTCAGAACTCAGAAAAATGGTACAGATAGCAAAGTACACGTAGGACTTTTTGATGAAGTGGGAACTCTCTAGATGCAAAAATTCAAAAATGAATACAGTTCACTAACACAAAGTGACCATCTGTCGGGCAGATTAAGTTTTAGAAAGAGTTATTCCCAATATGAAATGGTAATGACAGTAAAGTATTAATGTTAAGGTATAACAGGCTGAACATATCATGTGTTACAATTTTTCCCTCATATGTTGAGGAAATACAGAACTAAGCAGGTGGAGAGAAAAAACTGCTAGAATGGTAAAAGGTTGGAGATCTTGTTGTGTTACAGGGGACTAAAAAAGCTTCATTTTTCAGCCTAGCAAAACAAAAGGTCATAGGGGTTGTAATTCCTGTGTATAAATGCATCAGAGGAGGATACACATGGAAAGGAAAGAGCAACCATGAGAGAACGTATCCAAAATATTTTTATCTGGATTATTAAAGTTATTCACTTTGAATGCATTTACGTTTTACTAGATGAGCTTTTCATGAGGCTTCAGCTTTGTAGAAGGCAAAAATAAAGTAATTGAGTACAAGTTGATAGTAAAAGGTAAGTGAGTGGTAGTTTGCCTGGTTAGAAGAACATTGCATGGCAGCAAGGGAGTTTTGCAGAGAAAAGGGAAAATATCATTAGATGCAGGCTGCAAGGTCTACATGAAAATTCTCATTTCTGTAGCAGTACCAAGCAGGTAATAGGGATATTTAAGCATGAGTTATAACAAATTAACAAGTAACGTGTTGCAGTTCATTAGAGGACATTGTGTGAGAATCTACAGAAAAGTCCATGATATGGCATTACACAAAATAGGATCTAGAGATCTCCCAATAATGCTTGTCTTAATGCTTAGCATATGAATAATTAATTAGCTCAGAAAGTGCCTAACAGATACATACTAGAAGACGACAACCGGTAAGAGAATGATGCAATGTACGAGGAACTAACTAAAAGTGATGCTGTAGTTCAGATTTTCTGCATTTCAGCCACTGGCCAGATGGGCCCGTGCGTTGTTTGGCCAGCAGCACGTTGTAGCAATGTGTGCTGGATGTGTACTACACCGCTCTGAATAGATACTAATGTGTAACAGAACAGATGCTGATGAAAGTTCAAAAAGAAGATTGAACCTAATTCCTGGAAAATGTGGAACTAGGAAGAAATTCTGGAGAAAACATCTCCAGGCAGTAAGTGAGCGTCTTTGCTCCAGGGCACTGAGAGTACCTTATGGCACAGACTTGCCATTCATGATGGTCTATCTGCTGTAATATGGCTCCTGATTATCTTTTTTTGCTGCTTCTCCTTCAAGGACAAGAATCCCTGGTCATTCATTTAATGACTAGAGAAGCACTTCCTATGTATTCTTTTTTTCAGTTCAAGTAATATAATACATATCAGATTTTTCTCTTGGCAGTGAGTGATTCCTTTTTACTCAAAACTCCCTCACTACAGGTTATTTTTACAAAATCTGTAATCATTTTTATGTGCTGCAACCAACCGATCTTCCTTGTGATTTTGAATACGATCTTATCTCTATCCAGTGTGATTCTTGGCTGATGGCCTGGCAGAGGTATCTAGATTCGGGAAGATCAAAGACAAATTCAGTGCCAAAATGGTGACAAAGTGCAGGTGGGACTGCAAGTTTTCCAAATCACATGAAATGCCAGGAGAACATTGCTAAAAGATAATAATTGAAATGAAAAATACAAATATGTCTGTGACATGTAAGTAGCAGAAGAAAAACTATAATTTATCCTGTGCCTATAAATGATTGTACTAATTTTTTTTTTAAACTGGTACTAAACTCAATGAAATATTAGCAGGTCATGTTCTGTATTGTAGGCTCTGTTCAGTGAACATTATTTTGTGCTGTACATGTGTATGTCTTGAGTGCACAATGGCAATGCTGATTTGATGATATATATTGGATTAGAAATTTATATGTCAGCTATTCACATTTGGAAATCTTTTTGTAATCAGAACAGTGAAAAATAAATGTTCCTGTGGTGTATGGGCTGCAAACTTCTTGAAGTCCACAGTTAACTCAGCACTTTGCAGTTACGTAGGAAGAAAAAAAACCTGACAAAGGTGAAAAACACCTGGCAAGGGTGAAAAGAATCACAAATGCAGGAAAGTCAAAAGGTTAAAGAACAGACGTACTAATGGGAGCGGGAGGCAGATAGTCAGGGAACATCACATGCCCAGTTTGCCTTGGAAAATGGCAGTGGAAAACAAACAGGGCAGCGCAGCAAAGCACATGTACGTCTGCGCAGGCTGTTTGGAGGAGATGTTTGGGTACGGGAGTCTGTTCCCAGCCAAGCACTGAGGACTGGGCGAAGCTCTGCGCTCACGTAGGACTGCACTGCCAGTTCCCCAGACGCTTTATTCAGGGCTGTCTTTTGCATCTGTGCGTAAAGAAATGTGTCTGTAGCAGAGCGTAGCAGAAAACCACACAGAGGTATTGAAGGTCAGCTATGTGCCGGTCAGATAGAAATTTGGAAAGGGGAAAAAAGGGAAGGTTTTTTTTTCATATCAACATTTTTTCCCAGGTCAAATGAACCTGTTAGATTCTTTCCGGATTAGTCCTGCTTGTTTTCTTTATTCAAATAGGTGGAAATATTTAGCGTAATTCAGAGCCTGCAGCTCAGACATACCAGGTAGTCAGGAGCTGAGACTGTTACCGCAAAGCCCGTAGCTGTGGCCAGAATAGTAACAGCCCGCTTATCCAGTGCCCTCTCAGCCCTTCCCTTTCTAAGTACTCTGCGCACACTATTGCCCTATCAAATGAAGTATTTTTTTCCCCAGAGATTTAATTATCAACTTGAAAGTTCTACAGTTCCATTCAAACTTGGGAGAGGTTCTTTTTATTTATGATGGTGAAGATAAGAACCCCAGCATGCTTTGAGGCATTTCTTTAGCAACTGATGGAAAACATTTTGTGATATGGTTGGTTGTAACAGCAGGAGTTATTCTTATGTTCCTGGGCAAGCAGACTCTTCTTTTCTTTTCTTTTTTTTTTTAAATGGATATACTACCAGTATGATTAGGCAGTCTTTAGAAAAAAACAAAACATACTCACTGGTATACCTACAAGTTATATTATTCATATACCAATGGATTAGATTTCTCCATTTTACTGCTCTTATGGTATTAGAAGGAAGGCAAACAGCAAGGATTGTAGTCACAATTTTATTATTGTTTACAAGTGGTGAGAACTAAATGAATAATTATTTTTGATTTTTAGTATTAAGGACCAACCAGTCTCAGCACCAACAGCTTAGAAATGTCACCTCTGAGGATGTTGTGAAAAATGGGGGACAGTATATATACAGCAACATTAACTGCTTGTCAATACCTTGAGACTGCTGTATCGATATGGATCGTGAGACTGTCATGTGGATATTCAATACCTGTGCGTCTCAGATAAATGTACAGTCACAGCTATTTCCCATGTCATTCAGAAGAAATTTATTTAAGAGTAAAACAGAGTACAGATTACCAATAGAAGTGGGTTTTGTATGGTCACTACCTGTAAATTTTTGCCATGGGTTAAATAGAGTGTGTCAACCTCTTATCATCCATCTTTTATCTTTGTTCTCCAGGCCCCAGAAACTGTACTTCGTCATTATTTTTCCTATAGATTGGATGCAGAAACTAATCCAAACCTAGAAAAATACTAAATGCATCTCTAATTTGATACTCATTAAAATCCAATTTGGTAACAATGGTAAGTGCATTCACATTAACCTCAAGGCTGTACCAAAAGGCCCCTTTCAGCTGTCCAAGAGGTTAAATTCAGAGTAATCATGCATAATAAATGAGATTGATATTAAAGTCTTCATTTTGAGAAGGCTGTTTTAAATATATGTTTTCCTAGCTGATATATTTTACAAATAAAATATATTGTCATGTAAATATGTATTAATGCATATTTTATGTGAATAACTTCTGCCAATGTTTGGAGTTTAGGAATCTGTATTTAAAGCTGAATTCATTAATGTTATTAAAAAGTCTTCTCATAATACTTGAAGTCTGTCAACAACTTCAAAGTCATCTGATATCTATCAATTTTTTTGTAGTTTTTCTAGCCCTAACTTTCCCTTCCCTGACACCCTGAAGGTTGGTTTCATAAAAACAAAATGTAAGTCTAAAGATACTAAATTTCATTCTCATAAGCACAGCAACAAAAATGTCTTCAAAATGCCTTCCAATAGAAAGGTATACAATTTTAATTTACATTCACATCTTTGAAAATACTGCACCAATTCATGAAAAAATCTTAAAAAATACTGTGGTACTTGTCTATATGTATTAAATTCAATTTCAGCACATTTTTCCACAATTAATTGTGTACTTTTTTTTATTAACTGTTTCGACCAAGTCTTGAATTGCTACTAAATTGTATGATACTTAGAACTGAGTACATGTGCTGCTGGCTTACTTGAAAAATAGCATTTTCTGAATGAGATATCTGCCAAATCTTTCTGAATTAAACTCCACAACCGTACTGTTTTAATTAATTAAAACCTGAACAGAAAATGCATAAGCTAGGTACTTAAAAAATGGCGATATGAAAACGTTGTCATTATTTTCAAAGCACATCTTGTCTGTGAGCCCTTCCTTTTCACCCACCCCTTAGGATACACATGATCCCTGACAGCTACTCAGGGGCAAGTCCCCATCCTTTGCCAGAGCCTCTCCTGCTCATCCGCTTTGCCCCACCCCACCTGGGTTACGAGTTGTTGTTCTGGACTATGTTGCAAGAAACGTTCAGTCCTGGTGTTTGCAGGTGCTGCTGAATTATTTTGAATGATGTGGATTAGTTGTAGATGGTGTGGTCAAGTCTCACCAGGCTCTGCCACCCCTGTATATTGTGGGCATTTGCTCCTACACTCTTCTTTGCCGTGGCAAGGACTCATGCAGGGCTAGCATCCTCAGCAGGGTGATTTGCCACCTCGAATTATTTGCCCTCCCCCTTACATACCAGCAGAAGAAAAGGCAGGATTTGGGAGCAAACAATTACTTAAGAGCTTTTGCTCTGCATAGTTTATTTTCCTACATTCTTGTCCTAAGTACATACACGCTGCTAAAAAGTACAATTTATTTTTTTTCCTGAGGTATGAAATAATAAATAGGAAAGTTCATATTCAAAATATGTTTACCTCAAAATATTAAGGTAAACAAAGAGTAGTAGACTTTCACTCAGACATTATGATTACTTAAATACATTGTCATGAAAAGGCAAACAATCAGCAGAGTCCTGTAAAAGATTCAGTGCAAATTAGTTTCTGGCAAGGACTGTATGTTGCTCAAGGCTTCATTAGAGCTCTTCATTTACAAATCACCTCAGGAAAAAGAAAGGGATACAGAAGCCTCAGAAGTCTTCTCAGGGTGTTGGGTGGCTCATTCCAGGTTGGTAGTTTGGGACATCGTCTGCCACTGCCTCCACCTCACAGGCAGCAGCAGCAGCACTTGGGAAGTAAATGCATTAATCAGAAATGAACATTTATGTGTGTGCCTCTTAAGAGTGTAATTCTAATCTGGAAGAGTATTTTAAAAGTGAAAAGCAAAAAATTTATTTTCCCCATTTTTTTAAGGGGAAACTGTATTTCAGGACGTGAAGCACTACACTAACCCACGTTTATCCTCTCTGCCAATAGGTGGCACTGGGAATTTTCACATAAGAGTCTGTTGAACTTAATCTTCAGTTTTTAGCCATCTAAATAATCTTGTATAAACTTTTCCCTATATAAAATGTTTTGGAAATACCACAAGCTTCAGTTATTTACAATAGTGTCATTCCATTATTTTGAAAGAAGTTGCTGAAGAAATATAATGATTATTCACATTACTGTTCACATTATTGACACTGAGAGACATTTTTGGCTTTCTGCTTTCTACGTTGTTTATTTTCCATCATTCTTGTATGATCTCATTTGTCAGAGTCGCTTTATGAGCTCTCTGGGATGTTTACCAGAACATGAAAAACACTGCAGTTCAGCTATTTTATGAACACTTTCCACAATTTTTGCCAGTCTTGTTCAATGGAAGAAGGAAATGAAAGACATTTGCACCCTGTCAGACAATGTTTCTCCTCAGGGCAGCACTGCAGTAGCAGGGTGCTCTTGCTAGATTCCCTTCATATTGAACAGGGTCGGATGGTTAAATGTTCTTCACCAGGAGGATGTATCTGTGAACAAGCTCTGTGGCTCCTTTCCAAAACAGCTGTGGTATGCTGACCTTGGGAGCATGATGCAAACAAGCTTCTGCTGGTTACAGTGGGAGATGGGAATCACCGAGAGCATCTGAAAAGGTTGTAGCTTTAGCAGGGAATGGAGCATGTGAGCTTTTTTCTTTTTAATTGACTCTGCCATTAATAGCAGGTCAATAGCTTTATGCAACTGAAATTTGAATAAAATATAACTACTGAAGCAAGTAGAATCACTACCCTTCTGATGCCTCCTCTAGTGACCTTGCTGATGGTCAACATAATTTTACTGGACTGAGGTTACAACCATTCTTTTGGCACTCAAGAAAAATCTTGTTATACATGGTATTTGAAAGGGTGCACTTTAGTGAAATCTGACTGTGTGGGAGTCAAATTGAAATTTGAAATTGGATATGAATGAGACTGCAATAAAAAAAAAAGAAAAAAAAGATGGGAAAGCTCTTCACATAAATGGAAAAGCAAACGGAGAAAAAAGAATGTAGGGAGAAAAGCAGTAAATGCAGGATGAGACAACAATGCAGAGAAGTACTGGAAGGAAAATGGAAGAAAACCATTCAGTAATGTCAATTTTTCAAATAGCCTATTCAGCGAATAAACATTATTGCTAGAAGGATACGTTTTTCAGCATCCAGGTGGCATCTGCTGAACAGCATGTTAACAGATATTCTTACGCAGAAACAGTTCCCTCTGTGCTTTGTAAACTGCATCCCTCCTCTGAGTAAAGAAGCGAAGGGCAGCAGCGGCAGAGCACGGGGCAGGGTGGGCTCTGCTGGTGCTGCCAGCCCCCAGCACTGCCTGACCTCTGCTAGCTAGACCGTCACCATCACTGGGCTTTACCTGGTTCCCACCAAACACATCTTGTTTGGTCTTGTTGGACTTCTGGTTCGCTCAGGCAGCCTGAACAACACCCAGTCAGAGCAACTTGCAAAAAACTGTGTACAGCAGGCTGTGCTGAGTGGATCATTTTATCTAAAACTATTAGTTCATGGAGAAACTATCTCAAATCATTCAGTGATGTTCTCCCTTTGGGGCTCTTAATGAGGACTGTAAGCCAGATAGCATCACAGGTAGGTTTCTGCTCTGGACCAGGCCAGAACAGAGATGAAACCTGGAAACCAAAGACCTACCTCTGTATGGGCAAACAGCAGAGAGAAGGTGCAGGAGAAGCAGCCGTTGACTGTGGAGGTTTCACTGGTACCATTCCGCCTCGCAGTGATACTCTTCTGTCCTGGTTTCAGCTAGGGTAGAGTTAATTTTCTTCATAGAAGCTAGCATGAGGCTATGTTTTGGATTTGGGATGAGAAAATGTTGATAAGGTGCTGATGTTTTGAGTTGTTGCTAAGTAGTCAAGGACAGTCCAGCTTCTCATGCTGGCCTGCAGCGAGCAGGCTGGGGGTGCACGGGGAGCTGGGACGGGACACAGCTGGGACAGCTGACCCAGGCTGGCCAAAGAGATATTCCATACCATATAACGTCATGCTCAGTATATAAAGCTGGGATGAAGAAGAAGGAAGGAGTGGAGGGACGTTCGGAGTTATGGTGTCTGTCTTCCCAAGAAACCATTACACGTGACGGAGCCCTGCTTCCCTGGAGATGGCTGAACACCTGCCTGCCCATGGGGCGTAGTGAACAAATTTCTTGTTTTGCTTTGCTTGCGTGCGCGGCTTTTGTTTTACTTATTAAACTGTCTTTATCTCAACCCATGAGTTTCCTCACTTTTACTCTTCTGATTCTCTCCCCCGTCCCACCGTGGGGGAGTGGGCGAGCGGCTGTGTGGGGCTTAGTTGCTGGCTGGGGCTAAACCATGACATCTTCCAACACAGATTTTTTTTTTATTGAAACACTGAAATCAGAGCTCAGATATAGTGAGAAAGCTCAAAACATGTTTTTCCTGATGGTAAAAATCTTCTTCAGGTCCTGCAGCTGCCAATGAGTGCAGAACTGGGGATCAGTGGAGATAGGGTAAACAGGCCAAGGCTGTGTGGAGGAGAAGGGGAGGTTGCTGGGCACAGCAGAGCCTGCAGCAGCCGTCTACGGAGCGTGCAGCAGCTGTACCAAATGCCATCATGGACCTCCAGCAAGAAAAGGGAGCCCATCTTCCTTGAGATCTGAGGAAGCGGAGAGGGGTGAGAAATCCTTCTACAGCTGTGCAGTTTACAACCCAAGACCAGCCTTACATCCTGGAGCATCTCCCATATGAGGAACAGGAGTGGAGAAGGGAGAGAGAGGCAGTGGGATCCTCCTGGGATCTTGTCTGAGACCTCTTTTTCTGCATTCAAGGTGCTTCACAAGTCTTCTATGTTTCTGTTCTTTAGCAAAGAGAGTCTGGACAGCTGTTTTCTGGACAATTTGCCCTTTCTTGAAGGTTCTCCGTCATTAGGCTCAGGGTAAACAGAACTATTTCAGGAGGGACCCATACTAGTGTCCCTGTTTAGGAGGAAAGAAAAACCAAGAGAGCTCCATTATGAAACTCTGTCTTAGAAAAACTTTTTCTCAGCTTCACCTAGGTGACAGGTTTAAAACCACAGGTATGTATTTAAAATCACGCACAAGTACGGTCGAACAGGATCAAACAACTACCATGTGGAAAGCATCGCACATATTTAACACACTAGGAAAATATGCTCCTATATTATAGTCTTAAGCACAATACAGGAAATCATATAAATGAAATCAGAACAAAGCTAAGCATATAAACTCAGTATTTCTCAATGAGGTTTGATGGCACAAGTTGTTTTCACACTTCCTTATGGGATTTTAATGTAATTTACATTGACATCTGACAAATGGTTGCTGAAAATTTTTATATGACATTCAATATATGTTGCAAAGTTTTATAACAGACTTTTCAATAGCTGTGATAAATTTGCATCACCAGCCTTTTTTCAAATCAAATAACAACATTTTGAAAGCACTAAAATGATTGCTAGGAAAAAGCATTAAAAAAATTTCAGTTCATTTTGTATTTTCAAAGACCTCTGCTATTTTCCGAAGTCCCCATTTATCTCTGAATTTTGATCTTGTTATGTTATCAAAGCTTTTGCTTTTGATTAACAGACGTCTTCCTGAATATTAATTTGTGTTTTGGAAAGCACATTTTCTTAAAATTGCTTTGCAAAGTTATGTGAAATGTCCTTTTAAGATGTTTTGATACTGAAAGCTTTTTGTATTGTTGACATAGCTGTTCTATTTTGTACTTAATATTTTTGGTCACTTTTTTTTCAGGTACAACAGAAAAGATCACGGATGTTGTTACAAGCTGGTGTTGCTAATATACATGGGCTTAATTCTTATTACTGCTGCTTCCTACTTGTTACTCAAGTGGGTCCATTAGTAATCCCCTTTCTGTCATTACAGGCACTGCAAAGGACTTTGGGCCTCCCTATCATGCCTTTCAGTGTTGCCTTTCAACAGCTTGATTGTATATAGCAGGGCCCGGGTGCCTACTGACTTTGTGCATTTTCTCAGCAAGATTTTGCGTGCCAACAAGGTACGATGTACTTCTGCGAGCAGAAGTTGTGGAGCAGGCAGCTTTCGCTGACCCAGTTCATCTGTTCTCTTCCGTCCTTTGTGGCTAGAATTCCATTTCTTTTTCATCCTGGACTTTGACTGGATTCTATCTGCAAACCATGCTTTAAAATTGTTATTACTGTGACTATTTACTTAATTGATTCAGATCTGAGGATTAATTAAGAAGTGTGGCTCTCTTACTGCATTGTACCAGTGAGCTGAATGATTAGTTTTGAGTTTAAAACTTATAAACTACATAATCAAGGATTATTCATTGTCATGATGATTTTGACCTTGGATTTTATGATATAAAATGCTGAAGTTACTGCTTTTGCATGAAATGACATCGTGTTTTTCTTATAAGCCCTGAAGTTCCTGACAAGAAAATGTATTCAGATTTTGTTTTCTGTAGCTTTAAATGTGCAGCACCTGTCTGCTGGCTAAGTTAGCTATCATTAGGAGTTGCAAACTAAGCCTGGGGAATCACATACCATGTACATTTTGTCAGAATAGTGTCTTTTCCTTAACCTACCGAGTACGAGGTTAGCAAAAATAAAATCTTCCTAAAGGAGCTTTAGAAAAATGGAAACGATTGATCATTGAACATAGTTTTCCTCTTACGTTTCTCTTTTTTTCTCATCCATGCAATGACAGCACTGTTGAATACCAATTTTACAGACAGACTGTTTTTTACGGAGAAAAATTGAGCAGCTTATTTAAGGTCACCAGGCCCTGATTTTCTGAATTACTGAGAGCCTCATGAGAGATGTTGAAGCCTGTTCCTACTGGACTGAAGAAAAAAAAAACCCTTAGGTCTCCTCAGAAACCTATGCATTATGGATTTGTGACTCATCTGTAATAAAGCCAAAATTCAAAGCATACTGTTAATGTACCAAAATTACACAGGGAGAGGATAGTTCTGTGGCTATGAAGAGAATTGGTCTCAGAAGCAGTGAATTTTTTTTCTGAACGATCTTAATCTTCCCTTATGCTCATGGATAAACTTTCAAAGTTACCCTGCCTGAGAATTTGGATTTGACTGTTACTAGATAGCTTTTAGATTTAGGGAATAATTATCTATGGTTTATTTCTGCATCATTTCACAAGACAAGATACACAGAACAACAAGATTGTGAAAGAAAATGGAAATATAAAGGACTTCCTTGATTATCAAAAGACCTGTCCTAACTTATTTTTGCCATTGCTGTGAAGTCTGCCATACTCAGGACATGTCCTGAGGCACATCACATGGGTTCCACCAAGGCAAGGAGACAATGACCCACTTTGGGAATCCTGCCTGATGTTTCCTCACTTTCAAACTCAGCAACTGCTATTGAAACATCCCAGCTGACATCATCTTTTCTATTAAAATACAAACTGAGTAGGTGTTTCTAAGGTAATCTCCTTACACCCCAAATCTTCACTGAAGTTTGAATGTACAGCTAATTGTTCTTCATATGAAGAGCCACTAAATAGGGAAACAGATTTCATTTTGCTTCAGTGGAATTGCCAAGTAATTTTCCCATGGTTTTTTATGTTATTTAGATTGAGCTTCTTGTTACAACACTTTATTATATGTCATTAAATTCATGAAATATTGATTCATCTCATGATGCTGAGGAACTAGGTGATAAAGTACCAGATGAAATTCAACATTGATAAGTACAAAGTAATTCTCTCACAGAAAAACAAAATAAACTATACATACCTAATGAGGGGCTTTAAGTTAACCATTATAATGCTGAAAGAAGGTCTTTAACACATCTTGGGTAAGATTATAAAAATGTTATGTTCATCCTTAGAAGCAGTAGAAAGAGAGTAGTGGAATGTTTTAAAAAAATGTTTGAGAGAAAACCAGAAATTTTTACACTACTGAATAGCTCTTTGGTATGCCCACATCTTTATACCACATGCCTTTCTGAACTCAGGCAAAAAAGACATAACAGAAGAGACAGACAGCAAAGATGGTGACAGTTATAGAGTGGATGCTAAGAGTTTACACGGTTTCAAAAAGTAACTAGGCACACTTTTGGAATAAAAAAAAAAAATCCGTCAAGAGCAGTATAAATCTAAAGATACTATCTCTGGCTTAGGAAGTCCTTAACTTCCAATTTGCTGAATGCTAGAGATGGTAGAACTGTGCCTGTACACTTACTCTCTTATATCCTTGCCTATGCATTTGGCCACTGTCAGACCTGATGCAGGTCCATATTGCAAAGCTCAGTGCAATGAAAGGATTTCTCACATTAGTTCTCCCATAATATTAATAGGGTAGCAAATGAAAAAGCATCAACAGACAAACAAAGTCATCTTCAAACATACTGTGTTTCTAGACTGCTGTGCCTTGTAAAGATGCGTCACAAATGGAGAAACTGATTGGAGATTTCTTGGGTCAGCTCATTCGCTTAGGCAGGTAAGTCTGCTAAGAGCAGAGCATCAATGACAATTCGTTCTGCCTGAGAAATTTCCCCATGTGGCATGTCAGCCACTACTTACACCATCACAGCTCTGTATCTCAGTGGTTAGCACAGCAGCTGGTGTTTTACACATGACCATTAGCTTGGCCGGAGAAGTGTAATGGAAGGCATTAGGGTTTTACCTTCCACCTTGGGGCACAACTTTGGCCATTAGGCTGACAGCATTGTGGAGCTGCCTAGGTTTGATTACTCCATATGAACAAAACATCTGAATGCTTCCTGATGTTTCTGAGAAAGGTACAGATTTCATAGTGATCGAAAAGACAGTGTCTCAGAACTGTGTTTCCAAATTGACAGAGTATCTAATATAAGCATAGAGACACCAAATACTACCCAGGGCTAATGCTAAGTGTGTATTATATCTATGCTGGGGCCCCACGGGTACTGCACAGCTCCCAGATCTGGTTGCACTTGCTAGCTGCAGCCCTATTCCATGCTATGCATGGAAGGACATTGCCTGTAAGGAGGATGTTCAGCTCCTTCTCCCCTGTTTTCACAGGAGAGAGGCCCTTGTGTCAGAACCAAATGACATTTACTCTAGTGGGTCCTTGAATCACCCTGAAATGTGGGACGTGCTGCTAATGTTCCTGCTTTCCCATTCAGGTGTAGATGAGATGAAATGAGATGATATGAGATCAGATGAAATAAATGTCTTCAGACATGTAGTAGGAACAAAATAAAAAAGGTAAATTTCATCTTCCTAGTCCTTCAACCAAAAATTTTGGTAAAGACATGAGCATTACACTTTGGGTAGTTCAGACATTTGTACTCAACATGTATGTAAGTAGGTTACACTCCTTGGCTGGTAAGCATTTAATATCATTATTCTGTAAAATAAAATCCACTATTTTCTTCACAAGATTTGACTTGGGGCATGGTTTTGTGTTTTCTCTCTATTTGTAGTATATAGGTTTACGTGTAAACATAACCATTAAAAAAAAAGTCATCCTGCCTAATTAATAATTTATTGTTATTTCTTCTGTTTCAAAGCAAGTTGTTTCCAATTTTCTACTTCCTACAGGGTGTCCTGACCCATAACCAGTCTGGTAAAGGGTTTTGTTGATATCAGATCTATTTTCAGGCATGTCAAATAGATGTTATATTAACACTTACTATAGGAACTATTTTTGATATATGTTTGTTTATATTGCAGAATTTTCAGAAACCCAACAAAAGACAACTATGACAAAAGTTGTTTTTTATTTGATTTTATGAAATATTTTTAACTGATAATAAATTGCTTTTAAAAAAAGGTGCTGTTGTATACATATCCCCTCAAGCAGTCATTTGGACTTCTGGACTCAGGACTCATTAGTTGAGATACACAACTCAATCCATAGAAGGTGAAGTTCCTGTCAATTAGGATACTCCCGGTAGATGTAATTATACATATTTCTTGAGCTGCTCAGGGAGGTTGTAATCATTTTTTAAACAGATTTTAGTTAATTAGCACTGTTTAATGTCATTTCCTTGTATCTATACAATATCCTTAATTAACACAGAGATCCAGAGAAATTTTTTGAAAGAACAATATATTGGAAATTTTGAAAAAATTAGATAAAGCTAACTTCGTAGTTGCATTGATGTCTTACATTTGACATTTAATATTGATCCCATTATTACAAGACAGTTAACTTTTAATAGAATGTGACAAAAAAGGTGAGGTTTTGCCCATCTAAATAGTGTAATGATGTGTAACTTTTGAAAACAGAAGATGGTCTTCTCCTTATTGATATTGGTTCTAATCTTATTGATATCCCTGGTATCAATACAGACTGGGGGATGAAGGGATGGAGAGCAGCCCTGAGGAGAAGGACATGGGGGTACTTCATTCAGCAGGATGAGAAACTGGACATGAGCCTGCAATGTGCGCTCACAGCCGAGAAGGCCAAGTGTATCCTGGGCTACATCCAAAGATGCATGCCCAGGAGGTCGAGGGAGGGGATTCTGCCCCTCTAGTCCATTCTGGTATGACCCCACCTGGAGTCCTGCATCCAGCTCTGGTGCCCTCAGCACAGGAAAGACATGGACCTGTTGGAGGAGGCCCAGAGGAGGGCCACAAAAATGCTCAGAGATGGAACACCTCTTCTACGAGCACAAGTTGAGACAGCTAGTGGTGTTCAGTCTGGAGATGAGAAGGCTCCAGGGAGACCTTATTGCAGCCTTCCAGTACTTAAAGGGGGCTGCTAAGAAAGATGGGCACAGACTTTTTAGCAGGGCCTGTTGTGATAAGACAAGGGGTGGTGGTTTTAAACTGAAAAAGAGTAGATTCAGAATAGATATAAGGAAGAAATTTTTCACCATGAGTGTGGTAAAACACTGACACAAGTTGTCCAGAGAGGTGGTAGATGCCTCATCCCTGGAAATGTTCAAGGTCAGGTTGGACGGTGCTCTGAGCAACCTGATCTAGTCGAAGATGTCCCTGTTCATTTCAGGGGTTTTGGATAGATGACTTTTAAAGGTCCCTTCCAACCCAAAGATTCTATGATTCTATGATTCTGTCCTCATTTGAAAGGTTCTAAAATAATATTACCATTGACACTGAGAGCTGATAGTGATTTGGTCTACAAGGGCATTGTAAGAGTCTTGACCTGAGCCAAGACATTACATTTTAGCTGCTTTGTATAATATAAGCACATGAAGAAATTAAATTTACTTAGTGTATATTTACTACATGGCAATCTGACTTTGTACAATAATTACAAAATCACAGAATCACAGAACCACTAAGGTTGGAAAGGACCTTCAAGATCATCAAGTCCAACCATTAATCCAGCGCCACCGTGTCCCCTAAACCATGTCCTCAAGAGCCACATGCACACGTTTTTTCAACACTTCCAGAGATGGTGACTCCACCACCTCCCTGGGCAGCCTGTTCCAATGCCTGACCACCCTCTCAGTGAAGAAATTTTTCCTAATATCCAATCTAAACCTCCCCTGGCGCAACTTGAGGCCATTTCCTCTCATCCTATCGCTGGTTACTTGGGAGAAGAGACCAGCGCCCTCATTACCACAACCCCCTTTCAGGGAGTTGTAGAGAGCGATAAGGTCTCCCCTCAGCCTCCTCTTCTCCAGACTAAACAACCCCAGTTCTCTCAGCTGATCCTCATAAGACTTGTGCTCCAGACCCCTCACCAGCTTTGTTGCCCTTCTCTGGACACGCTCCAGCACCTCAGCATCCTTCTTGTAGGGAGGGGCCCAAAACTGAACAGGGTATTTGAGGTGCGGCCTCACCAGTGCCGAGTACAGGGGCACGATCCCTTCCCTACTCCTGCTGGCCACACTATTTCTGATACAGGCCAGGACGTTGTCGGACTTCTTGGCCACCTGGGCACACTGCCGGCTCATGTTCAGCCGGCTGTCAACCAGCACCCCCAGGTCCTTTTCCGCCGGGCAGCTCTCCAGCCACTCCTCCCCAAGCCTGTAGCGTTGCATGGGGTTGTTGTGACCCAAGTGCAGGACCTGGCACTTGGCCTTATTAAACCTCATACAGTTGACCTCTGCCCATCGATCCAGCCTGTCCAGATCCCTCTGCAGAGCCCTCCTACCCTCCAGCAGATCAACACTCCCACCCAACTTGGTGTCATCTGCAAACTTACTGAGGGAACACTCGATCCCCTCATCCAGATCATCAATAAAGATGTTGAACAAGACCGGCCCCAGAACCAAGCCCTGGGGAACACCGCTTGTGACCGGCCACCAGCCGGATTTAACGCCATTCACCACAGCTCTCTGGGCTCGGCCATCCAGCCAGTTCCTCACCCAGCGAAGAGTAAACCTGTCTAAGCCACGAGCCGCCACTTTCTCCAGCAGAATGCTGTGGGAGATGCTGTCAAAGGCTTTACTAAAGTCCAGGTAGACAACATCCACAGCCTTTCCCTCATCCACTAGGCGGGTCACCCGGTCATAGAAGGAGATCCTGTTGGTCAAGCAGGACCTGCCTTTCATGAACCTGTGCTGTCTGGGCCTGATCCCTTGGTTGTCCTTCACTTGCTCTGTGAGCACTCTCAAGACAAATCGCTCCATGATCTTCCCCGGTACGGAGGTCAGGCTGACAGGCCTGTAGTTCCCAGGATCCTCCTTCTGGCCTTGTAGATGGGCGTCACATTGGAAGATCTACTTTTTCCAATGTTAATGAAAATAGTTCTGTATTTTGCAAATGTTATCATTTTGGAAGCTGCAAATTTCTTCTAAAATGTAGTATCGATATTTGGAAAAATGTAATACCATGATTTTTGCCACTTGATGAACAATGAAAGACACAGGAGTTTTTGATGCCGTAAACAAAGGAGATAAGAAGAATAAAAAGAGCAACAATATTTTGCTCTTGTAATAATTAAAATGTAAATGGAATGTTAGGTTTTCATTTTTCAGTTATAAGATAAAACAGTCTGGGAGACATTAGCCATAGAAATGCAGTCATCAGTAGTAAGCTGATAGGTGAAAAGGTGTGGAAGAGTAATATATCCTCAGGAACAAGCACAGGTGTTCTTGTATACTGTTTGCTAGCACACTGAAGATGTTATGGTAAGGGATACTTCAGAACCTTAACCCTCCTATATCCTTCCTATTCATGTTGCCTCCATTTCCTTCCAGTGCTTTGTCTTCTATGCTTACATTCAAACTTTTTAAAGAAAAATGGAAGGTTCTTAATTAAAAAGCAGCTGAAGATGAAAGGGCTCATTTTACCTCATACTAATGCTCTATGAACGGTATCTATTATTTTGTGTCTAAATCAGTACTGTATAATAATTTAACACATTCATTGATTCTTCAGTTCCTCAGTAGTGCTCAGAACTTCTACATAATTTACTCTGAAATGGATAGCAAGGCTAAGAGCCGGTGGAAGTAAGCTACAGAAAACGCTGTAATGGCTCTTATTCTTTGATCACAAAGAATGGAAATACCTGTCCTTGTTTTCAAACATACCTTCTTTTGTAGCTCTTTACAGAGAGAAACAAAGCTGGTGAGAAGTGGAGGCTGTAATCTTGACAACAAATTGAATCATCTTGCCAAAACCAGTACATAGCAGGTACTATTTACTATTTGCAACAGCCTTAATTTACGCCGTTTTCCTGTTCAACTACAGCATGTATTTCTTTTGACATCTGTAAGTGGGATGTTGTGTTATTAAAAGAAGAAGAAGAGGGGAAAAAAGAGCAAAATCTTCCAGGAGGAGAAGAATAATTAACAAATACGAAAAATTAAACCATGTAGAAACAGCCTGAGTGATTTTTTTTGTGAGGGTTTTAGGAAGGTGCCCAGCCGCCACTGTGAAAATCATTCACGTGCTATGTGTAAAGTGCCCTTAACCATCAAAAAGTCTTGTTCTTGCACATGGTAGGAGGCAGACGCATCAGTAAGGTAGGCTGGGGATGTGTTTAGCCTACCAGTTCTCAGTTCTACAGCTGGGAATCATCACATCTTCCTTTTGGAGCTAGACAAAAAAGAAAATGTAGTCAAAAGCACCACAGTGATGCAGTCAGGATCACCAGCAAGATGCAAATTGCTGGTTATTTACACCTTGTTGGGCAGCCCAGAGGGACACTGCAGATCTGTTCATTAATGTTAAATTCAGTAGTGGACTGCTTTAGATGTATAATCCTAAATGTTTATTTAGTGGCCTGCTAAACAGAGAATCATAGAAACATAAAATCATTAAGGTTGGAAAAGACCTCTAAGAGATGATCAAGTCTAACCATCAACCCGACACCACCATGCCCCCTAAACCATGTCCCAAAGTGCCACATCTACATGTTTTTTGAAAACCTGCAGTGATGGTGACTCCACCACTTCCCTGGACAATCTGTTCCAATGTTTGACCACTCTTTCATGGCAATTTCTTTTTAGTGATATCAAAAAACAGTCACAAAAGTAGAAAATCTTTAAACTTGGTACTCTCAGACAAGAATATATGCCTCATACATGTACTAAAGGAAGCATTAGCAAAGCAGAAGCAGGCAGGTTATTTCTTTCGTTCCTTGTCAGGAAATAGTCTTAGAAGAAAGTAGGATGAAGACATGCATATTATTTATTTTGGACTGAGTTTTCCTTGTATATCTTGGAATAATACGCTTTGTCTGTGAATAATCATTCTGCAGAGGTCAGCATTTTTTAAATTACTGTACCTTGAAGTTTTGTCAGATGATAATCCATATTAGTATACTGAAAGTTCTAGATAAAAATAATGTAAGAATCAAAAGAAGAGCAACAAGAGAGGCACAACATCCATTGCTAATACCTTTCTTCATCTATTCACCAGGCTATGGATTTTGTTCTGTCATTTCAAAGACACTATCTCCATTACATTTTCCTTCCCACTAAGAGGACTATAGAATCACAGAATCACAGAATCACTAGGTTGGAAAGGACCTTCAAGATCATCAAGTCCAACCATTAATCCAGCGCCACCATGTTCCCTAAACCATGTCCTGAAGTGCCACATCCACACATTTTTTGAACACTTCCAGAGATGGCGATTCCACCACCTCCCTGGGCAGCCTGTTCCAGTGTCTGACCACCCTCTCGGTAAAGAAATTTTTCCTAATATCCAATCTAAACCTCCCCTGGCGCAACTTGAGGCCATTTCCTCTCATCCTATTGCTGGTTACTTGGGAGAAGAGACCAGCGCCCTCGTCACCACAACCCCCTTTCAGGGAGTTGTAGAGAGCGATAAGGTCTCCCCTCAGCCTCCTCTTCTCCAGGCTGAACAACCCCAGTTCCCTCAGCCGCTCCTCGTAAGACTTGTGCTCCAGACCCCTCAGCAGCTTCGTTGCCCTTCTCTGGACACGCTCCAGCACCTCAGCATCCTTCTTGTAGGGAGGGGCCCAAAACTGAACACAGGATTCGAGGTGCGGCCTCACCAGTGCCGAGTACAGGGGCACGATCCCTTCCCTGCTCCTGCTGGCCACACTATTTCTGATACAGGCCAGGACGTTGTCGGACTTCTTGGCCACCTGGGCACACTGCTGGCTCATATTCAGCCGGCTGTCAACCAGCACCGCCAGGTCCCTTTCCGCCAGGCAGCTCTCCAGCCACTCCTCCCCAAGCCTGTAGTGTTGCATGGGGTTGTTGTGACCCAAGTGCGGGACCCGGCACTTGGCCTTATTAAACCTCATACAGTTGGCCTCGGCCCATCGATCCAGCCTGTCCAGATCCCTCTGCAGAGCCCTCCTACCCTCCAGCAGATCAACACACCCACCCAACTTGGTGTCATCTGCAAACTTACTGAGGGAGCACTCGATTCCCTCATCCAGATCATCGATAAAGATATTGAACAAGACCGGCCCCAGAACCGAGCCCTGGGGAACACCGCTTGTGACCGGCCACCAGCCGGATTTAACGCTGTTCACCACAACTCTCTGGGCTCGGCCATCCAGCCAGTTCCTCACCCAGCGCAGAGTACACCTATCTAAGCCACGAGCCGCCACTTTCTCCAGAAGAAACTGTTCCTTTCTAAAATTAATTTAGTGTCTGTTGAGAGTTGTGTTTTGCTAGGTCCAGTCAGTGAGGTTAATTTTACATATTGATTCAGGTAATGTAAATCAGGAAGGAACCCTTACATCATTTAGTCTGATCTCCAATATCACTTAGGTCATATATTTTCCCACAGGTGTTAAACCTATTGGTTGTGTATGAAATAAGTGTTTCATTAAATAAGAAATATAATAGTGAATCCATTTCCTTCAGTGTATTGTTCACTACTTAGTCCCATTTGCAGTCACAAAATAATGAAATAACTGTCAATTTGAAACCATTGATTATTGTTTAAGGAAATCCTTAGGATTCCTTGCATTTTAATTTTTTTTACTTTAAACTATTCCTCAGGAACTGGGGTAGGTGTGTGTAATTATCTTCCATCTACAAACATGTTTTTAAAATGTAACATTAAAACTGTTGCATCTTTTCCATACCATGCTTACAAATTGCCTCCCTCATCCTATTCATCACTGCCTATTTGTAGAGTGAAAAATTTCTTGTACTATTTTTGTCCATTGCACATCTTGGAAGTTCATGTTCACTTCTTTGGCCCGTGAGATTTGTAAGTCTATTTTAGACTCATTCCTTTTCCTCATAGTCTCCTATCCCATAGCTGTCATGTCTTTCCAGATGTGTAAGTTTGCAACTGGCTACATTAAACATACATTTGGCTCAACAAATTACGAAAGGATCCAATTTCTCTATATGGCTGCACTGAACTCATGGCCATTTATCACTCGTGCAGTGTGGTTTATCCATTTTATAAATAAAAATAAGTATTATTTCATATTTACTCTGAATAATGACTGGAAATGTCAAAGGCTGTTGAGCCTTCACCCTGGGTGAAATCTTGCCCATATTCCCTGATGATTCCATCTAACAGCAGCATATGAAAATCTGAAATATGACCCTATTTTTAATATCAGAACACAAAGTGCTTCTAAGTCACATGCCTGGTGCCATGCCTAATAATCAAACCTGTAATTTTCTCAAATAATTAAACTAAACAGCTTGATAAGATGCATTTTCTAGGAAAGCATGTCGATTGCTTGGTTTATTTTTCTACTCTTTCTCTTATATTAATTATAGTCCTTTATATTCATTATTTTTTGAATCCTATATGAGCTGTCATCATTTTCCCCAGGGCTGATGTCTAACTATGATGTCTGCCCATAATCATGTGGGTCACCCAGCACACCCTGGTCAAATGCTTGCAATGGCATACTTTATTCATTTGTATTTTCTCTAGCATGCAGAGACTTAATTAAAATCACTAACAGTGGGTCAGAGATTTCCTCTATCTACAATTCCAATGAAATAGAGTGGTAATTTTAAAATGTTTTCTCCTAAAACCTCCTCAATTACAACTGGAAAAGCTTTGATATTATCAATTCAAATATAAACCAGAAAATCTTACTGCATCATTATGAAGAATGCTACAATCAAACAGTGGACTATATTATTAAGTAGAATTTTTTTAGTTCAATTCTCATTTCGGAACTTCTGTTCTTGTCCTTAGCCTACCTTTTTTCTTCTTTTTTTTTTTAAACCACAATGCTCTTGGTTTCTTTTGTAAATTTTTTGGTGGTTTTGTTTCCCGCTAGTCCTGTATCTTCCCTACTGCTTTTATGTTTCAAATTGCTGCCCATGCCTTGTTGTGACACAGAAACTACTTTCAGCCAGAACTGTGTCCTGGTGTTTTAAATTTTATATTTTATTAATTTTGGTAATTTGGTTCTCTTCAAGTACTTACAGATGGTTCTAACTGCTCAACAGTGTTGACAATGAGAGCATGCCAGTGATTTGGAAACAAAAAACAGTCATACATGATTAATTTTTATCCGGTCATTCTTTTAGTATCCAAAATATCTGCAATATTAAGCATAATATTTTCTCTGTCAGAAAAATGTTATCTATAAATTTTAGAAAGACTGATGTAGCGTTATTGTACATTGAAAGTCTTATGCAGTTAATTTTCAAATTAAAACCCTTTCATATGTAAGACATCTTACTGGTACAGAAAAGTGAATACTTTTATGAAAAAAAAAAATTATTTTTCTGGTTTAATTCAAAGTATTGTGACAGTGTCTCCTACCATTTCCCTCCTACCAAGATGTCAACCTCAGTTAAGCAGTTCTCAATCAAAGATCCAGAAGCATAAAACATCCTGAGTTTGAACTTTCATAAAATCTGTACTGTAGCAACATCTGCCACAGAGAGTCGTTCACCCCACTTTTATCCAGACTGTCTTGCCTCGCAGGCTGTAACTTGCTGTTGCAACTTCTCAGCCACGTAGTGCCTCTCACCAGTATGTGTGTGGAAACACAGGATAAGGATGATAGAGAAGTCACATCTACTCAGTCCCATTAACAGAAGTCTTTAGGAACAAGTTAAATATCTATGAGGAATGACATGAGTGCAGTTGATCTTGTCTTGGTGCAGAGGGATAGACTGGTGAAGCACTGAGATCACTTCTAACCTCTGATTTTTAGTCATACTGGCTGTTTTGGAAAAGGTTGACATGCTTTTCTCTGTTCTGTCCCATAAAATTAACTCAGTCTTCTTGCCATCGACTATAAACCCTTCTTTTCCATTTTCTCTGACCAGATTACTAATCAAAATTCAGAATACACTGTGATAGCGCATTCAGGAAATTGAGGGCTGCACCATGATTTATCTGTACTTGAAGTTTCTTCTTTCTCTCTTCAGTTATGAAATGCAGAGGTATAATGAGTTTTATCTGGTTAAAGTTAAGCAGATGGGTCAGATGGTCACAGAAACGTGGACTACAGTGCCCTGTGGCATTTCTAAATCAAGTGCAATACACCTCTCAGTACTGTACACTCTGGGAGCTTCTGGAACAGATAAAATTAAGCGCGACCAGATGAAGGTAATAATTTACAAGCTTAGCAGAAATACTTCAATCTTAAGGTTATGTCAGAAATCTCAGAGCAGACAAGTGAAAGAAAAAGGAAGATACAATAAAAATAAAAAGTACAAATCACAAATTCAGATCTAGGACTAAAACTTGGCTCTTTAACCATTGTGTTTGTTGTCTGACACTAGCATACTGAGCTGGTACAGGAAATTAAGGTTTACTTGAAAATGAAACAACGAGGTATCAGCCAAACCTTATCTTCACAGCATGGTAATTTGTGTAATGGCTCGTAATCAGGCTTTATGGTCCTGGCATAGCTTTTCTTCTAAGAAACAAGCTGTCTAATCCTTGGAAAGGTGTAGACAATAAGTAGATTTGACCTAACTCCTGTGTTCTTATTTTAACAGTTACACTGGTTTTAAGTATTTTCTAATAACATGCATTCATCCAGCAAGAGGTTGACAAGCAGGTACTACTGACCTTATTTCATCCTAATTTTAGTTTAGACATGCACAAACCTGCCCATTCAGTCCATAATGACTTCCCCACCACTACCATCCCAATTAAACACTCCAGCAGGACATCTGAAAATTTCTGTTAATACCAGTGGCTAGGTCTGCCTTTCATTACCTGTGGAGCCTGAGGCAATAGGCACTTCCAGGGCACACCCGGCACGGTGGCATGGGGCTCTTCACAAATGTAGCTCCTGGTGGGAGAAAAGGTGGATAAGCCTCTTTGTGGAATAGATGAATGATTATAAAAAACTTGGGTTTATTTTTGGACCTGTTTGAGCAGGGTGGGTAGATAAGATGAACTCCAGAGGTGTCGCCCAGCTTCAGTCATTCTGTGATCCTTCTCCTCTCCTTGAAGGCAATAGGATGGGTAGAAAGCGGTCTTGGGTTGCCTTTGCTGACGATGTGCTGCGGACTGCTCAACAGGACTGAACAGCTATATGGAAAGGAGACAATCTGAATCACAGAATCACAGAATCACTAGGTTGGAAAGGACCTTCAAGATCATCAAGTCCAACCATTAATCCAGCGCCACCATGTCCCCTAAACCATGTCCTGAAGCGCCACATCCACACGTTTTTTGAACACTTCCAGAGATGGCGACTCCACCACCTCCCTGGGCAGCCTGTTCCAATGCCTGACCACCCTCTCAGTGAAGAAATTTTTCCTAATATCCAATCTAAACCTCCCCTGGCGCAACTTGAGGTCATTTCCTCTCGTCCTATCGCTGGTTACTTGGGAGAAGAGACCAACACCCTCGTCGCCACAACCCCCTTTCAGGGAGTTGTAGAGAGCGATAAGGTCTCCCCTCAGCCTCCTCTTCTCCAGACTAAACAACCCCAGTTCCCTCAGCCGCTCCTCATAAGACTTGTGCTCCAGCCCCCTCACCAGCTTCGCTGCCCTTCTCTGGACACGCTCCAGCACCTCAGCATCCTTCTTGTAGTGAGGGGCCCAAAACTGAACAGGGTATTCGAGGTGCGGCCTCACCAGTGCCGAGTACAGGGGCACGATCCCTTCCCTACTCCTGCTGGCCACACTATTCCTGATACAGGCCAGGACGCTGTTGGACTTCTTGGCCACCTGGGCACACTGCCGGCTCATGTTCAGCCGGCTGTCAACCAGCACCGCCAGGTCCCTTTCCGCCGGGCTGCTCTCCAGCCACTCCTCCCCAAGCCTGTAGTGTTGCATGGGGTTGTTGTGGCCGAAGTGCAGGACCCGGCACTTGGCCTTATTAAACCTCATACAGTTGACCTCTGCCCATCGATCCAGCCTGTCCAGATCCCTCTGCAGAGCCCTCCTACCCTCCAGCAGATCAACATTCCCGCCCAACTTGGTGTCATCTGCAAACTTACTGAGGGAGCACTCGATTCCCTCATCCAGATCATCAATAAAGATATTGAACAAGACCGGCCCCAGAACTGAGAAGGAAGAAAAGAAAGAAGAGGGAACACAGAGGGGAAGGACAGTGCTGCTACTGACTCCCAAATTCCAGGAATATTTCTGTACATTTGTGACAAATTTGAGTGAATTAAGGAGATACATAATTTGGATTGAAACAATGACTGAAGCTACAGGTTCTTTCCTCTTGCTTCTTCTTTGTTACTCAGATTGCTTTACTCTTTCACCACTGGTGGTGTGAATTTTGAGTCTTCTGCATAGACCGGTGACTTCTAAGGCAGTCTGAGTGTACAAAGCTGGAAAATTGCTGTTTTATGAAAGCCTAATATTTTTATTCTAATTGTTGCAAGTATAACTCTTGACTATTTTGCCCTGTTTATTATTAAGTGTGCCTGTATATTCATGTTTATACATATTTATACATAAGTTTTGTTCTATTTTAGACTTCACTTGCCATATTCACAACTATCTCATATCTGAATCCCAGTACTGACTACAGCATGATTAAAATTTATGACTTTACAATTAGTCAGCTATTCACTGTGTCCCTTTTCAAAGCGATGAGACTATATACGAAATGGACAGCCTTTTCCCTTTGGAAGAACCTCTTGGCCCTTTTATTGGCTATTTATGTCAGACTTCTAAGACTTTCACCTTTTCCTTCTGCTCTTAAGTGCATTTTTTTGGAAGCTAGGTGTTATTCATATCTTTAAACAAAATACTTCACCTAATATTGACTGTGAATGGAAACTGAAAATGAAAGTATATAATTTCTGGGGTGACTTCCCTCAAGAAATGGAAAAATCTTTTTTCCAGCTCTTTGGTTTTCAGACTGTCATTTTCATCCAGTGAGGTTGCAGGATGAACACTCCCTCATTGAAAGCCTGCGTATCGATCATATTAAGTCTCTGCAGATGCACCATTTTATCACCTTGCTCTGACATTTCCCACTGTTTCTTGAGCTGTGCTTTGTCGGTTTACTGAGTTAGGTATTTACCTTCGATGACAGCAATATTCTAGCAATGGAGCAGGAAATAATCCATCAGTTTACGCAATGATCATGAAAATATCACACATAAGAGAAATCAATATAAATAGGTGCAGATGAATCATGAATGTCTCTGGTCCAGTTATGATATGATGAAATATATGTTCCGTGAAGTGCAAGTGCCATTGCACAAGGGTATTATTAATGCAACTAGATGAAAATATGTATTTCTGAGGATGAGAAATGTTCTACAGATCTTTGAGGCAATTCCTGTCCTTACTATCCAACAGCTACTACAACAATATATTTCTAAGAAAAAAGGGAATTAGTTTTATCCTAATCTCAGCAAATACTCCCAATTTTCTACCCACTTCTAATAAAGCTTAGATGTTGTTCCATGGCTAAAACAATTTGTCTGAATGGTTTTCTTTTATTTGGGGGGGGGAATGTTGGTTGGTTTGTGTAGTTTTTGTAAAAATTTTCAATTATTTAAATTCTATCAAATTTTGCTGAATGGGGACAGGCCAAAGATGCATATATCAAAGCATGAAGGGGGATACTCAAAGCGTGAAGTCATACACATTTGTCTATCCTGCGAGACAGTCTTTGTATATATTTGGGCAAAAAGTTTGATGCTCAAGTGGATCAGACCATTCTTAAATTGAGGCTACAGACACATATCTGAGCCTGAATGGATTTTCATCCTCTACTCCCAGCTGTGGAACAATTTGCACAGACAGATTCATTATTCTTAGGTCACTACAGGTCAATAAAAGCCAATTTTTGTCAAGCAGTATCAGTTTTCTGTGTTGAAAGGGTATTGTTAGGTAAATTATTGATCATTTGTTTCTCTGAGGAGTCTACCCTAGGTTTCACTCCTATGGAGGAGAAGGCATGTGCGAGGAACTGAAGGGAAAAAAATAACTGTTGTGAAAATCATAATTTCCCGAATGAAATAATTCCAACAGATTAATCTTGTAAAACAGCAAATCTTTAATATGTTCAAATAAACATACTTGTTACTGGATTTTGCTATGAGACAACAGTTGATCTGAATCTTCAGAGCATCCTGCAGTGACGCAAGGGATACATGCTGATTTTTCTAATGCTGATCTACTAGTGTTTGATGTTACATTTTCAGCTTACAGAAAAATGAGAGAGAAAGCTAAAGCAATCTGAGTTCACCTCCTGCACAAATTTTCACAAATTGTGAAGAATGCTGAAAAAGGGAGTTGTGGTTAGCCTAAGAACGAACAGAATCATTTTAGGAATCTGTCAAATAACCTAAATATTAAGACAATTTAGAAGCAACAGTAAAACCTGAAAAGTGATAAACTCCTGTAAAATGAAGAAGGTTCATCCATAACTTTCTATCCCTGCTGCTTTATATAAAATCTTCTGATCAAAAGAAAGCAGAGCGAAAGAAAGAATTTACATAAAGTCTGTTGTCTCTGAAGACACTGTTTTTTCAAGATTGATCTCTCGCAAGCTGCAGTAACTATTCTTTATTTCTATGAATATCCATCTATATTACCTGCACACAGAGAAGTGTTTTAGTCTCTTAGTGCTTCCAGTCACATGAAATGAATAGGCAGACGAGGCAACTGAGAATTTGAAGGATGCATACGCTGACCTAGGATTGTTTTTTTTAGAGGGGTACCCTGGGAAGTGTTGGGCCCTTTTGTTTGTCTGAGAAACTTGTGTTAGGAAAAGACACTTCTCCCCTGAGTGTCCGAAAACTTCACAGATGCAGACTACAGACCATGCCAGCACTCTAGCTGAGCTGCTGGGAGAAACAGGTTAAAATAGATCCTTGGAATAGGTTGCTGTATGGGGACTCAGTAGGAGTCTGTCCACACGGTCATTCAGGATGGATCAAAGCCCATGCAGCTGGCTGTTTGTTCTCACCATGGCTTAAACCAAGCACCATGCCCTGGGGAACAAAAAAGCTCAGGCTCTTGGTGCTTGCCTTGCCTTTTGGCTGGCCCTCTGTGGGCTGTGATCCAGCACTGGTGGGGCAGATTGCTCTTCAGCTGGGCTCTCCAGCATGTATCCAGAGCATAGCCCCAAGCCCAGGTGGACATTCCACATCAAGACCTATAACAAGACAGCTACATGAAACAAGAATATGCTGGCACAAGAGCTCAGCATGTTTGAGCCTTCTCTCAAGGTACCCTTCACTCACCTTGCAGGGCAGATACAATTTCAGAGAGAGAGAGAGGACCCACGAAAAGGCTGAGGGTCTCATATCAAATTATACTATGAATACATCAGTTCAAACATCGCCTCTTACAGAAGCGTAGCAAGCCACTGAGAATTTAGCCATACAGAAATTATGCCTTGAATAACATCAACATGGTGTACAATAAAAATTATACTACACTGTTCATGAGGGACAGCCTTTTTACTGTTTCCTCAGTCTGTCTTGTTTTTTCTCAATGCTGCTTTTTAGACCACTATACTGGAACTCATATTTCATTATCATTGCAGAGATTCACAAATCTCTCTCTAGTTATTTAGAACCTGAGAAACCCTTTCAACTTTTTGTCCTAAATATCTGCAAACCATGTAAAGGAATAAAACCAGAACTGCATCCCACAAAATATTACTATATTTCTGTACTTTTTAAAATGAGCATCCCAAGGGGAATCTCTATAATAGTATTCATATAAAAAGAAAATAAAATAGTAACCATAAAACCCCTTACCTGTTAAAGTTAAAGTATCTTCTATTGATCCTGCAAATAAGTTCATCAGAGAAATATGAAGCATTTAAAATGATTTCTGGGTAAAGCACTGCATATCATATTACAACATAAATGGTTCCCAAATAGGCATCTTTAAGAAGCAGTACAGAAAAATAACTCATTAGAGAAAGTGTTTTAAAATAGTTTGTTTCTTCATTGAGGCAATGTGGTATTATTGCCCTAGAATGATTTAATTCACCCTAATTATATTCTGTTTGATATTTGCAGCTGTCTTGGAAGCAGGCTTCTGCTATGTAAATCCAAAAGACATTTCTCATCTCATTTGAAACCCCAACGTGCTTTAATTTTCAAAGGAATTATAAGATGGTCTCTACTTATCCTCATTTAATATTTCAGAGAAATATCAAAAGAATACACAATTTTCTGAACAGTCACTTACACAGAGTCTATTCTCCCTCAGCTTACCTCATATATGTATATACATAGGATACAGTATGTATTGACACTGCAGTGTTAGTAAAACTGTTGTGTGGATGCATGATTGTACGTGACCAGAAACATCTTTGTTCTGAAACATTCATAGAACGCACTAGTAAAATTTGGCTTTTTCTTTTCAATTTACTTTAGAACAGATGTGAAGTTGTCTCTTCAGCAACTTTTTAGCACAGTCAGTAAACAGCACCATTTTGGCTGACATCGAAGAAGGACCAAGAGAGAATACATTTCTGCCAAAAAATTAATGTTGTATATGCATCCTTCAATGTCTTTGGCAGTAGCTGTCCATGTTACAGTGCCACATTGCATAATATGCATAATGATGATCTGCAGGAATTTGTAATTAAATATTGGCTCACGGATGGTCACCAGAAACAGCAATCAACAAACACTGGTATTTATTGTGGAATATCACCATCAATTCCAGGCAAGATGGCAAAGTAAACCGACGTGGTGTCAAAAACTACAAGTGCCTGTAAAATGCATGAACAGTCGGTAAGTGATGGCTTCCTGCCGCGCTCTACAAATTGCCAATCAACAAAACAGAGCAGTTTGTTTTCTCCTACTCTGAAGGAAAATGTTCCCTTTAGCAATCTTAGCAAGGGTTACAGATTGTTTGGAGAGAAAACAAGGGAAGTCAAATGCTCTCCTTCAAATAAAACTGACTTCTAAAGGTAGATTGCTAATCAGGGATTAGAAATTTAAACTAAATGAAGTTTTATGCTTTGGAGAAAGAATTTGAGCAGAATTTAGGTAATGACTCAAAAGAATAATCCACAAATTTCCATCCATAGTTGCTACAGTTTTTACCAGATGAACTCCTTGGGTAACTATAATTCTGTTCTGAGGTCACACCATCTTAAAAGGACTAGGTTGTAGCTAAATTGAATATCAGGAGTCTTAAAATGGGCACCTCCCACATTAAGGCTACCAAAGAAGTTAGTCTCAGAGTATCCAGTGTTTCCCAGCTTTCCCCTCCTTCAGCCGAATCTCATAATCTTTGATCTAACACAGTGAGATTCTTACGTATGACCCAACTTACACCTGAACAATATTCTCCTATGGTGTCAGTAGGAAGAATGAAGGTTTGTAGGAAGCCTGAAGGTTGTTTGCCCTGTAGTTCCCTTCCCAGTTGAGTCTAAACAAATATATAGCCTGATCAGACTGTTGACCACACGGGTACAAGAGGCAGATTTGATTCCTGCCCATTCCCAAGTCTCCCACACACTCTCAGTTATAACCCATAAGCTTTTGCAAAGGGGCAGCACCACCAAAAGTAGGACTGATCTTGTTCCCCTTTGGAAGGAACTAAACAGAAAGTCTGGTCAGTGAATCCCTGTCTGCCAGAGATGCTCAAACCTCTCATCCTCAGGTTCATAAAATAAACCCTTCATTCACTCCCAGTTGCCTATTTTATCTGGCACCATCCTGCCATGCTAGTTGCTACGATTCTCTTTGCAAGGCTCCCAAGCCTCTTCGTGTACCACGCAGTGCGCAAAGGTAATAAAGCCCCGAGTTAAAAGTTCGGTTTAGTACCTAGGTTCATGGAATTAAAAGTTCTTTTGTGATGTAGCATTAGACATGAAAATGAAAGAAAAGCTTCAATGACGTTAACATATACTTCTGGATACCCTGAAATTAACTTTTTAGGACTGGAAACTTCCATTCACAAAAGAAGACATCAGAAGTTATAAAAAACATTTGGCATCTAGAAATAAATGGTATATTGGGAAAATAGATTAAAGCTAGAATATCTTTGCTTTTACATATTTTTAATAAAGGAAGCTTCATAAATTTTAAACATACGCAAGATTATTCTTCAGAGAGTGTTTTAAAACTACATTTAGGGAATGATCTGGAAAGAAATAAAACTCAGACATTTGCCAACAAGTTGTAATGTACAAAGATCTCAGAACTCAGAATTAAAATGGTTTTCTGTTAAATTTTCAACCTGTATTTCCCTTTCTCTTAAGTAAATGTGCAGAGATCATGAGTAAATGTAAGTACACAAAACCACTTCCATTTTCAATAGCATGCAAAGCTGATAAAAGAATGTAGAAAAATATAAGGACTCAACATCTGTGGGAAATATTGCATTAAACAGATACAGTTTATTATCTCTCCTAAAATGTTCCACATCATTGCAGATGAGCAATAGCAAATGTTGGAACTCCAGAGAAGTTTTTTGTGACTGTGGAAACTTTGTGCCAACTTTATTAAAGAGCTGTGATACAGTACCAGTATGGTAAGGTCTTCAGGTGAAAATGTGAACTCCAGCAGCTACAGAAGTTCACCAAATCAATGTTAAAGCAATAAGCAAATTAGGAAGATTTTATGTGCTATAATGCCATTTCTACTGTAATTTATATGTACATCCCAACAGAGAAAATTGAAAAAGTTTCAATGACAGCTGTTAATTCTTAAGTGATGATTTTGATGGTTTATGGTGATGACTTTCTCCAGTTGTCAGGGATCTCCTCTGTTCCCCATGACTTTTCCAGAATGATAGAAATTGGCCAGCTCTTTCAGCACCCCGGATGCCATCCATTAGGTGCCATAGACTAGTATAAGTTTTTCCAAGTAATACCAGCTTAGAACCAAAGAAGAAACTGAGCACCTCAGCCTTCTACAACATCTGAGGATGCTCTAAGGAGAGACTGAGAGCTGGGGCTGTTTAACCTGGAGTAGAAAAATCTTGGAGGGATCTTATTGCTATGTATAAATACCTGATGGGGTGGGGGAGAATATATAAGACAGAGCCAGTCTCTCCTTAGTCATATACAGAGGCAGGATAAGAGGCAGAGGGCACAAACTGAAATATAAGAAATATAAGAAATTCCATTTAAGCTGTTTTACTGTGAAGATGGTTGAACACTGGAACAGGTTGCCCAAAGAAGTTCTGGCGTTTCCTTGGAGATGTTCAAAACTTGACTGAACATGGCCCAGAGCGACCTGCTCTAGGTGACCCTGCCTTGAGCAGGATGGTTGGACTTGATGGTCTATAGGGGTCCCTTCTAGCCTCAGCTGTGATTCTGTGACAGATACTGCTTAATAAATTCATATTGTCAGACATTACTCCTAGAGTTTATGTGATAAAACAATGTTCAGTCATTTTCTGCTCTCATTTTATGCTTTTATACATTACATGAATAACTAGACTGGAATGCCCACATGCTTGAACTAGCTTAAGGGAAAGGTGGACTATAACCTATACACAATCTACCATTGGCCCTTTGGTGAAAGAAAAAAAAAGGTTTTCTGTGTAAAACTTCACTTAAAAAATTCTTACTGTGTTGCCCCCCAAGTCCCTGCATCTGTGTACTTGTCCGTGACAACAGCATTGCTCCAGAAAAGAGCAACATCTGGTGCAAGGTAGGTAGAGATATTTATTCAGCAAACATGTAAATTTTATTTTGATTAAGATTTTAGAGTACATTTCTGGAGACGTATAGCTTGTATTTTTCAAATTCCCAGGGCAGACAGAGAGTCTTGCTGAGCAGACTAGTCTGCTTTAATCTCAAATTCGGCAATTTGACAAGGATTACGTGATTTAGACTGCATTTGTAAATCAGGACCTGATGAGACACTTTCACGTGTATGTCATTTACAAGAAGGAGGTAAAGGAGATCTAATGTCATTTCAAGCTAAATCCAGATATTTGGAAAACTACATGAAAAATCATTGACCAGCTTTTGAAAAGTAGCTGTGACAGTGGTAGAGGGTAGTAAACAGGGTCTACAGAAAACAGAGGTGTGGGAGGAAAACAGGTGTGAAAGATGTACAGATGTCTGAAACAGAATTTCATTATGATTTTGTCATAATAGAGGGAAATAAAGATGAAAATGGAAGAAGAGTTTGGTTTACTCTGCATCTACATTAGGATTCCAAAAGACAATTAATTGGTATTCTTTGAAATGATTAATAAAGATAGCCAGCAATAGGCTTTGTGAAATCCACAGTTTGGGGACTATATAACAAGAAATCAGTTAACATACATGTTATACACAACAGAGGAGAACTGATTCAGGTAAAATTAATTTATTTTGAGGGAAAGAAAAATCATGCAAACAGACAGAACCTGTAGTATTAAAGTCATTTTACCATCTCCCTGCAAGACTTTTCTTTATAATTCATCAACCTTTCATATATATGTACACAAGTGATACATAGTAAGGATGGTAAGCAAATTTGTCAGAAATAGGCATACATGATTTAAACACACCTGAGATCTCTGAGGCTAGGGAACAGACTTGCAAACAGAACTCTAGCTTTGCAGAATAATGAAGACCTGAGAAGTTGTGCCGTGGAAGGAACAGGCATTAGCAACCAAAGACACATGGTCATATCATTTGGCATCCTATGATATCCTACGATCATATCCTATGATCCTGGCTGGACACCAGGTGCCCACCAAAGCTGCTCTTCTGAGCTGGACAGGGGAGAGAAAACATAACGAAAGACTCACGGGTTGATAAAAGGACAGGGAGAGATCAGTCAGCAATTACAGTCACGGGCAAAACAGACTCAACTTGGGGAAATCAGTTTAACTGATTACCAGTCAAATCAGCGTAGGATAATGAGAAAATAAAATCAAATCTTCCATGCCTTCCTTCTTCCTGGGCTCAACTTCAGCCCTGATTTTCTCTACCTCCTCCCCCCAAGTGGCACAGAGGGACAGGGAATGGGGGTTGTGGTCAGTTCATCACACGTTGTCTGTGCTACTCCTTTCTCCTCAGGGGGAGGACTCCTCACACTCCTCCTCTGTTCCAGCATGGGATCCCTCCCACGGGAGACAGTCCTCCATGAACTTCTCCAGTATGAGTCCTTCCCACAGGCTGCAGTTCTTCGTGAACTGTTCCAGCCTGGGTCCTTCCATGGGGTACCATTTTTCAGGAACAGGCTGCTCCAGCGTGGGTCCCTCGCGGAGCCACTAGTCCTGCCAGCAAACCTGCTCCAGCCTGGGCTCCTCTCTCCACAGGGCCACAGGTCCTGCCAGGAGCCTTCTCCAGCGCAGACTTCTCACAGGGTCACAGCCTCCTTTGGGCATCCACCTGCTCCGGTGTGGGGTCCTCCATGGGCTGCAGGGGCACAGCCTGTCTCACCATGGTCTTCACCATGGGCTGCAGGGGAATCTCTGCTCCAGGTGATATACACTCAGCAAGAAATGTGCAAGTAAGATACCGATCGCAGGCTGTCCCTTTGCTCTATGATTATTCTAGTTTCCCATACTTGACATGCAGTTTGACTACTAGAAATTCTATGTGTATCCATACTTATTCTCAGGTTTGTTTAGTGTTCCTGAAAAATGTTTGTATTTTAGCCAGCTTTTGTCTTCTTTCTCAACATACTCACCCGTTTTCTTTGTTGTTGGACAGACCCTTTGCACGGGGCCATTTTTATTCTATGTTGTCACAGTAGCCAGGCAAGTGTCTTATGAGTTTTTGGCTTGCACACAATATTACAAAATAAGTTGTACAATAGATTATTAAGTAATTTAGCATGTGGTCCCAAATCCATGAGAAAACATATCAAGTCACGCAAGGAAACAAAACTTTTGCAAGGAGTTAGAAGATGCACTTTAAATGATTTATTGGAATCAGTAGTTAATTTCTCTATGCAGTGCTTTAAAGGCATATTATCTAGTGAGAAACCTGACACAACTTGAAGTGTTTATCTGAAATATACCACATAGGACTGTTAAGTCTGTCTACACAACTGATCCTAGCTCTGGTGTTCCTTAATAGACTTGCTTTGTAGCTCACTGTTAAAAATTCATTTTTCATTTCTAGATATTTCTCCTGAAGTCTTCAGACTTCTATACCATCTTAATTCTCATAGGCCAGGTATCTAAAAGCTGACATTCTATAAAGTGTACAGGCCACACAGAAAATGTACATTTGCTGACTCTCATTTCATAATGTCTTGTTTTCTTTTCAGTTTTAAGGTAGGATCAGGAGAAACAGTAGTTTTACAGTTCCCTTAAGAATCGTTCATGACAAATTTACCAAGGTGATGAATTCCTTGTCTTATTCTTCTACTGGAAAAAGTAGGTCTAAGATCAAGTAAAAGAAGCAACACAGTAGAAAATTTCCAAGTTCCCTGCACTGCAGGCATTGTAGGAAGGTCCAAGACAACTGGTATAGCATTTGTGTCATATGTAACACATACATATATATGTCTAAATGGTTACACAAAAATGTAAACTTTTATACATGTAAATATTTACATTCCATATATAAATACATAAAGATATGAAAACTGCATATACTGAGTATATAGAGAAATATATATACCTAAACACTCTTTCAGCCTTCTTGCTTTACCCTATATAAAGGGTAAGTGCAAACAAAGTGGAGTATCTGTGAATCTTTCATGTTGTCTCCATTTATAATGATTAATGCAGAGAAAAAGCTATACTATTGTGAGTAGCAAATGCAATATGCAGCTGATAATATAGCCATGGTAAATGACCCGTCACATACAGACACATACAGACACACATGCGTTCGGCAAACTTGTAGGCTGTTAATGTTGAGATAATTTTCTAAACTAATTACTTTGAAAGAGAAGTAGCTACAGCAGTATTTCCTGTCTCCCAATTTTTATTTCATTGGACTAGTGGGACAGGGAAACTGAGGTAGCATTTCAAATGAAGACAACATAAATGTGAATATTAAAGTACTTTAAACAGTACTTTTTAATGGATGTTTTCAGTCAGTTCAGTTTCTTGTATATATAGAAAAAAATGACGCTTTTGGCAGAAAATGTAATAGGAAAATGTCATTTCCGGATACACAAATTTCTTTGGTTCAAAACAGAGGAGAGCACTGCAGACTGTAAAGAAGACAAAACTTCAGGGGACTTGCAGTTTATAAGAGCATGAGGGAAGAGGCACTATTTGCAGTAAATGCTGTTTTGTAGTAAAGACATACAAACTGCTCACAGTAGGAAGCAAACAGGCAGTGGAAATGCAGATAAGGCTGAAAAGGGTGTTAACAGAGGCAAGATTCATAGCTGGTAGTGAAAATCACACAAAAATTATACAACTACCAAGTAATGGAGATAAAAGCTGCAGTTTACAGAAGACTGTGATGTGGGAATGATACACAATTCACCTGAATCTGAAAATAAGCATAACTGGGCTTGCTAATACTATAATAAATGTTGGTTATTTTCTTTCTTAATAACATGAACTCACCTAGGTAACATTTACAGGGTATTATGAGTTTTTAGCCCACAGCCCATTTGATCACATGCATAATATTTGCAATATTAAGGTTGAAGACCGTGTAAAGAAAGTGATAAGAACACCATTTTGTGTCAAACAGCTGCACAAAATATGACTCCAAGCAGGTACTGGAGACAAAATTCACTACTCATGTAGCACAAAAGTCTGAGCAGCCACAGCTCTGTTTAGAACAAATGAAGCAAAAAATGAAGAAAATATATCTTTTTTTTCCCTCCCTCCACAGAGGGGGGAAAACCCCAAACAATTCATGTTGCTTCTTCCAAATTTCTGTTTAAAGAATTTAAAGCATTTTAATTGGTGTAATCCTCTGAAACAGAACTTTTGTCACTTTTTAAAGAGTAGCTGTTGGAACAAAGAACAGAGATTGAATGTGTGGATGTGTGGTGATTATTTTTCCACATCTAGCACCTGGTTTATATATTTAGGGCATAGGAAGAAAAACAAAGATGCAAAGAACAAAGCAGAAGTTGCTGAAGGTATATATTGCACTTATTTGCACCAGAGAGTAGTTCGTTAATTCCATCTTGCACTTTTTATAATCTCCTGTTTCCTTTCTCTTGTTTTCTTTTTTCTTTCTCTTTTCTCTTTAGTAATGCAAATTCATTCTCTAGCCAGAGCTAAGAAGCTAAAAAGATTTAGGTCATGATTAAATGCTCCAGTACCAATGACTATCAACAGATGCAAACCTATGAAAAGGATTCAGTTTCTCAGTTAACTGTGAGGATATCTGATCTCACAACCTCTTTTCATTTATTTTAGAGACATTCAGTCAAAATAGCATAGTTCCATGTTTTTTACAGCTAGGAAGTGTAAATGGGCACAGTTATTTCTGTCTTAAATTTGCAGTAGGCTGGGCATTTGTTATTTTGTTTGGATATTAAATAATGGCATTACAGTAAATTTATTTTCTTTGGGTAATCAAGAATGAGGTGGTTAGCTAGGATGGACTTGTCAATAAATTGAAACAAGCTAAATTATAAAGAATGCTCACAGCTTAATCATGGGCTGATATATGTCTTAATGTCTTATGCCTTAATCTCATATGTCTTAATCTCTTCCACTGATAAGGACAAATCAAAATGACCTTTTACGCAGTTGTGATTATTGGATACAATTTCCTCAATGAATTGATATATGCCTGGTAAAAAAAAGTTATAAATAACGCCTAATTCTTTCAAGTGATGTACACGATTAAGATGGGAATCAGGAGCAAACACAACAAACCATCTGAACAGGTTAGTCATATTTTGAAACACATAGGAGTTTCTAGGTAGCTAAATATAGTCTTCCATATTGGCCCACACAGGTACAGTAGATAACATCTTAATACATATGTTACTTCTAAATTCCAGCATCATAAAAAAATCAGCAAGAAAAGATTGCTTAAGATGTGACCACATATTGCTGACACTGAAAGTAGAAAAAAAAACAGATATGGCAGCTACCTACTGTTAGAAAACATAGAGGTCATCTTTTCCACCCTACCAACATCTTTTCCACCCTACCAACATCTTTTCCACCCTAACTGATACCTGAGAGCACATAAAAGAAAGGCAAGGATCTGATATCTTAACCCCTCTTCAACCTGAAGAGAATCTTTTTCCTCAAATTTTACTTCTTCAGGACTCCCCAGATGGCTGAATCTGGGCCAGAGGGTTCATGACGGAAAAAGAGGCTATGCGAAAAGCTGACTTCCAGGCTTCATGTGTGAGGTGCAGACAAGTTTGGGTTCAGCTTCTTAATCTGTTTCTGCATTTTACATGATACATATGCTGTATTAAAAATATAACACTACCGTAAACTCACAGTCCTGATCATGTTCTACCTTTAACTGGAGACGTTTCCCTTAGATCTCCATGAATAACATTAATTAGCTGACAGGTACTTGGTAGCATCACCAAAGACATCTGAATCTGAAATCTGGATGCTCTCTTAAGTCTCTTCAGTCCTGAATCAAATCAAGGGTGAATTGGAGTAGGGTGCAGGATTATCTCCCAGCGTACAATATATTCCTGGTCCTTCCCACGTAGCAAGAAATGGCTTCCAAACCCCTTGCACTTTTTTTTTCTTTAATAACTCTCAGTGGATTTCTGCCATAGCAAGGATTCTTATCTATATTTTGGTTTTCCTGGAAAAAACCTGACATTTCTGAGATGCTGTGAATAATGCAGATGAGATGCAGATGCAGCCCTTGCTCAACCCAGGAAACTTCCAGCTATTTTATGGGAATCAGCTAGCTTATGCCACAGTCTTGAAGATTTGTGAGTGTTGCCTAGGGACAATTCTGTTGGTTGATTCCACTGTATTCTTGGTCATCAAAACAAGTCACCAGTAGCTAAAGCCAAGGCATCCCAGAAAGAAGTTTGGTGCAAATTATTAATGATGTATTCACAGGAGAGATGAAGCGGATCCCTCATAGTAATCTTTAATATTGTGCATTTTGTTACGCAGTTACAGGAAGATAAAATAAAAAAAGAGGAAAAAAAAAAAGTTGTGTGCCAGCATAGATTATAGGATATACAAAGATATTTCTTGAATTGTTTCCTCTTTCTGCCTCTTGTAGGCTATGAAAATCTTTCCCTTAAAATGTAATGGTTTTGTGTCTGCGTGTCTGCATAGACTTTTTCCTATAGTTGTCTATTCTTTTTATGTCTCAGCAGATGCCATCAAGGAAGCAGAGCACACATTTGCATTTGTTCAGCAATCCCAAATCCTTTGCTTCATTTCCTCTTTTCCCACTGCTCTCAGCTCCCCTGTTTAGAGACTGTTCCTCAAGAGTGCCATCTACGTTGTGTTCAATACCTGTGACGATTTATCAGCAATTCTAACACCTTTATGATATAGAGGGTACATAGAAAACATACTAATGGGAGGAAAAAGAGGAGAAGGGCGCAACGACAGCACCCAGAGGCTTTGGAAAAGATTCAAAAGTCAAGATAGGCAGACAAAAAAATAAATTTCTTAGAGGAAAAGAACGTATCTAGAAGAAAAAAAAATACAGAAAGGAAGACAGATAGATCCCAACAAAGAGAGCCATCTCTGATATGCATGTCTGACCTTGTTTCCTGCAATCTTATATGTTGCAGGTTCAATAAAAGCACAATGTTAATAAGCTCAGGCAGAAGAGGAGGGTTGTCTAAGTCCTTGAATGTGAAAGAAATCTAATATCTTTATTTATAGTGCCTTTAGCTGGCTGCCAAATGTATTCATTACCCCCCAATAATATAGAGATAATATTTCAGCTGTGAATGTACAGCCTGCAAATTGAATGCAAGGCTCAAAGATTTGCTGTTGCAGACATACATGTTGTTTGGCAAAAGAGCACTTGAGCAAAGTGCACGATGTGTCAGTCTGATAAAAAACGCTTGTCCTTGAGTCAGACAAAATATGGACTTATTGCCACAACTGCTGCTCAGGAAAAAAGCCTGCAAACAGATACTGATGCTGTCAGCATAAGCCTACTGCGGCAGCTTATTCTCAGTCTCAATTAGCAATACGGCATGGGCTCCCTGGGTTCTGCATCTCATTAGTATTTCCTGAAGTGTAACACTGTCCGCTAAAGACTTAAAAAATGGAGGTGATGCTTTATATTGTCTTTGAATGAGCATTGAGAAAGGTGGTAATGTGGACTGCGGATGACAGCCAAGCAGTTCCATGATGGTAGCACAGTAAAAATTGGGTGGCACAGAGAACCAGTCAGTGCTGGGAGCCACAGCCATCTCCTGGAGGGGAGCCTGGGAGAAAAAAGCAGCTCCAATCTCACCTAGCATTGACAGGCATCAGTGAGGAAAGTGCCACAACTCCTCAGGGCCAGGAAAAGCGGAAGGGGTTATATGTGACCTGGTGCTTCCCAGCCGAGAGCTTCTGTGGTGCTAGTGGCAGACAGGAGCAATGGAGCTCCAGAGGGTGAAGCAACATATAATACAACTATTGACACTAAATCTTCACTTGGCAAGAAAGATGATTGTTAGAAACTGCTAGCTTCAGAGACGGGCAATTCTGCTAGTTGCTTCTTGCCATGGATGGTCAACTGGAAGCTGAATAAAAGAGATCCCTGGCAGTTGCAAAGTAACCCCTAAGAGCTAAAATGCTTTGAGCTTCTCTTAGTTTTCCTAGTTGAATATCAGGGCACTATAGGGTTCATATGAAACCTGTTTCCTTCTTGTATCTTTTGGCCTCACACCTTACACTAGCAGCATGTCCTGCTCTACCAAACTGCGCCTTCAGGGGATCTCCTTCTCTTCTGAGTCAGTCCTGCATTTTCTGGTTACATTGAGCTTAGGGACAGAATCAATAATATAATTAAGACATGAATATTTTATATCCACCAGGACTGTTTTTGGTCTCTCATAGGAGTTTATGAGAGTGACAATTTTGTAAACTCAGCTCTCAGCTTTGTGTAGCCACTTCACCACTTAGCAACAGCCGGAGTCACAGGACAACCTATTTTTCTTAACACCTGTATTTCAGCTGTCTATGCTCTGTCAATCAAAACTTGATTCTGCAGACAGCTCTTATCCTTCATTTATATTGTAGGGGGTGTTGCCACATTATTTTACTTCTCACTTTCCCCCCTGAATTCAGTTCTAAAATATCTATGTAACATGTCCTTTTACATGAAACAAAATATCTACTGGACCTGATTCCAGTTACATTTCTTTTGGATTTATAGCTGTTTAACTTCACTGGCTTCTGTTGAATTAGTGCTTACTTACACTACCTTGAGTACAGCTTCATCAGCCATTATTTCAGACTTCAAGAATCTCCTCTAAAATCTCTCTCAGGTATTATTGCTAAGTTAACCCACAGCAGTACTCAGGTTAGACAACCTGACTCATGTTAACAACGATTTTTTTTTCCCCCCATCTATTTAATAGCTCATCAAGTTTAAAAGCCAGGTTCCTCATTTACTTTTTACATTTCAACCAAGTCATTCTAGTAACGTCTCCCTGTAAAAATGAGGTAACATGCTGTAAAAATAAAAGTGTATCAACGTGCACTTTACTGAATGTCTGCATTATAGGGGTTCTGCATGTCATAGCTGCTGTGCTATAGAAGATGACTCGAAATAAGCTCTCTAATTCATCTGCACATCAAATGCTCTGAAAATGTAAAAGAGGGGCTTAGACTGCCAGTAGCTTGGCTAGCTCACAGTCTATTGTCCCCGGTCTCATTTCTTTAATGCGCATGGTGATAGCAATCGCTAAAACTCGTCTGCTGACAATGTCAACAAATCTCTAACAAAACTAACAAAAATTCACAACTGGTCATTGGAAAGTTTTCTTGTCATATTTCTTTCTTGAATATAGAATCACTAAAGTGGTGTCAGGGTATTTTAGCATAGTATCTGCTGGGTCATTTGTGGTGCACATTTTCATATGAAACATGCCTTTTCACCATCTCTGGCTGTCGCAAAAGTTCACAGTGGTTATAGAGGGGGAAAAGGTTGGGAAATGGTTCCAGTTGCTGCAGGCTTTCAGAGAACAGATGTCAGTTAGACATAAAAAAAATAAACTTGGCTCGACTGAGTTTACCTTACAGACATCCTTGGGCTATTAAAAAAACATCCTTGACTCCTGATCCCCATCATGCAGAATTAGTTTGTTGTTGAGTTCATGCTTGATCTAACACCACTGAATTTAATAGTCTTACACCAGGGATGCATTCGGCCCTTGGTCTTTAAAGCAATCTTTCCCCTTGTGTGAAACAAAAACACCATATGGCGAGTCCTTGGCTTGATATCCATAGCTGAGCTTGCTATCGTTCCTTTCTGATTCTCTTGGTGGAAAAGGTTAAAGCCTGCAGAGCTGGTTCAGTCAACGCCAAACCTACATCAACAGGGAGTAAAAAAGGAGTTAAGGGCAGTTTACGTGCCCTGGAGAATGAGCAGCATATGTGCCCTGCTGCTCATTCTCCAGCGGCTGCACATTATACAGGCTGAGCTGTTTACTGTTCACAGAGTGATGGAGTTGAGCCCCACAGAGAATCAGCAACAATCCTCTTCTTAAAACTGTTCAGTTATTCCTGTAGCTCAGGCTGTGAGACATCCTTCCTTATAAGTGTTTGGAAAAAAAGTAGTGCCTGAGTAAGTTCCCCTTCACACCATCTCAGCTGAAGACCTCCACCACAGAGTATAGTCACCAGTAACGTGGCAAGAAGTTGGGGAGTCCAGTGAAGTGGCTTTGTCATAGCGCACGATGTATTCACACAAAGCCTGAGGATCTTCACTCAAAAATTCTCCTCCCAGTGCTGAATCTGTAAGCAAGGAAGCTGCAGTTAGCAGTACAACAATATATCCACTGAATTTAGTTGTCTAAAGAGTTTTTGCCCTGCACTGGTAAAAACCTGTGAAAAGAGGATATTGCATGCTTGCACGTTGCAAACTAGGTGGATTTGTCAATCTGACCGTGTCAGGCCCTTCAACACCTATCCACTAGTTTCCTCTCTAACACCGTACCTGGTGCAAACACTTTGCCATGAACGACAGAGCTGCAGCTTTGCCTTTTGCCACCTGCCTTGCGGCAGGATTAGCCCCTGCTTGGTCGGTCATGCAACCTTTGACTCGCTGATTGTCTCTTTTTGTCTCAAGCATCTCTCCAGTTTCTCTGCTGAGCCACATGTGGAAAATTGCTTTCAGATAAAAAATGTCAGGTTGATGCTTTCAGCTTTCTCCATGAAGCTGTTCTAAAACATTCAGAAAGCTTCCACTGCTGGCTTTTAAAATACTAAATCAAGATTTTGTTTTTCAAGACTGCTTTGTGTCTAAAGAAAGATTCAAACACATATAAAAAGAAAGCTATTGTTTTACCCAAAGTTTCAGCAAGTACTGGATTTCTTTTGAAAATGCATTAATAGTCTTTCAGTTGGAAATCTATCCTTTAGGAAATTTTCAAGCTGTTTCAAATCATGCTCTTGTCCCGGCTGAGTTCAGAAACATAGAGACAGCTCTTCAAACTTCCTGTGTCATTAAAACTCACAGAGCACCTATTGCAGACACACCATTAAAAGATTTATTTTAATGTTACTGGTGGGTTTTTTCTCTCGTTTTTAATAGTTGATTTTTTTAAATTTTTTTCTACAGAATGAATTTACCCATTTGCAGTATGGCACAGAGGAAAATTCACAAAGCATAGCTCAGCTCCAGAGATGCTACCTGCCCTGTCTCTCTCCTCAGTTCAGGGAGGGAGGTAAACTTGTCTGGAGAGCAAATCTAGAATAAAAGCCAGCTTTAAGACATCTAAACATTCTCCTGAAGGAACTGAGGAGGTTAAAATCTCCAGTGCTAAATCTAGCCTGTGTGGACGCCCCTCTCCCCTCCCACGGCTTTTTACTGAATAACCACCTACTTTCTGTTTCACAGGCTCCTGCCTCATTGGGTGCACTGAAGGGAAGAACAGGCTGCGTCAGTACTTACTTATTTTTCCTGCCAGCCTCACTGTCAACCTGTGGTCTTCTGCTTTATTTACTACCAACTGTTCAGACCCTGCTCTGAGGGCAGAAAACACATCATTTTTCAATCTGCCTGCAAGATGGGAGGGTGGGATTGTTTTCCTTTTACTAATCAGGACATGAAGAACAGTGAGTTTACAGGCATGAAAGAAAATTATACATATGGAGCCATACATGAGCGGGGTTTGAATGTTCAGAGCAGAGCTGCTATGGCTGGAGGGGTGGCTGATAAGAGTTACAGTGTTTTCACTCTCCATATCAAGCAGTACCAGTGGAGCCCCACGCCTTAGCAGAGGATTTCCAAGCTCGGATGACTGATGTGTCTCTGGCACCTGTGGGTCCATTTCTGCACTTGGAGAGATGCTTCTCCCTCATCTGGGCCCACAGTTCCCTGTCCTTTTAGCTTGACCCTACCCAGCCCTCTTGTGACCTCCCCAGCGGATCTAGGGATGTCTACAGGCAGTCTGAGTGCCATACCCTCTTCTGCAGATCTTTATTCAGCTCTCTGCATCCTTTGTTCACCTCTTTGCACCCTGCCTCCTATCTTCAGCCTCCCTGTCCTAGTTTCACGGTGTATTCCCCTCTCGCAGCATCCTCCTTGCCCCAGTCTAAGCCTTTCACCTTGTACGGCTGCATTTCTCGCAGGCTGCTGTGCTTTCTCCTGGGCACCAGCCATAGCCATGCTTAAAGCAGCGGAAAGTGCGTTCTCAGAGACCCATTGCCCATAGTAGTTGTGAGCAATAATTTCAAGGAAAAGACTGCTCACGTCTTTCAGAGGCAATTTGCACCGATTCTTCAGAAGGAGGAACGCTGGAAACACGTGAAAGACACTGAGACTTTTCTCGCAGTTTTGGTAGGCATTCCAGGAAACAGCTACTTCCCTGAGCCAAAAGCAGTGATAAATTGAAAGTCCTAATCCACAGGCTCTTGGTCTCAATGTGACATAAACCAAGTATTAGGCCTTGCTGCCATTGTTGGAACAGGCAGAACAATTTTTTATGGGAAACTTTTTTTTTTTAGAAACTTTCCAAAAGAATTCTGTCTGAAGTGAATTTGCTGACATGGAAAATTTTAGCTGCAACAGCTGAAATTTGACAAAATGATAGGTAATTGAATGATAATCTTATAGAGAAAGTGTTCGATGGCAGCCACTTTTATACTCATATTCTTACTAGCTCCATTTGTAATGTGCCATTTGCTGTATAACTACATTTATAATGGATGAGAAAAATATTACCCAACTTTTAATAATTTTCTTGCAGTAATAAATGAAATAATTACAGTATTAAGGATAGCACACTTGTCATATAGAATACACTGGTGATTTTTGGATATTCCTATTTAGCTCTTAATGACAACATGCATAAAACTATTTTGGACTGAAATCAATAGTATCCGTAGTCATGATAACATTTTAAGTTATGATAGTTATTTGCCATTTTTGGTATTTAAGATCTAAGCATTTGCAACTTTTTTATCCTTTGATTTCATACATAATGTGTAAGCACCAATGCAGAAAATTTACGTCAGTGGGATAAAGCAGGCTATTCTTAAGATAACTTTTTTGCTGGTTCAACATAAAACTGCTTTCTCTGTCTCTTCACTGCTGCAGAGCATAGGAAGATTATGAATCACAAGCAGCACAGGGACCTTTGTAAACTACGAATAAGAAATTAGATTTGTGAGTGCTTTTCCACTTTAATGGTGGAAGCTGTTCTAAAACCAGAAACATTGTCCAAACCTTCATGTAACTATTGTAATGTAATTACAGCTAATAGAGAAAGTTTAATGGGCTATTTAGGTAGAGCAGATGAAATAGTAAGATATAAAACCCACATTTATCAGAGGAAGTAGCTGTTTAGCCCAAAGGGCTCATCTTCCTATTTAATTTCTATTCTGAATACAGGAAGACAATGTTCAGAATTAACCAAAACAGAGAAGATATCCTTGGAGAAACCCTGAGGTGTTTAGTTTCAATCCCCTTTCTTTGACAAATGCAAACTGGCAGCCCCAGGATCTGTGGGTATGCAAAAATGCAGGCTGGGGCTTTTCCTCTGACTGCAGAAACTATGGAGTAATCAACCGAATACTCCACTGAGCTCCTACCCATCTGCCATATGACACGATTTAATAAACTGTATTTTTTGTAATCCCCAGACAAAATTTGCACATCTGTTAGCTGCATTAGCCACCTGGGTTTGTAAAAATATTTCTGAAGTATTTTAAAATATATTACATGTGTTTCAACGAAGCTAGTACATTTCTTTGAAATTGTCTATCAGAAAAATGCATTCTCCGAGTGCAAGTCACAATTACAACTTGTTTTACTCACCTTCCACTGGTCTCAAGCAATAGGATGATTCCTGGGAATCATGAGTACAGATATTTATAAGCTGCAAGAAATGGGTCTAGACAGTACCTGTTTCTCCAGCCATGGTAATATCTCCCCTGATACATAGAAAACAGTACCAACTACATAGGTGAAGAAATTAAAATTTTTAAAAGTGCTTACACTGCGCTATATTTGTCAGTCCTTGTAATGAACTTTAAGTTTAGTAGGACTTACAGTTGGAGGGTAGTGCTTACTCGTGGTGGAAGCATAGGGTAGTTCACCTTGCAGAAGCTGTTGCCCTTTCATTTTGTGGCATATTTGCTTTCTGAGCAGCGGGGCTCTGGGTCTGTCTTCGTTAGCAGTAAAAAATAGCTGAGAAGAGGGATGCCTCTTTTACTGGGAAAGCAGAAAACAGGGCTTTGGATGTAAGTTAATTTATCCTAGACGAAAACTTTGTCCTATTTGATTGAGAATTCAAACTTCTTCCATATGAATGAATTGAGAGGGCTGGTTCAAATATTTAACAAACAAGAAAAAGATGAAATGGAGGCAAAAAGGAGACCTGACAAGCTAAGAAATAAAGGTTAAGACAGAGTAAGTCCGCTAGAATACTTAACACCGCTTCTAACTTAATCATGCCTACAGCAGGTAGAAGGGGCTGAAATCAGTTAACTGTTGTAACTTTCTTGTAGATTCATAGATTTTTAAAGATAGAAAAGATCATCAGATCATCCACTCTGACCTGTATAATACAGTCCATAAGCCATGTATCAAGTACAATAGAGTACATCTGAGTAAATATTTTAGTAAAATATTCTGTCTTGATTTTAAGACAAAAAGGGGTGAAGAATTTGCCACTTTGTTAATTTGTTCCAAATGGTTAGTTACTCTTACCAATTAAAAAAAAGAAAAAAAAGCTCTTTTTCATGTGACTTTTTCTTACTGGAATTTGCAGCTACTGAATCTTGTTAATCTCTTACCTCTCTTTCAACGTCATTACTGTCCAGGGTACACGACACATGTCAGTAGGCATGGCTTTTATCCTTTGTCCCTAAGTGTATGTATTAAAATAAACTCGGTTTTTCTGGATTGTCCCAATTTAAAAGAGAAATCTGTATTATTCTGTATGACTGCCTGTGCTCAGCAGTACTCACCATTGTGTCTGTTTCTTTGGCAAGTTTTATATTTGTTTCCAAAACGTTAAAATGCAAAAACTATTGACAGGTAAAGTATGAGAAATAAAAATCTTCCTACATGGAAGTTTGATTTTACTTGATTTCCTACAGCTGTGGAAAGAGGTTATTTGGTAAAGCAAAGAAGCAGAGTCAGAGATTTGATGGGAATTCTACGCTAGACTAAAAACTTGATAAACTAAGAGGAGCCACATTTCACAATGAAAAGACACAGGGATGAAAGAGAAGGGAGGAAGCAGGCCAGAGAAAAGAGTCCTGTGCGAATTTAGGTCTTAACAACATTCTTTGATTATTGTTGACTAGAACATTTAACTTAAAAATACTGGAATAATCCAGTCCCATCTTACACATGATGTCATTCTGCCATTTTTGGATGGCGAAGAGTACTGACATTTCACCACTGTATCTTGGGGAAGTTCTCTGTGGTCTGAAATTTATGACCAGTTTATGGCCTCTCCCTCATGCTGCATGACGCCTTGTAGTAGGACACAACTTGTTCCATTGACGTTACTAGAGGATTGCCCAAGTGTCCTAAACTGGCGCGTACATGTTTTTTAACATGCTCAGTAATACTTACTAACAAATAGACACACTATATAGCTTTTACGCACAACAATACGGAAAGTGCATGTAGATTACAGAAGAGCATCCACTGACTTTTGTATTTGTGGTATATATATTAGCACTTACATGTTTTACGGAGAACTAGTATTTTGTTTCTGAGAGATCAGCAGAGTGCAGGGTCACTCTATTCTTTTTTCCATTCATTGAATATGAAGAAATAACAAAGAGTTTCAACTCGGTTTCATTGAAATATTATTTTCTTGGGTAGCTTTCTGGGGAAGTTAAATTTTATCTTTATTACATACAGTAAACAGTTTCCACAAGGGGTAAATGATTATTAATAGCAGATCTTCTACATTTAATGAGCACCTGCTATGCAGAGTGGGTCAATGTTTTTGATGAAACATTATGAAACACTTATTATAATTAGTGTAATTAGGCATTTCAAATAGCTGCCCTGTCTGTAGAAAATCAGATTCTCAAACTTACTTTGCAGGTGGTTACAATACCCACTGATTCAGACAAGTTTCCAACTGTTTGGGCAACATTTATTAAATTCTCAGTTTTTCTGGAGAAGTGCTTAACAGTAGTCGTTATAACAATACCGGAATGTTCCTACGTTGCCCATTTAGACTTCTATCCTGTCTTTGACAATGGCTTGTACCAAATAATTCAAGGGGAAATGTGAGAGTTTGCCTCCGAGACAAGAACAAATCACTGTCCTTAACTGAAAGTTTCTCTTTAATAGTCCTCAACTGGATGCAATGCAAGCATGTGTATCACTTCTGCAACGAGTGGCTCTTGCCTAATCTAGCTCTCTGCTTGTTTTTTTCTTCTGAAAAGGTTGTGTTCAAACATGCATTAAGTAGACCAGCACTGGGACATGTTTTTCTTTGTGCCAGCCTGCTGCAATTCATACATGGCCACTGACCTGTACTATGCCCCTTTCCCACCCCATCTTTAACCTGCCTCATTTGCTTAGACTATCAGTTCTGCACAAAGCACAGCAGAAAGTTCACTCTTTATGTGGAAACTCTACCTCTCTATGTAGCAAAAATAATTAACAAGAAGATCCCTTTTAAGTTACATAACAAACTGGATTACTAAGATCATGACATTTATTTATTTATTTATTTATTTATTTATTTATTTATTTAATGAGGGTAATTTTCATCACTATTGGTTCCTTTCATATGAAAGCTTTGATTTTGTCAAAGATTTTTCTTTAAACCAAATTACTTATACCAAATGTCTCTGGTAAGAAGGCAATGTTACCCCAATCTGAAATGATTTACTGTACTTCTGAAATATTAAAATGTTCTTTGAAATGCTCAATTCAAGTGTTTTTAATAGGAATTTTTAAACTGTTAATTCTGCAGGAAATGTTCATGTTTCTTTTGAAATACTTGTAATGAATTCTGAGAACTGGCCTTCTGTGTGTGCTTGTTGAACTGCCATAAAAGCTTTAGTATAATATTTCCTTTTAGTCAAATAACATCCTTGGAATGTAACTGTGGAACCATAAAAATCACAAAATAATTTGTTCGCTGAATATTGGTTAATTAGCTCATGAAGCAGATTAAATTACCTTTAATTTCTATTTAAACCCTTCCAGTAACCTACCAGTAAATGAAGTATTTGAGAGGTATTTTAACAGCATTTACTGCAACCACACTGTCTTCTAGTTTCATAGAACTGCTGTTACTCAATGTACTATGGCTAGTATTTTTTTAAAAGCCCAAATTCTTGTAAATGAGTAACTGTTCTGTTGTTGAAAGAGTTTATTACAGCTGTTGGTTTATGTTGCATTATGACTCTCATTTTCAAACCCCTCTTTTCCTCATTTTTGCTTGAACGGGAAAAAATAGAGAAACTGTTTTGCACAGCGTGTGATATATAAAGCTGTGTGATTGCTGTGGGAAAGTTGATCATTAACTTTGAAATTGTTTGACTAACTTTTCCATACATGTTATGCAAGGTTATTTTCAGATTTGGCAAGTATTTCCAGCATGAGAAAATATTGGTGCAGAATGAACACATGGAAGCTTATCAATACGAACATTGAAAATGTGTTTGTAAATATGAATTAATTTCTGCCTTATACTTGCAGAACATTCATTCAGCTTCAAAAGCATAGACACTTAAAAGGAAGATATTTCAAAAAAGAGAATATTAGTAAAATATTACAGTGTGTTTTTCAGTATTTTCTGTTCATAGTTTGACTAAGGAATAACTAAATCTGAATTAAAAGCATATCTGTAATGTTGTTATCTTACAGATTATAGTGTAATGCATGTAGACATTTTGTGTATGCCAACATTATCTACATGATGTTAAGCATAATTTTTCCTTTCACATATTCTGGCTCAGGGAAAGCAGTCATTTTAACAGGGTCAAAAAGCACAGCAGGCAGGATGCCAGCTCGGAATGAATAGTTACATTTACAATTTAGGGAAATCAATTCAGTTTCCAAATTAAACAAACAAAAGAAAAGTTTTAAGTATTCTGGTAGTGTTCCTAAAGATTCTGGCATTACCTTCCTTTATACCTCTTGGGCTCAAAGTACAGCAAATGAAGCAAACCTATCCTCCCCCTGATTTCCAAATCCCTATCATCAGTTCTTAGTTATGTTCTGCAAAATGATGGTCAAAATATTTCAGATATTGCTGATATGACTTGGGAAAAAAACTAAGAAACAAAGGAGTGCTTTGATCAAAAACTCCTCTTGAAGAGAAGATACAGTTTATTTGCAGGTTAATAATATTGGAGTGTCTCAATACTTTAGATCTGCTACATTAAAGTTGTCAAAATGTTTTGAATTTCAGCAGCCATGACTTCAGAGAAGCAACTCTTATTGTCATAATGATCCATGACCTAGTTTCAGATTTCCTTCTTTCTCTCTTTCTCTTTTCCTTCCTTCTTTTCTCTCCCTTTCTCTTTTCCCTCCCCTCTCCTCTGGCACAACAGTGCCAAGAGAAGGGAACGTCTTGGCCAGTACAATTACTCAGACCCGCTCTGCGAGCGCCGGAACGCTGGTGCTACCAGAGTAACCCGAGTCACAGCTACACAGACAGCGTGAAAACAGGGTGAGTTACACGCGTGTTGTGTACAGCTGTGTTCTGTGACCAGGAACCCGGCCAGCACTGAAAGCAGTGCAACTTTCCTTCCTCAGCTCCTTTTCCTTCACTCTACTGGCCTTAATCCAGCGTGGGAGTCGCCCTGAGAACACCTATGCAGACATTTGTAGGAAAATAGGGTAGCTAAACCAAATTTAAGGTTCCTGTGAGCCAAACAGCTTCACACACAAAATCCCAAAGCAGGAGAGAAAGTTGTTCCAAACTTCAAGGACAATAAGACATGCTTTTTCTTTCAAATGAGTGGTTCAGGCATAGATTACTTTTCAGGGGCCGGAAAGAGCATTAGAGATTGCTTTTATACACTATTTTCAAGCTACACCTGCTCACCATGAGGCAAGATGTCAGGAAATAATGAAGCAACATTATACATGCTGAAGTTGCAAGATGGGAAACGGGAATCAGATCAAAGGTCTCCGAAGGATGAAACTTAGGAACAAATGAATTTCTGACATTGAAGAGCGAATAGTCTATCTTTGAAATCCTTTCTGCAGTCAGTGGAGCATGCTTAATAGGTTTTCTGTTTCTTTTTTTCTTCTTCATCTGCTTTTTTTAAACATCTCGTCTGACAGAATTAGGTATTACAAACAAGCGCAGAACTCAGTCCGGCTACTGCTGTATATTTTCCACAAAGCAAAAAAAAATTACCCTGGTATCTTGATCACGGGTGAACACAGAGGTAGGTATTTGATGCGTTTACTGGCCTCAGTGTGTGTTGTGGCAAGTAATCTTGAAAGCTGGCTGAACAAAACTACAGAAAGATTGCCATTTCAAATACTAGTCTCTGGAAACTGCTGCTGCGGTGGTGTGTTTCAGCTGCGCGTTCCTGGATTCGTCGCCTTTTGGGAAGCGCGGCGCTCCGCGTTTCTTGCCTTTAGTTCCTCATCTATAATTCAAACGCAGTGATGCCAACTAGTGCGTGCAACCGCAAAAGGGTCCAGCCTACGAGGGAGTTAATTAACATCGTTCAGAATATTCTCATGTTGGGCTGCTGTAGCACAGGTGGTAGGCGCTGCCAAAAGCAGGGAGCCGGGGGGCTGAAATGAGACCCTCTAACTGGCGTCCCAGCTACCGCTATGCTGACAGGCTGGCACCTACACTCCACGCCATCGACACCTATAGCGGAATAGGCGCTAGAGATGAGGGAAACAGCCCACTACAGTGGCCCTGCTCACTGAGCTTGGTGGAGATACGCTGATTGACTTCAGGTGGTGGCTCGGCACTTCGAACACTGTTGAACTTCCAGCCCACCACATCGCAGGGTGGGCTCCTTCCGTTTTCACTTTACTGCTTTAGAGACTATTCTCTTCAGATACTGTAAATGCTGACCTGCACTGCAAATAGCTCGCTCTTAATTTATTTTTGTTCTTAAATGTCACAGGATCACAGATGAAACCTTGCAAAGGTGTCTCTTTTCAGCCTGTATTAATTCATTGAAATTCTACTCATATTTAATACGAAAGGCAAAATACTCCCCATGAATCTCTGGTCAATTAGGTTTTCAATGTTCTTAAATAATTTTTCACTAGAAACATTAATGCTTATAGTAATGAAAATTGCTTCCCAAATCCAGTGTGTTGAAAGTCTTTGGAAAATAAGATATAACACAGGATATGGGGAAAGAAAATTTAGAAATGAGCTTATTTCTTTACTGAAAAGTCAGGCCTGTGAGTCAAAGTGAATTTAAATAATTGTTTTCCAATTTTACACAGACTTGCAACAAAGACTATTGTTTCCTTTGACATAGTAAAACAGTTTTGAGAACAGGCAATCTTATTTGAAATGATTGTGTAGGTGTTGTGCTTAGCTAATCATGAAATGTCATTTTCAAAAATATTAATGCATTCCTCTTAGAATGGGAAGCAAAGTAATGTACTTTGTAAATGAGATCAGCATTCTTTGACTAGAGAAATACTATTCACTGGCTGCACCATAATGCCAATTCCTGTCTTCTAGTAATAAAAGCTGTCATGCTTCCTCCAATAAAATGCTTCAAGGCTGAGGACCAATATAACGAACAAACAATAAAAAAAACAAACAACCCCCACAAACAAACAAAAAAAGAGCAAAGCCTTAGTAGCAGATTATAGAAATTTAAATGTAACAATGGAACTGAACTTCCAAGATACAGTGTACATCCTGAGAAATTATTCTTGTATTCATGTCTTACCCAAGTCAATGGGAGAGGCTGATTTTCAGTACTTGTCATGGAAGTTCAGAAGCCTCAAAAGTCACATTGTGAGATCTTCAATCAGCTCTTAGAGTGAGCAAAATACAAAGATTCTAAACCTGTTGTATAAATCTAATTCAATAGCACAGCTGTTCTTATTGCACCAAGAAATTTATTCTAAAGGAGAGTTATGGAGTTACTGTCAGTTCAAAAGAAAAATAAGTCCTCCACAATGGAGGTATACAGCCCTATCCAATAAAAATACTTTTATTTTGGACTTTAAGCAATTTTGCCATTTTCTACTTTTTGTAAAGTTCTCTTCATAAGTGTAAAGTGCAAATTTTCACCATCATTTAAGGATTAGAGAATGTGAAATCCTGGAACACAAAAGCTAAAACCTCTCAAGCTTCATTTAGTTTACTTTCTGAAGCAGTTATTTATGTGACAATGTCGATCTTTCAGTAATTCATGCATGAACTTGTCAAAAAAACTATTTCCACTTCTCAGTAGTATAGTGAATTTTTTTGACATACATATTGGTGATAGACTGAACATATAAACTATTTGGAAAAGTTTTAGAGGGTTGAAAAATAAGGAAATATTTCCAGACCAGCAAACTGCTTAGTGTAACCTTCTCATAAACCAAGAGCTGCCAAAGCACACATTAATTTTGCTAGGTTCATTTCATATCCATTTTCCCCTGTTTGCACTTTTGTACAATAAATCGCAATGTCAAAGCATGTTATATTTTACTGCTTTTAGCTTTTAGGCTGAGATAATAGAACAACCATATTTTTCTAGAAATGATAGACATATAATGAAATACAACAAACAACTATGGACTAACTAACAACAAAGATGGGCCAAAATTCATTTTCCTCGTTGCCTGGAAGTGTTATTCATAATAACAGGCTTCATGGTAAATGCCCAGCATACAAAGTGTGCTCACTCAGGCAAAAAGAAAGCATGTATTTAGAATTTCCCCAAAGTACAATCTTTTTTGGTAACATTATAGAATTTTGCCTACAATACCTTTTCCAACACTTAAAAAGAGCATTTCACTCAAAATTATAGCTCCTGATGTATTTTCCAGTGACTTAGAGAAACTGGGGAATGTAACTTAATTATAATGGAATAAAGACAGATTTTCAATCAATGACTCTTTAATAATCATACATAAAATTCTAGAGAAACTGAGTGATGCAGCTTTAATTGTTGGTGGTTTGGGACTGATATTGTCCTTTATTATATATGCCTGCACAGCTTATCAGAAATGAGTTCCAATATGTTCTCAATTGTTACTGTTTTACTTTTTTAACACTTCAGTGTTCATAATGATCACAATAGTGGAAACAGAAAATGGATGAATAGGAAGTATTCAGTATGACTCAAATGACCTACCAGTTTTCTAATACAAAGGTTTATTTTTTCTTTCCCACACATGGACTTTCTACCCAGGTCTTCTGCTTTTGGATCATCATGCATTTTATTTTTTACAGACATGGCATTTTATTTCAATATTAGCTATGAAAAGAAAGGCGATCCTCATTTGCACAGAAGTCTAACTACTTCTTCTAACATGAAGTCCTTTCAAGTGTGTTCGTAAGCGTGGGAAAAGCTGAGTGAACAAACAATAGACACTGAAATAATATGCCCTAGTTCTCTTGAAACAGGGTTCTGCTACTGTGATTGAAAGATAATACAGTTTGTTTGTTAGTATGCTTTTTCCTTTAGGCCAATGTTAGTGTCCATCTTATGTTTCCTCCTTTTCAAGTGAGAATCACACATTTTCTGCTCAGAAACAAGATAAGGGACTCTGCTCAATCTACCTCTGGTATGCAGATTTCTTGAGAGAGCATTGTTCTTTCAATTCCTTGAATATTAAATCAACTTTTGTTATTATGGCTCTGCCTAAATTTTTGAATAAATTCAGGTTAATGCTGTTGGTCAGACTTTGAGTCACTCCTGAATTATTCAGTGACCTCATGGGTATTCTCATCTACCAAAGTCAGAGTTAGCCCAAGTAAAAACAAACTCTTCACTGACAGTCACTAGCAATTGAGGAGACTAATGGATCTCACTCTGAGCTTTTTTGTTAACAAGAATTGAGTGAACAGTCAAAAAAGCAATCCTTGCAAGTGAACAACCCTGAGACATTGGCAGGATCAATACACATCAGCACTATGTCAGCCAGCGTAGTGCCTACAACCTGTCATTTTCATTTATTTTTCATACGTTTTTTATATACAGAATACAGAAGTGTTGAGGATTTAATAAAAGCATATTAAAGATGCTTCAAATTCACCCTTTTGCCTTTTCTTTCTAAACACTTCTTAAGTTCCTGGAAAATTCCCTTGGGTCTGCATGCAGAGCTTTTCTTCTGGCTAGTAAAAATAGAGGTATTCTAGGGAAATCTCTCTCAAATTTAACAGCTATTTCTGTTTATTAGCCAAAAAATCTTCTCTTGTCTATTGTTTATGTTTGTGCTCTTGTTTCCCTTCCAAAGACGCTTGTATTTCCCAAGGCAAAGGCACCTAGGGAAAGTAGCCATGCTGCTATTCGTTTTCACCCACTCCTTTCATTTCTGTAAGAAGTTCACACTAACACTCTATGTGCCGAGTCATTTATTCTAACCCTGGAGGATAGCAAGGGGATCTGTTTGCATCTCTTGAAAGAGAATGTTTACACTTGAAACAGTCTTATCATTCATCCCAATGGTGGGCTGAGAAAATTGGAATGGCTATTCACATGTAGTTATCGCTGGTGTTATTCTATACTGTCTTTAATGAAGAGATATGCTAAAGGCTGTTTTCATTTAAACCTGTCTTTAAAACATGTCTATAACAATGTTTTCCAACATGTCCCTTACTTTTTGTGTATTGCACAGAAATAATTGCAGTAAACATGTACATATTTCTAGGTACTTGGAATGAGACTATAGATAGTGAGGCAAGAAACACCCTCTCTGCTACATTCACATCACCTCTATCAAAAAGCTCAAAGAAAGAGGATTTATGAAAGGATGGTTGGAACACACAGATTTTAACACTAATTTTCTCTCGCTGTACTACAAGGTCTTTGAGCTTTTGTGAATGGTCCTCTGCCTGGTTTATTTAATCACTTCTGATCACTTTTGATCCAGGGCTCTGTGTTAGTGGATGTCCCTTTCAATAACAACAACAAAAAAAGCATAATTTTCCTGTTTCCAGTAACGGAATACACACACCTAATTTTACCCATCTGTGGGTATCCATGCCAGGAAAATGCAGTGACATTTTCTTGTGGAGCGACATAATGCCCCATGCAAACAGGAAAAATGCATGAGCACAGCTGAATCTACATAAGTTTTAGATCAGAATAAGTCCTTGTGAAATTGTTGTTATGCTAATTGTCTGACTCAGTATGATATCATGTCAAAATATAATCATCCAAATTCATCACTAGATCAAAATGTGTCACCAGCTGCATATATCAGCAATTGAGTTACAGGAGCCATTCATTTGGCCCAGTACGTAATTTATCTAGTATCTATGTGCTTTATATAAAACTAATTTCTTCCTAGGTCAGGACACTGCTGCAATGTTGATTAATGCTTTTGTCATTTCACATATTGATTATTGTAATCCACTATTTATTGGTTCCCTTATTGCCCATTGCACAGGCTTGAGCTTATGAAAAATGCTGCTGCACATATCCCAGTCAAATTATAAAAGTTTAATAACATCACTCTGGTTTTAATGAAACTTCACTGCCTCACTGCTCATCCATGGAATAAGTATGGCGTTCACAATTGTCATTGTAATGTGTAACCTTTCTAAACATTTGCTGACTTATTGTGGTGAGTGACCTTTCTCTTTCGTCGTATATTAGTTTCTCGCCTGATAACTTATGGGGGGATTGCTGACAGCAGTCAGGCAGTAAACAAAAACGTGGCTTGTTTCTTTTCGCGTCCCTTATGCAACTGATCTGCTTTTCTTTCATCTTGCCTTGTTTTGTCATCAACTTTAACCATGCCCTCTGAAATATTATTTTTCCAGGGAAGGAAAATTATAAAGAAGATTGATCATAGTCTTTGCTAGTTTTTTATTAACTTTAAGTGATCCCACTTTACTTTGAGTTACAATCTGCTAGAAAGAATTTTCCCCCTGTTTAATGATATATTTGCCGCTCTGAACCATGCTAAAACTATATATGCTTATATTCTCTTCTGTTTCCCTTATGCTATAAGGGAAATATTTTCCCCTAAAAAGCTGAAAACTGATCCATCTGATACATTTTAAAGGAATTCAGGAAATGAGTTCATTTAAATACCCAAAGTTTTCCAACACTAGATTTTATTTTAAGGTTCACATTTTCTTTGAGAAAGAAAAGACCAGCTTACCTTGGCTATTTGGTCCAATGGAAAGAATATGTAAACAGGCCGGCAGAAAATGAACACATAAAGTGCAATCTATTTTGTAAGAGTTCTTGAAAAGAGAAACACTTTCCCTGTCTAAAGTAAGTTGTCTTTCAATACAGGTAGAATATGTTTGCTTTCAATAACGGGGACAGTTTAGGACAGGCAGATATTTAATGAAAAGTGTTCTTCTGTGAAGTCTACTCTAAGTATGTTTATGTTACATGACATTTTATAGAATTTAAAGAAACTCTTAATTTATGGAAAAGCAGAACACAGCAAATACACAGTGTATGTTATTGTTTTCCATAGCTCATGCAAGGTGTTACAGAAAAAAAGATTCCTGGGCATAAGTAATTCTTTAGCCAAAACTTTATGAAACAGTGGTTGAGTGTTATCATTTTATGCCTTTAGCATGTTTTTGATTTAACTGAGCAATAATGAGCAAGTGAGGGCACTTCCTGATGATTAGCAATCAAATCAGAGAAGATGATGGCCTCAGGTTCAGCTGCTGTTAATCCCTAAATTATGTCTGAACCAAATCTGGTTTCATTACTCTAAGATGAATTCCCTTTTCTTCCTGTAATTTAGTGTGGATTGACAACAGTGAAGATTCAAATCTCCTTTTTCATCCAGGGGCTTATTTTCAAACCACCACCTGGCAGTGTGGCTCAAGACCAGAAGCAGGCTGGTACAATCATGTGAGAAGCAGCCCAGGAGATGTTCTGCAGTTAACATGGGACCTGTTTTGGAACACGTTCTAGAGCGCCCTTTATGGGACAGACATCAGTGGCTTTACTCCCATGGTGTAAAAGACAATGTTGCTGTGGATTTAATACCAGCTCTGACATCAGTCACCATCTCTACAAAGGAAGTTTGAAAACCAACTAATACTGGATTAGAAACAGGACTGTAGTTCAGGATGAAAAGCCCTGTTAGATTACGTGCTCAGCTGAAAGGAACTCGGGGTGCATTTTACCTGAACGTTCACCTCCCAGGTTTTTTTTAACCTGCTTCTATCCTCATGGTCCCCTTTTATTTCAGAGGCATTTACAGTAATCAGTGCAAAACTGTAGTAGGTACTAGATCAAATTCTAAGCTGAATTTACAGTCTGATTCCTTAATGCAATGCAACAACAGAGGAAATCGACAAAAAGAACAAGAAACTTCTTTTTCTGTAGACAGAAGAAAAGAAAATTAGGCAAAACAAAATATTTATGTAATACGTGGAAAGTTTACCCTTGTTTTCCCTGACATTCTATGTAGTCTTGTTTAGGCTGTTAAAAAAAGTCTGAATTTATCAGTTAACTTTCGCAATTGAAAGGCCTGAGACCTCCTGCTGGGACTATTCCAAATCTTTTTCTGCTCAGTTGGTATAGTTGCTTTGGACTACTTTTGCCAGAATTCACAAAGAAAAGGCAACATAGACAGATATTTCAGGTAAGGGAAATTGTCAAAAATTATATATTTTATCCAGTCATCATCATGTATTTGAGACTACTCTTCAATAAACAGAGCACTGAACCTAGAAAACAGAGTGCCCATTATACCCGTAGTACAGTATACAGACTGTTAGCAATATTGGCAAAAACAAAACACATTTCAAACAGTAGTAGAGGCTTAATAGTATTGATTATCTTCAAGATCAACCAGAAAGAATCAATATCCTGTAGAAATTGTTTCCACCGTTTATAAAGAGAAAGTAGAAAACTCAGGTTACCCAGTAAGGAGAGTTGAGAAGAGCACAGAGCGAGGGTACCCTGGCAGTCCCAGCAGGGTCACTGCCTAGATGGTGTTTTGATATCATCATAGGTGTAAATCAACATTTTTGATTTACAAATCAAGATACAGACGGGCAGTAGAGTAACGGATGTCAAATGAAAATGGTAAGAAAGAAACTGAATTCTTTATGCAGTTTTCACACCTGCACAGCCTTTACTTAACCTGAACTACTTTCAGAAGACCCATCCCTGTGGGTGGGGAGGGCCTGATGAGGTTCCTCTTCCAATAAATTGATCTGGTCAGGAAGGTCTTAGCAGAACATTATTATTAAAATAACAGGGGAACACTCACTAAGACATCATGATCTTACTGCAAAAGCTTTTTTTTTTTTGATCGTGTAAAACAGTATGTTGTCATTTTGAAATGTTTCCCAAACATTCTGTAAAATTGAGCCCTTCAAAATGCATTTCACATTAAAAGTTCAATACGATTTTTTCAACTCTATAATAACAAACATTGCTGACTGACCAAATGTTCTTTTAATAATTTCATTTTCTGGGAAATACTAAAATTTCTGCTTTTGGGCAAAACCAGATGCCTAAATCACAGGAGATTAAAATGGAAATTCTCAACTACCTCTGTTTAACCTAATGTTCTTCTTAGGATTAATGCTGATGAAATGTGTGCCTTGCAGAAATCTTTAAAGTCTGTCATTAGAAGTATGTAAAACAAAATGTGTTTTGACAGGATTAGGAGATATGCTCATTCACCTGAAACAGTAAATCAAGTTCTACTTAAGTCTAACCCCATTTTGGTATAACTTTGATTTGTAAAAAAAAAAAGTTGGATGTGAAACATGGTAAAGACTAAAATCTGTACAAGAAAATAAAAGCTCTGTGTATTTTTTGTTTCTCTCAATATTTTCTGGTAGTTTGGGTTTTTTTTAAATAACCTTCAATGCAGAGAAAACATTACTCTTGAAAAATATGCAAATACATAACACATGTTCAGGAAACTCAAATACAGTCTGAACAATCAAAAGAACATAAAGAACAAACTTTGTTTTATGACTCTCAGAAGTGATGACCTGAATCACTGTAAACCTTAGAAGTAGAAGGTATACAATTGTAACTTGGCTGTATTCAGATAATTCAGTCAGATATAAATTCAGAATTACAAAGTAGGGTACGCTATTTGCTTAAACAGCTTCAGTGTGAAAATAGCTTCTGAAAAATCTGTCTAAACTGTAGCTCAAAACCAGCACCAGTTAATACTTAACTGATCACAGCTATGATCTTCATTGTTCTCATAAACTTTTTGTATACTTTTTTTCTGAATTTTAGTGCACTAATAAAACATTTCTCCCAAGAAAAAAATCCAGCGCTAAAAATGGACCAAGACATAACATGCAGACTTTGATCTAAAGGTCAACTGCCAAAAAGGCAAATCTGTGTTGAAAGGTTTGCCTGTCTGTACTAGAAACACTACTCTTGCAAAATTCAGTAAGAATTGGATAAGATTCAGTATTCATAAAAATAGATTTCTCTGCCATTGTATAAAGGTATTTTGCAATATGATTTATTGGGTGCAAAGGGTGAAATTCAGGACCTTTCATTGCTGAAAATCAGATTTACCACAATACTAAAGAGGAGGATGGGTAACTGTTAGTAACAGGTTGTGCCAGTCACAGCAAATAACACAAACAGAAACATGGTCATATATCATAGGCCAGTGCTTTATACACACCCAAAGTTTACTCCACGTGGATGCATTGCTGTATCACAACGACCATAAATATCAGTTAAGATATGTTTTTATTGCCTTGGCTAAGAAAATGATGACTTGTGATAGAAATCCTTTAACCAAACTGTTAATGGATTTGCATATGTCCTGGTTTCAGCCAGGGTAGAGATAATTTTCTTCACAGAAGGTAGCATGAGGCTGTGTTTTGGATTTGGGATGAGGAAATGTTGATAACGTGCTGATGTTTTGAGTTGTTGCTGAGCAGTCAAGGACAGTCCAGCTTCTCGTGCTGGGCTGCCAGCGACAAGGCTGGGGGTGCACGGGGAGCTGGGAGGGGACACAGCCGGGACAGCTGACCCAGGCTGGCCAAAGGGATATTCCATACTGCATAACGTCATGCCCAGTGTATAAAGCTGGGATGGAGAAGAAGGAAGGGGTGGAGGGATGTTCAGAGTGATGGCGTCTGTCTTCTCAAGAAACCATTACGGGTGATGCAGCCCTGCTTCCCTGGAGATGGTTGAACTCCTGCCCGACCATGGGCAGTGGTGAATGAATTCCTTGTTCTGCTCTGCTTGCGTGCGCGGCTTTTGCTTTCCCTATTAAACTGTCTTTATCTCAACCCATGAGTTTCCTCACTTTTACTCTTCCGATTCTCTCCCCCGTCCACCGTGGGGGAGTGAGTGAGCGGCTGCGTGGGGCTTAGCTGCCAGCTGGGGCTAAACCACGACAGCATACTTGCTCTCTTTGTGTCACAGACCTGCATACTTTGCTTTCTGTACTGCAGGCATCCAGGTAGCCTAGTGCTACGCCCAGATAATTAGCTCTGTGGTGTTAACCTCAGTCTATAGATCCTTGCAAATCATTGTACTGCTTGAAAGGAGCCAAGAAAAGAAAACATCTTTGAGTAGTGCAGGAAATCTTCTTAGAAGCCAACAAATCCACAGATCTCAAGAACTGCGGGCAGAGAAATGATGTACAGGATCCAGCCATGCAGGTGCTGGCTGTACTGCATAAAGGATACAGCCAAATTGAGACATCTGATGTATTAAAGATGTGACACTCCAGAAAGCTGCTAAGAAACGGTTTCTCTAATCTGTGGAAGCAAGTAGCTGTGGAAAGAGGAATCTGAAATAAATTTAATTCAGGCACTACCATTTCTGAAGCAGAATTTGTCTGCCTTAGATGGGAGGTTTTGAGATGGAGGAAAAGCACAGGCACAGTCACTTAAGCACAGTGAGTACTGGGGTAAGGTCAGTACATATTTATTTGAATTAAACAGGAGATACTAGCTTTTAGAATTGGACCACTACTCATTTCTGAAAAAAAAAAGATTTGTTATAGAGCACACTGAACTAACGCACTTCATATCACAGCTGGCTCGTTCAGACTCTAGAAGTGTTAATCACAGAAAATGGGTCATAATTTGGGAATGACTCATTGCTGCAATTATTTTTGGTATAGTTCATTTATTTACAAGCAAATATGTTAACAGAAAGCCTCTATCAGCAGCAGTAGATTCGACTCAGAGCGCTCCAGCAAACTCCAAGGCTGTATCACTGTACATGGGGTGTCACGGACCAGCTCACAGCCGTTCAGCAAAGCACAAAGCCTCGGTGTCAAAGCCTACTGCTTCTTGGTGTAACCACAACAGTTAAAACAGGACACTTTTTGAGTCTATGACTCCAGCAGTTGCTACATTTGGCACCCTTATCTTACCCTTTATCTTCATATTTGTCCAGGAATTTTTCACATTCTGTGGATTTCATGTTACAGCCTCACTTCATGATAGTTTCTTCACCTAAAAGTACTAAATTTTGGGGTTTTAGGAACTCTGTAAGTAACCGAGTAGCTAGAAAAGTAAACAGATTTCACTCAGAGAAAGCTTGTTAAGCCTTGTTGTCCTTCCAGCAACAAAATTAAAAACAAGCTCAAAAGTCAGACTTCATTCTGTTCCCTCTTTTGAAGTCTTGTACTACTGCTGTCCTGCCTTTTCTCCTTTACAGGGTCCAGCTTGTCACATTTTGAGTGTAATGGGCTGTAAGGGGATAAAAAAACCTGTATTTTTGCCCTTTGAATGATTTTTAACAGTTCTTTTATCTCTCAGAACCTGACTTCTGTCTGCAAAATGGTGGTAATGAGTTAATTCACTTCACCAAAAAAAATAATGGTGGCATCTAGTAATGGAGAGTTTTGTATGAAATTAAGTAAGCAGTCTGATGTGGTTCCTATGAAGCTGTCAGCAGCTTTTCATTATTATATTTTCTCTGAAGCAAGTTAAGCGTTTTCGTTGCCATGAGTTACTCTTTAAATACAAGGTCTGGGCCAAACTAATGGTCTTAGTTACCCCACAGATCAGTCAGTGTGAACCTGCTGAAGTTATTAATGATGTTACACCAAAGCTCAAATGATGGAGGGAAAACGAGATTCATACCCTTAATGTTAAAGGTGACCTCTGCTATGCATGCACACTATGAAAATCTACAGCCCACAGGCAATTTGATTTTCTGCCTGAAAATTACTGGAGAGACTTCAGTATCTGTGAGGCAGCTTCCTTTACTTTTCCTTTTTAAAATATTAGTATGAAGGGCAGAGGGAAGATATTAAAAACCATATCAGGACTGAACTAAGAATCTGGCATTAATAGTCTTTTAGCTTTAGAAATAAGGCACAGTTCAGAGGTATGGGTGCAGTTTGTGCAAGTTTGGTGGTTTCTGATGGCACAGAATCTGCTGACTGAATTTTCCATCTCATTAACCTGAGGTTCCCTAGAGGGAGAGAGTCTCTGGTGCTCGGGAAGTGTCAGGCACAGCTAGATCTGTCATTTGTTTGCCTTGTGAGAAAGCAAAAAAATTACCTCAGTCTGACTGGTGCCTTCCTCCTGTGCCGCCCATGGCGTGTCCCCAGCAGATACTGCAGTCCCTTCTCTGGGGTATGTGGTTGGACACATGTAGAAGGATCTTCCCCTTCACAGATACATGTGAGGGAAAGACAGAGTTTGGGAGGTGGGAAAATAAGCTAAAGTAACATCTTTGTGGACCAGGAAACAAAACAGAAGAAGTGAAAAGGAGACAAAGCCTTTGCCCTTCCTCACCTTCCGTTGACCTGTGTGGAACTGGTCACACCATGCAGAGAACCGCAACACTTCCTATGTGGCTGCATCTTTAGACACGTAAATAGGAGCACACAAGAGAGCAATACATAAAATGAAAACACAGGCACCTATATGAACTTGCTAATGCAAAAGCCTCTTTCAGTGTAGGATATGACAAACAGGCTTGGTTGAAAGTCAGATACTTTTCAGGGACTGCTCAGGAGCAGATGCGGGTGACAGCATGGACTGGTCAGGAAGGTTGGTCTTTCTGGGGACTGGTAGGTCACAGAAACTCACTGGGGTGCACTCGAAGGGAAACCAGGCAGGTTGGCCACTGCAGTTGCTGCAAGATGGGGTTACTCAGTGCTTCAGAGTAGTTTATGTAACTGTCTACATGAGATTTTAGGAGCCTAACTGTAGGCACCAATATTTGAAATGCATGTGTTTATAAGGACCCATTTATCATATTCCCTACATTATGCAAGCTGTTGATTTTTTTTTTCAAAACTAGTTGTCAAAAAGCATCCAAAGAAAAATAAAATGCCTCTGTGCTCTCATTATGCTGTAATTCAAATGATTTATTCAAACTAGAGCTGCCGAGCATGGCTCAGTGACTCAGATGCTAGCACACAAGTCCCCAAAACCACTCTTGCTTACCCTTATTCGGATTTTGAGTTCATGATGAAGGGCAAATCTCACAAACTCTGCTCAAATCTGTACCTCTGAGACACAGTTCAAACTGCATTCAGAATAAGTAAAATACGTTAGAAAATAATTAAAATATTTCTGGTGTAAGCGAGCCAAGGCTTGGAGGGCTCAGAGAAACAGAAAGAAAACAGAGAATTTGCTGAATTGCAAACTCATAGATGATTCCAATGAGAAAAAGATACAAGGAGAGAAGATGGAGAGGCCAGGGAGCAGAAAGAACTGAACTCCAAGCAACAAATTGGCAGCTTAGGGTAGAACATGTAGAAGTGGCAAGTTGTTACGAAGAAGTTGTTGCTCACAAAAAAGGCAGAGAGAGTTTCCAAATCAGTGAAATGTGAGCTCAGAATAGGAAGGGGGACAATGAGGTTGGGCTGAGAAAAAGCTCTGATAAGTTGGACAGAAGGCTTGCAGTGTAAATCTTAGGAGGAGAAGAAAGCTGAATTAGGTGAGGGGAGAGATGATAAGACAGTTTTGATAAATTATCAGAACTGTAACAGCTGAAATAGAAAGGAAATTATATAGCTTTTTCATCTTACTGAGGAATAACAGGAGAAATTTAACAACAGTCTAACAGTGGGTGGAAAGGGAAAAGGGGTGTCTAATTTAGCACTCTGCTATTAAGCCTGAGTGACTGGGAGCGTGGTGGAGTTATCTCACAGCGGTGAAGAATGGAGAGAAGGGAGAGACAGAGAGGAAATTAAGGAATATGATGCTTGTATAAAGTTATTTTTCTGTATGTATAGGAATAATTAATAAAACTAGGAATAAAGGCTTATTTTATCTTCCTGTACTCCATACCTGTCAAGCACAGACTACAACACAGTATAATAACTGCACAGTGCTATCTGTTCTCAGTGAGCAAGGGCAGGGATGATTCATTTTCATATCATGTATCACTCACAGCTGTCTGCTGTGATTACAAAAGTTAAATTACCCCATCCTACATTCACACTAAGCCAAATTTGTTTGGGAAGCGGGGGACAGAAAGTGGGTGTGTTAATAGCAGATAATTTGCTGCCTGAATATGAATATGAGGTCAAAATGGGAACATTAACAGTCCTGCATGGTATCTAGTGCCGTTGAATGTATAGGGCAAATTCTCTTCTACCACTTATTCAAACCAAAACACACAAAAGCTTAACTTTATCTTATTATAGCATTCTATAACATCTTGCAATTTTCTGTGTACTTTTCACTCTTTCTGATAACACAGCATGTCCCTAAAAAAGTATCTGAAAGGATCTTATTCCTGAACGAAGCTGAGATAGAAGACAGATATACTAAAATTCAAAGAAAAGAGAATTTAAAAATTAGCCATCCATGGTGTTTGGCCAATGCTCTCTGCTGTGCTATCCTACATTCTGGAGAACATTATCCAAAGTCTAGATAGAGCGATAGGCCTTTTCTTGCCTTTTGCTGTATACAGACTTCGATAAAATAAAATAAATAAGTCTTTGATTATTATTTTAGTTTTGGAGAAAATTCATTGATGGCAAAATGTCTCTTTTCTGTTTCAGGTCTGGCTACTGTTATAACAACCAAAAATGCGAGATTTCTTTCACAGTATAGACTGTGTAAGGTTTTAAGCATGTAGAATTATTCAAAACAAAAGGTAGAATGATCACTTTTTCAATTCTAACCTTTCCAAAAATTTTTTTTCAACTTCATTAGTAAAATCATGTTTTATTACAGATGAGCTCTGAACACCTTGTTGCTATGTTTGTCACCTTAAGGTTGGTGACAAAGTTTTTCTGTAGAATACTGTAGAAACCTGTCATGTCTTGGTCCCCTTCAAAGATCTCCTCATAAAGGCTACTAAACTGTCGTTAGACAGAATAACTTCGCTGAGTCCAGCGTGTTCTCCTCCTTGAAGGAATAGTTTAAAGACTGTTGGTGCTATTGTCCATTTAAAGGAAGCTGGAACATTACTACCACCCTTCAGGCTCCTGACTCCAAGATATAACTTAACTTCAGTCCAGGGTCTAGAGAATATTCTGACCTACAAACAGAGCTTGCTTTAGGTCCATCCCACTATGTCATATGTGGTGAAGCAGTTAGAAGTTGTCCTGCAAATACACTACCTGAGATTTAGCCCATCTCAAGGACAGGGGTTTATCTTGAGTGTCATTGTTATTTTAGTTATTTTGACAGGTCTTTGGTCCTTTAGCAGGTGAGAGATAGTGTTCTTTCTCTCTCTTGTGGAGCACTCTTATATGGGAGGCCTTTCTCCCACTTCCATGAATCCTGCTGCTGTCAGAACACCTTGCCAGAGAGTAAGAGAAAAGATCAGAAAGATCTCTGCAAAATAGTTCAAATATTCTCTTGTGAGGGTACCACATGGTGAATGGTCACTGTTTATCAGCAGTTTCACACAGGGCTCTGAGACTGCTAGTTACAGCAAAACATGGCTGTGTAGAAGATGTTTTGCTTCTTTGGTGCTATTGTTTTGACTCTCTTTCCAGGGCCTCGAAATAGAGGATGAAGGATGTTTGAAGGATGCTTTAGAGTCTTATTTGGTGAACCACTACAGCAGTTTTTCAGACATAGTTCTGTCTTTTAAAACTTTTCTCTGTCCTCCTAAATACATATTCAGAAGCACTCTATTAGGGGGACTTATTGTACTGACAGCATGTATGAGCAAGAGGATTTTTTTTCCTGTAGCATACCTTCCATGAGATTTGATTGAAAATATATGTTAAAGTGTTCAAAACCCAGAATGACTAAATGTATTGTGTCAATTATCAGCCTGCAATAATACCCCTTTGCTACTACTGAGACTCAGATTTACCAAAATTTATCGTCATTATTTACTTATATGGCTCAACCACTATTGTGGTACACTGCCAATCAAATATAAAGTATTACAAAAATATCTCTAAAGGATATGAACTCTTTCACCTAAATACATGTTTTGAGCTTAGAAATAAGAAGGTAGTTTATAACAATAGGGTGATTTAATGTAAGAAATTATAGGTGAATTCCATCCTGTCAGGAATAAATAAATGGTAAGAAGAAAAATTTTCTCTTGTGGGTATTAGGACAGGAAAGTTGAGAAAAAAATGTATTAGAATAGAAAAGTTTAATAAGATACCAAGCATAATAATCGAAATTCCATTTTCCGCTGGATACACAAGGGTACAAAATAGTCAGTTGCTGTTGATTCTGTGATTACATTTACAGATACCATTTCATTACAGACTGTATTTGGAATTCTAAAGTCATTAGAAAAATGCAACACATGATGCATTCAATTCCTGCTCAAATGGAATGATACATTCTACTTTTTTTCCCCTCTAAAAAACACCTTACCTCTGTTACATAAGAAAAATTGATTACAGATATATAAAATATTATTTTAATTGCTTTTAAGTTGATAGAACAGATACCTGCACATGAGTTAGTTCTGCAGTGTATTAGTTTAATATATCTCCTACTCCATTTTTTTCCTCCAAATATCTTTGTCTCCAACCAAGACAACAGGGTACAAAAGTAATTTCTGGGTTATAACTGATTGAGGTGTGAGATAAGAATTGAAGTGTCCCTTACAGAGTAGAACTTGAACAGCTCACATTTGTGTATATGAGAAAGCCCCTGGCTCAAGCTGCTCAATTACACTCAACCAAACCAGCATGTCCGTGGGAAAGAGGTGTTACCTCAGGTAGCCAGGGCTCGAGTCATTCAACATAGTAGATTCAAATCAGAAATTGCACCTACAGTCTTACTGGCATCTGTAAATACTAGTTTATTGCATTGCCAAAGTGCAGCTTCACTTAATGACAGACAACATCATTTTGGCCTTGATTTAGTTTCTGAGCAGTTTGAATGGTAGCTTCAGCAGATCCACAATAAAATTTTGAATCTAGAAGTAAAAAAATTCTGAGGCTTGTTGCACATCAAAAAGTTCCAACAATATCATGTAATATACTCACATTCGTATCATGGAAAGAAAACCATGGCACCAAAGAAGTCTTGGATTCTAATTCCTCCTAATTATGACTCCTCCATCACTGAGAGTAAACAACTGAATATAGGTAAAAATATCTGCTCTGACTGGAACATCACCCTATGCCCTTCTTTCTTATAAAAACACTTAATTAACTAAGATATGGATGAATAAATATTGTAAAACACTTCAATGACAGCTGTAGTTTTGCCATCTAAATGTAACATAAATGCAATAAGAAATCTAAAACTCTAAACTATTAGCCTTTCTGGTCACCATCCTTGGCTTAATTTGTTTATGCTTTTTTTAATGGAGTTTAGATTTTTCCCCCCATGTGCGCTATTCCTTAGCATGCATGAGTCGTATAATAAATTACATAAATTACATCGGTGCACTATAGTACTCTGACCTTTTCAGTATTCAGTAGTTTGAATGCCTAGAAAATTTACAAAATTTAAAGCGGCATATTACTTTCCCTTTCATATAATGGAGGGTGAAATGTGTCTTCAGAAGCAAACGTGAAACTAACTGTAACATAGCAAATTCATGTTATACTCTCCAATCTTCAGTGTTCCACTGCAGCAATAATGTCAGAAATTCCATTTTAATATTTGCTTTCTATGTAACATACCAAATTAGTAGAACTAGAAAATTTTCAGCAAAGGACATCAAGGATAATTAAAGTCATGAAATGGCTTAGGTATGAGAAATACAGAGCAGGACACATCTTGGAAAAGAAGCAAATATGAGGAAAGAGGTAAGACAATTCTGTACATCATCAAGTAATTTGAAGAGAGTGAATAGTGTATGAGAGCAAATAGTGAAGAGTGAATCTGATCAGACGTCCACGGTCTCCTCCAATAAAAGACTAAAAGAGCTCTGAATGAAACTAAAAGGTAATCCCTAAAGTAAAGAAAGGGAGGGATTTATCCTGTGACTTGTAACTAAGCTGTAGACATCCCCACCACAGGAGGCGGCTGTAGATGGCAGGGGTGACAAAAGTCACTGGACAAAGCCGTGAAGGAAAAGTTCATCTGCCATTATTACATACAAAGATACCACCCTCTAAGGAATACCCTAAACCACAAATTATCTGAAGGAGGAAGAGCATCTGTGAAAGTTCACCTACTTGCACCTCCTGTTCTGATACTCTCCCTTTGGGCATTCCCCATGGATGTGTAAGTAAGCATTGCTGTGACCTGTTAGAGCCAATCCTAAACGGGATCTAGTTCAAAGCAGGATCCATTGGAGAGAACATACAAGGAAAGCTCAGAGCATTTGAGTTCCTTAGGTCTTGAGTTTCTCTTTGGTAGGTGTCAGCTAAAACCTGTCCTTCCACAAGGTACAAAATATGGAGATACTGAGCTTATTTCAATCTAGTTTTCTATTTTAGCTGAATTATGCTATCAGCTAAAATAATGCAATACAATAAACTATCATATATGTCAACCAATATAATTAAGTTATTAGGTACAATCTATCATAAGAATTAACATTTATATATTGTCCCCTACTTTTTTTGACTTGGCAAGGAAAGGAAATGTAATGGAAGCCGCATGATATGCTCATAGTAGGGGAAATAACTGGTTTGTATCGTACAAGAGCAACCCCCTAATTATGTGTCAACAGACTGAGGGGATGCTTATGCCATGGAAGGAGACATTAAAATTCCCTGGTAAGATTAGAAATACATGTATGCAACAGGCATTACACATTCTGAAAGTGTGTGCAAACTGATGAAATTTATAGGAATGTGCTCATGTATTTGTAACATAATGTGAAAAGATTTTATGTCTTAATAATTTAAATATGAAGAAAGAAGAGTGAAACCTATGATCTCACTTTTCAACTTGAAATTAAAAGAAGATAAAGAGAAAACTATTTTTCTTAATTGTAAAGCTAGGGCAGCTGTAAGGTCTTTGTAAAAAGCTGGAAAATTATAACATCTTAACTGGAAAATATTTTATATTTTCAACCCCAAAGCTCTCCAGTTAATAGTTTTCTTTGTCAGATTTTTGCCCTCCAGGCTGCCTGCACAGGCCTGGGTTTTGCAAGGTATCCTGGCTGCACAGAGCACCTCAATGAATCAGGGACTCTGATTCAGGTACCTAAGAAGAGGTACAAACTGCATTGACTGCTTCAAAACATGCTACCACTTCAAAGTACAAGTTACTTTGTTTCCCTTCCCACACCAGATGACATATCATAAAGCAAAACTGAAAAGCAGTATTGATGAAAGCATCGTTTTATATCTTTATGATTTTTTTTTCATTAATTTACTTTTATTCCTGGGGGACAGCTGCCTAGCTCACAGTCCTCTCTAGGAACAGTGCTGTCATGACTTCAAAAGTGGTCAGGAAGCTTTGAACTTTAGAAACAGTTATTTCCTTCTAGGAGACCATGAACAAAAATAAATAAATAATAAATTATTAAAATCTATTGCACTTATATATATTACACTCTCATACAAAAATAAGATTTTTAGTAGGGAATTCAACAGGTTGATCTACATACTCACACACTGAACAATGCACTTTTAATTACATATACACCCCTCCCCTAAACCTTCTTGGTTCAATACTTCTTGCATCTTCTCTCTGCTCTGAGTGGCAGAGCTCATGAGAAAGGAAAAAACCCACCATCTATCAGGCCATCCTGCCTCAATATTTTACCTCTTCTTAAATCCTTCACTCATGCTTTTCCATCTTGAAGACTTATCAATACATTTGAACTTGGGCCAAAGCTATGGCAAAGTGATCTTTTTTGTCAAAGCAATGCTATTTCTGCAGAATGCCTCCTTGTCGTGAATTGTCTTTACCAAATTTAGGTTTGTATTCCACAGTGACTTCCTATTTATTTGTTTTCTTTGAGAATGGAATTCATTTAGTCTCATTTTGACCGTCTGAATGGTAAAGATCTATCTAAGTTAATCATCTAGAGCTTTTGTAAGACAACGGAAGGAGAAGAACTTCTGTGAGGAAGTGGTTCAGGTGATAAAGACAGGTATCTAAGATCTCTCCCCATTGACTGAGGGAGCTTACTTAGATCATTGGTGGCTAGCTTAGGTTAGACAGTCATTCTGATGGCTAAAGGGAGATGTATCCCACCCTAAATATAGATTTTGTCACTTATGCTACATTGAACATCCTGTGATTGTAAGTGTAGGAGTCAAAACCCATTATCTGTGTGACCAGTCACATGGAAGATGCTTGGTGGCACAATAAGGAGTTTGTTGCTTTGTCAAACACTGATCTATATTTATAAGTATCACCATATCTAGTGTTCTCTGTGCTCAAGGATACTTTGATATTAATGAATGGGATATAAAATTACTGCCTGACTCTCATGGAAACCTTGCACCATTATTCCATGATAGCCAGGACGAACGGCTTTGGGGGGCACTTTTTTCATCTGTTTTAGGGAAAACAAAAGGAAGATTTTGTGGGCAACCTGCTCATTTGTCCTATTTATATGTCTGAACAAAAAATAAAACACTGAGTGCAATTACAAGTCTGATTTAATATACTGGAGGAATTATTTTCTTGTAAATTTGCCTTACATCTGCACTCAAGGGTCTCGTGCTGCACGATTTAGCACATCGCTGGTGCTCTTGAATCAGTACCGCTCTGGTACCAAATTCGACGGACACCATGCAGAGTGCTCCAAATACAAGCCAGTAACATAGGCGCACCCTAAGCACTTCTGCTGTACAGATTTATGGCAACTAATCTACTTTTTCTTGCAACCTCCATTGATTGTATGCGTATTTGCTCTTTATAAGAATTCTTATCCTCATAAAACAGCGGAAAATGTTTTTAAAAAATTCATCCGGTATTTCATTTAATTTCAAAAAGCTCATCTGGTCACACAAGGAGGTAGGATGTGTGATTATATCTGCAAATTCATCTACACCAGTACAGAATCATCCAAGTACACAAATTAACCCAAGGTGTATAATGCTAAAGTAGGACCCTGTGCTATTAATTGGGGGTGGGGGTGAATATCAAATATTGTTCTATTTCTGTGTGTCAGTTTTTCATTAAATATTTACAGAAAAATATATTTGAGAATCCAGTTCAATAATAGGGCTTTCTTGGGTGGAATTCAACCTCTGGTAGACATTAATGTTGAATTATTGAAGGAAGATTTTTTGATTAAGCTAGCAGACATTTTGGGGACGTGCCTAGAGCCCTATATCAATGGGTTCTCAGTAAGACAATATGATGTGGAGGCCACATGGGAGAGTCCATGTCGATGTCAGTAGGTGTGTCTGTCTATCTGCCACAAATTCAGGACGTGATCATGTGTATATGTCCATATGTAGGTACACAAACATGTTCTGATTTATTTCGGAAAAAAATTGAAATTTCAAAATCAATTGTTAAAGATTTAAGAATATCAGAATTAAGGAAGATCATATAAACTTTATTTTGTTCACTTCTGCCACAAAATTATGACAATGAAAAATACATAAATTTTGCCAGTCCAAGGATTCCAGAGCTTCATAGTAAAAAATATTCAAATTCTCTGAAGAGAGTAGTTTAACGTTCAGATCCACAGGTGAAAAATTTCCAGCTTTATGTACCATGAGGGATATTAATGTCAGAAATCAGGAGAAGCTTTCTAACACTATGGATATGGAAGATGACCTGGTAGTTTTGGGAAATGTCCACCATTGGACATATTTAAGAACTGACTAGGTAAACGTAAAGAATGATTCGGGTAAAGTTGATCCTGGCTGAGGATAAGAGAGTGAACTAGGTGACATCTTTAGATTATTTCCTATCCTACTTTTAATGGAATTATTATTTATATAATGATTGATACAAACGAGCTTTTCTGAATGGCGAGAACGTAACTGTGGACATTAATTTAGCTCTTTTATAACTTTGGCCATCGACAAAGAAAAACAGAGTCCATGTCACACCCAGCATCAGTGCCAGGAAAGGAGTGGTTCCCAAATAACAAAGTGGGAGACCCTGAAAACATGTCTAGCTCTCTGAGGGTGTACAAAAGGGAGAGAGGAAATGAATAAACCTTTCCACTTGCTGCCCTAAAGCAGCCAGTTAAGAATTTCTCAGGGCTAGGTTGGAGGCAAGTATCAGTGCCAATGGGTCATCAGTGGGACAGAGAAGCAGAAGAGTAAGACTGTTAGAACTTGGGTAAAAGATATTTCCAGACACACCTGTGATAAACCCTACAGCTACAGCATTGTCTACACACACACACACACACACAGAGACACACGCATAATACCAGGTAATCAACTTACTGTACTATTAAGATTTTGATACCCTGCAACAGCCTGATAAAGTATTCTAAGTTATTTTTCCCTTAACCTCCTAGGCATTCTGCCATTGTTTAGGAGTTTCAACCTGCAAAAACCTACTAAAGTAACTATTACAATTTCTATGAGAAATTCTAGGGGTTCATTAATAATTTTACTGTGTTTGATCTTCACTAATTCGTACCCTTTACTGGAGATACTGAAAGTGAACCATTTTTTCAAAGACACTGACTTTTAAAATGGTAATTCAACGTTTTATTAGTTGCAGTTATATGCTATTCTTCCTTATTTCTTTGTTTAGCATTGCTTGTCAGACCTTAAAACTGTGTTAAATTCATTGCCAGGTGTTTGTGTGGTAAATGTTTAATGTAAATTGTGCTTATTATTACGTGTAATAAAATGACATAAGAAAAAACAGCTAAAAAATAAATGAAATCCAAGTAACCCTTTGTGTTGTCCCAGTGCAGAGACAGGAATGACTCAAAAAGGTGGCCCAGTAAGTAACTTGGGAAGTTCCATTACAAAAATTTCCAAATAGGTTTCTAAAAAACGAAGAATATTATTTATACAAATATTCTAGTATATAATTATATACAATATTATTTATAAAAAATGAAAAAGTTTTAAGAGAGTAAGAGAGACAGACCTCAAGACACCTTTTGACTTATGGATTTGGGGGAAACCTTCTGAAAACCCTAGAAAAGATCTGCCCCATTTGTAAAGAGAATGGAAACTACACACACAGAGTTCTGTGGCTTTTTGCCTATTTTTTTGGTTTAAATACATTCTTTTTTTGATGCAGAGCCCCTGAGATAGGGGCTATATTTACTATACATCTACTATATATCTACTATTACTATGTATACTATAGATGCTATATTTTAAAATGACATTATATCTTATTCTGTACTGTATACTTATTCCTTAATCTCTCATACACTGCAGCACACCAACTTATTTTTTGAGGAACTTTTTATCACAAGCAAATTTGATATTTTTTTCCACTTCCCTTAGTATAGGCAACAGATAGTTTCTTATGAGTTACATGAACCTGAAAGAACCTCTCCTGGACTTCTTCCAAGAAGCAAGGACATCTCCAAAGAAAGCATCAAAGTCTATAAAAATATGTTCATCACACATTTCAGTTCTGAGGAGATCCAAAAAGAAACCAGTCATCTGAGTTTATTTTTATCTAGCACAGAGCCAGGTTTCTATCTCATTGAAGTCAATGGTAAATTTCTGTTGACTCCAGTGACACCAAGATTTTGCCCATACAGCTCAAAATTGTGTCTGAAAATCTACCTTCCAGTCAAAGGAAGTGTGAAAAAGTTATTGAAATGTACACTTACAAAGACAGAGAAATCACTTCACAATGGCTGCTTATTATAGAATTTCTTCTACACGAATAACAAGGAACCATTCCATGCTATTGAAAGCTTTTTCTTTCTAGCGATGTGCAAATAAACTCAGAAATTGCATTGTCTTCTGAAATGACATTACTTGTTTGGAAAACAATCTTGCAGTCTTCAAGGATTTATTTCGGCAAGACACTGACTCTCCCCCCACCTTGACTCACACTGTTGTCATTAGGGTGAGAAAACTGTCACTTCCAGAGGTCTAAAATTCCCTAATCCTAACAAAGCCAGTTTTAACTGGGATGGAGGTAATTATGCAGAAGTTGTTGTACCTGATCCACTGGTCAAGACATAGCAGATAAAAAAATCAAAGTGGTATGCCACACATTTTTTGGTGTTTGGACAAGATAACAGATTTTTCTAAGTCTCTTTGGACAAGTTAACTAATTTTACAGTTTTGAAAATATGCAGAGTTACCTTTGCTAGCTGATTAATAATTTCTCTGCAACTTCAGCTGGAAAACAAGGCAGAGATTTGTCCTGTATCTATGTTCCCTGTACGTTGTTGATTGATTTCTGCCATGGCTATATTTAAGAATGAATCCTTCAAACTGCTGTCCTGTGGCATGGTGTTCTACTGACACTTCTCTTATTATTGCAAACCAACTCTGAAAAGTTTTAAAATAACAACTTCTTCAGTGAAGAGCACGAAGTTAAATTGTGTCTAAGAAAACCACTGTCTAGGCTGAGCTCTAAAGAATGTTTATAGGAGCAGAGCAGGGTAATCCCACCAGTGGTATCACCAAAGGCAGGATTTTAAACAGTGAAACGGAAGTCAGGATGTTTAACTTACTATTTACCACTAATCCCTTTTAGGATTTAATATTTAATTATGGAAGGGTGTAAATCAATGACTGGGTCCCCACTGTGCTAAACAGTCAGTCCTGCCTGGGAAGTCTAAAGCTAAAGCTCTTGTCTTGCACATGTGAATTCTGGGTTTGGTTGTTGGTGCTTATGAAACCGTTGTTCAAAATTCCATGAATAATTCAAAACATACATTTGCTTGCAGCAAGCAACCCAGAGGCAAGAGTTCCTGAATTGCTTTTGTAATTTTAAATCCTTCTGCAGAGGGATCCGGACAGGCTGGATCGATGGGCCGAGGTCAACTGTATGAGGTTTAACAAGGCCAAGTGCCGGGTCCTGCACTTGGGTCACAACAACCCCACTCCCCTCCCCGCTCCTTGGGGAGGAGTGGCTGGAGAGCTGCCTGGTGGAAAGGGACCTGGGGGTGCTGGTTGACAGCCGGCTGAACATGAGCCGGCAGTGTGCCCAGGTGGCCAAGAAGGCCAACAGCGTCCTGGCTTGTATCAGAAATAGTGTGGCCAGCAGGAGTAGGGAAGTGATCGTGCCCCTGTACTTGGCACTGGTGAGGCTGCACCTCGAATCCTGTGTTCAGTTTTGGGCCCCTCACTACAAGAAGGATGCTGAGGTGCTGGAGCATGTCCAGAGAAGGGCAACAAAGCTGGTGAGGGGTCTGGAGCACAAGTCTTATGAGGAGTGGCTGAGGGAACTGGGGTTGTTTAGTCTGGAGAAGAGGAGGCTGAGGGGAGACCTTATTGCTCTTTACAACTCCCTGAAAGGGGGTTGTGGCGACGAGGGTGTTGGTCTCTTCTCCCAAGTAACCAGTGATAGGACGAGAGGAAATGGCCTCAAGTTGCGCCAGGGGAGGTTTAGATTGGATATTAGGAAAAATTTCTTCACTGAGAGGGTGGTCAGGCATTGGAACAGGCTGCCCAGGGAGGTGGTGGAGTCACCATCTCTGGAAGTGTTCAAAAAACGTGTGGATGTGGCACTTCAGGACATGGTTTAGGGGACATGGTGGCGCTGGATTAATGGATGGACTTGATGATCTTGAAGGTCCTTTCCAACCTTAGTGGTTCTGTGATTCTGTAATTTTCCATGAAGCACACCTGACTTTGCCAGGAGGTAACACACTGAGATAAAATTCACTGGCTCTGGCTTTTCGGTTCCCCTTTATACCTGGAATGAAATTTCCATCTATCCATAGCTCCGCTCCCAGAAAGCTGCTGCTCCTGGAGTTGACCTTTAAACTTGGAAATTCAGAATGAGCTTGATTATACCACCTCTGGTTTCAGAGGTGCTGCTATCCTGTTTTATTTTTCTAGGTGAAGCTGTAGTCCCAGTTGTTGAAAAAGATTGTTCTAGCTTTGCTGACTACAGCCTTAGACCGTGTCAGTCTGAAAAGGTATCACCATTGTCCAGGCATCTGAATTCTCCAAGCAATTCAAACCAAAGTTCCCGTGACGTAACTCTGTATCCTGCTGTGGGAGGGAGAAACAGCAAAGGATTCTCTTACGCCGTTGGAGCAGAGGTGGCAGTGACGGCTTGCTCCCTTCCTCATCAGCTATGAATAGATCCCCTTACATAAGGTGACCGAAGAAGTGGAAAGACGTACATTAAATATGTTCTGAGAAGAAGGTGTATGTTGGACAAGGCTGCAAAAAGCTCAACTTTGTTTCCCAGTAGTCTTCTGAGAATGTACACTAAAAGTGTGCTACAGGCAGTCCTATGTCAGGCAACTCCAGCACCTCAGCCCAAGGGTACAGAGGACAGTGAGTCCCAGACTCTCTGACGTGCACAAAGGCAAACTGACTCTGACTGTACCATGCTAAAAATATGGGTAAAGCCATACAAAGTAAGACCGTACTTCAAAATGAAATTTTTTACCTGTAAAAAACAGAATTGCTTGAAAAACATCAGTGTCATTAGAATAGACTTTCTCTGTATAGGTGCAGCAAATTACCTCTGTAATTTCCTGAATCAGGCAAATATGAAGGCTGGATTATAAAACTTAAATAACCTTGCAATGAGGTCTTTCCATAACAAAGGAGATTATGAGGGAGATTTGATAATACAAAAACCTGTATTCATTTTATGAAATGAAAAAAATTGAGTGGCCAGAACTATTTTATTATTGTACAAAAACCTATGAAACTTGAAATTGATGCTCTGACAATGTTGTTATTTTTACCAACCTCAATACATCAGTGATACCCATTACAGGATGGGAATAAAAATGCATAAATTTAGACCATCAGGTTATCATTACATGTTTTTTCAAGGGATGAAAAGCATTCCGTCTGGTTTTTCATTCTGCCACTCTTCTACTGATTCAGAGTCTCTTCCTTTCAGATTGTATTCCCATATTTTAGGTCTTTTAAATGAAGGAAAAGAAATATGGAACCCTCCTGTGCTTTCCCAAAAATAGTGTCCAGGAGCAAGGGAATGGTAATCTTAGATGTGATGCATATGCAAATAGTCTGTGAATTCATTCATTGCTCTCTGAAGCTGAGGTATATATCCCCAGTGGATACACTTTTCTATAAATTTTGGAAAAAAAAAGCTTTTGTCCTTTTTTTCTGTTCAGTTCTTAGCTTTTTATTAAATATTTATTGAATCAAGGATGTAAGGATTCGGTTCAGTTATAGATTTTCTCTTTACTCATTTCAAGGTCATTTGATTTTTTTTTGAGCAAAGACTTCAGCTCACAAGAAACTAGTCTGCAACATATAATTTAATCTCCAGTAACACTCATATACTTCACTTCTTGCAGGTGTATTATAATCTGCATAGTTATCCTCCTTATGTGTTGATATGTTTATCATATAATCAAAAGTAATGATCCAAATTCAAATTTATCAGACACATGTTTAGTAAGTACTTTACTATAAGCTACAGTGATCTCATTTTCCTCATTTTCAGATATCAGATAGAAGTTTTCAACTAATTATTTCAGAGTTTGTAGGGTAAAATGCAAAATACATGAAGGCAATGAAAGTGATAATGTTATTTATACTGAGGCTGAGCGGGGGTGGGATGCAAATAATTTTATGAGCATGTGGCATACACAGGAGATCTTCCAATCAGAGCCTGATCTTTTCAGGCAGGCTTCTGGTGAATTTATTTTTAATCTGTTTGGCTCTTTAATTCAGGCCTGAGTGCAATTTATCTAATTTCATGTAATTAACAGAGGTGCTTATGTTAGTATTACAACCACCCTAGGCTCCTTTAATAGTCAATGGAAAAAATAAACACCTCTAGACAACATCTTAGTTCATCAGACTTCACAATTTTCCTTTAGAGATGTCTCTTCCTCTGTCTTCCTAGCAATGGAGGGACTCTGAGGAGATAATATTCCTGTCTCCTCGGTGCTTTACTGCAGTGGGATTATTCCAGGCTCTGGGTAAATGTGGGAGCTTGTCCAAGCTCGATGGAGCATGGCCAAAAATAATATTAGAGTAAATATCTTGATTCTAAAATTCAATCTCCCTGAAAGAAATAACTTTATTTTGGTCTGTGATTTGCACATACACAACTCTGAAAACCATTCTTGAATCAGAAATATCCTAAGCTATGTTGTAATTGTTACTTTGGTAATGATTAAAGTTACAACTCACTGTTGCCATATTCCTTCCTTTCTTTAACATTTCTTTATGTTTCACGGTAGCTCTAGTCATTTGATTGCATAGTAAATATCAGGTAGTGGCAGTCTAATTATATGATAATTGCTATAAATGTTATAAAGTAAATAGAGCCAGTGTCAGTTACACAGCAATTATTCTTGGCCCTACTAGGCATTTTACCAAGTAATCTCAGGAACAGGCAATTATCTCACCACCTTTTCACTTGCTTCCTTTCTGCTGTATCAAGAAAGGAATTTCAAGAAACGTTCCAGGAAGGAACCTTCTCAACTTCCAAATTCTTCATGGTCTCTTTTCACTTTTGCTGCTTGCTCCCGCAATGTCTCACTCTGCTTGTGAAAGCCCAGTCTATTCTCTGTCCTCTCCATTTGATTGCACACATCGGGACAAGACTGTGACTTCCCTATCTTATCACATTAACATTTACAAATGCAAACATTTGCATTTGCATTTCTTATTTTTAGGTAACCATCCAAGCACAAATAAATCACTGCTCAAGTTCATGCTCTGTGAAGACAGAGAACCATTAAGGACGTTTCCTTTTGGATTAAGAGGATAAATAGTGCTGTGTAGAGATTTCTGCACCTCCACAAGAAGACACTAACACTTTCCTTCTCTAATTCCTGCTAGTGTGTGCTTTGAGACCATTTTCGTTTTTGTTACAGCTACACCTAGGATTTTCACAGCTCACTGTCAAGATATAAAACTGCCTTTTTGTTTTATTTCCCCATGCTTACCCACTTCTCTTTCATCTGCCTCCGCCACACATTTTTTTCTCACTAATGTTTTGCCTCCTATGCTCTTACGTCTTCTACTCCTTATCTGATAGATAAGTATCTGATGCCTGAGGCAAACAGTCCAATAATTGGTGTTGGAGGAGAATAATGAAGCCAACAGCAAGAAACCCCGGGCAAGCTTCATTAAAAACAAACAAACAAACAAACAAACAAACAAACAAACAAACAAACAATCTCACCAAAATCCAAACCTCCAAAAACATACCCTCCTCCCCCTGAAACAGCTCTGCTACCTGTGCTTGTGTTCTCATGGCATTCTCCATACCTGCCCCACGACATTCATCCAAATCTCCCTCTGCTCCACCTTGCTTGAAAAAGTTGTGCAATGTTTCTGCTCCTTGCAGGAAAAAGTAATGGAAAAATCTGCAGTAAACTGGTAGAGAAGCTGAACGGGACAACCCCAATTCATCCCTTTTTGGGTCTCTGCACCCAGCACTAACTCTTATATGACTACCAAAACAAAGTGATTTAGGCTATGGGAGGGAGTTGAGTTCCTTCCACAAACAGCAAAAATAAAACAGTTGAAGAAATATACTGATAATGTTGTATGGTAGAGATGAGACTGGCCCCAAATTTTTCATGTGAGAAATAATAAATTACTTCCTATCCAAAATTGTCTCATTTTATTAACTTTCTCTTACAGCAAATCCGGGTATCTTTTGAGATGGGCAGATTTTGGGCTCTGTAACATTAACATTATTCTAGAAAAAAAAAAATTAAAACATTAATTCATACTGGAGCTCTGCACTGCACGTTAAAGACTTCTTTGGTTTTGATGGCCAGCCGTTTGTGATTATTCGGGCGTCAGAGTTTGCACTTTCACAAATTTGATGTTCGTTACTTTGGCATTAGTCTTATACATATTTCTTCAACTCATTTCATCTTAGCCATATCTCATCTGGTCTATCAAAAAATTAACAATAGATCATGACAAAGAGTAGGGAAAAAAATTACTATACACAGCAGCAATTTATATCTCATAGTTAAGGTTCAGAAGCAATAAGTAAATAGTGATCAGAGAATCAAGAATGAGGAAAAAATATTGTACTCTGCAATGAAAGCTTTATCCTTCCAATAGTGCTTTTAGCACTGATTTCACAGGTAGCTTCTTAGAAGATAGAGTTAGATTCTACCTCTGATTTACCTCTGAATATACTCCCATAACAAAGAAAATCTTGCAAAGAATATGAGCTTTATTGGCTCTGCAGTGGCACAAAACTATAAAAACTTGCCGTGAAATCTCTTAGCATCTGTTAGTCGGGATGGCCTCCAGTAAAATGCAAGCTGGATTCCTTATACATCTGCATAGCCACCACATCTCCGACCTTTGAAAGAGAAGAAACGGTTCTCACTGACACATCTTATATAAGTTTTTTTCCTTCAAGACACCATGTGGCTTTTTTCCCCCCTCTTTTCTTGAACAACGCTACAGCTTAAAGCAGAAAGGCAATACAACAAGCTACTGTTGCTGTTACACTATGGGGACTACTCAAATGCTGCTATGCTTGACTCACAGTCTGAAGCTCATTTGCTTGATTTCCATGCCATTGATCCCAAGAGATGTCATACTAACAAAGCAGGTTCATCTTCTCACTCAACAGGGGTTGCTGGGCACAAATCTCTTCCCACAAGAAGGAGGCACCTCGTTTGTGCTGCAGCTGAAGAAGTGATGAGCTACCATCAGGTAGGAAAACCAAAAGCAAAGAGCAAGGCACCTGGGGAAGCTGTAAATCACCTTCTCTCTTGCCATGACAGAGAAGTGCAGCCAGCCAAGAGGGGATGGATGCATTTCCACAGTGATGTAACTCCCGCTGGGTTGTTTGCATACGGGAAGTTACCAGGCACTTAAGTAACTCCTGCTCAACGTGGGGAAGGCCAACAGAGTCTGAGGAAGGCTTTCTAAAACTCAGAACCACTGCTAATGGAAAATCAAGTCTGTTTCTTATACTCTTCACTACTTCATCATGTTGTGTTTTAAATGGTTCAGAAATCCAAATCTCATCAGTTCCTTCAGGAAATTATTCTGGAGACTGATGTCCACCAAGGATGAAGGGGTTCTGTGATCTCTCTGGCATTTTTTCCTTGCTGACATTTTTCTTTCAGTTTAAATAGGAATGGCAATTGCTGAATTACTTCACTACAATATGTATAGACTCATTTGTAGCTCATTTCCACTCCCATTAACAATCTTTTCAACACCCTTAAGTAGTAGGAAAGAAAATATTTGCAGCTACTAACAAATGCAGCATTTAATGACATTATAACCCTGCCTGATCAGAGCCTTTTACTAGATATTGAATTGCTTGTTGAAAGTCAATTTTACAACAAAATAAACACTGGCATGACATAAATTTCACTGGTTTAGTTTTCAGATGTAGTTATATACCATATTATTCCTCAGGGGTGAAAAACATAATGTGTGCAAATGAATTTAGATACACAGCAACTGATTTTCCAGTGGTGATATAATTAAAGCTATAAAAGACTGCTTATATGTAACAGCTACTGTGGGAGCCTCTCACATGCTCTTATATACATGACAACCAGTATTTTGTTTTTCTTGGTTTGCTGTAACACTTGCTTTTTGCAAAGCAAGCAAATTATTCAGCGTCTAAAAAAGTTTCTTAAAGACTGAGGAGCACAATAATTAGACCACTCAGACTCAAACTTTGCATTAGAGAAAAATAAACATTGCTGAATCAAAATACGTCCTATTTGTTTGCTATAAGTACTTGTTTTCGATATCTACACATGTACGTCATGGGAACAAAGTGAGTAGTTTTAACATTTTGGTTTTCAGTTCTTTTCCAAGATGATCACCTGGTGTCTGAAACAAGTGCCTATTAGAACCTCTCTAGTTCCTAAAGAAACTAAAAGCCCACTTTGGCTTCACTCGGGATTAGGACAGTACCGAGTAGACACAGTGCAATATTTTCTTTTGTATCAAGGGAGGCTTCACTGCGTTGCTTTTTTTTCTTTTTTTTTTTACTGCTATGAAAGGAATTGACTAAAAGTGCTGCCGTTACAGGCACCATTCAACATCCTGTTCTCCTTGTTCACCTGAGAAAGCAGAAGATAAGTGATTGTGGCTTTAGAACATCAGGTCGGAGATGGAGGGTTGCTGAGCAGTATAAACACGAAAGTAGAAGGGGAGCGAATAAAGATGCCCAAGCACTAGGAGCTGAGCTCCATCACTGAAAAAATTTGCCCTGTTTTAAAATACATTTTGGAATCCATGAATAAGAATGTATAAAAAACAATACATTAAGCATGCAACAGTAGATAAATATTAATAAATTTAAATTCACTTTGCAGTATGAAATGGAGAACTATTTCAGTAGGTATTTAGAGCCGCTTTTTACTCAAGATTTACATGTAAATTTTCACAGATTTCTCTGGGAATTTTGATTCACTTAAAAAAAGAGACAGGAGTTCTGAAACAGAAGAAAAGGAAATTATTTCCCTTCAGTCACATAAGTTATGCAACTACAATAGTTAATAATCAAGACTGATCAAGAGACTCCTGTTAAATTTCTTTACCAATACAAAACTGCTTTTACTGGCAAAAATATCTGCTTTCAACAGATATGCTGGTATTCTGTTAGAAAACCAAGTATCTGAGAAATGGAACCTTTGAAGTTTTGTATGAGAATATAGAATATTTTCTCTGAAGGACAAAAAAAATTAAACTCAAATAGTGCTATTTTCTGTTATGAGTTATGCTTTTGAATTGACTTATAACTCATAAATCATGCAACGTGTCCCACATCTTCATTAAGAAGAGATAAAGAGATGAATTATGTGGGAAGGAGACAGGCTGGAGAGCCCATCAAAACAGCAGAATAGGATTGTAAATCCCGAGCAACATTTATAACAATACCTTCATTTGGCATGTGGCACCATTTTGAAGAGAATACTTTGACATGTTTCGATTCTGGATTAGTTACTGAAAAATCAAACTTTTCCCTTTAAAAGTGTGATGTTTCAAGGCACATTTAAATTAATTTTAATATTTACCACATCCTTGCCTTTGAATCTCTGTTTATGTAATATACATGTTCACAGTGCATCACCCTGCACAGAATGTAATCTGTGTTTTATTCAGACTAATATTCCCTATTACCAGTTGAACTATCAACTCCAATGGCTTTGGAGCCTTGCTTTGCTTTCATTAGAGATGCTCAGGGAGCCTCCCAGGTTAAATTTGCTGGTGTTCTAAGTCTCAAATTAGATCCACATCACAGCTGCCGAACAAGCAGAGGCATTTTCAGAGCCAGTACCGTAAGTAACATAGATCTGTAATATGTTGTTAAAAAAACAAAAAAAATTGGAGGCTGTGAGAGTGTCATCACTTTAATGCAATCTCATTGCTTACACATCGCTGCTATTCCTTGCCAAAAAAATAGGTCTTTTGGAGGTTTCCTAAAAAGAGATGTTGCTTCTTGTCTGCTCCACTTCTGATTTTACTGTTTTAAAGGCTTTCCACAATGTCCAATTCTCCCTCCAAACAGCTTTAGAAATAATACTAGACATAATAAAATCTCAGGTTACAAATGCCAAACAAGCTGAAGTTCACACAATCCTACTGGGCCCAGTCAGTACACACTAAAATCTATTGCAATATTTCCATTCACCCAGATGACTATTTCAAAACTTCATAAATTCAGAAGTGAAATATATACTTGCTCTTCATCATTTTCTATTCTCCTGCTACAAAGCTTCAATATCCTGTCAGGAGCAGAAAAAAAATTAGGCAATTTTGGTGACTACTTACAGCTTTCAACAATAGCGTCTTTGGATGCTTAAGAGCAGAATTCCGTCTCACCATCTGTGATCAATTTTAATGGTTCTTAAATACCAAACACAGTTGGAAATATTTCATAAAGTTTGTAAATATTTCAGAAAAACTCATTAATTTCCACAGTGTTTTATTCCATTGTGACTTTGCATTACCTTCAGTAATATTGTTATAAACTGTCTTTCAAAGAGTTGAGAATGTATGTGCAATCTTATTGAAATCTAAGTTGTTCTTCTACCCACGGGCAGAAAAACGGAGTTAACTCAGCAATATGATTACAAGAGCTTTCAAGTTTTCTAGGCCTTTTAATAAGTTTATAATATAGTTTTATAATTATTATATATATTTTATATATATATAAATTAAAATTATAACATAATTTTATAACACCTTATGCCCTGAGCATGTCAGAAAGAAAAGTTTACTTATTTTCATCTCAGTAATGTAGCCAATTAGTGGGTGACACATTAATAAGGAAACACCAAAAGCTTGGACACACAAATCAGACTTTGTTTCCAACAAAACACTGGTGTTTTGTGGTTCTCTTTATATCCAGTGTAATGTCACTGGATATAAAGGCATATTCGAAACGTGGTTCTTCATTGCCTGCTAGAGCTCTTGCAGTGGTGCATTGTTCCAGCAGCTCTAGAGTTCACGACTGAGCTGGTTTTCTTTTATTAAGAATTTGATTGTGACTGTTTTCTTTTGTTTTCATTAGGATCATAAGCAATGGGAAGTACAAGAAATGCTGATTCCTGAACAGCCTTACAACTATAACAACTGATTTCACAACACTGAAGAATTTTAGACAGATATGAAGTCCTAATGCTCACAGCTGATTCTCAGGTAACCTTGTTCCAAGGGCAATAAACACAATTATAGAAGGATATATTAAGAAAGCCTAATGCACTTTTTGCTTGCTCCCTTGCTTCTGGGGACTACCACCAGAAAACAGCTTACACAGATCAATGATTCTGCTCCCAATGGAATGGAAGTGCCATATTTCTTTTCTGCATTTACACTCACGGTGTAAAACACCTGGCCAAATCCACCAGCAAGTCCCAGAGATTTGTACACTCTTTGAGGGCAGCGGGAGAGGAGAGGATACGTGAATCATTTAAATAACATCATTTGGGTGAGAAAATGTTCCATAGCATGAGCAAGGGGTACACAAGACCCTGTTATATAATTTTCTGTCTAACTTGGAAATTATAGTTTGATTTCCTACAATAGGAACAATAAGCTCAGAGATTTACTACTCCCAGAAGACCGAAGGATTTACTACCGAGGTTAAGTTGGGTAGTGTACTGAAAATACAGTAATTATAGTAACAGGTATGAAAATCACAAATTTTCTTGACACATACTGGTTTTTAAGACTTTTTTTAAAGGGAGAGAAAAAATGGATTACAGAAGCTTGGAGGAAGGAGAAAACATAACCATGTCAGGAACCAAACTAAGAAGAATTAAGATGATAACTATGATTTTATGTGGAAAACTGAAGAAAATATGATGAAACGTTTTGTGAGAAAGGGTGACTAAGATTTTCACACTTACGTTTGCAAGCAAAACCCCCACTCAAATTCTCAAGACAAGTCACAGAGTATTAGATAACCAGTAAGTCTAGCTTCTAGTCAGAGCGGGGAAAAAAATGACAAAAGAGATCATTTATAACATTTTCAAAACTGCCAGAGTGATAAAGAATCTTAAGTCCCCCTTACTATATAAAAGATTTTTCCATCAGCTTTAGTGTAAATCAAGTTGAAGTATATGAAGCAAAAACAATTAAAGATAACTTCCTCCTCTGGGGCTCCCAGTGCATCCCAGGCTTGGAATCAACACGCTCCAGTGGAAAGCTCCATGTGAAGTTGCTACTTTATTCAACACTGGTCCCATTATACTGTGTAATAAATAAATACAGATAATTAAATTAATTTATTTCTAGATTCAAATGTACCTGTTCAACTTGAGCTTTGTTTTTAAGACAGCCTTTCAGAACCATCATGCTGAAACCGCGATTTTTGAGCAAAATAATAACCTGCCATGATGGCGAGTACTTATTTTCCAGAAAGTAAAACTAGGAGTTGATATGCACAGAGAGCACAGGTTAGACTAAAGTCTAAAAAAAGCACAATTCTGAATACATTTTGTCTATTTACTCCCACGAGAAGTCAAAACAGAAAATTCTGAACACTAAGAAGAGGAGGAGGTTCATAGTAGTAAATATAAGGTTGTCACTTTCCTAGTGACAGGTTTCACCCCATGTCTTTGTTATTATTTTTATATAAATTGAAATGTTATTCTCTATATAACACAATATAAAATAATAACATCATAATGAAAGCTACACCTGCAAAGGCCAGATATAACTATTCTCCCTAAAAGCAAGTAAATTTATTGGGACCACCAGGTTATTTTTTTCTACCTGAAATTTTTCTTCTACACATTATGTTTTGAGTTGTTGGTTTTTTGTTTGAAAGGCAAATTACTACTGTGCCATGAGGGCTAGGCCTTGACTGCTGACGCAACTCAGCACAGCCTGACTAATCTGAGCTTAAATGATGAAGCTGTCCATGGAACAAGAGGAGGAGGAACAAATTCAGCTGACCAGGGAGGCAAAAGCTCTAACCCTGTTTTTAACTTACAGTAATAGCCTGTGTTTGTTATATTTTAATGTAATAAATGTATTAAATGCTATGGGCTAGTCATAAGGCTGATATTGGCTTCTAACTACCTTCATAATACTCACACCCAATTAGTAGATAGTTACATAGCTGAGGTTACTAAGCAATAAAAGCATAGCAGAGAGCAAGTCAAACACCATCAAACAATGTCATGTCATATTAAATAACAACATTGGAGGTCAGAACGTATACTCCATCTCTGTCCAAAGACAACTTCATTATCACAATGATGTGATTGTGCTTAGTACTTCAGAACCCATTAACAAACTGAAGTTACAGCAGAAGTACCGAAGCGCTATTAGTTGCATGGGAAATGCTGCTTTTACCAGGCGGACACCAGATTCCCAACTGTGGTGAGTTTGGTGCTTACTTGCAGTTAACAAGAGTCTTTCCTGTCCTGTTAAATCCCCCCTACCTATTTTTAGAGCCTCTCACACTTATTCACGCAAGTGCTCATCAATGTGTGAAATTAAAGCATGAATTGATCTGTATGTGAAAGTGAGGTTCACAGAGTTAATTTATGAATAAATTATACTAGGGATGATGAAAACATTCAAGGCAAGGCTGCTGCTGCTACTACTGTATCGAGGGCTGAAACCAGAATGGTTGAAAAGGAAGACTGGCTGGAATTTGCTAAGGTTGGGCAAATATTGGCAAGTTACGGACAGTTAATTGTGTTTTGCTGGGATGGCTAGTATAAAATCAATGTCTTTAAACATGAAAGGCAGGATTGTAGAAGCTGAGGTTTTACTGTTAAAGATGTACAATTTAAACACAATGTTTTAACCTATAGAAATGGCTTACAAATAAACTGCATTTTTCTGCTTAAGTTCTTGAAGTCAAGAGCTCCATGTATAGTTGTAATGTTGTGTGTTAGGAATTGAAGTGCTTTGGCTCCTCAAAAAAAGGCATTCTGGAGTAAATACGTAGTAAATATATCCTCTTAAGTTAGTCTCATGCTCCCAAATAAACTGGATCACTTTCACACAGCTTGAGCTCTAAGAGACTGGGAACAACACATGGAGTCAGGAGTAAAATGAAATGGAAAAAAAAATATCAGGGAGGAATACTGCATCTAAATGCTTCATTAGACTTGAAACCCTCTGGAAACAAGTACTGGGTTTGCATGGCCAGGTTTTGGTCGTGGTGGGGGCTACAGGGGTGGCTTCTGTGAGAAGCTGCTAGAAGCTTCTCCTGTGTCTGACAGAGCCGATGCCGGCCGGCTCCAAGACGGACCCGCCGCTGGCCAAGGCCGAGCCCATCAGTGATGGTGGCAGCGCCTCTGGGGAACAGAGTTAAGAAGGTGAGAAAAAAGCGGGCACAACAACTGCAGACAGAGAGAGGAGTGCGAATATGTGAGAGGAACAACCCTGCAGACACCCAGGCCGGTAAAGAAGGAGGGGCAGGAGGGGCTCCAGGCGCCGGAGCAGAGATTCCGCTGCAGCCCGTGGTGAAGACCATGGCTCCGATTCTTCTGAGCTCTTCTGATCTTTGTCTTACTCTCATGCATCTTTTTCTTTTCTACCCATCTTATTGATCTTCATTCGTTGCTCTTCTTCATCTCATTCATAGCAGTTTTCCTATGCTTCTATAGATTCCAATCTCCATGTTAATGACACCGGTGACTGTCCCTCTCTTTTAATGTTTTAAATCAAAATGGAGCCAAAAGTAGACATGCTATGGAGATTAGTGAGGTTTTTTTATTTTTTTTTTTCCTTCAAGTACATCAGATCTATTTACTCCTGGCTAATAATATTATTTACATATACTTCTAAATTTTCTTCATAAATAAAAGGGAAGAAAGGAAAATACACTAAATTCAGCAAGCACAAGTATAAAGCATCATGTTTCAGTGGGAAGTTTAAAAAAAGTTTTTGGCTGTGCTGAAGGAGTGAATGTTAAAAAGAGACATTTGATAAAAATATCATCACAAGTTTCAAACATCCTACAGGACACATAAGAAGAATCATTCATTCTCAAAAACCTGCAAATTTCCTCAAAATTTCAGTAAGTCCAAGATTAAACTACACTTGCTTATTCAACTATAAAAATTGCATAGCTTTTTAACATTTTTTCAGAGTAAATTTTTAAAATGAAATTAGATGGACTTAAGAAGTCCATCTAATAAAGAAAAATGCAGCTCCATTTCAACAAATTTCTTCCAAATAATACCAGACAGCAGTATTTTGATATTTTGGGAAGATCATGTTTGATTTTGCACTTTGAAAATGAACCTTTTGTTTCACTTAGAAATATATACATAATGGAAATTAGAATATTGGTATAAACTCATAGTTGTTCATTTGTCACAATTTTAATTGATCAGACAACAATTTAATATTTTTTTCTGTTCCAATGTTGAATGGAAACTTTTTTAAAAGTGTGAAATTATGTGCAAAAAAAGACATTCCTATTTCAACAAAGCAGTAATTTACTGGGTGTCAAGGTAATACCTGAGTTGAAGCCTTTTCAAAAAGTCTGGCGTTTTTCAGAGAAAAAAAAAAGGGAGGATATGGTGTCAAGGAGTGCAACTAGGAAAGGATGAAATTAATGAAATCTTACGAAAAATAAAAAAAGAAAGAATATGACAGGAAAAAACAAGGCATGAGAAGGTATTTTGTATCACAACTTTCAGTGTGATTAATGAAGCTTGGTACACTGGTGCACTGAAAACAGAAGACTTCTACTTTATGTCATATTGTCTGGTCTGGTGAATTTGGAGACTGATTTTTAACATATCTGATAGTTCTCTCTAATTTTTTTTTTTTTTAATCTGAAAGGACACAGACACTTACCTTCCATTCTGCTAGGACTACAGCTGTTGTACCTTTTACCTTTGAAAGGAAATAACGTGCTGTAAGTTTATTTAAAAGGGAGCAGGTTTCTAGACATAAAAATGGAAATGAGATCAGCTCTGTGTCAGTTGTACATACTTTACATTTTAAAAGACTGTAATTCTTTGTGTATTATTGTCATTTCATGTATCAAAGTACAACTTGGTGCACAATTAAATCATACAGAAAATACATTAAAAGCTCTAATGCTGCCTTGTACGGCTTGTGAAATAATGAACATGTTCTGCTTACAGCCTCGGCCATTATAATGTTATTACACAGTCATTAAATTGAAGCTGTTATTCCATTGCTAAAACAACTGATCAATATCCATTACCATTCAGTGATGGTTGGAGCCAAAATGAGATTATATTGCAAATGAGCCGCAGACAAGGTAATGATCCCTCCACTTTGATATATTTAAAGGCATTCCTTAAAGCAGATAATTTCCTTAAGAGGGAGTACAACTTTTCTATGAAGTCTCCAATCTGGGCAAATAAAAATGCGCTTTAGTTATAAAGAGCCTTATGTAATATGGTTTATAATGAAATAATAGTGTCCTAGGCAAAAACAGCCTAGCAGATAACCTCTGCTAGATCAATGAAATGGTTTCTAGATTCTACCTATTGAGTTTTACATGTTCTGTATTTATAAATGCTGTGTTACATTGAGCCTGTGCCTTACCAAAGAAATGAATCAATTGATATTGGCTAGAAGTCATAGCGTCTCTTAATGAGGTAAATTTTAGAGCTTGTCTAAAAATAAGTAAATAAAGAAAGGAGACGTGTCCTTAGAAGGATCCTTGTGTCTCTTTCCTGTAAGACCCATGATAATCTTATTCTTCCCCTTACTATCATTTACAAAGTCTGGTTGAACCTCTTCCAGGCTGTGCTTGAGTGTTTCCTTCAAGGCCCTCTCAGTCACTGACTTGAGGGATCTAGTTTTTTTCTATCATCTCTGCTGTCTCCAGCTCATTAGCATACCTGGGTGTTTATTATTTATTGAGGCTTTTTCTTTTATGTTAACCAGATATCCTCACAAGACAGATGTCCTTACACCCAGGTATCCACATCTCCCTTACATTCCACATGTCCTTAACAACATGTAGAACACAACAGGTTTTCCAATTGCTCCACCTTGCATCTCTTTTCATCTGGTCCTATAGCTTCCCTATTGGAGCAAAAGGTTTCACAAATTTCACAAACACATTAAACAGATTTGGACAATTTACAACTACAATATATAGCATAGTAATATATTGATATAGTAATACAGCATAACTTTCTACGATATCTCAAGTTAATTTTCCCTTTCCCACTTGTCTTTTTTCCACATTTGCCAGATTTAATTCAAATTTTTCCCAAAGTGTCTGTTGTTTTATCATACATGGACAAAGTGCTCAGCTTCTTCCAAATAGCCCTTTTGGAACTAGAACTTCTATTTCTTTTTCTTTTGAACTCAGTCTTCCATGATTTTGAATATACTTCTAGAATATTAATAACACTGTAGCTCTCATTAATGCAGACCAGCTAAAAAAGATATAGTTTTACTTTTGACACTATAATGACTATTTGGAAGGAAAAATTACCAGTAATTATGATAGGTTTACATAGACATGTATATACTAAGTATAAGCAGTATAAATATATAATAAAATAAATCTATGGCAGAAAGAATTTTGCCAATACTAAGGTAAAAGTATTGGAAGTCTAATATCTCCTTTCCACACCTATACTCAATATTCCTGTGAGTTTTACCTTCTGTGATACTGTTCAATCTGAGCTCTGCAGCAAGGGTCTTGAGGAACTTGCTGAATAATAGAGGCAAAGAAGCTGAACACCTCCATGGATATAAATTAGGCTAATCTCTTTGTAATCTTACATGCCCATTAAAAAAAGCAGCTGCTTTTTAACTCTCTACAAAATAGACACATCTCTGTCAGAGCTATTCAGCAGAAAAAACAGGTTGGATATAGGCTGGGTACTGATGGTAATCTTTGCCATTGCTCTCTTCTTTCTTATGCAATGCTAAGGACTCTTGCCATTTCTGCAAAAGTCTTGTTTCTAGCTCAGTTCTTTGAACAGGTCATCCTCAGCTTATCCCTCTGGCTGCTGCTTCTGTGCTTCTCAAAAGCTTTTCCCTCTTACCAACCCTAACTGATGTCTCCATTTAGCAAGTACAACTTGGTTTTCCCCACCATTGCCTCCGAGTCTCGAAAGGACTTTGCAAGAATAACCACTTCCTCCTTTTAGCGTGAAACCTTCAATGAAGGCATTACTAGACAGGCAGCTGGCGTCCTGTGACCACTGTGCATGTAATACCAAGCCTCACTGCTTCCTCCGCTGCCTGCCTGCCCATCTCCGTTTCACCTTGTCGTGTACCGTGTTTGTGATGCCGCTGCACAAGTGTCAAGCTGCCTGGCTTGGCCACTGCCACCATCATTCTGGAGGCGTTCAAAGCACGTGTAGACGTGGCACTTCAGGACATGGTTTAGTGGGCATGGTGGTGTTGGGTTGACGGTTGGACTTGATGATCCTGGAGGTCTTTTCCAACCTTAATGGTTCTGTGATTCTGTGATCACCGTTGCGCTGCAGACTGCAGTGGAGGCAGCATGAGGCCATGTCGGGAACGGACCGGGGCAGCCACAGTGCACGCTAAGGTGATTTCACTGCTGTTGTCACCCACCCTGGAGACGGTAAAGTGTTACAGTCCCACCTCTCAATGCTCTCTAAACATATTCTCGGTTATAAGTTCCTCATCAGAACTGTGTATGGCAGCAGGAACGATTGGATCATAGTCCATGGTTACTCTGAGGCATGATAATAATATCAGCAATAAATAATAAACAGCAGCAATAACCTTGCATCATCTGACAGCTCAAAGGCATATTTAATGCAAAAATAAATAAATCATTGTTACGAAGAGACTCTTACAGCCCCTTCTATACTACTATATTCTGCTTCATTTAATGTAAAGTACATATCGCAGCTTGACAGCCCTGACAGCAGAACTGTCAGAATATTTAGTGGAATTGTATGATTTTCTTTCTCTGACAAAACTGAGAACTGACTTGTCTTGGCAAATCTGTAACAAGGTTTTGAATGTTGACAGAAGAAGGGCACACTGGGGAGAAGCACAGGTCATAAAAGCTGTTTAACCTAACGAATATTATAATTCTTATTGGGTTTTGTCTTGTTGATTACTTTTTTTCTTACACAGTTATTTGTAGGCAGTCTTCTAGTCTTAGTTTATGTATTCTATATGAATACATTAATCACATCTTAGCTTTCTGACATCTGCGGGTTGGCGCTGGTAGCAAAACTAGACGCTCCTATTTTTAACAACTGTTTGATCAATAATGTATTGCAGATGCACAGCCCATAGTACGTCGTTACGAACATACAAATGGGATGCCTTCCTACTGCACACGCTCTGCAGTAGCTCGCTTTGCAGTGCCTAACACTATTCTACCCGAATAGAGGCCAATGAAAATCTTGCTGTTTAATTGCAGGTCCATTAGAACAACACCAAAGGTTAAGTTATTGCAATTACAGACATTTAAGTGGGCAAGGCCTGAACAGAAGAAAGGAAGTGGGATGCTATTTTTATTGCATGAAAAAAAGAATTTACTGGAGTCATAAGGACACTTCTGTTGTTATTTCAGAGCAGCTTTCTCATTGGCTTTGGCTGAATACAACAAAAACATGTAGAAAAAAGAATTTTAAAAGATTGAAGAGAAAGAATACCTTAATTCCCTTTTACTTACACCTGCCTCATCAAGACTAACTGCACTGAAGGAAATGTGTAGGTGCACTGATTCTGGTGGATTTATTCTCTTTTACAACAAGAATGCCAATGGAACAGAATCAGATTTTGTCCTTATCATTTCATCAAGTTCAGTGGGTACAAATAAAAATAATTGCCAGTGTAATGCAATGTAATATAGACAGCAGGCCTATTTAGATTTGATGTTATTACAATACAAAATGAAAATTCTTGTACTCTATTCGACAATAATGATTAGCTGTAGCCAAAAAAATGCCTCAACTTATAAGAATGGCTTAAATAACCCTAAAATAGATACATATTAATAAGAATGTTTTCTCTTTCATAAATAAAAAATTTAAATGCATTTTTCTACCCAAAGTAGTAAGGTTGATCCAAGGAATAACCTGGCTTTGTCATTACTTTGAGAGTTTAAATCAGTATTAGAAGTCTTTCCGATGATATTAATCTGTAACTTCCTAAGCTGGATGCAAGAACTGCTTGGTAAAATTCTACTGCTTTGGTTAGACAGAAAGATGTAACTGTCTCTTTTAGCTTTAAAAGCTAATAATATTACCTTTCATGACATTTACACACATAAGCAGCACAGTCAACTCACTTTGTCAAGATAAATGATGTTAAAATAGAAATGATATAATTTCAATTCTTTCAGAAGCTGGGCAGAAAGCAGTTAACATACTAAACTGAACCTTTTGCTGTCATTTTTAATTTCTAAAGTGTTTTTTTTTCATTCAGTCAATTTTGTTATGTTTATTTTATGAACTATCTTGCATGACTTCCATTGTCTTCATAAATTTTCAGCCATTTCATCAGAACTTCACATAATCTGTTTTACTCAACAGATGGTAACTGAATGGCCAATGGCTATTCTGGTATTTGAGAATAATTTGGAAGATAATTGTTTTCTGATGATATTCAGATATTTTAAAGTACACTTGGTTATCGGATGTGTTTTATGAACTCAAAAAATTACACAGTTAAGGCTGGTCACCTTTCTCAGGAAAGTCAATACATTAACTGCCAATATCAGTTATATTCCCTTTAACATGTTCCTTTCAGAACCTTGAGTCACTCAATTTCTATTACAACAATTACACATTCTCCATTGAGGTATGTAGAGCTTTTTCTACTATATACGAGCAAATTTTCATTGCCAATATCATCCTATAGACAGAACACGTAAATAAAGTTTAATGCCTGGCTGTTAATCATAACTCCATCATATTAAACTTTAAATCTTTTAATACTGGTTTCATATATTTCCTGGTAAAATTATGTAAATTTATCTTTTGTTGTTTAATCCTGCTGTTTTCCTAAAAGGCCTTTTTATATGCTTAACAGTAGAAATGATAGCTACATAGTGTTTTATATCTCTGCATCACTTTAGTTTATAAAGTGAAAAAAGAAGACAAACTGTACCAATTCATCTGAGTCTTCTTGCCTTCTGAGCGCATCACTGATGTGTGTAGTGTTGTCTGTGGGATAACATCAAGTGATTGATGCTACTTTTTTCCTACCTAAATGCTGTGTTATAAGTGGTTAGAATAAAATTAGTTTTTCTAAAGGAGTTTACTGGAGTATGAACATCATGGGGAGGGTATGAACACAGCTTTTCAATGGTCCAATCCTGCTCCAGCTGAAGTAATTGAAAAATGTCTATTAATTTGCAGAGAGGCAAGTTTAGGTCACAAGAAATTCAGGATAGAAAGTCATACAGCATGAAGGTACAGTAGCTGGATTCTAGTATCATTTATACCAACTTTTTACAGGTATAAGTCTGTCAACCTCACTGGAGCTGCTCCCAATTTACATTGGTATATAAAAACAGAATTGGGCCCACCAAGATTAAGACTAAGATTTAAAAGAAGCATATAGAGCTTTACTTGATTCAGTAATTCTTGGTCATCAAAATAAACAGTCTAATTTCTACAGGATTACTTATATAGAATAACAGATACAAAGCTCAATCCAAAGCAGTAGGAGTCTACAGGTTTTTCAGCATCATTGATTTAATCATAGTGGAAGATCACGTCATGGTTTTATGCATCCATATATACATTTGACATGTCTCTGAGGAGTTGGATGTTTATTACTTTGACCCTAAGTAAAAGGGGAAAAAATGCTTCCTTTTCTCTTAGGAGCTTGATCCTCTATAGCACCGAGAGCATTGTGGAAATGTCAAGGGCTTTGAATTGCCATTAAAGTCAGAAGCTTGAAAGGTTGAGTCATTTATTTTATAGCAATTAATAACCTGAGAAATTAAGTCACTAATATACCATACATCTTAATTAGAAGCCACATCTTCACTTCAATTTAATTACTTTCCTCTACCACGTCTTCTCTTCAGTTTAATTACTTTCCTTTGCAGCTTGCATAACAAAGGTGCAGATTCTATGTAAGATTTACAATTAATTCAATTGCTGTTTTGTTGTTTGCTTATGTGAAACCTGATGAGAAGAAAGATGAACACTAAGTGATCTATTTTTACTCACCAGTAGGCAGGCACAATTCTCACTGATATTGGAAGACACATCACATAGAATACTCCCCCGTGCTTTTAGGAAACCGTGTATTTTAGATGGCTAGCTCTTTTTAATTTATTCTTTCATTCCTTTAACTTTTGTCATAGTTTATCTTACCGCATGTCCAATTATAATTATATGTTCAGTACAGTGAAACAAATAGAACAGAAAGGGCTTCCTTTAAATAAAAATTTCAAAGCAAGTCATGGATTAAAACATACCTCTCAACTTTTTTGGGAAAAAAACAAACAAAAACTGAACCAAAAAACACCCAGCAACCTCTTCCCCTGGCGTATTCTAATTAGTTTATGAAATTAATTTAGCTTTTCAGGCTTTGCATAAAATTGTTCACTTTTTTCACTAACTCAATGCTACACATCTAACTACCACACTGACTTTAGTCCTCTTTCATGCATGTCTTACCTCACATACCTAATTCTATCTTTACCAATCTGCTATTCAGATTACATAAACCAGCCTGCGCACAGACATTTTGAACACGGTATCATCTCAGCTGTGCATCTGGTCCACCAGAATATGTGGTCAGATTCCTCATGAACCCAATTCTTTGAATTTATAAGAAATAAGAGACAGCGAGCCAATCTTTCTCTGCTTTTAGGCAGGGAAAGATCTGTGCATAGACACTGACTTTGCTGTCAAAGGATCGGGCACCAGGATTTTCAGCCCCTCTAGTGCATGTGAACGTTGCCTCTGACATGATAGACCTCTCTTCTGCCCCGCTGATTAGCCTAGATAAAGGCCTACACCCGTTTAGTGTTGGCACTGTCCCCAACCAGCATGTCGTCCCCAGTACTTGAATGTCTCTTTCACATGGGTTGGCCTTTCCCATACTGCATGGCCTTTTTTTTATGGTCACAGCATGACCCTTTATTCACAGGCATCATTTTTCTCCCTCTGCTTGTTCCACATGCCAGTGGTTTGGTTTTAGGGCTTCAGAGAATCTTGGAAACTGTCAAGTTTCATCATAATCTCAACCTGAAGAGATCTCAGCCACCTCCTAGCCTAAGGCGTTTAGGTGCCTCTCCCTTCCTGTTAGCCTAGTTCCTCAGTGCTCGAGCGAGAAATTGTAACCTCTCCATTCCACAGAAGGCAAAGGGGGACATAGAAAGCCTGCATCCAAAAAAAGGCCCATCCCTTAAACTTCAGATGCATCCTTCATGCAGTTTTCCCATTGGCAAGCTCCGGCGCTCACTGCTCAGAGTCCTGGTTTCAGTAGGCTCTGGGCTGCCATATTTTTTCTGTATTTTGCAAGAGGAAAACGAGGTCCTGAAATCAGAGCCAGGTATCCTGCTTCTAGGTGCCAACTTGACACATCTAAGTTTGGAAACGTGTTGCTGTAGGATGTTGTGGAACTAAACATATAAATGGGTTAATGGGCAGTCTTAGAGAATGGATGCATGGTCGCCTATTAAACATAATGATCCTTCACTTAGGTCAGGAAATCCCCCAGCTGCTGACTCTCGGTTGTGGGAGGGGTTTGTGAGGATACGGATGCTCTGTTTTCTGCACTGTTTCCTGAGGCATCTGTTACTAATCACTTTCCAATAGAGGTCATTGGACTGGATGGGTTTTGTTGTGAACCTGTAGGGCTGTTCATACATAGTTTAGATGTTTAGACTAAGATATGTCTTGACTTAAGATACTTGGGATGCCAGAATAAATTCAAACGAAGTAATAATCATAGATGTCTAAAAGGAGAATAATCAGCACAGGGGATATTAATTTTAATATAAATTTAATTTATCCTCGAACAAAGGGCACAATTAATAGAAATTAATTTTTTAGATAACAAGGTTTCTTCAGGACTTAATATAATCTTCTTTGTCTCTGTGAACTAAAAGCTTCAGTTAGTTGTACCAGAAAACTACAATAATGGCAACTGAAGATAAACATATGCACATACATATGTGTGTGTGGATTTCTGCAGATTTTAACTGTGAAAATATTAAGACATGAAGTGTTGATGTTAAGGATTTACTAGTAAGGACCAAAAAAACAAAAAGAGAGAAGAAAATACTCTTTAAACAGTGGCTTTAATTTTTTTTTTACAATATTAGGAATTCTGTAAGTACGCTGAGCCAATTTTGTCCCATGAATCTTCCTAGAGCTGGTGGATTTTTGTTTCCTCTGATTTGTTGTGTGGAAACCCGATAAGGTAAATCTACCCTCATAAGCCTCTGAAGACAGTTTCTTGACATTTTAACAGCCCCAATTCATACCAGATTACCATTGTTGTAATGTCAGAGCCATTCCAAAAATGAAGGTATTCCCAGTAGCCATTGCTCACAAATGCTAGGCCACTGGTTTTTAAATAAATATGTTGTAGGAATAGGGATCAGGGAGTGTTCTTTTGATGGTTCACCTCTTGAGTTTCAGACTCCTCGATTTGTTCAAGCTAGTGAAATAAGTGGAAAAAAAGTCCCTAGATTCACAAAAATACGTGCTTTGTTTTTCAAAAACCTATTTAGTGGAGAGTCCTCCCTAGGAATATTTCTAAATCACTTTTGGCAGGGTAGACACAGACCCCCAGAAAGTAACAGGGTTGTAATAACCCTTTACCTGCCTACAAGGAATGGTTATACATTATTAAGTAAGCTTTCACCACCTGGTTGAGAGCACTTCTCTTCCAGCTCCCAAAAAGGTCTTTCTCTTTGCCTTTTCAGCAGGCAGGTGAGGGCATGGGAGCGAGGAGGTCCAAGCACATAGGTAGGCACATGGGAGTCATCCAAGGGGAGAATGGCACAAAAAAGAGAGGGAATCTAGGAGTCCTGACATCAAACAGTAGGACTGTGAATGAGTAAGGCATATGACTGCCCAAAACAGAAGGATATGTATATTTTTTTAATACATATATATTTCTCATTCAAATTTATTCACCCATGTCTTTCTTGGACTAGCTCTAAAACAGGATTTGCAAGCTTCACTCCCAGAAAACTCAGAAAAGTGGCATTATACTATCTGCAGGGGGTGTGCAGAAGTCTCCCTAGATGACAAGACAGTGTCCTGAAGAGGTCCACTGAGAGCATGTCGGTCTACTGATCAGCCAAAGCCCAAAACTGTCCTTCAAAGCAGGTCTCAGCAGAATTCTTATGGAAGACCTCTCTCTCACTCATGGTAGGGTGTGGCCAATTATAACATGATAATTTATTCCTCAGAATATCTTGTGCCCTTCTTGGGTCCAATAGGTTCAAAATGGCACATTGTTGCCATCAAGAGCTCTTGACTCAAGCAGATCACCATACCTGAACATGCCTCTTGTTCTTTGCTGCCCCTATATTTCCTAGGAAAAACCTGAAGTAATAAAGCCGGTTCATTTTGCAACGCAACATCCCCCTCCTGAAATCCTGCTGTCCCTCGTACACCCCTGCCAGCCTCTGTGCTGGTACTGGTTCCTCAGTTACACACACGTATAGTAGCAGAAGAGTAATAGAGTGTATCATCTCTGCATGTCAGCTTCGATAAATATAACGAGGAAGGTTTTTCTCTCGGTTCAGAGCTGGTGAGCATTCAGAAAATGCCACAGGTGAGAACACATCCCCTTGTCCCTTCTTCTGTTTGGACGCTTGTGAGAGAGCAAGGCTTGCTCTTTATTGCTCACCCGGGCAGAGCACGAAGGCCGGTGGTAGCTTGACAGTAATATCCCACACCCCATGCCTAGAGCAGTCCTGCCAATTGGAAGAACTTCCGATTCAAACAGTCCAGCATCTCCAATCCGAGTAGCAGTGAGCTGCACTCCACTGGGTACCTGGAAATTAAGAGTGCCCCGTCCTTCCTATAGGCTGCGGTAGTATCTCCCGTGAAAAGTCGCTCACCGCGTGGGAGCTGAGAGCAGCCCCTCGGGTGTCAGCACAGATCTGGCTGACTTGGCCCCTAGTTGTCTCTGAATACCTTTAGGCCTTGGAAATGCTCTTCTTTGTTTAGAGCATCTTTTCGTGTCTGGTTCAGCCTATTAGGTTCTTCTTGGGTCTTATTTTTTGGACGGTTACAGTCCATTACCCTAAATGTTCTGTGGCCAAAACATTTATTTTAAAACAATTTTTTACCAGTACATTAAATTCTGCACCAAGGAACCCGGGTTTTTGGAAATGGTTTAGTTTCTGTTATTCCTTCTGAAGACATTAAAAACAATAAATGGAGACACAGCAACCAGGATAAATTTGGGAGATAATGAAAAGCAGTCAGAGATGTATATACAGTACATTTCAAGCATTTTTACAAAAGTTATAAAACAAATGTTATTCTCAGAGGGTCCTCTGCTGCTATCCTGTCAGAGGGCAGGTGAGTGTACACGTGCATGATGGAGGGAGTGGGGAAGGTGGGAAAAAGACAGGTATTTCTAGGAGCCACAGTTCCATCTCAGGAGCTCTCCTCAAAAACAGATTTTCATTAAAAATTACAAAAATTCAGGCATAATGAACATTTGCTCAAAAAATCAGAACTTTTTAATATAGTGCCCTGAATGTGACACCATTCCTAAGAAAAAACAGTATGTATCCAGGTAAGACTTTCGAAGGTGTTTGTATATTTTTTAAATGCGAGGTGTAACTGAAGATTCTTAACATTGCAAGGACTGACCTTGAAACTTTTAACAACGTTCTTCCAGTATAACCAGTTTGGTGAATAAGATAATAGATGAATTTTGTGGTATGTCCTTAATAGGCTTCTGGACCAGAATTTTAAACTTATATTTTAATTTGTTATTACTTATTTACAATATACTTGCTTTTACTAAAGGCTACACCCAGAAGTCTCAAGCGAATTGGTTGCATAAGAAAGAGTATTTTTAACACAAACCACCATGTCAATCTTCTTCCAATATTATTGTTGCATTTCCCACTTACTTTCCTTTTCTTCAGGCAAGAGTTAGGTACAGCATTATATAGACCAAATAACTTTTATACCAGCAAAATATGCAATGAAAAGCTTCACAAGAGATCTTTCACAGAGAAATCCTTTTATGCTTAAATGCAAGGTCCATATTAGAAAAGTGGTCCTTATTAGAAAAATTATGATATTTGAGTTAAATTTATATTTAACAATTGTTCAACAGCTGCTGAAACAGGAGAGCTCTCAACAGTAACAATAAAGAATAACAATAGAATAATATAATAGAATATTATAGATGATATAATCTAGAATTCAATCAGCGTTGTACCTTGACACAAATAAGTTTCATCTTGTTTTATCTGCTTTAATTTTACTGTCTTCATGTTATTTATCTTTACCTTAACAGCTTGACTTAAAAGATGTTATTTTGAATTTTCTTCTGTGGCTTTAAACTTGAATAGATGGAGTTGGTTTCTTCTACTGACAGATCATGAAACAGAAACTTTTTTGCTGTTGGCTCATAATCAGCTCGTTTTGAGAACGTATCCATGATGAAACCATTACATCTTGATCCCATAAGGAAAGGAAGATAGGCAGTTTCTAGTTTTGGCTCCCAAGCATGAAAGTTTTACATTGAAAAAGTTTGAAGCATTAAGCATTACATATATGTTGTGGTATTCCCTGCCCCCCCCCCTTTTTTTTTTTGTTGTAATGCTCATCTGTGATAATTTTATTTAGGTTAACTAAAGTGAAGCTTTTACCTGCAGTACTTTCTTAAGCTCAATCTTCATAATGCACTCTAGGCTCTGGATAAGTAAGGATTTTATTTTAATCTTATATAAAGTGGCTTCCTAGGAAAAAGAAAAGAAAATAATGAAAAGAATACAAGGGCTTCTCAAGGTTTGCAGAAATGCTTGGGCTTTAAGTGTTCAGCGATGCTATCTAAGCGCCTTTCTGACATCTTAAGCAAATGATTTATGGAAGGTGGGGGAAGAAACTCTTATGGCAAAACACAGAACACCCAGGTCTGTAATTGCTTGTTGCCTACAGAATGCCTGCTTGTTTGTTGCTGCATTGTTTCATAAAAATAATTTATTTTACAGTGATATTAAATTGTTATATCACAATTCTTTATTTTCAGTTTAAGTTTTTTACAGTATATAAAGAAGACAACATTTCACAGTTTCTGCAAATGGAGAATCAAGAAAATCAAGAAAACTACAATTTCTCAAATCTAAATGTATTTAAGTATCTGATGTTGGAACTATCTGACAACAGTGCAGATGCTTATTATGTGCAGTAGGATGCTTAAAGTTGAGTTTTTCTTCTATCATAGTGAATGGAAAATTTTAGATAATATTCAGTATTATCAGCTCAGAGCCAGCTGAGGTGAAAGAAATCGTTTCTTGTGCATCTCTGAGAAATAATAGATTATGATCAAATGCTTCTTATGAAATAAGCTCTGTCCTAGGACAGGAGGAAGAGAAGGTTTGCACACAAGATGCAGAATTTCAAACAGCTAAAGCAATCAAAGCGAGGTCAGTTCCTGAAGATGCCCAGTTTCAGTAGCTGACTTTTCAAATCGCGCGTAGATGGAAATTAATAGAGCTAATGGAGGCCTGGTTGCAGCATTAGTTTTGAAGACCTAGCTAATTTCCTAGCTAATTGGAGTCACCAGTACCAAAGCAGATCCACTGTACTAATGATTCCATTATTGTGTTTTCCGAGTATACCTGGAGGTGTGAGTCCTAGAGAGAAAATAAGAGCTCAAATACTGTCATATCAAATCAAGACACCAGTTTCTATCAGCCTTAATAAGAAGAGAATTAATAAAGAGAGAAATTCAGCTATTTTTTTGTTGCAAATCGTTGCCAAAGTAGAAGCTGGGGTTCTCCAATCTAAAGCTGTTGTTATTTTCCCAGTATTTGTTACCTAAATCAGCCAAGTCTCATTAGAAGGCAAAGATGTTGTCTAAAACTTACTAAAGTTACTGTGCATGTCTCCACTGATTTAAACTGGATAAAAGAAAATTAAAAGTATTTGGCTAAATTTGTAATTTGAAAAGGATAGAACATTAATCCTGGGATCTCTGTGTCACATATGATGGCTAGGGGTCAGATTTCGTTCCTAAAGTTCTTAGTTTAAAACTTTAGTCTACCACTTGCTTTTGGTAAATTGCCTTTACAAAGAATTTTTTTTTCTTGTTTTCTTGTTTTGTTCATTGTTCATTCATTCCATCAGAAGCGATAATAGAGTTTGCTTAGTCTCATTATTGAAGTTGGTGCTGGTTTAATAACCTTTCTCATAATTCTTCCTCCGTCTTTTCCTTACAGTACAGAAAACAAATTTGCAAAGAAAATGCCCCATTAATCAGATTGATTCTAAGTCACTAATGACTGTTAATTACAAAGCAAGAATAAATAAATGTACCCCCTCGACTATTCTGTTTCCTTCTAGAGATGTCCTTACAGGCTTTTGAAAGTTAGATAATTTCTAACATAAATATATTCCCTCTCATCAGAAATATAATTCGATTTTAATGTAATATAATATGATTCGAGACCAAAGTCCCTATAAAACAATAACTTGATTTTACCACGATAAATGGTTTGTGTTTCTGCTGTATCCATATTCTATTTCTTTTATTCTGAATGTAATATGGCACAAGCTAGATGATCGTTCCCTGAAACACAAATTGTTATTTCAGTCGGAGAGTCCACTTGTCCTATACATCAAAATATTAAAACCTTTTAATTACTTGATGGAATTAGGCACCTTCCTTTCCCCAGCACTTCCTGAATGCAACAACATAAAATCGTTACTTCAGAACAATGTTTCATATAACGTTATTAGAAAACTGTCAAAGAAATAACGACATGTAATTTTGATAATGGTAAAATTGACAAGTAAGAGATTACCAAATTCAGACATTATTGCTAAAAAAGGGGAAAACAATAACTTCCACACAAATATCTTAGGTAGCTGCCTATCTATTAGAGTCCCCGTTGTAATGAAAACACAAGAAGACTCGTTGTCAAAATACTTGTTAACTTCAGTGTGTCAGGATGGGCTCAGAGGAAACGGAATTCTTAACCCTTCTTTTAAGAAACGGATAACAAATTCACATTAGTAGGCTCTTTACAGGTCTTCATTCACATGCCCACAGTCTAACTTCAACTCAAAGATTAGAATTTTACTATCAGTCACTTGAGTGGGAATGGTCCCCAATCCTTATCAGAGATTTCTAATACTACACTTTTCAATCTTGCCTTACTTAAGAGTAAGTAAGAAAAAGAAAAGTAGATAACTTCTGACTGCAGGTTACTGCTGTGAATGGAAAAAGCATTACTTAATGCTATGAAGTATGCAAGTTTTTTAATATGATGGATGGCAAAGAAGTAGTTGTTTAATGAGAGATAACTAGTTTTCTGAAAAGTAAAATAAAAAAAATGCTATAGGCTTCTGCATCAACAAATACAAAAAACATGCCTGGATTTAGAAAAAAATCTGCCCTTTTCATTTAAAATCATGGAAAAGAAAGCTGACAGAACATATGATGTGGGAGGAAAAGTTATTGACTGTGAGATGCAGATCACACAGGGAGGGAGATGAAAGAAAAATTAAATGGAGAATTTTCCTTGATAGATTTGGTTGTTGTCTACATTTTATATATGCATAAATTAATCGTGTGTGAAAAGAAGTGGTAGTCTGAATTGCACATCCCTGTTAGAGTGATTTGTTATCTTTTGTTTTAAAATATGGCTTACTCCTAAGGATATATTTCAAAGATTATTCAATCAAAGTTTAGTTAATGCATGATGGCAACTGTAAATAGAGGAAAAGAGGAACAGAGAATTATAATTAAAGTAGTTTGAAAAGATGCAAAGTTCAAAATAAATAAATAATGATAACCTTAGAGGGGGAATGGAGCGTGTGTGGTGTTTATTTAGACGAGCACGTCTGTTGTAAGGACTGATGTGAGCACTGAACAGGAGGGAACTCCAGTATGTGGCAGTGAGACAGACAAGAAATTGTGGGCAACAGGAACCGAATTTAATTGCAGTAGAGGTAACTGGAATCACACTGATCGTCAGCGTGTGACAGGAGACGGGACCAGCTCCATGGAGGATGAAACCTCCATGTCTTTGAACTCTAAAGGGTGAGTCCTACATTATTTCACATACTGCATCCCAGTCTAAACTAAAAAGGAAGAAGTTGATGGGAAAGTAGAAGGGAAGTAGAAGCCACAAGTCGCACCAGCAACTGTTTCTATAGGCAATTATATATATTTGCATTAAAACAATCCCCAAGATATATCCTTTCTGGGCAGCATGAAAGAAAACATCTGTTGCAAAGAGCGCAGAGGCTTTGCATTCAGAAGATGTTCAATCTTTTATGTGCAATTTGGTCTTTTATGCATATTATGAGACATTTATAGTGGTGCCTCACATGAACTGTGTCTCCCTTGTGGAATCTCACATTGGGGCAGGTTAGTGGAAGCCAGTAGCCATTACAGTGGTAATTTGAGCTGGGGCAAAGTAATGGCACCACATTATGAACCAATAATGGGATACTAATGTTTGTAGTACGCTCTTGCAGTGCATAATAATGAAAGGGAAGCATAAATTTAAAATCAGTCCTTAATTGGGTGGATGACTTTCTGATTCTGACAAACACTGAAACTTGCCCAGAACTTCAGCGCTGACTCACAGTGTTTGCAGTGTTTCTGCCTTACGATGCACAAGTCCCTACCAAGCCGTATTTCAGGGCCCGTTTGCTTTAGCTTTTATTGAGTAAAGCCACCTGAGCCTCTGAGTAGCTTTTCAAATCCCTTAGATTTGCATACAGTTTTATTCCTGTAGCGCAAGTGATTTTACGCCATTTGGCAGCACCCGCTGCCGCGGTGAACACATGTCACGATTTCAGCAGAATGAGAACGGCAACTGAAAGGGAAAAGGCTGGCATTTTGGGAGCAGTTGGCTTACGTTCAATCACGGTGAGGAAAGAGACACTTAGCTGATGGAAATAATTTCAGCAAATATCCTCTAATGTTTCAGGTGGCAAAGGCTGCGAACCTTCCCTGCGCGGGTCATGGCTGGCGAGAGGACACCTTGCGTCAGGAGGGCAGTGATTAAAGAAACCTGTTGAGTTAGATCCAGTGGGAATGGCACCCCCAGGGAATGCTGTGGAGGCAGCTCTTTTCGTCTCCTGGAAGGCCTGAATATCATGTGTTAGTCATAAGTAGAGGAGGAATTGATAAAATAAACAAACATATGGCATGATTAAGTCTGCCACGGTACTTACACACTGGCCCAAATTCTCTTCTGCTGCACCATGGCATCAGTCAGAGTTTATAGTCATGTAAATGGAGAGTGAAGTTGGGCTCCTCAAAGCTAAAGGGCAGAACCTCTTTTTTATTTATATATTTGTGGTTCTGTTTTAATAAACTTATTTTTATTTAGGAACTTCTTTTTAAGAACAATGTGTAAGATTTCTGCGTGTGCCCTCAGGCTGAGCTGTACCAGCTTCATAGTCCATTAATCTAAATACCCCTGACATTTTTGCTAATTTTATAGATGTGCTGTAAGGGTTACGGAACTCCATTATGTATCTAGGAAACACATTAAAGTCTGAACAGCACAGATACTGGATATAGGGCATGTTCATCAGTCCATGTCTTCAAACATCTGTGAAAGTTGACAGAGTGCTTGCCAGGCACTCACAGCACGAAGGAGACGGGAGTTAAGTGAGGTAGGAAAACAGAGCAGCAGAAAGAAAACTGCCCACTCAGCATCTCCTGCTTTAAATGCTTATATTGGGAACTCCTTCGTTCAAAATATTATTGGACGTTTTCCTGCTGACGCCTTTGGGTCTTCCTAGAAATGAATGGAAACAGATTTAAAATGGTAATCTTCATGGGCCAGGAATTATTATATAAATTATTTGTATTTTCCTCTAGAGATGCATTTTCTTCCTCTCAGAATATATGTTTATTATCAATCCCTCCTCAGTCTGTTATTTACTGTCTGCTCACAGGTCAGGTTAACCAATTAAATTTTTTAATGTCCAATCATGATTTCAGGTCATTTAATTTAGGACAATTAAGTAAGTTGCTAGAATTTTCATCACATTCCAGGTCAATTCATTAAGTTTTAGAATTCTTCTGAAGTTTAAATTTAACACTTTTCTGCTAAATTACAACTCTAATTAATTATCTTCTATGCTACGCATCAAAAGGACTCTACTCCTATCTTAACCTGCTAATAAATGGTAGTGTTTGTGAAGAGGCATGTGCCAGATTCTCATTTGCACTAAAGCTCTTCGCTAGAAATGACAGAAAAAGAGGCCTAATAGGGGTGTAAGACACTTTGTCTCCAATTTTAAAGATCTCTCTCTACTGATATAATGGACAGTTACTTTGACAGTGTCTAGGTAAAGGTCTAAGATTCTGTGAGTAAGAGGTGAATAGGCAATGGATGTCAAATCCTAGTTCTAAGATTTAGAACCCGTTAGATGTATATACACCATTTTTTGTTTGATACACTGTTCATATATTACAATAGGAAGAGATCTTTTCTCAGTATGCCTGGGGACATGCCTAACTCTCTCCCTGTTGATAAGACTTTTTAAGGTTTTTATTTTTTCTTCTACCATCTCCATTGTTTTTAAAAGCCAGTCTTAGCAGTTACATGCATTGAAGGCAGGTACAGAGAATGGGGATTTCTTTTTGTTTCTCTGACTAACAGGTGTTTCCAGAAGCATGCTGACATTTCATCATCCTCTGGACTCTTCTGTTCTGGAGGAAGGGCTATATTTTGTGGGTGATTGCTTCCAATACACAGAACTACAGCTTTATTACTGTCCTGTATTAGTTTAAGCACATAACCTTTTTGTCCTGAAGGAAATTGTTATGAGCTGTTTAGAATGCAAGGAAGGGGAGATGAGCCATGAGCAGAACTGTCCAAGGCAGATATTTGCACAGCTTCTCTTCCTTGACCTGAAAAATACAGAAGAATTGAACAGTTGAACAGCTCCTGTATGCACATACATTGTCAGGGACGGTGGGGGCTCCCTGGGGAGCCGCAGGGCAGGACCTGGCAGCTGGGGCTGGTCCCACCACCCCAGCCAGGGAGGAGGGCAGCTGGGGCGGCCCCAGGCCTGGGCACCGTGCACCTCCCTGGGGACGGGCACGGAAAGAGGCCAGGACATCGGTGGGGGTTCATAAAGAGGCAGGCTGGCAGCTTTGCTGACAATCCAGGCATCCCAGGCAGTTTTTAAACTGAAACTCACCTTCCGCCTAAACCTCCAGGTATCTGCCCATCCATCATTACCTACCTACACAAATGCCTGCAACCTGGGTACACACCAAACGGTTACACCCCAAGGCATGTACGTACCCACTAACAGTCTCCAGCTCATCCAGCAGAACATCTGGGAAGCCACATCTGCTGCCTCCTGGAACCCCTTTGCTGTTCTGGATTTCTCCAAAGCCTAATTATTTTTAATGAGGTGAGGGACACACCTGTCGCGCTGCTGGGGACGGCTCAGTTAGTGATGCTAGGTCTGAGCAGCCGTTCCCCGTCACCAACCCGTGTCTGACAGGCAGCACGGCTGCAATGCAGCCACTCGAAAGGCAGCTGGAGAAAGCACTGTGGATGGGTGGGTAAGGAGGGGGAAAAGAAGGTCTGTGTTGGGAGGCAATTTTCGGTTCAGTGAAAGGGTGGATTAATGAGAGAAAATTTTCTGGGACAGACAAGGTTGGCAAAACTCAGAAATGCCTCTCTTCTTTCCCCCACTATTGAATTTAGTTTCCTTCTGGAGACATGTTTCTACCCTCTGCAGCTTGCAGGGGAGAGGGAAGAAATTGCAGTTTGTTTCCCATTCCACCCTCATCATCCACCTACTGAGCTGCTTGTTTTCATGCCCTTGAGTCCAGCCTCAAGCCCTCTCTCACGACCTCTCCCAAACGGCACAGAGGTGCTGCTGCCTTCCTCCTGCAGTGACTCTGCTGATGGCTTCCACCTCAGCCTAGGAAAATCACGCTCGCTGAGCTCACTGCACCTGCTTCTGCTCCCTCCAGGACCCTCCGGGGCTGCTTTCCCACCTGGGCGTCATGGTGGCACAGAAAGAGACGAGGTCCAGCTGGTGGAGAGGGCTGTAAGCCCTCTCCTGCAGCTCTGTGCCCTGCAAGTTCAGGAGAAGCTGAGATCATCTCATTGCTGTGACCACCTGGGCTCAGCTCGGCAAGGGGCCGTGCATGGGCAGGTGCCTATCTGCCCATACGGGCATCATTTAAGACTCCATCTCTGCAGCTTGGCCAAGCATCGTGTGGTGGATACAAGCGGCTGTGTGATCTTCCGCTGCCCTCTCTACACTTCCCACTAGCTCTGTCTTATTTTTATGCAAGGAGAGACAAAGTTGGCTGCCGGCCCAGATTTGCAGCTGGTGTCTCTAGAAGAAAGCTTACAGAGGGGAAAAAAAAAACCAAACCCACACAAACCAATAAACAAAATAACCCAAATTCCATTCTGAATCCGCAGAGTGTGCAGTTGGCATCATTCAGCCATATAAGACACTGGAGACTGAGAAGGCGGTTAAGTCTATAACCACTTTCTCCTGTGGTGGGGAGAGTAGCAGTAGTCACTCTAGTGGTGTCCAGTAAACTGAGAATTCCAGGTGGGAACAATGCTTTTAGTTACACGGCTCTGGTGTGCAGTGCAGGAGTTAGAGCCTGAAAAAGGTGGAAGAAAATAGGACTTTGCTGATGATGGCTTACAGGGAATACACCATGCCACTGCCAGAAAATACCTCCACTGCCAGAAATAAAAAACTCTCTTTTTCAAAAAAATTTTCAAAAAAAGCAGTTTATTTTCCCACCTGGATTGTGTACAAAACAGCAGAGCACAGAACGTACAGAAAGTGTGATTCTGCAAGGAGGAGAATACACCTCTTCTACCGTTCAGCATTGCACTTGGGTAATATGACTGGACTTGCAAATGTTGTTTTGCAACAAAGGCAGTGATGGGCCAGCAAATTGTTTCAGACAAGTGCCTTCCACAGAGGCTGAGCAACCACTTTCAGGGTTGCTTTTGAGGAACTTTGGGTGGAATGTCCTGTGCAGTGAGCAGAAAAGTGCTCTCCAGCCACCTACCCCAGTGCTTCTGCTTGGTGGATGGGGGTTACTTGGAGAATCCAGCTGTGTGCCATTAAGCTGGACAAGACTCTGCCCTGAATCTCTGGAGAGGTCTGGTTCCCCATTCTTACAGGTAGCTGAGTTTGCAAAACTGTTAAATGTTCAGTTTTTAAATTGTTTAACCAGTCTTTCTGAGAAACATGTTGGTCTTCCAGCCACCACTCTTCGATGAGGTAAGATCTCATGGCTACCAGCTGCATCACAATATTGCTCTGCACTGCTAGGACTTGAACAGATTTGAATACACGTGGGCAAGAACCCAATTCATACCAACAAACCTTTACCCAACCATAGGGTCTTGCTTAAACATTAGGCTGTAGGACTGGGACCTATGAAAAACCATCCTCATACCTTCAGGAGCTTTCTTGCATAGTGACACGTAACAAAATTTCTCAGCTACCACACACCAGTCAGAATGTTCAGCAAGGGAATAGGTTTTGTGTAAGTGCTTTTTTCCTCTTTTTTGCATTTGCATGATATGATTTCTAAGTTAGTTGATCAAGCAGTTGATGAGCAAACAACAGAGCAAAGTAATTTGATAAGTCTTAAAAAAATGAAAGTGTCAAAGAGGAAGATAGGTAATTAGATTTGGTGCAGAAAAGCATGGTCTAGACATGACTTGATTTAACTCACAAGGAGTTTCATTGATTTAAAAGCAAAAGAGTATGAAGAGACTGTGATCTTACCCCACACTGTAATAAAGCTTAAACAGAACCATTCTAAGGAATAACTAATAGAAGTTACAGATAACAACCCATCTCTTTGCATTTATGCTACATTCATTCCAATGGTCCCAGTTCCTGTTTTGTCATTTTCAATTGTCTTGGGGCAGGAGACAAGTCTTTATGCTTGACTGTAAAGCACTAACCATGCATCTCATACAAAATAAATTTAAAAATGAATCATGATAGGCATTCCAGGATATTAATTAAATCAGCACACGCCTACTGCATCAATAATCACTCTTACTGAATATCCTTGGGTGACTGAAGATCTTCCCAGCAGGAAAGAAGAAAAAGAAATAACAGATCTTCAGAAGTGGGAGGAAGCACCATCCAGATAATCACATAAGCACATGTACAGCTTAAAGCCCTGGTATCTTACCAGTGGAAAATAACCCTTTAAATGTTACAGTAAAAACAGGATATGATAATTCTGGACACAGGTCCTGCATAATATGGCAGTTTTGCTGAGATCTTCTGAAGTCAAGATCATGATGGCATGTGGTACACATCCAAAAATATATTTCCTAGGAGTAGTATATGACACTTGTACCATTGTTAAAGCACAATCTATGAAATTACATCTGTGTTTTCTAAGGTGGGATGTTGACGGTGTTCAGGAGATGAGGCCTGTGATGGCTGCTATGAAATCAGGCAGGATCTCAGCTCCTGAGCACCAGCTAGGAGCTATTCAGTCATCTGGGAACCCCAGCACGCAGGATGTCCATCAGCAGACAGTCAAGGTACTCATGTGGGGAGGATGAATTTAAAGTACCTAAAGATCTCACTGCTCCCCAGGTACTTGGAGATGGGAGAAAACCACTTTGAAATCACTTTCAAAGCCATGGAGAAGCTTTTTGTCCTGTTCTTGATTTGATTTCCCTCTCTTCCCCCCATGACAGCTTTACTGTGTGTAGACTTACTGAGGGACACAGAAGCCTTTGGAAAACTTCTGTAGATTTTCAGAAACACTGATGTACAGCTAATTTATTGGAAGCTTGTATGTGTAAGAGTTCTTCTCATTTCTGTACCCCACAGAGGAGCACCATTGCTTGCCTCCTGCTGAGATGCCTATCACAGGCTGGCTCAGGCAATTGCTGTTTACCACAGTGTGAGAATGAAACAGACTCACAAGGAGTATTAAAACATAGATCTTGTCAGACAAACATGATTATCCCTTTCAGTAATCACTATAGAATTAGTGGATGAAGGGAATGGAACACTGTAATAATTCCTGATTTCAATTTCAAGAAACCTTACTTGTAAAATTAATTCAAATTGACTTGGAGTGGAAGTGGGAAGCTGCAGTTAAAGATGATTGACAGGTCTTATTGAGATGAAGGGAAGGGCATAAGGATCACTGCAGAGGTAACATGAGTTTCTCAGAGACAGAAAAAAAAAAAGTTACATGCCCAAGTCTCACTAAATGCCACAGGGAATTACGGATCTCTCACTTGTGTGCCTTTGAAAATCTCTCTCATATGTTTTATTTGCCATCTTCTCTAATTATTTAAGATAAAGTAAAAGTGGGATGTTCAGGAAATTCATTTTAAAAAAAAAATTAAAAGAAAGACTCATGAGTAATTAGAAACATAGAGAAGGTTAAAATGTGATCGAACTTCTGAAGAAAGCGATCTGGTTAGAAATAATTCAAAATCTGTGCTGTGTATTTCCAGAGGGATAAAGTAACCGGGAGAAAGAGATGCTAAAAAAAAAAAAAAAGAAAGAAAAGTGGCATAAATTTGCAAAATAGAGAGGCAGTAAAAAAGAGTGTGCAGTAATGAATTCAATATATGGAAACATCCCATCACAGTGCAGGAAGAGAATAACCTCTTTTTTCTACCTCTGTCTTTCCATTACTGACCAAAACTAGAATATGTGCATTTGCGGGTATCCCTTTCCCGAAAAAGTACTGAACAGTTGGAAGAAGTTCAAGGACAGCAGCAAGACATGTGTGAAAAGACAGACCTACACCTGCCAGGGAAGTTCCAAGCAATTGTTCACATAAATTTAGTGACTGTAGTCACAAAAATAGAAGCCAAGCCTACTTTCTCTCCAGGGACCGAGAGGGCGCTGCTTGATTTTTCCATGAGGACATTCCGGACTAGCATCATAAAACCTGTGAAAGAACAATGTTTTTTTCCCAAAGTTAAAAGTTCCCTTTTTCCCAAAGGCTTAGTTTTGCCAGATGGTGAAACCAAGGTTTCCCTGGGGGAAGGGTTTGCAAGGGCTCTCCATCCCGCCCTGTCCAGAGATGGAAGCACCACATGCCGCGTCCTGGAGGGGCTGGGACTTCTAATCCTTTGGGATGCCTCCAAATCCTCAGTGGCACGGGGGACCATTTTTAACCCTTAAACTCATTTCGCCACTGTATGGCAGGTGTTCAATCACTCAGCAGTCATCTCCACTGTCGATGTCAGAAGCTACTAATGTAATTTAAATCAAGGGCAGGTATAAATCAGAACAATTCGAGGCCAGGGTGCCAGTTACTGTTTTGTGCTGCATTGAATCTAATGCCACCTTCGACAGAAAAATGACACCACATGAAACGCACGATTCACCTAAATGGGAAGAGAAACAGGAAAAAAGTTTTTTAGGGTCATTGATTGATGGTTTCCACACTTCATCCTAGGACAAACTAGCAATCTAGTAGGGATGAGAAATATTCCATCAGGTGTTGCCCACTGTCAAAATTGACATTTACTATGTGCAGTATGTATTTATGAGGAAAACAGACTTTCAGAAATTTATCATGAGGAATCTAAGCTTTAGGCACATTATGAATTGATCCATATTAAATTAATGAATTGGATGCATGTTAAGCAGAGAGTAGAAAAAGTGCTTTTTATATATATAAAGTATTTCAGCATTAAATGTTGCTTTGGAATCTGGAAAGATTATTTATTGCCTGTTTGTGATCTCCCATCCTTTTATGTTAATTTAATTTACTACTTGTTACTGGTACTAATCAGTTCTGGGGTGACTTCTTGCTAAAAATTGCACTGCATTGTAATTGAAACACTTAACATGCTCAATACTAGAGATTCATCTAATATGTGTATGAAAGATTATACGATCTAGGATCTCAGAACTAATCCCATCAAGCTGTTTCTACATTCCCATTTTCTGTATATAAAGGAACATAAAGTAACATTGTGAAGAAATATAGGAATTTTAAAAGGCAATACAACACAGACACACAGAAATTCCCACTACCTCCATCTGGCCTATTATTGTTTTTCACAATCCCTTTTCCTTTCTTATTATCTGAGGAGAAGAGATGGCCCAGCAAGAAGAGGGAGAGTCCTTAGGGGAGAAGAGAGTTGTCAAATATTTATTCTCTTGTATTCTTCACTAACTGCAGTGATTCCATTTGTGCTTTTGCCCAATGTGTCTTACACAACCTAGTGCCTGCGGCTGAGGAGTGCCAGGGTGCCAGGCTCCAAACAGATGGGAGCACAGTCGGTGCCGAGTTTCTCTTCTAGGCACCATTTGTACTCTGTTTTCTCAGCACCCCGTTTCACACTGTCACGAGCCCAGTTCCAAAGAAGGAACAATGCGCTAGAGCAGCAGGTACCGCCACCTTCTGCTGTGGATCTGCACGTACGGACACCAGGATTTGGTCCCCTGGGACAGCTGTTTTCTGTGCAAACAGCTGTGATCCAGCAGAATAAAACAATAATCCCAATTCAGGTACAGTGATGCAGGGTGTACCTATGTGAAGGCAAGTACCCACTACAGCAGCCTGCAGTAAGTAGTGTATCCCCATGAGTGGATGTACTGCGGGAGTAGTAGCTCTTACCTGCACCAGCCTCACGCAGCCCAGCACCACCACGTCCGAACCGGCATGACGGATTTAGCCGCAGTACCAACACACGGCAGGTGCGGATGGCAATCTGCATGCTGACAGCACCAGCGGCTCATTTATCACTGAGTAACGTCTTTGCGTCTCCCTTCATTGGATGCCTGGACGGTGCTAAAGGTATCGGGTGCCTGACAGGCTGAAAGAGAGCACGGGCTGTAGGGTGATGTGACTTCGCCTTCCACCTCGTGCTTTATGACGTCTTCTTGCCAGCAGTGCTGAAGGTTATTCAAACCAGTAACATTCCCAGTGCGCTCAGCTTCCCCCACCACTTTCCAGTGTGAAGACTACAGCAGTCCCTTCTGAATATGTGTCTTTGAGCAAGAAACAGATAAGCTCTTAAATAAAAGCGGTTGTATAAATGACCATAGTAACAACGGAAAAGAGAGGGGTAGAGTGGAAAATATGAAATGGGTTGAAAATGAATTCTAGGTAACAGATCCTGGAAAAAAAGAAACTACTTGATGGTCTGTTATACATAAGCTGAAATAATGTGTAAATGCTATTTTTAGGGTGAGCCATACCAGTGGTGTGATCCTGCAAAAAGCTAAAGGTTTCTTGAGAATTTCTGAGCATCCCAAAGAGCTTCATTCGGGACATGAGTCACTCGTAGAGGGAACCCAAAGTTGCCCTCTCGTTACCAAGTATACTAAATAGGGTTTTCCACCTCCAGCAGGAAGTATATTTTTGAATATCATTACTTGAACAAAGGCAGCATTAGCAAGTCAAATGATTTCGCATAAGGACTTCTTTTTTAAAGGCGGGCCACAAAATGATGTTCTTTATATAACTTAACACTTTTTTAATTTGATCAAAGTGAATCAAAGTGAATTCTAAAATTGTATTTCAGAATTAATTTCAATTATTTTAAGACTTGTACATTTTTGTTAGTGGAAGAAGGGCTCAGAAATATTCCTTCAGCAATAGACTAATTAGTCCACCATGTGAATGTGATCTTTGTTCACACATTTTAAAGGTGTAAACATCATTGTATGGCAGAACTGCTTCTCTATTCCCCGTCTGTTCAGTTAGAACAATAAAGTTTATAAAAATTGGTGCACATAACATCTATTATTAGGTCTTAAAATTAACTTTTATGGTGAATAAACATGGGCAATGATAACAGTATTTTTGCAGCAAATTCTGATACGTTAGTGCTGTGAAATATTAGCTTAACTGGGAGACTACTTGTGAAGGAAGACTTGTTTTATTTTTGTCAGCTCCAAATCTTTAAACATAATCTAGAAATAGCATTCTATATTGCTGAAAATGTTAAATATTAAGAATTAAGCTTGGCTGAAAAACATAAAGGGATATGTATTCCATGTTGAATTCCCAATAGGCCCATGATTTAAGGGATTGTGTTGATTTAGAAAAAAATTCTGAAAAAGAAATAATTCAATTTTTTGTAAGAATTACTTTCCTTCCAGAAATATGCTTCATTCATTCAACATGTGCATTCATGTCATAGTACTTCTTTGTATTTAAACATATTTTTAATTTTTTAATATATTTTATCAAAGCAATTACCAATTGCAATTTATAATAGCAACTGCTGACTAAAACCTACTTGGTCTTTAATGACACTAAATCAAATTTGCACCCATTGCATCCTTTTTTAAAGAGGGTGGAAAGGAGGACCCTGGGAACTACCAACCTGTCAGCCTCACATCTGTGCCTGGGAAGATCGTAGAACAGATCCTCCTAGAAGCTTTGCTAAGGCACGTGGACTGGGAGGTCATTCAAGACAACCAGCATGGCTTCACCAAGGGCAAATCCTGCCTGACCAACCTAATCGTCTTCTATGATGTAGTGACCACATAAGTGGACAGGGGAAGAGGTACCGATGTTGTATATCTGGACTTCTGTAAGGCCTTTGACATGATACCCCCCAACATCCTTCTCTTTAAATTGGAGAGAGATGAATTTGATGGGTGACTGTTTGGTGGATGAGGAATTGGTTGGGTGGTCACATTCAGAGGGTAGTGGTCAATAGCTCGATGTCCAGATGGAGATCAGTGACAAGTGGTGTCCCTCAGGGGTCCGTACTGAGACCAGTACTCTTTAATACCTTCATCAATGACATAAATAGTTGGATCGAGTGCACCCTCAGAAAGTTTGCAGACGACACCAAGTGGTGCAGTTCACACACATGAGGGACAGGATGCCATCCAGAGGGACCTGGGCAAGCTCAAGGAATGGGCCCGTGTGAACCTCATGAGATTCCATAAGGCCAAGTACAGGGTCCTGCACCTAGGTAGGTGCAATCTCCAGTATCAATACAGGCTGGGCGATGAAGGGATTGAGAACAGTCCTGCCAAGAAGGACTTGGGGTACTGGTGGATGAAAAGCTGGACATGAGCCGGCAATGTGCACTCGCAGCCCAGAAGGCCAACCGTATCCTGGGCTGCATCAAAAGAAGCGTGGCCAGCAAGTCGAGGGAGGTGATTCTGCCCCTCTGCTCTGCTCTGGTGAGACCCCACCTGGAGTCCTGCATCCAGCTCTGGAGCCCTCAGCACAGGAGAGACATGGACTTGTTGGAGTGGTTCCAGAGGAGGGTCACCAAAATGATCAGAGGGATGGAACACCTCTCCTATGAGCACAAGCTGAGAGAGCTGGTGGTGTTCACCCTGGAGAAGAGAAGGCTCCAGGGAGACCTTATTGCAGCCTTTCAGTACTTAAAGGGGGCCTATAAGAAAGATGAGAACAGACTTTTTAACAGGGCCTGTTGCGATAGGACAAAGGATAATGGTTTTAAACTGAAAGAGGGTAGGTTTAGACTAGATATAAGGAAAGAATTTTTCCCAATGAGGGTGGTGAAACACCGGTACATGTTGCCCAGAGAGGTGGTAGATGCACCATCTCTGGAAACATTCAAGGTTGGGTTGGATGGGGCTCGAGCAACCTGATCTAGTTGAAGATGTCCCTGCTTGCTGCAGGGGTGTTGGACTAGATGGCCTTTAAAGGTCCCTTCCCACACAAGGATTCCATGATTATATGATTCTATGATTGTATTGCAGGTAGAGGAGTGTCTGCCTGAGGAATCAGTCACTCCAGCAAGACTCATGTTTGCAGAGGTGTTGGACTAGACGACCTTAAAAGGTCCCTTCCAACCCAAACTATTCTATGATTCTATGATAAATGTCAAAATTATAACTGTAAAACATAACCCTATAAAACATGAAATTAATATAAAAATCATGATTGAAATATTGAAAGAAAAATACAAACTTTATTATTTACATTCCTTTTTTGATTTAATATTGACAAATGTCAGTATTTTGATCTTTCCTTTCTGGAAAAATGTTATGTTTTAAAATCATAAATCTCATATGGAGTGGAATTCTAATGTACCGACCACCTCCATTGAAGTCCAATAAAAGGCACAGATTCCCATGGTAGACTATTCCTGTGTGTAACAATGTGAACAGCTGGAAAGAAGAGGAACAGAAGACTGAAATGGAAAAAGAAAAACCAGCTATCATAGAAAAGTGTCGTGGTTTAGCCCCGGTCAGCAATTAAGCACCACGCAGCCGCTCGCTCAGTCCCCACCTTTAGCCACAACTAAAACGCCAGTGTGTTACCAACATCATTCTCATACCAACTCCAAAGCACAGCACTATGACAGCTATCGGGAAGAAAAAAAAACCAAAACAGCTTCATCCCAGCCGAAACCAGGACAGTAAGAAAAACAGAAGACAAAGGGAAATGATCAAATCCCCAACTCTTACCCCTTTCTGCTTCTAATACACAATCCTTTTGTAACACCTGGGAATTTCCTACCAACCTCATCCAACTGCCCGTAACGTCTTCTGTTCCACCAAGTGTCTCAGCTTGCTTTCTCCCTAATTACAGGCTGAAATCTGAAAACTTTAAATTAATAACCATATAGATAGGATTGGAGCTGTAGCTGAGTGAACTAGATGAAAAGTGTGATGGGAATTAGAGAATATGACTGAAGGATTCACAGGAGCCGTTGTTTTCTCCCACTTCCTCTCTGACTGTAACAAATCCCAATTTTTCATTCTGAAAGGGGGAAGACAGTGTACACTGTGCAATTCCAAAACCAAAACACTTCATCTTAAGATGCTGGCATGGTAACAGCACAGTAGTTTAAAGTAGTTTAAAGTTTTAAGTAACAGCAATGTAGTTTATACACCATACCACTCACATGCCTCGTGAACACATGGAAAGATGTTATCATAAATCTTATGCTGCCCATGTATTAAGATATGTATTAAAATAGTATTATGTTCTCCTCAAGAATGACTTAAAAATTCTCTGAGAAATTTTACGTAGTATGTTAAAAGAAAAAAATTAAAAAGCTCATAAAAACCTCTATATATGGACAAATTAAATGGGTGGACAGATCAAAAAATTCCCTAAGGCAGGCATTGCCTGGAGTACTGAGAATAACTAGGAAGACAAAACAAATCCCCAAACTCAATGGCAAGGTTTAATGAGGAGGTTCAGGATGCTGTCTGAACCTAAAAGGTATCATCCCAGATGGCAACAGCTTAAACAAAGGTAAAAGAAAACAGGATAAGGTGTGAGAAATGCAATGAAGACAGATTCAAAAGGCTAGAAGAAAACTCAGTGTGAAATTTTCAAAAGGTCTCAATAATAGTTTAACTTTAGACTAAAAAATTGTATCCACTGGAGGTTAGTAAGTCATGGTTAAGTAGTTGGAAATTTCATCAGGTAAAGACTAGGAAGCCAAAGATTAAAGAACAAGAATGCTATTAAAAGAAGGAATGGGTCTTTTGGACCTCAGAGAAAGAAGCAACCAAGGAACCTAAGGGCAGAGCAGAGAAGCCAAATGATTTCACACTGGACTGCATTAGTTCAGACTAGACTTATGCCAGATATACTCTTTCAAGTTAGAAAAATTTTGTCAAAAGGTGACATGTTGGAGCCAACTGATTAACTGAGTAGGAGAGTAACTAGCTCTAGATAGGTTAAAAAAAAAAGTGAACGAAGTCACTGGGCTGTTACCAAAATTATCCAGTCTTTTCTTAATGTGGTCTGTTAGAAGGCTGAAAAGTAATAACAGGCATTAGGAATAGCCCTGGAAATTACAACACCAGAAGTCCCCTTTACTTCAGCTAAACAGTTAAAATTACCGTCAGATGTAAAACATCTCTTCTGACACAGCTGTCCAGCTCCTGCTATAGAATATGTATGGGGCTGAACCCTTCTAAATGTATGTGTATGTTTGTGTGTGTGCACAGTAATAATTTCAAGTCTGTAAGAACCCAGCAGCGCTCTTGCAAACTCCAGTGGTCCTTACCCATTCCAGCTATGGCTGTCTGAACCACAGTCATCTTCTTGGTGGTGGTGTAATGAGAAAGGTATTGATTTTCCAAACTATATGTTTGTCTTAGAGAGTTGACTATTCATAGAAAACTTCTCATTTATAAACGTGGTGCACTCTACTGTGATACTTTAAATCTTCTATTTTTAAGCTGATTTTTGTGAACTTGTCAAATTGGAACTGCTCTGATAAAACAACTACTCAGTTTTTTAGTTCATTCCCTTCTGCTTCTTAGTGTAAGTCTCTTCCTCTTTGGAGAGTGTGCATGGTGGTTCCAATTAAATGGCACTACCCTAAATATTTTTCACCCCCTCTTGATACATGTTTTTGTTTTGTTCTTTTTCAGCAGCGTAGGTATGAAAACATTAAACAAAGAGTAACAATTTGCTTGATTCTATTTTTAAAAAAGAGAGGAGATAACGATAGCCAAGAAAATCTACCAGATGGTTCTTTTAATAAATACATTAAAGTGTCTTTTATTTTTCTCCAATTTTAGTGACTAACATAACAGAAACTTTCAGACCACCAAACCAGTTTTCACAATCTGCCAAAAGTTTGCATTTCACAGAAATAATCCTGACAAGCACTAATAGATGAACGTTGTTGGTGCAATAATAAAATGGTGTAAGGCATATTTACACCATCCTTACATACAGAACACTGTACACACAAAAAACCCCACAGATCCAGAACAAAATAAATTCAATCCTTTAGATGTTTTATGTTTATAGGCTTGGTATCAAACAAATAATTCTCCAAGTAACAGACAACCTCTTGTTCTTGTGTGATTTATTTGTAACATTGTGCTCATGCAAAATAGGTATTTGCTTTATTGCATTAACATTGAAAGAACATTGGAAATTAGTTCTGAAACCAGTTCAATCGAATTTTAAACCCTGTTTTTCTTCATCCATAGCAAGTCTGAGTCATTTTTATTGGTGACATAAAATGAGGCGTTGACTGATGATTGAGATTTTTATTTGGTAAGTTCCAAAACGATAATGAAGCTCAACTGACTACAGTCCGAAAACCATCTTTCTTGACCATGCACATTTTTCTTTGCTATTATGAGGTGGTTTAGATGAGATGCCTTTTGTATTTTTGAAGTTTCTATCTTTTCATATATATTTTTAAAGAAACCATGTACTATCCAACATCCACTGTTCACAGAAAGAAATAAGCAGCAGGAATAGCTCTGGTGGCAGAGTTGGCCAGGAGGAGGACATCAGTAAGTTAATGGCAACTTAACAAACATCAAATGCCCCAGAGATAGGTCGTGAAAGAGTTGATCACTATAACCCATATTTCTGTAAGAGTTCAGACTGCCAGGGACGTTTGCGCTCTGGAAAGTAATCTGGAATGTGGATTTTTTTAAAATCTTGGATACATTTTCTCATCTCTTCCTCAACACTCAGCTTCTCGCATACCTTCTTTTTGGAAAGATTTGTTTCTCTGGACTTGCTAATGAGAGTTTGAAAGAGTTCACTGTTCCTGCGTTTGTCTGGTGGTGGCATCCACTGCACCGGGGCCTTCTTAGATGGACGATCCAAAGTCAGAGTATTTGGCTGGCGGGCTGTGGATGGCTGAGTGCTGGTGGCATTTTCTTGAGGCGTACTCGCTTCTGAGTGGCTGTCACAGCTTGAGGTGGACAACTCATTACAGGAAGTCCCACTTTCACTGCCCTTGTCCAAGACTTTGTCATGCTTCCTTTCTTCACGGTCTTGTTTGGGAGAAACTGTTCGCTGGGGGGGTCCTAATACAAGGCAGGAAAGGACAAGTATTAAACAAGCCCTGTTTTACACAGAAAACTGATCAGCTACCATTAAGAAAAACACGACTCAGAGTCTCGGCTGGCATAAATTGTTGGCGTTTCCTTTCAGCTGAAAGAACTATACCAGATTGGCACACCATTTGAAGGTCTGGTCCTACAGTTGTCAAAATTCTCACTCCTGAAAATATTTACAGCAAGAATAACTTCACTGCCTGCCTAAGAATTCAGGTAATGTCATGTGCATAATGCTCACAGATTATCTGCACTGGAAATCCCTGCAGGCAAACTTAAATGAGCTAGTTTGCTCATTATAGCCCAAGAAGTTTTTAATGAGAAACTAGATTTTGTAGTATTAGGAAATACAATTTGCCAAGTCTTTGCTTAAATAAAAATATTCCAAGGGCTTTTTTTTTTTTTTTTTTTGGAAGCTCTAACTCAACTTCCCAGGACAGTCTACTGATATTATGCTCTGCAGACGTCAACTCTGCAGAAGCCCTGGACAGAAAAAGAAGTATTAATCTTAGAATAACAGAGAGATTGCTCACTACTGACAGTCTTTAGGTTTGTTTTTTTTTTTTTTTAATCCCATGGTGATTTCACTGCACTTCTTACTGTCAGTTATTATCCCAGACTTGCTTCAGTGCAAGCTCAGAATTCAGTTGTACACCTCTTACTGCACAAGATGGCAGGGAAAAGAAGGTTTTAAAGTTATCAGTAAAGAGGCACTCTGCAACGGCAGGGAGAGCAGTCTGATGGTCTATCAGCAGGAACTGCTCTGCGCTTCACACATCTGAAAATCTGATCTAGGCTGTTATTCTCTCCAGATGTCACTTTTGCTTTGAAGTTTTAAGCAGAATATGAATGTGAGAATTAGGTGGTAGCTGCTAAATGTGTACAAGCATTTTCATTTCTGAAGCCTTATTTCAAAACTCCAGCTGGGAAGTGAAATGATGCTATGCTGACATCATACAAATGTCACAATCTTAATTTAGGACACTATCTAAAGCTGACAGAAATATCTACAGAGTTCAAGAGGCATTGGATCAGACCAAAGGGAAAATTTTTAAAGATGTTTAAACACCTACATGAAAATGAAGAGTGGCAGTTGTGTCCCCGCTACAAATCATGAAAGAGTCCGAAGAGTTTAGGTATCTAAATGTCTTACAAAAACTAGATTATCCTTACAGTTTACCAAACACCACCAGCATCAGTTAACTGCCTTTGCCAGTACCAAAACTCGGGGTATGATAGCTCAACCTTGAGTTACTGGGACAGATTTGCAAGGAGATTTTTGAGCCACTTAGTATCCTGTTTTTCAGAATTACAAGCTAGAAATATAATTACAATTGTAAAGAATGCAGGAGCGATATGAACACTCTAGTGTCTTTTCGACAGTGCAGTTCTATGATTCAAAGAAATCTAAGAGGGTTGCAATATTTCATATGAGACACAGAGGAAAACAAAACAAAGCAAAACACAAAAGCAAATAAATAGTAATCTAATAATAGCAGCACTCAACAACCTGCTTTGCTTTTGTTTCAGCCAGCATCCCGGGGCAGTGTGTCACATTTCTGTAGTCCACCTAGAGAAACGCATGAATAATCAAGATCCAAAGATGAGAGACAACTATCCATCAGGGCTTGTACTTACATTATTCAGAGTGAAAACCACAAGGGATTTTCTACTTCATTATATTCAGCCCAAATATTTAGCACATGGATGCAGTGATTTCCCTCCTCTTTCTCTTCCAGAAGTATGTACACCTTCTCAAATAGATTTACATGCCTTCCTTCTATTGTTGTATTTGGCATTTCTTTTCATACCTCAAAATCATTGTATCATTATGCTAAATCTAGACCATTAGCTGGCAAAATGGAATTACTCTAGCTTTGCAGCATGCGATTATAAAACCGAGTAGTTAATCAGATAGTGATTTCAGTCTTGCTACTCTGATTTTCAATAAGATGATTAACATCAATATCTAATCTAGTTTACAATCTTAGCTTCTTCAAATGTGACAACACACTCTATGACTAAGAAACTAAAGTTTTCTGCTAGCAACACCCTCTAGTCTTCAACTCTGTCTTTCCTGCCCAGTTTTTTTCTGTAACTTCATAAATCAAGATGATATTTCTAGTTGGTCTCTTTATACTTACTTCTTTATTGGCAATCCTTGCTTCTCAAGGGCTCAAACCTGCAGTGTACTAAGGACCTATTTCAAAAAAACACTGAAATTCACCTTCAAGAATATAAAAAATTTCATTTCCTGCTACAAGACTATTCAGGATCCTGACAATAGGCAGGTATTTAAATGTTTTTTTGGATCAGAGCCCTGAGGTTCAGTGCCTTACAGCACTGAGCTCTGTATGCTTCACTGAATCACCTAAATTCACAATGACTTTAATTCAAACACAGGTTTCTCCCACACCTCTCCTTTTAAAAATTAACAAATCCTCCCCCACAAAAAATACTTTATATGCTCCTGCACTTCTCTCTCAATAGAGTGTTATTAACAGAAGCAACAGTTCTGCTGGAGGGGAGGTTTTCTCACAATATTTTCTGCCTGCTGAAACCCAAAAGAATTTATAAATACATATGAAAGAATCCTCAAAAGGTATTTGTTTAATTTTTTTTTTATCTTATCAGATAAATTTAGCTACATCTCTAATTTGGAAAACATCTCCTTATCACCCTGTACGCTAGCACCCTCATTTGTGTCTGGTATTGTGTGATGGGATGCTGTCTCCACTGTACCTTCTCAGTCCTTCCAGAATAACACCAAAGACATTCAAATAGCTCAGTCTACCTGAAACCACTTATTTCCAGGAGTGCAGGACAGTTCTTAAAAACTCAGAGAAAATATATTTGCTCCACTGTGCACATAACACAAAAGAATTTCACTGACTTACAATCTAGCCCTCCTGCTCCTGCCTTTTCTAGGATCTCCCACCTGCTGCTGGTTCTCCAACTTCTCCTTCAAGCAGTTCCAGTAGACACTGCACTTCCCACTTCTTTTTCCTTTATTGCTCTTAAATGGCTACATTTCTCATAGTCTAGTAGACTTGAGAGAATATGTCAAACTCAGGAAGGCATATTGCATTTACTTTGACTATTTATTCCTCATCTATGGTGCTCTCTGCACACATTTTAGCCACCATTTCCTGGCAGAACTGACTGATAAAAGAATCACTTTCAAACAATTACTACAAAATATTACTGGAAAATAAACCACAAACTTATAAACCTAATTGTCTGCAAAGAAAATCTGCTTCTACCAGTTACAACAATCAAAACAGGAACCAGAAGAAGTTGCCTCTGACTTCCTTGTCGAACAATAACTGAGCAATAGAGCTCCAGTCATGAACAGAACATGACAAATACCACAGAAAACCTGGCCAATAACCATTGATTATTGGCCAAAACTGGCCAATAACTGTTGGTTGAAAATTATAGCCATGTACTTCTGGAAGTCAAATAAACCTTACATAGGCCTAAATTGCTTGTAGACATCCATAAAGTGCAATCTGAAAAACTATTTGAAGATTTCTTTAGCTCTGTCTCCTGCAACAGAGAAAAATACCACACTGGAATCATTAAAAGAATAAAATAATTATATTCTGCTTATCTATATTTCAGTTTTTGTATACACTGATTTTCTTAAATATTAATACAATAGGCTTAAAAAAAAAGGAAACCATATTCAAATCCAATTAACCTGACTGCTCCATTCTCCTCTGTAGGTCAAATGCTCAGTTTATTGTATGTGCTGTGGCAGATGCAGGAATTAACTTCTTCCTCACTGAGCTACTTTATTCCTATAGTGTCTCAAAGATCATTTGTTTGTTATAAATCAGTTTCTTTTTACTGCAGAATGTAAAAGAAGTTGTGAACATACGCATAGATTGCTGAGGTTAGCTATTTTAATAACAACTACATTGACATGAAGCACGAAAATCTTAGCTCTGGAGTACAACAGTTACAGCTGGATGTAAGACATATAGATAAGAGTTGAAGCTGTTTTAAAAAAGTCATTTGGAAAGAAAACATAACCAACACTTTAAATGTGTTCAATATGCAGTGCTTCAGTCAGGAAGAGTGCAATCTGTTAAAGAGACGCTATCTTTTACTGATGGTCCAGGAAATAGACATGAAAAATTGAAATTATTTAAGTTTTACCAATCCCTTTGCCAACACTATAAAATTAAGCCTATTTGTTGACTTAAATAGAAAACTAAACCAATTTAAAAACCCCAACTGAACAAACCCAAAATCTTCAGGTTTTCTATGATGTAATTTTAGTGAAAACAAAGTTCTTGGGGGTTCGTTATCTTCATCATTTTCTGGTGCTTAAAATGTACTTTAAAAAAACCCGAACGGTTCTGCTAGATATAGTTTTTTGAATTAATCAAATAATCCAGTTAAGGGTTCCTTTGAGCTGATATAAACAGAACTAACTCTTGCATAAGCCAACAATTTTTAGTGAATACATTTGTTGAGAGCACATCTTAAAAACACTGCAGCAAAATTGTTAATAAAATTATGATGTAAAAAAAATTTCATGTTTTTAACTGATTTCATAAAAAATGAAAACAGGAGGGCAACAGGGCTTTAAACTTTGGAAGTTTAAACTTTAGATTATATTGGAAGGCTCAGAAACTTAATACCAAAAAGAACAAAAGTTATTTTTATTTGTACCTGTAAAAGAAATTCTATCTAATCCAACAATACTATTTGCAGTTTGATTCATAATTTTTACATGTTTGAGAATATTGTCAGTATGTGATTCACAGATGATTTTGCAGCTTTTTTCACATTGTTTTGCATAGGGAAAAAATCTTTATTTTTATAGGCTACAGAGGACCTTCAGTCTAGTACACAGCTATGTTAAATCCCTGAATGAACTTTTTTATTACCTACTATATCAAAATTACATTATATTCAGAATGAATATAAGATGAATCCTATTGTGTTTTATGATTTAATCTTAAAAATCTAAGTGAAATTAACTATAATCAATTACAATGGTAGGAAAAAAATCATCAAATCTCACATTATGATGGACGTATCCACCTTAAATATCTATGTTTTTTCACCAACTTTCAAAGTATTACACTACACTGAATGCTTAGAAAGAAGTCACCTGTGAAATCTGATGACAGGTTATGGTTACTGTGGGAACATTTTCATTACCAGACTTTTCAGTATTTAATATCACACTTCAATGGTAAATGATTATGTTTTATGTCTAATTTCACTTTGATTTTATTTTTTAAAAAGATTATTTTTAAGAGCTATAAAAGGACAGCTCTAAACCCCTGACATTTTCTATGGTATATTAATGATATTTCAAGTTTTAGAAGAAAATCCTGTTCTTAGAGCCCAGCTCAACACAATTTTTACGCAACACAATTTATGCCCTGAGACCAGCAAGGTATTCACCTTGCCTCCTACAACTAGAGCTGCAGGTTAAAACTAGTTTTATGGCAGATAAATTTACAATGGACTTCCTGACCACTGCACTCTGTTCTCTTTAATGCACTATAAAATCAAGCTTGGATTTAGCAGTGAGAATTTATGTGGGATTTTTAACTCCATACAGTTTCTCAAGGAAATTTTTCTACTTATTTTAGGTATTGTAATTTACATCTAATTAGTCCTGTTGAGAGACGGGAGAGAGGGAAGGCCATGCCACACATAATTTCTATTTTAAGCATAATATGCAGGCCTACAAAGGAATTAAGCAGTCTTTAGCTGCCCCTCTGTCTATGGATGAATTTTATCCATTATGATCATCACAAGCAAACAATACTAATACCTAAGTATTAGTTATAGTGAGATATAATGTGAGAAACATCTAAGTGCTATTGACAAGCTCTGGTCTTGACAGCTTGCACTTGCGGAAAAAATTGAAGAGTTCAGTGTAGAGACTTCAGTATAACAAAACTTTGTGTGGGAGTCTTTAAACTATGTGGTTTCAAATCACTTCAAGTAAAAAAAAAAACGTATTCTGTTTCCAATTTGGGTGTCATCTGGTACAAAATTTCAAACCACTTTTTGGATTAAAGGCATGATCCAAAGAATGCTTAGTATATAATAGTGAAGTATTTTTCAGAAAGGAGGATTGAAACTCAGCATGTCTTGTTTTCTTCCTCCTTTCAGATGAGAGACGAATTGTTATGGATAGCCAAATGTTCACGCTTTCACGTTCTTTGACCCAGCTGAGGCTTGGCTTTAGTCTCTGCAAAGTAGAATAACTTCAATAAAATGAAGAGAATGTTCCCTTCACTTTCAGTTACTTCAGGGTAATATACTCATTTGGAAGAAGTGTTAACTTCCCTCAGGCACAAGACGCAATTAGTATCCGGGAGGCTTTGATTTATTAATGTCCTAAACCCTGAACTCTTGGGTAAAAGGCCAGTACTCCTGACATACCAACTTCAGTACTTTGAGCAGAACCTGTATTTTATGTGACCTAAAAAAGCCAAGCAAGCAGGTTTGCAAACGAGAGTGCCACGGAGAGGTCTTGTGACTCTCAACAGGGCTTCCCTGACATGAAGAATAACACTTAGGTTACTCACATTTTATCAAAACAGTTTTGTAAATATTTCTTATGCTCCGGCAAAGCTTCAAATTCGTATCTATGGAGCATGTAAATTGGTTTGACTTCAAAAACAACAAGCTGATTCTGAGCTGAGAGTCTGGCTCCAAAACTGCATTCATTAAAAAAAAAGTTTTAGTCTTAAATGTTGATCCCATTCAAGTCAAAGACAACACACTCTGTGGCCTTAAGTTACAAAAAATTAATTCAAAAATAAAGCCTGTTCATTCTACTGTGAATGCAAAAAAAGGTCTTAGAAGGAAAGCAATTTAATGGTGAAAGCAAAAGGGTGAAAAAATACTGTCTTTTCTTACAGGGAAACAAAGGAAGTTAGAATGATTTCTGTAACTTTCAGTACTTTACTCAGCATGTTTTTACTGACATCCCTGGAAAATTCATCTTTAGGTGAAACCAAGCAAAATTACTGCAGATAATATTTTGGCCCCCAAATATTTGAGCAAGAACATGTGAAAATATTATGTTCTAAAGAAATCCTCATCATAGACTTAATTATTGTCTTTGCTAGAATATAGAACCAATAATAATAGGGTATTCAATGAGTCATTGTAGAGAAACTAAAGAAATTATGAGAAATTAAAGAAAAATCATGGAGATTAGAAAAGATTAAGGCAAAATATACTCCTTGATTATTCTGAAACATTTTACTACATTCAGAATTTAATAGGAAATGCAAATTTTCCCATAATATTTCCTGTCCTCTACTGCCAAGCCCATGAGGCATCTCATGTGCTTTGATTCCAACCCAAAATTTTAAAGTGGGTACTGTACACTGAAGTCTTCTTGGCAATGTTTAGGAACATTAAGATTTTTAGGAGTTTTTATTTGCTGTTTTATGGATATTTCAATAGGAAGAATATGTCTGTGATTGCACTCTTGATGAAGCCTTTTATTTAAATCTCCTTACCTGCTATGGAAAGATAAAAAACACTGTGTAAAGAATGCGGCTGAATTGGGCATAGCTCCCACAGCGGAAATTACCCTTTAATAGTGTTAAGCTCGATGGTGTGTGAATGGTTATGTGGTACTTGAAGTGAATGAACCAATTCATCTCTCAGATTAGGACCACATGCCTCTAAGTGATAAGTGCTTTGTCTCAAAAGAAAAAAAAAGAACACAACAACATAAAAATATTTTTCTGTCACATTTACTACCACCTGTTGTTAAACTAACTTCTAGAAAGGGTACGGTAGAATGAGGTAAATAAATCAATGAGGAAAATTTTTTTGCCTATTTCCAGTCAGGCTGTATTTTAAATATTAACATTATTCACAACAAAAAAAAAGGTTAAATGATATATATAGAGAGAACTATTTTTGTTATTTGGAATGACAGAAGATATACAATAAACAGTCCTGTGCCCAACTTGAATTCATTAGATATTTCACCCTAATCTTGCTTTGAACAAATAACAAAACCATATTCCTTTCATTTGTTACTTTTCCAGCTGGGTTTCATGGTAGGTAAAACAGTACTTCAGTAGGAGAGAGTCAGTGAAATTTTGACATAGTTTGTTGCATTCCAGTCAAACCAAAGAAAAGTCCACAGCTTTTTATTAAATATATTAATCTCAAAATTTTGAAGTCATTCTGAGAAATGTCTTTTTTTGGCAGAGAAGCTGGAAACAGGAAAGACGAGTAATTTTCATATCCAACTATAAACAGAGTCAAATATTGAAGGTGATATTTTTATTTTGTGGAGTTAGAGATGGCTACTGCATTAATGCTCTGCTGGAGATACAAGAAGAAAATGAAATGTTTGGAATAGATAAGATACAAGCTGAATCAACATCAAAAGACTGAAAGTCAGGAAACCACCAATACTGCGAATTCCACCCACTGTGTATGGTGCATGACAGATTTTATCCATTCTATGACTATATTGCTAGGTCAATACTTTGCAGCCAAAGATGTTGACCCTCCTGATTATCCTTGAAGAGACCACTGTTTAGCAAAAAGATTGTAAGATCTTCTGAAAAATCCTCAAAGCAAAATTTAAAAAGGTCTATCCTAGATAAAGGAATATTGTAAAGTTATCATCTGGCAAGTTCCCAGCAGACAACACAAAATTCCAGAGTCAACCAGATGCTTCACATTTTGTATGTAAGTTACTTGGAGAAATAGGACTCACTGAAGCAGTGTAGAATCTTCTTCCTGAAGCAAGATCCAGGTAAGTTATCACATTTTTAGTGATGGTCATATGCTATATTAATCTTCATTAACAGCAGAGTAATAGCAATAAAATACAAATATTATACTAGTATCAGTAAGACTGAGCTTGATCTAGAGATTGGAGAGTTTTGGTTATTTTAGAATGAAAGCAGTTTGACATTAATGTATTTTCCATGCAGAATGGTTGATTTGTTCTCTGTCCACCCATAGAAATATTATTCCCTTGCCCAAAATTTGAAAATGTAGGTACTTAAAATAATTTTGATGCTTGAAGGAAATCTCAGAAATGAATGCAGAAATTAATGGTATACATGACCAATGAGAAGAACAACTTTCATAAAAAGCATGCCCCTTCCACAACTTCACTTACTACAGTGAATAGCCCCAATTGCTTGCACTTCAGTAACATCTCAGCAACATCTGGTAGATATGCTTCTCATTCATTTCCAAACTGTAAAATACGTTCATGCTCAGCTCTGTATGCTAATATTATTTGCCCTTTTTTGACTGTTTGTGTTTCAGTGGATATCAGTTAAGAGCTAAAATCTTTTGTTCTGTCCATGAAAAATGCTTATTAGTCTCTTATTAGGTGCAATATTTTCCCTTAAATAAATAGTTAATTGAGATTAAACTCCAGCAAATTATCTTCAAATTCTAAATTTGGCATCTGAAAGTTAATAAGACTTATCTGGAGTGATAGTCTCAATTTACCACAAAAATGAGTCAGGAGAATGATCAGAAGCAGGACATTTGATCATGTTGCTCTTATAAACTCCCTTAAGACTTCAGTGCTTCTTTCCCCTAACTGGTGCTGGCAGAAAGTTTACTTAGTTAATGCTGATCACTGGAAGAGATCCCAGTCTTCCAGCTCCTACTCTAGCCCCTGTAGCTAAAAGCAGAGGTACCTTCTTATTGTTTCAACACCAGGATACTGGGCACTATAGAGAATCTCAGTGTCAAGGATGGAAACGTCTTTAAGTTGCTCTTTCTTAACCATTTTCTTGAAATCACCTCTTACACAGGCTTAAGTTACAAGAAGAAAAAAAAAATTAAAAGCCAACAACACACTTGCAAAAACTCTATAAGGGCAGAAATGACAAAAAAGGACAGTCCCTCCATCTTTGCATTGCAGAAACACATCCCAGGTGCGTCTACCTCTCAGGATTCATAGGAAAATCTATTAATGACTGCTTAACCTGTGGGTTTAGAGGCTCAGTTCTATTTCCTATTCGGTGTCCTCCGACAACATTCAGAGAAAACAGCTGTTGGCCTGGGGAAGGACACCGACTTCTCTATCTTTGTTTACCCCTGATATAGCCCCCCGATCCTTGGGGTTCCTGCTGAGACTGCCAGATATCATTGTTCTCCTTCCTCACTCCCTTCCTCTTTCTTCTAAGGACATGTTTATTTGTAAGTCAATCAGGAATTTCAGTCTGTTGTCAGCCACATTGCTGGCTCCTGCCTTCTGCTTTGTAAATATTAATATTGTTTGGGCATCTGCTCAAGTGTGAAATAGTCTTTTAGCCACCGGGTCTGTGTTTGGCAGAGCCCTAATCAGAGTTTTAGGCAACGTAAAGCTGAATCTCTTTCCACCCAGATAAGCAACGCTCTTCTTTGAACCACTCATATTTCATTTTTCCTAAATTAGTTTTAACTTCTCAGCTGTCAGATGTGGCTCCCTACATGGTCACATAAATGCTTGTGCCAGAATAAAAGGCACTAGAGGGATGGGAAATAATATTCAAGGGAAGGCACTGCACTTCTCAGTCGTGGCTTATGGCAATTGGAAACATATGTGAAGCAACTACTTGCCTTCTTGTGACACACATACATTAAGTACATTGACTTAATAATGTCCTCAGCAAAATATAGTTTACTTTCAATAAAAGTATATATGGAACATGAAAAATGCCATCTCAAATAAGGTCTACTGGCCAGAAACATATTTCAGTGGGACTTCAGGGATTCAGTCACTTCCAAAATTACTGCTGCTCTCTTTGAAGCTCAAACATGAGTTAAAACAGAGGGAGGGTGATTAACACAGCAATTTCAGGAATCTTTGTTTTGATATTTTCTTTTAAGAAAAGTTCATTCACAGTTAATTGGCAAGAACTCTCTTCTTTGGGGATTGTTGGTGTCCTCAGTCTTAGTTACTTTGTTCTAACAATATGAGCAACAGAAAAAAACCCAAGCAATAAAAAAGGGACAGAACCGATCATCACCTTTGTGGTTTGCTTCCCCATTCAATTTCAGATACTAAACCAAAGCTTTTTGTTGACAATTTTTATTTCTGTTCGTCTAGTATCATCTCACATTACTTTGCTTCATCAATTATTTTGTAAATCACTTTGGATAAAATGTGTGATCTTCATTTCTTCCTTCCAGCTCTTTCAATTTTACAGGTTTCTTTCCTACTGGAAAGCAAAATAAATTAATGTTAATGTGAATTTACAGAATGTGTATAAAACATGCTAGCAGAAAGTCAAATACCATGCACTGGCTTTGGCATGAGAAAAAGTCTCACATTAAAGAAATATTTCAGACACCAGCAATCTTGGCAGGCTTACGTGACGCTTATGATAGCACTTTAGGCAATAAGCAAGTGCAAAACAATGGGAAATGCACTCTTGAATCAAGTCTGCATTTTACTCTTGATGACTGAGAACTAGCAGTGAATTAAATGAACTGGGTAAGAGTCCACAGTGAATTATCCTAAGGGTTCAAGAACTATGAGGGCAGCAATTCAGAATATAATCAGATTATATTTGTATAGGTTTATGCCTTTCCTTGAATGGTCCCTGGGATAATAGAAACATCTGAGCCTGCAAGAATTCTGTGAAAAGACCAGAAATGTTTGCTGAAAGCTTTCCCTAAGTAACAGTGATGGTCATCAATGAGGTCTTTGTCACTTCTGTGTACATAGCATGAAGTACGTTTCAGACCAGTATTTCAGCTGTAGCAGTGCCATTCATCTATTTTACCATTAAGGTCTGGTACAGGAAAAATAAAGTGAACCAATATGAGATTAATGGGGCATTGCATCCTAAACTATGTAAACACATGCCAATAATAACACACTATCTTTACATCCGAATTCCCAGATCAGGCTTATGGAACAGTCACAGCATTCACCCCAAGTAAATAACTACAGAAAATATGAAAACATATGCAGTAAACCAATCTTATTTATATGATATATACTTAAGTAAAATAAAAGTTACTGAATAAGTAAAAGATAATGAATTCACGTTGCACACATCTTGTCCTCTGCAAAAAAAGCAAATTAGTTTGCAAATCATTTGCATCTAAAAATATTATAGATCCATACTTACACGAACAAAATATTATGACTACATGACACGACATAAACCCACAAACAAATACAAAGACTGAAGGTTAAATGCATACTCCTTGGGAAACAGTGAAATCACACAGATTACAAATACAGTATAGTAAAGACAATATGAAGTTCTTAACAGAAATCTTGAGTATTTGGGGAAGAACAAACTATATTTTTGATAACACATTTAAGGGTCAAGACTACACTGGTCACATTAGAAATTCAAAACATTCAGGGATTCCTAACAGCAATATTTGAAATATTGCAAAATTTCTTCATAGACTTCCTAGATAATACTTGAAGATAAAGGTGATGTTATGTATCTTGAACTAACCTAAATGTTTTCTCATCATTTAATCCTATAAAAGTAATAAAAAGGAAGGTCTAAAAAGGATTTACTGCTATTACTGGGGTGGTTGTTGTTATTAATACTCACTCGATTTTCCTTGCATATTATATGTTCTAGTCATGGACTACATTGTGCATAATGTAGTTGGGCTGCATCATCATTAATTAATAGACAACCTTTGCCCTGAACAGGTTAAAATCTAAGAACAAGACAAGAAACAACAGATGGGAAGAGACAGACAGATGGGAAAGTAGCAAAAAATGCAGTATTGGTCAGCATGATAGGCTGGTTGTCTCAGACCTCCAGCTGTCTAATCTTTTGTCAAAATTCATATAAGCAGCACAGAAACAGAGACTTTTAAAGAGGATTCTGAAGGAGAATAACACAATAGCTTTGCAGATATTACTGGTATCTTCTCCTGAAGTAAGAAGCACCACCAGAGATGATCTGAACATGAGCAAGTTCTGAACAAGAGTAAGTCACCATGATCTGAACAAGAGTAAGTCACCATGGTCTGGTTGGGGCTAAGAGCTTCCATTGCAACAGCAAATGACAGGGGTAGGTGAGGACAGGCAACCAAAGGTCTTAAAGTGTGAGGACAAGCAACACACATCTGACATAAAACTGAGAGATTTAATGTAGGGACAGAGAAACAAGGGTCAAACCAATAAACTACAAAAATTATTTTAACAACACAAAGCAGATGGTCTGGAAGAAGATAAAGTAGTATTTTCCACAGCCAGATACTTAAAGTCTGGATGGAAGAGATGGAAAATGAAGACCCTTTCTTACAAATATAATTTAATTCTTCATATTTCTAAGCAAGCCCATTTAAGGCTTAAAATCCATGTTGCTTTTAATATACACAAAAGCGCTCATAAGCAATTTCCATCCACACACAAGACCCTGCTTCTTCAGTGTAATCTGACTTTAATTTGTATATAATAATATATACAACTAATGTATATTTATCTCATTGAAAACAGAATTTGCCAGAAGACGTTCCTCAGTCCCTGGTTAAGCAGCTACACAGGTCCATGGAGCAGCCAGATCCTGGTTGACTTTTCCATTCTTTCCTCAAGCAAGTTCTTTTCTACAACACTTTCCTGCTTCACCCTAGCTCTTCCCAATGAACACCTCCCATCTTGCAGCAGAACTCAAGAGATAATCAGCACCAGACCTGTTTTGAGCAACTTCAGGCTTGTAAAATTGGTCCTACAGAAACTATATACCTTCCTGATTCAAATTTGCTTACGTTTTCAACATGATGTGTAAGTTGCTAGGGAAGAGATTTTGCCTGCAATATTTATTTATTCCTTAAATCCTTCATCCATTACAAAAATATTTTCTGTAAGTTGACTGCTAGTTGCATTGAGTAGTTGCACTTACATGTGACATTTCCATTCCTGACCAAGTAACAAAGACTGATTCCTTGCCCAGGTGAAACCAGCATTAGAAAGGGTAGGAAGACTTCACCCTCCTCTTATTCTAAATGTTTCAGATATCTATTAGGAAATACAATCAATATACATAACTGAGATATTTAATCACTTACTACAGTTTGCAATGAATAACTTATGCCCAGCTCAGACTGAAATGTGTTTGTTCAAACTCATTCTTTCTTGAAATATTAACTACATTTGCAAAGTTTTTAAATAATAAAAATGTTAAATATTAAAACATGGACTGATTTCCTACTATCTTGCAAATTGAACACCAAATGAGTAGAGAAGGCTATCAAAGAGGGTAACAGTGTTCTTAAGTGAAAATTTAATTTCTTACATTTTCTTAGAATTAAATATACCAATCTTCAGAGATTCACAAATCATGTCTTCAGCAGAACTGAAATATACACGCTACTAGTCAAGATGTAATTTAGCCGTAATGGAGGCAAAGAAAACAACTAAAAAAGCCCTACAAGAAAAAGTAGGAGAATTTCAGAGGAGAAATACACATTTATTTATACATTTCATGACAATCCTACATTCCAGTAAATTATCTGAAGAATGTTTCAATTAGGAGCTGAGTGTCTTTTGTAGCTTTGCATAGCAACAAAAAGGATGTTTTTGGATGGAAAAATAAATTTTAAAATCATCTTGGGAGAGTGGACAGACAATACTATTGAAAACTTTTACATCAAATTTCATTTGCCAAACAAAGAAAACCTGAGCAATTTTTATTTTATCATAGTAACCTACCTTATAGTAAAAACATTACACAGAAAATAATAACCTCATTCTGATTATTATTAACGGTTGTACCTTAGTTTGACCAAAGACCCAGTCAATAATTGTTTTACTAGAGTTTCCTTAAAGCTAAACTAATTTACTTTGTCTTATTATCTTTTCCCATCTTTGACTGGTTCAACAGAGGATTGACCAGCAGATGGAATGATTACTTTGGAATATTATCACAAAAAAAAAAAAAAAAAGAAAAAAGCCATTCAGTTAGAAAAGCAGCATTTGATGCATTCTAGTAAGTGATCATTTATAATGAATATAGTCTTATTTTGTATTAATTGGCATTTTTTTGCATTCATGGAAGAGCTATCATGTCTTAGTTGTACAAAAACCTAAACCACACAAAATGTGAAAATTAAGAAAAAGATAAATGGCAGTTGATACAAAACCACATCTTTTTTCTAATAGCCATAAGGCTTGGGAATATTTACCCTTTCAGAATACAAGACTCATTTGTTGCCTTATAGGTGTTGACATGAGTCTACAATAACAGTTGCAGTTCTGCATTTGGAAACTTCCAACAGCAACCCAAACTGAAACCTGCCTTTGATGACAGCTGAGATGGTGCTTCTTTTCCGTCACCATCCATAGCTGACAAAAAGGACCAGTCTGTGTCAGGCACCAGTGATGCACCTGTAGTGACTCACATTTCCAAGTACAATCTGAGCAGGTATTAATTAGGGAAAGAGCTGTGTGTTCTTTCTTCTCACTTTTTGTATTCCCCCAAAATAAACCCAGATCAAAATACTCCTCTGTTGTTACATTCATTGGTGTCAGGTTTCTTAGAGTAAAACATTTTGCTTCCTACGTACTTGTTTCTCCTACTATCACTATTTTGATTCCCTTATATGGTAACTTAATTTAAGCAAGCTTTACCATGATAGTTTATCTTTCCTATTCAGCTGTACTTTGAGCTTTCAAATATAACAAGGCAGTTATCCTGAACAAATTGTTTTTGTGTCTGAAAATGTAATTTTCTTCTGCTTTTCAATGTCAATATGAAAGTCAGGTTGCTTCTGTCTCAGTGCCTGATTTTCTCCATCTGTAAAATTTGAATTGTCTTTCCTGTAAAATGCTTCAAGATCTACTGCTGAAAATATGATATGGCAACTGATTCCTAATAGTATACTAGAGTAAATCCCACTGATTTCTTACAAAATAAATTCCAAATTTATTTAGGGGTTACAAAATAAAGTACAGCTGGGACAAGAGAACATAAAACCAAGATCATAAACTAGGTAACATGAGACTGTAGAAGAGGTCTGTCTTATACATTCTTACCAGTATTTCTGGTCTGCTAATGCATGGTACGCCACTGTACTACTGTGGTTTGACAACTTTAGGAAAGCAAAGGAAGTCAAAGTCCTCAGTGGAAAAGATGAATAAAGATCCAGTGATCACAATGTTGGTTCTTCTGGCTGCTTCTGGTTGACTTTGATTTTTACTCTGCAGTCAAAAGTTTATGAAATTATCCCTTCCTATTTGTTTTTTATTAGTTTTAAGGAGTGTAAACAAATGTGGAAAAGAGGAAGAAAAATGTGGTGATATGGAGTCCTACATTCTTCAGACAAAATATTGTAACTTACACACTTAAAATCTAGCTTTCATGTTACCCTTAGTACGCACGAATGGCAGAGCTTTAGAGGTGCCCGTATTCCAGGCAAGGTCACAGATGGGAGATGAACACTGGCAGGGACTTTTATTGACAGAACAAAAACTTTGAGATTTCCTTTGGAAGAGACTGTCTGCATTTAAAACAAAACAAAAAAGGAAATGTGTAGAGAGAACTCTCTTTCCTGATACATACTTCCATTTCCCCACAACCAAGCTTAGGGGCTTCACAAACTGGGAACAGTGACTACAATATGGTGGCATTTTATTATTGTAGCTGGGTGTGTTCTTCATAATTATACTAACATAAAGCAAGCAGCACAATCTTGGCTATATTTCTTTAGAGAAAGGCTTTAAACCGGATTCTTGAAACCCGTTGTGAAACATTTTCCGACACGTCACCAACTGTTCCTTGTATAAAAAACTAAAATAAAAGACCATTCTTCACAGTAAACGTAATAGCTTCTTTGACTTTATTTTTCAACCTTCTGCTATTGATATTTTTTGTTTGTAATTTGTCCTCCTCAGTAGATGTTTGTAATAAGAAAACAGAAAACACGGGTATTTGTAATATTCTAATCATAGTGGAGGTACTGCATTTTTTAAAATATATAAGGGTCTAGAACAGAATCACTACTTCTCTTGCTCAGGGTGTTTTTTGACTTTCGGCTCTTGCTTTAAGACATAAGCTTCGTATTTAAGGGATGGCTACAAAGAATATGGAGGTTCCCTTTTTACAAGGATTCACATGGAAAAGACGAGGGGTAATGGGTTCAAGTTACTCCTGGGGAGATTCTAATTGGACACAAGAGGAAAATTTTTTACAGTGAGATCAGCCATTGGAATAATCTCCCCAGGGAAGTGGTGGATTCTGCAACATTGGACAATTTTAAGATTCAGCTGGACAGGGTGCTGGGCCATCTTGTCTAGACTGTGCTTTTGCCAAGAAAAGTTGGATCAGATGATCCCTGAGGTCCCTTCCAACCTGGTGTTCTATGATTCTATGATTCTTTGGCATTTCAGCAAGTCAGATGCATGTTGTATTTTTACACAACAATGTAAAGAAAGTGGGGAAATCCACATAAGTAAAAAAAAATAATTCAAGGTTATTAAATTAACTTCCAACACTTGAAAAATACCTAGTTTTCTTCTTAAAGTTACTTTTTCTAGGAAGAAATAATTTAAATCCATGTACTTAAAATATTTTAGCTTTTGATGAAACCCATATTTTTCCCTGCAAAAAAAATCTCCACAGATTTTTCTGAGCACAATCAGTGCTATAAATGTATCCTCTGCATCCTACATCACACTATGTCTGTGACACAACTGAACCAATAGTTCCACAGATCACTTTTATGATGTTTGTCTGAAGCTATTTCATGTCTTTATATGAAAGAATAAAAGGGAGAAAGGGACAAAGAATAGGAATAATTTTAACATGTACGGTAAAGTAATTAGAATAAGAGTATGGATTATGCAGTATGTATGGGTAATGCAGATACAGTACTAAAAATATAGATATAGAAATACATTTCTACTAATGGCAAGACATTATGCAATATATCCATATAGCACAAAAAATGCCATCTTTTTCCTCAGCAGGTGGAGGCAGGCAATTATTTTACAATCATAATTTCCTTTGCTTTCTACTGCTGTTGTCACGCTCAGTAATGAGAATTTCAATTCTGTCACATTCATATGGATACATTTCTGATAGCGTGGCTCAGATTCCGAACAGAGTCACACCACTGTGAATCCAGCTTCACATTAACAGTGCTGATGGTGCCCTGGTCTTTCACTGTGCTGGCAAAAGAACACGAGTTAGGCTTAGTGAGTGCGTCTCCTTTATTGTCATGCATTAATCTGAATATGTGCAAGAGAGCCACCCTCCTATATTCAGCAATGTTACAGCTGGACTTGCAGGTTCTCGACTCCTCTTCTTTTTAGTACCTTCTAAAACCTCTTGGTCGAAAATTCTCAGAAATTTTTCACGGTCATCATCAAACAGCACCTTTAGGATTATAATTTGTATTGGAACCTTTGTGTTGCTCTTGCAGTTCATTTTTTGTGGTTTCTGTATTTAGATATATTTTTTTAAAACATAGCTGCTAGGAAAGGATTCATCATTTCTACATGATGAATTATTTTCTGCCTTGTGGAACAACCTCAGTAGTCGGTCCAGGCACATGTCCCCAGAAAGCCAAAAGCCCGGAAAGTGGGAAACTCTGGTAGAGATTGCAAGTGTTTCCAGAATGAAGCAATAGCCGAATCAGGTTTCTCAGGATGACATTTTGGACTTAGCTGTCTAAGTTCCCATACATATAACTAAATCTTCTTTTTTCGATGCGGCTTTCAGTTTTCCCCAAACTTAGAGATATTTGCTACTCTTCTGTCATGTATGCAATGAAAAATGTCAAGGTTTTCCCCTCCTCATGTTTCTTTGACAAAGACTTTGCTAAGCACATTGAGCATTTTAATTTAATGAAAATACAAGCAAAAGCTTATGGCTGGGAATTGAAAGAGTGAAAGAGGTTTGGAAATGGTAGCGTGTGCAGTAGCTGATCAGAGACGAAGCTAATAAAAGTAACATGGGATGAAATCTATTGCAAAATCCTGCTCTTTAACTGGGACATAGATATCTATAAGAATGCGCCATGCTCCTTTCCCATCCAGCCCACTACAGCAGGTTCCTAACATCGCTTGGTGCCTGTCCAACCCTGCTTTGAAGCATCCAGGTAGGGAAAATGGGCACCTGCCTCCCACAAAGAGGTCCTCTGCAGCGCTGACCACATGGGCAGTGGGGCCAGGCATCCTGCTCAGCACATTCGACGCGGGGCTGGATGCCCTAACGCTTGCCCAGCCTGGGTATCAGGACAGGGTCACCCAAGGTGAGCGCCCTGCCAAGGAAGACCTGGGAGCTAACGCTCTCTAAGGAGGACCATCGGTGCTGACCTTCAAGATATGCTGCAAACCTACTTCTCATTTCTGCTTAGGGACACAAGCTAGACAACGATTTCAGTTAAATCTATTGTTTTTACTTGAGCTTTTTTTCTGAAATAAATGAAAGTCTTGCTTGCATCAAGGGACACTCTGAGAATGCGCTCAATTTATAACGAAGCAAATATTGCCTGATGTGCATGATTTCAGACGTAAGAAACAGTGATAGTCACTGAATGGCAGTCCGCAGCATTAAACTAACCCCCCCTGTGAGCAGCATGTCTTTTCAGGATTAACAATTTATGAAGTTAATGCACATCTAAGTATGCAGCTGTCCTTTTCTATTTTTAATAACCAAAAAGAAAATGTCACCAAGTAAAGAGGAAAAAAGCTGCTTCTCAATTGGGACTGTACATAAAACAGTGACAGCATTTTTCTCTGTGCTGTAAAATGGTACTAACCAGTTTTGTCATGGATCTTAAAAATACAAGATAGACCTAAAAATTTAAACTCTATTAATTTTCCCATCGTATTATTATCAAAATGTTCTTCAAATGAAGTTATTTTAACTGTGATCGTAAAACAAATATGACCTCACGTGTGTGGCTTGGTATAAACAAGTATTAAAAAAAGCTACTCAAGATATTCCAGGATTTCATTGAATTTTCTTACTGTTTCACACAAGTATTAATATAAATAATCCCTTATTTTTCTTGGGAATTAAGTATGAAGAATCCTTAAATGCTTTGCAAAATTATATACGTGAAGGAAAAGCTTTCAGCTTTTAAATGCAGCAGTCCTCTGAGAGGACTTTATGTAAATATGGGTTTTTTTCTGATTGCCATGTGTTTCTTGGACTTGGGTGATGGGTGTGCTATAAATACTCTGATAGGAATAGAATCTGCAGCTGCATGTAAAGATTAATCCTCAGGAATAAATATTTTGATAAGACATCAGTACAACTCCTCACTCATTTGAGAAGTATTGTGAAACTTGTGCAGCAGTGATCTGCAAAAAGCCAGACAAGAGGAGGACTGATACAGGAATACAAGGGTGGCTACAGACTTGAATAAATGGGAGGTGAAGATGCACTGAAAATTGAATTGTTGAGCTAGAAAAAAGTGACAAGTGTTTTTGTTAGGAATCATTCTGAGAGTCTCATTTAATATTTGTAGTAATGACCTCTGCACAGAAGCATGCTGCTAAAACGTGGTGTGGACACAAAGCTGTAAGATATCACTGGTAAGAGGGAAGATCAAGATATTATACCAGAGAAATGAAATGATGCTGAAAACCTAAATGATAGAAACGGGATGAAATGTAATGGTACAAAATGCATCGTGGACATTACTAACAAGAATTAGTTCTTTAAGCGCCTGAGTGGAAACAAAAGGAGAGGAAAGAATTTCTTGTGCTAATTGATCACAGTTCCTCTGAACAAAGTAATACAGTCATTAAAGAAAAAGATTTCTATGATTCCAGAACGTGACAAGTGAGGCATGCCCAGAAGGAAATACTGTACTGTTTTACAAGGTAAAGGTAAAACCTGACCCAGAACACTGTCTTTAATTACGGCTTCCCACGCTTATGAAAGACAATTTCAAACTAAAGAAAGTGCTTCTAGCTTTTTTTCTTCTTTTTCTTTTTTTTTTTTTAATTTGAGAGCCCAAAAGAAGAAAAAGCAATGCAAACAGAAATGACACTGCTGTTAAAATAACAAGTTGATTTTAACCAATTATGAATTCAGATGCTTTTTAAGAAGCAAAACAACAAGGTTTTGCAGTTTGATAAGTTTATAAAAAGGATTACGCGTGGTTGCTTGTGATAGCACAAATTCAGTAAACTCGGAATTGTCTTCCAGCCACACCTATGATGAGACCCCCAAATCAGCTTTGGGGTGGATCTGCCTAGATAATTTCCTTATAGGTACTTCTCAAAGGCTTTTGATAAACGAGAGGAGAAAAAAAAAAGAACAAAACCAGGTTTTTCTTGAACTGCTTGTGCTGTGGGCTACCAAATTTTGTTCTGGGAATTGCACACATAGCAGCTTTGCAGACCTTTTCCACCCTCAGTACACCCAGTGAAGGCACCAAGGAGAAGCAATCTTTCCACCCTTCTCCCAGCCTATGTAAAAGCACGCAGTGTACTCGCTTAAGGACAAATAAATGCAGCGTGCATTCTGTCACACCTTAGAATGAAGTTGTTCAGTTATACACAAAATAATTTTTTCACTTTGAATGCTGTGTTCAGTTTTGGGCCCTTCACTACAAGAAAGACATTGAGATGCTGCAGCATGTCCAAAGAAGAGCAACAAAGCTGGTGAAGGGTCTAGAGCACAAGTCTTATGCAGAGCAGCTGAGGGAACTGGGTTGTTTAGCCAGAAGAGGAGGCTCAGGAAGACCTTATCGCTCTCTCAACTCCCTGAAAAGAGGTTGTAGTGAGGTGGGTATTAGTGTCCCAAATTACAGGCAATAGGACAAGAGGAAAGGTCCTCAAGTTGTGCCAGGAGAGGTTTAGGTTGGATATGAGGAAAATTTTCTTCACTAAAAGGGTTGTCAAGCATTGGAACAAGCTGTCCAGGGAAGTGGTGGAGTCACTATCCCTGGAGGTATTTAAAAGACCTGTAGATGTGGTGCTTAGAGACATGGTTTAGTGATGGACTTGGCAGTGCTAAGTTAATGGTTGGACTTGATGATCTTAAAGGTCTTTTCCAACTTAAATGATTCTATGATTCTATGATTATAAATCCTGCATTCTGCTCAGAAAAACAAACAAACAAAAAAACCCTACCCAACAGGTCTTCCTGAGAATTTGCTCTGCAGTTGGCAGTAGCACTCCTATTACATGCATGGTGCTATGAACATGGCGATACAGGTCAAGATCTTGGAAGACCATGTGGAACTGTGCTGGTTTTGGCTGGGATGGAGTTAATTTTCTTCACAGTAGCTAGTATGGGGCTATGTTTCGGATTTGTGCTGAAAACATTGTTGATAACACAGGGATGTTTTCGTTATTGCTGAGCAGTGCTTACACAGAGTCAAGGCCTTTTCTGCTTCTCACCCCACCCAACCAGAGAGGAGTCTGGGGGTGCACAAGAAGCTGGGAGGAGACACAGCCAGGACAGCTGACCCAACCAACCAAAGGGATATTCCATACTATATGCTGTCATGCTCAGCATACAAAGCTGGGGGAAGAGGAAGGAAGGGGGGATGTTTGGAGTTATGGCAGTTTGTCTTCCCAAGTAACGATTAAGTGTGATGAAGCCCTGCTTTCCTGGAGATGGTTGAACACCTGCCTGCCCATGGGAAGTAGAGAATGAATTCTTTGTTCTGCTTTGGTTGTGTGTGTGGCTTTTTCTTTACCTATTAAACTGTCTTTATCTCAACCCACAAATTTTCTCACTTTTACTCTTCCAATTCTCTTGCCCATCCCACCGTGGGGGGATTGAGAAAATGGCTGTGTGATGCTTAGTTGCCAGGTGGGGTTAAACCATGACAGAGACTAAGACAGTGTGCCATCCCTGACCAGAAGGGGCTACAAAATATTTTGAAGCCAGATGAAAATAATAATCCAAAACCAGAATGCAAAAACTATTTCACAGTTCAAAATTCACACTGATAGGAGACAGGATGAGGCTGCATTAGAAGAACTGCTGGATTCAACCAACTTTTATTATCTATTTAAAACCATGTATGCTGCCCTTGATCCTTTGGAAACTGTCTTAAGAGCTCTGTTTGGGTATAATGATAGTGGGTCCGCCTTTTAGTGAAATCCTGGCATCGTAATTGGTATGTATCCTACATGTTGTTGATTTCATAAGACTTCATCCCTTCCATGGCTGCCAGTCTCAGCACTCGCAATATTATGTTTCTTCCTCCCACACTCTAATTTCTTTAGCACAGGGCAGGCAGTGGAGCATGATGTTTATGCTGCTATCTCTGCTGCTGTTGCTACTTCATCTAATGCATCTGTGATACAACTTGTTAAATCATCATGAGAATCATAATACATTATGATTCAAGCTACTTTATTATATAAGAACTATTCAGTAACACTATTTTTAATGTACAGTTAATTTCCTATCATCACTACAATCTGCATAGAGCCGAATAAAATAATTGTATTCCAGTGTCATTAGTGCTACAGGTTATGAAGTAAATTTGTAAACATATATGAAAACCTTTCTTGTAACTCAGTAAGGTAATTCTTTTGGGGTTATGTTAATGGCCTGTATATTTCCCTAGTTTATCTGCATTGGGTATCTGTTTAGAAAAAATAGTATACTGTGTCCTCTTCTGGGGCAAAACTTAACATACTTTGTGCCTTTGAAGGTCTCAGCAGCAACTGAGTAGAATACAATATTCACTGCCACTGGACCCTAAATATCTGTTCATGGGAGAGGAACCTTAAAGGTTTCTTCCATATTAATCCTGAAAACCCTGAATTTATCCACCAGTGTTATGTTTTCAGGGGGAAAACTTCCCAATCTCTCTGGAAGCCAAAGCAATCTATCTCTTCTTTGTAGTGTATTTGTAGGGCAGATACCAGCATACATCAACACAAGTGGTCATCAACAGGGGCAGAATTCAAGGGACATCTAAAAGTAGCAAGGGCAGACATCCTCTGGTAGATCTTGCTAAAGGGGGACAGAAGATTTAAAGCTTAAATTCTCTCTTGTTCTCTGTGCACCTCTGCAAGAGGTTATTGCACCCTGAAACAATAGAAAGAAAATAAGGAAGAAGAAAATAATGTGCTGGCACCTCAGCTGCCTCAGATCACAGTCCAATAACCAAATCTATTTATAGAAAACAACTTCAATGTTGGTTTAAAGTAATAATCACTAATAAATAACATTATTGTTTAGTTCCATCATCGTACATCAGAGATGTTCCTTGTATTATTGAGATACCATGTATTTCTAATGTACACAACAGTTTAGCCTGTTAATTTATATACTCTATTTTTTACAGGCTGTTTTGCTCAATAATCCTGCAGCCCATAGATAATATTCTTGGTGAGGAAGTCTCCTAATGTGTAGCAACTACTTTACCCATAACAGAATATATTTAATGTAATGGCTTCATATTCTCTATAATTTCATAATTAACATTTACTGAAAATTAAGAGAAACTGTAGATAGACATAGAACCTCATTAATTAGCACCACTGTGTGTGCAAAAAACCCCCACATAAATGCAAGATATTGTATATTATGGAAAGACATTGTGAAGATTATCTATTATGACTTGTATTGGGATGCTAAATATTGGATAGTGCCTATGTAAAATAGTTCAAATTTACTGATATCAGTGCTGTTACAACTGTTCGTTGCAGATATCCATTTGCCTTTATTCTTCTTTTTCAAATTTTTATGTAGCCCAGTCCCACTTTTACTACTCTTCACAGACATTTCAGTGTTGATTTTCTTTACCCTATAACATAAATTAATGAAATAAAATAAAATTTTCAGATTGTAGCAGAAGGTTGAATTGTGCAAAGAAAACCTCTACAGATAAATACATAACAGTAAATATGTAATACATATCAGTAAATATACTGGTCAAGGATTGTCCAAAGTGTATAACTGATAGCAGTTGTCTTTGACCAGTTACACCCAATGCTAACAAGCTCTTTTCTAGACAATGTTTGGACATGGCTTTGGAAAGAGCGTGGGTCAGGGTCTGTTCCCACTAGGTAGGTTGCACATGGCCACACTGTTTTTAGGTGAAGACACTTTTGGTGTATAAATTTTTTTTTTTTTTGGTATGATGAACACAGTCCAGAGGTCCAAAATTGACTTACACTCACTTTTGCTTAGCTTTCTTCTGTTCCTTTGCTGACAAGCCTAAAAAATACGTCATGAGGGATCAAAAACATACAATCTAAATAGTGCTGTACAAGCATATCCGCCCATATCTGCTTTGATACTGTTTTTCTCTAATGACCAGCCGCAGAGACAGATAGTTAACAGGCATTAAGTAACCCTACAGCAGCTCTGATACTCACAACCATTGCTTTGGGGTTAAGCTTCCCACAACAGCCCCCCATGCCTTTAATGCTGCAACGTGCCACATAGTCCATCTTCTGAAGTCTAAAGATGCTTATTGGTACAAGACACTTAGGACGAGAAGTGAGGGGACAGTCTTTTCTGCAGTGCTATCTCCAAATGAAACAAGTGTGCATTGTAGGTTAGCAAGATATTACAGCTGAAATCATCAGAGGTTTCTTATTGTAAAATGGTTTGGAAAAAAGAAAACAATTCTAGCTTGAAAGCAGATTTGCATACAGGAGCTTAATTTTTCAAACTGTGTGATGTATTATGGAGAGAGAGAGAATACAGGTGAGAAAAAAAGAGAAGGATATTTAAGATGATTATGCCTTCCAGTTACATACATCTTCATGCCCTGTACACTTATCTTCTGACATGTAAAGCTTCTATTTTCCAAACAAAAAACCTCAGCACCTTAACTGAAAACAAATATGTTGAAAAACAGGAAGAAGCATTTCCTAATCCCACAAGGTGAAGTGATAAAAAGCCAGCTAACAGCATAATAAGATAAGGAATACAGTCTAATTGGTGATAAAATATCAATATTCCAATAGATGTATACCAGCAGTCCATTAGATTTAATTAGGCTCTCTCAGCAAGCAATAAATCATGTAAAAGAAGAATTCAAAAGGAAATCAGCTGACTGCTGTGAAACACTCATGGGTTGTTTTACCAAAGCTAATCTTTGCGTAAATTAAGAACGAGCACAGACATGTTAAACAGAGGATTTGAAAAAAAGACCAATGTCTAATATTAGTTCAGGATTAAGAGACTACACATGCAAATCTAAAGGCACTGTTGATCTGCTCGGGTTTTAATTATGATCTCATTTATTGATATCATAAAAAATTATTAGGAAAGATTGGAATGAAGGGAAGCACTAGACTGGAAAACTGGGCTGCTTACACACAGCCTTGCTTTGGAAACTGATAATAATTAGCGTGCAGCACGTGGAGGCTGAAGCTTCACCCTGTGTTCAGCAGGGCTCCATGTAGCTGCCTCCGTACACACTGTCAACTGGATTAAAACCTATAGTTCACAGGGCATGAATGGAAAATGAAATGCAAATGATCAGTGGCCTCATTTGCAGAATCAGGGCAGAAGAGCAGCAAGTGCAACACACATTGTCTGAACACACAAAGGCAAGTAGAGAGAGGGGATATGACTATGAGAAAATAAAAGCAGTATTTCTTGGGTTACTGCAACATTGAAGAGTGAAAAGCCCATAAAATTTAATACATCTCTCTGAATTACAATTCTGCTTTTAGGTTGAGATCAATGATGGGATTTTATATTTCCATGGCTCTTCTCAGCTCTTCATTAGAATGATGTCTGAAAAGGAGCACGTGACATTTTAAAAAGCTATTAAAGCAAATGAAACACAGGCCACATGGAAGAAAAAGATGGGGAGGCTCTGTGTTACTGTATGGTGGAGGCCAAGGCATGATAGGAATAACAGGATACAAGAAAACACACTTTCTGATCAAATCTGAAAATAGAAACTGATTATACTTTTTTTTTTTGCAAACTACTCATGATAGTCACCATTTCTACTCTATTTAAAATGGATCTGATGAAACAGGGATAGGAGAGAACTGAAACAGAGTGCCATTTCCCACAAGCTAGACCTGCTCTAGTCATGTGCAAAGCACAATAAATAGACTTCATTTATTCAAAAGTGATGCTATGACAGTTTGCATCAAGCACTGGGACAGGCATTTAGTCTGCACATTACAGATAGGATGGGACTGGTGAAGGGAGGGCTGAAGTTTCTGGCTTTTTTGGCTTTCAGGAAATATTCTATATTCTTTTAAATTTCTGGTCCTAATCTGCCATCTGTGAAATTACAGAGAGGAGGAGAAGTGAGAGGCGAAGTTCTACAAGTGTTCGTGAATTTAACTATTATTTTGTGTTTGCCTTTTTTAAACTGTATATTAATACCCTATGAAATTAGCTCAGTGGTAAAAACTCTAAATGGAACAGTGATTAGCAGTGAATAATGGAGAAAAACAGCAGCAAATAAGCTTTCCATTTGTAATCTTGTAAACTCCCAATTTGTGTCTCTGTGTGAGATTTCCTTAATGTCATATCAAAAATATTTAAAACTGAAGGGTAATAACCCATCTCTTTTAAATTTCTTTAGCTGCTGTAAAAATAAGCTGAATATTTGCCTTTTTAATAGTGCTTGATGTTTGCATAAAGTTGATTAAGGAAATTTTGTACCACGTTTTTAAAATAATTAGCTGATCTTGATCTGTTTCCTGCAACCATTAAGACTTTCTCTCTGTTGAACACCAGTGTGATTTCCACCAGTGAAACCCTGACCTCTTAAGAGAAGCCATATTTATACAGGAAAAAGTAGTTTGGGAGAGTTCAGTATAGATGTGGATTGGGTAACCTGGACACTGAGCAGGTCTGGACTGTTAACGCCATGCTTTCCAAAGTATATGCTATGGCCACCTAGAAGAAGAGGCTCCTGTTCATTCCTTCACATAGCGAGTGCCATAACCTCAAACCCAGAAGCCAAAAACACATGGATCACTAAGTCTACAACATTACTTTAAGAACAAAAGTAGTGCTTAATGTAATGTGCTCCAGCCAGGAACAGGGATTTACTTTCTTAGCTTCTGTGCAAAACTTTTTCACCATTATAACTACTGTCTCTGTGCTACACTTCAGTTTGAGACTCTCCAAGTTACTGACAGCTAGCACATTACACCAAGAATTATCTATAGCACATTTTCAGTGCTACACCTGAGCACCAGGGCAGTGCTAACATACATCAAGTATATTGCTTCTGGCATCGGACAAGCTTCATCAGCATTTGCCTGCAGATGTGCTCCACTGCACTGTGTAGACCTGTCCTGTGGGAGGGAAAGAGTGTCCAAGCTCCACTGTGCCTTAAGCAGCCCATTCTTCTTCATTTTGTTTTTATTAATTTGGAGATGTCGTTTATATTTTCAGTTTATAGAAACGGAACTGTGTCCATGCAACCTCTGCATGGTTACTACGTTTTATATGCATTAGTATTATGTTAGCAACCAGTGAGTTGGACAGGGGAAATCTGCTGAATGATGGCTTTGATATTGTGTAGTTTTTGGAAGACTGGAGTCACCTGGCACTTTCTGATAAATAAGGCCTGCTAAACTTCTATTTTTCAGTAACTTTCCTGTTAAACTCAGAGTTTTTTCCTATGTGATAAATAGATGAGAAATGTTTAAATGTCCACATAAGTTTATTTGCTGGATTTTTTTATGACTACCTTTAAGAATGTAATTAAGATGTTAGAGCATAGACTTCTGGCAGTATTAAAGCACTTACCTATTCAAATTATACAGTGAAACAACTCTAGGAAAACTCTTTAGTTAGGATCTTCAACTCACACATGCAGCCACTTCCTTAGACTCACTTAGAATACATATAAAGATAAGATATTTTTGGTATTAACTTGAGGATTTAATTAGTTTAGTTATCTCATTCCAGTTCAGTAGAGAATAATTTGCTGATTTGACCTTGCTGTGATAGAGTGCTTTATATTTGCTCAGTTTAAAATTATGTACAATAGCCTAGGTTTGGTGATGTGTTTTCATAAGTGTTCTATTAAATCCTACTAATATTGTCACATTTTGTGAAATAAATAATTTGGCCTATAACTTTTGAGGGATAAAGGGACATTAAAGTCTCACTTAAATCAGTCTTTGTTTCTTTCAAAAACCTTGCACTGATCTTTTTTTGACAACGTTACAGAGCAAGAATTAAGTACAATTTGATGCTTGCAAACCATCCTGTAAATTAATTAAATTAATCAATCATTACAAAATATTTGCCTATTGGGAATTGACTATTTAAGGGAGAATTTGTCATTTAAATTCTGTTTCAAGCTGCTTACATAGAAGAAAAAAAATAACAACAAACAGCATTAAACCTTACCAATACATGATAGAGTAACCCAGCTGAGAAAGCACTTTGGTGATGGCTATAGAAAATTGCTCAATCATTTCTGTTGATATATATATTGAGTGTTTTAACAGTCATACAAACTACCCAAAAAGAAAGCTTATTTCATGTTTTCTGAAACTGAGTCTGTATTCAAGCAATGAACAGCATACACTGTCCGAATCACCTGTGGAGGTACCTCTGAAATGTTTGCTGGTAATGGTAGAAAAGCTATTTAGGCTACGAAAACTACCGGACTGAATGTAAAGTGTGTCTGTATGATACAGAGCTGTTCAGCTAACCCTTAGAGGTTACCTTCATAATCCTCAGCAAGACTGAAATAAATTTACAGGATCACAGAGGTTGGAAGGGACCTCTGGGAATCATCTAGTCCAAACTCCTGCTCAAAGCAAGGTCAACTACAGTAGGTTGCGCAGAGCCGTGAGGTTTTGAATATCTCCCAGGATGGAGACTCCACAACCTCTCTGCGCTACATGTGCCAGTGTTCAACCATTCCCACAGTAAAAAGGGTTTTTTTGTACATTTAAACAGAATTCCCTGTATTCTCAATTGTATTCACTGGCCTTACCCATCACTGGGCACTGCTTGGAAGGGTCTGGCTCCATCTTCTTTAGTCTCTCCCACCAGGTATTTATACACATTTATAAGGTTCTCTCTGAGCCTTTTTTTTTCCCCCAGGATAAACAGTCCCATCTCTCTCTGCCTCTTGCTATGTGACAGATGCCTTTAATCATCTTTGTGGCTGGACTCTCACTAGTATGTCCATGTCTGTCTTGAACTGAGGAGCCCACCACCAGCACTCCAGATGTGTCTCACCAGGGCTGAGCAGCATTTGGTACGTATCCTAGGCATTTATGCATGAAAGAAGTTTGCTACTTGGGGATATTCTTGAATCTCTTGATACTAGAGGTGACAATAGGTGGTTGATGGAACACTGAAACTATGCTTAAGATGGAAGTATGAAGATGCAATCATTAACATTTTATTATTAAACCCTGATTTTTCATTAGTTTTATGCAGTTTGATTTGATTAATTTCAAACTAAATGCTTGACAAACACATGATACTGCTTTTACTCCTGTTATGAGAATTCTGTATCACACTGGCAGGAAACTTTAGATTCTCTGAACTAAGTGGTAAAGGCACAAGGGGGACACTACTTTTCTTACTCAGAATGGGAATGATCTAAAAGTATTAGGCAAACAACTTCTAATAATTGATAAATAATTTCTAACTACATTTTCTCTATCAAGAGTTTTGCACAGGTTCCTTATGGAGAGAACCATGTAGAAAACCAGAAGGGACTCAAGGAAGAGCTGTCAAAGTCACCCACTTTAAACATCCAGTCCTCCACAGCTGGCTCACCTTCTGTTCAGAGGCTGCCTCAGGAGAAGACGAGCAAGCACATGCGCCAACATGCCAATGCACTCAGGCAAGGCTTACGGGCTGGTAGTGGTTTCTACAGGCTGGTAGTGGTTTCTACAGGCCTGTAGTGAAAAACAGTGGCATACGCTGGTTTCCAATCAGCATCGGGGCCACCCTTGGCAGACAGCATGCACACAGATACAGAGCCTTTGTATTTCCAGCACAGAAGCTGCACCCAAAGCTGGCATTAATGTAAGAGCTGGGATGGGGAGAGAAGGAAGAGCTCTCTCAACATCTTCCTCATGGACATTCATGACACAGGTGGCCACCAAAGCAGCTGCTTCTTACCATTTGTTGGGCTGCTGGTAATTCATCAAAATTTACAAACCAGGTAAGTTAGCTTTGGGGAGAGAAGGGAAGAGCAGATTATGCTAGTCTCCATTTCTAGTACAGTAAATACTGGTTTTTGTAGATATGAGGCATTTATTTCCCAGTAGTGATCCTTCTATAAAAAGCTGAAGAATTCTGAAGGTTAGTACTTTCTGAAGTTCTGAAGGTTGTAAAGCTTAAAGAAATTTTTAATAAAAAATTGCAGGGTACAGGAAGCCTGAAGGAGATTTTCTAGGCTGGATGACATGAAGTAGGCTTCAGACCATGACTTCAAAGCTTTATGTACAAGGTACAGAGTAATATTTTGAAATCTTTGAGGTTTTCTTTTTATACTTTCAATTTTTTAAACATTTTGAGTCACACAACCACATACGAGTAAAAAAGGTTGATAGTTATACCCTTTGTTATATACCATTTGATATAAATAATTCATTTTTTTATTTAATCTGTTCATCAAATAGAGACTTTATAAAAGTCTTGATTTCCCATGTGTTTTAAATAAATGAGAAAACACTAAGAATAAGCATGTAATCAAGTACACAAACTCAATATATAGATACAGGTAGGTTTTCCTAGATGTAATAGACTGAATTCTACAGAGAAAGTTAGAAGTAAAAAGGACAACAAGGTGAATGAGAAAATAGTTTTAAAAATATTTAGAAAGCCCCTTCTTGAAGGAAGAAGGCTATTTACCAAACACCTTCCAGTTTACAGAACTTACCCCAGTGACTATAGACTGAAGGATTTGCAGGACTAGAGTATCAACACTGACTCCAAATTTTATCAACTCATGCAGGATAAACACCACAAAATGAGTACCATTTTGGTGAAATGGGTGTTTATTTCCTCCTTACTAATTATCCATAGACAGGCTGACTGGCTCATTATTAACTCAATTGTGTGGAAAAATGTGAGCTAGAATTTCTCTGCTGTGGATAAACTCCTTTGACTATTCAAAGTCAAAGAGCTACATGCTTTGTTATATCAACAAAATTGTACAGGCCATGTTCTGCCTAAACATCCTAACCTTTGAAAAGTGAAAATGTAATACAGAAAGAATGCTTGTAGATATTTACATTAATAAATTAATTATAATTGTTTATTGAGCCTTCCCAGTTGTAATGGGTAGGGCCATACTGCACAGGTAGTCCTTGGAACTCTACTGCAGTCTGCTTGCTTAAACAACTGCTGAATTGAAGAAATAAGAAATCTCGATCACCACAGTGGAGACCAAGAAAAACTGACACTCCATAAAAGTTTTTAATTTTTTCTATTTATTTCAAACAAAGTTTAATAATACCAATAACTAAATCTCCTCTAAGGGGTTGATAGACTGTCTGATAATAGAAACTTATAGAAAGAATCCTAGTTAACATAAATTACTGAATTTTACAGGGAATATTAACTATGAAAAAATCTAGTGTCTAGTAATAATAAGCTGTTATCCTCTACAGGAATTTCATAGTTACTGTGGTTATATTCTGGATGCTGCAAATAGAAAAATAATATGATATAATTGGACTGAAAGGCTAAGTCCTTTATCATAACACCTGAACTCAGTAGCATGAGAAGCATCAGCATATCCTAAAGACATATTTTGGAAAGAATTATTTCAGTTTTATATAAAACAGAGTAATTAAAAATCCTGTTCAAGTGATCTCATTTATACACACTTATGTACTTCATGCCTGCCACTATATTGTGCCAGTAATCAGCATGGGTAATCATATTTTCTGTTTCCGCTTAGATGCAGATGTATTTTCAGCCCGTATGATGAGATTGCTTGAAATACAACCCTTTTCTTGCCCGGTAACCATGTCATCCAAACAAGAATAAGAAGCATCATTTATCCCTGAAAATGCATGGAAGGCTTTATTAATGAAGAGTCAGAGAATACCAGTCACCTGCTAAACCAGAGCAGTGATGGGTAACTGAGGCACAATAATCTTATGCTTTTCCCAGTCACAAAAATGCTTAATTCTAGATACCCCATTTCTCCCCACTATCCCACCAGTTGCTACAGTTCACTCACCTGCAGCAGGTAAGCTAAGACATCAGGAGACAAGAACATAAATGGAAGAAAACAAGCTGAAATGGATTATTTGAGTACTGAACCTCTTCCTGAACAGTGACTACAAGTGAGACCAAAAGGTACTTTGCCTTCTTCAAAACGCAGCTACAAATGACTGAGTGGTCCCTGAGAGTTTGAATTTTCTACGTGGAGCTTCAAATTCTCAATTCCCTGTTTTGCGAATCCCATGAACTCCAGTTATGCAACACCCTCTCCAGAACAGTAGCAAACATGCTTCTTTAACTAAATTTCTACCTATACATCCATCAGATCAAAAAAATAAATAGCTTTCTACCTGATGTAACCTAATAGCAAATATGTGACCCAGACTGAGCTGCTAGGCTGACCCAAGCAACTCTGTGTAATATACACCTGATGCTAAACTTTGCAAGGGTATGGAAAAGCCGCTGTTAAAAGATCAATATGAAGGTCAAAGATGACTGCACTGTAGTGTAGTAAACTAAGTAAGCACAAAGTTTAGCTTCAGTGAACTTTACCAACATCATGTTCTGTTAAACATCTAATTACATTAGCACAGAGCTCAGCCCAGCCTCACACCAAAGGATTTATTCTGTTCCTTGAGCAATGCCGTGTACCTCACAGCTACAAACCTTGTATTGCAGTCACAGCCAACAACAGCAGAGATGACTGCAAAAGAAATAAACCCTGTTCCTGGAAGAAGGCACTGTTAAGTTTTCTGGGGCATTGAATAAGTATATAAATCTTCCAGCATCATCTCAACATCTTCACTTTGAGAGGCAGGAAAAATATTAATTCGCCCTGAAATTCCTCCTATTCTTTCCGGTGCATAAGAGACAACTATTGACTTAACAGTGCTGAAAAATGAACAAGTAGTTTGGTTGAGGTCTATGAAATGGCACTTTCCGAAGTAAATTCCAACTTGTGTTGCAGTCAGAAGAAAAATAGCTGTCAGAGAGATGTGTTAAGTTTTATATTCTTACCAAAATGCATTAATTCAAAACAGATTTACACTTTAGGAATGAAAACTGACAGATCAAGTATGTTTAAATTATCATAACTAAAGAAAAACCATAAAAGTGGAGTAATCCACTTTCATTAATGCTTCAGGCTGTCCTTCTCTTGAGAATTGATTAAGGAAGAATAGTTATTTGTTCACTCCACCCCAATACTACTGAAATTGGCTCTCACTTCTCAAGCAAGAAGGAAGCATCCTCTCAGGTCAGGCGGTATAATCAACTGTCTTATGAAAGAAATATATTTGATTAGCTTTAGTTTAAGCTGGCAGGTCTTGAAGAGCAGATGATAGACTGACTTTTTCTTTTCTATATAATATGGTAAATAAAGAAATGGCAAAGTATAATTTATAATGCAAAATGATCAAGTACTTGGTAGACTGCTCTGAAACAGTATTGCCAGGGTTTCTCTCTCACCTTCTTTTTCCTGCTCCCCTTGTGCCCTAGCCCCAAACACAGAACAGTCCTTCGGCAATAGGTCACTGACACGTTTTCTCTCCTCAGTCAGAGGCTTCATGAATGCTTACTGCTATCACTTCCACTTTAAGAAAACAGTCAATATGTATGAAAATTATCATTTACTCTATTCCAGGCCAATATTGACATAACCAAGAAATTACATGATTTTACCAGCCCAAGAACTGTATCTTAACATATCTTTCTACAACCCATTTCATTATTATGATGTTTCTTCAAAGGAAATATAGAAACAAAAACTAAGCGGCCAACTTCAGGAGAGTTTCCATGTTTTTGTTTCTGCAGTTCAAAAAACTGTGGTTACAGGTACTGTAATAATACAGCTTAATAATAACCCTTGGATCCATCACCAAATAATATTTTGTTAGTTTTTTGGCCACTCCATTGTAAGGAGGAAGATTAACATAGTATGACTTGTTAAAGCTAGTGAGTCTATGGAGTTTGTCTGAAAATAATCTGTACTTCAAGTGGAATAAGAAATGTTTCACATCCTCTACTGTAACATGAGATGCAAAAACATTTTAAAGGAGCAATATATATACATGAAGAATTTGCTGGAAAGATGGGACAAAAACTCAGACCAAAAGAACCCAAACCAACCAAACAACATAAAAGAGACATAAAAGTGCAACTTGGACTGGATTATATTTGTAGCTCTTAAATGGGTGATTCTGGAGTTTATTGCCTGTAAAGGAGGCAAAAATATATTAGTACCTTATTATTTAAGTGTTGGCTAAACTTGAACAACTTATAGGAAGCAGGCCTCCAGCAAAGTCAAAGCACTATAAATTGCTAGATATAGAAATATAGTGTTAGATATTGATTCCCAATGCACTATATCACTTTGCCAATTTTCTCATGTGAAGCCTCCCTGTAAAAGATAGAGAACCACTAATGATAGACTGGCGGATTTCCTACTGATACACACAGGCACACACATATACTGCACTTGTCACCTGTGTTTTGAGCCAAAACCAGATGGGAAACTGTGGTGTGAGAGGAACACACATCCAAGATGATAAACTTTGCTGAGAGAACGTGCATTTCTATAAAACTAGACTCAGCACATGTTGCAATGCCAAACACTGAGCAATGTTTGGATTGGAGCTTACTCAGAACTTGGGCAGGTTTCATCTCCATCAGCCTGAAATCTACCATCTCTGGCCTAACAGGGACATCTACCCTGGTACAGAGATCATCTGCAATAGGGATGCACAGGCTACGGGGTCTTTAATGCATGTCCCAGGGGCCTCAAGCTTACTCATCTCAAAGCACCCCAGAGTAACCACCACTTGCCTTTAAATGACTTCTGAAAATCAGCAATTCCACCTGTGCAATTTTCAGTAACAAAATACATAGTGGTAAAGATTCCTTTGTCAGAGCAGTTATGCGAGTATTTCTTCATAGAAGATTAATCAAAAGTCCAACTGAACAGCAGCAAAAGCTACAGAAAGAGCTCAAGAGGCTAACCCTAAAGTCTTCATATGTTTTATATCACTAAAGTCTTAGTATGTTTCATTTTATTTTATAAGATTTATGAACACCCTTGAAGAAACAATATCATTTTCAGATAAATTCTATCTTTATCTACTGGAACCAGAAGAGAAATCAATTTTGGAATCCTAATTACAAGAGGACAGATACAAGTCTAGACACTCAATCAAAACCAAAAAAGCAATAGGGGCAGATGGCCTGAAACAGGAAGTCTTTCATGCAGTGCAAAATCTCTTAATCCTTAGACAGAAAAAAAATCACACGGTTTCTTACAGTATTTGGCCTAAAGAGTTATATTTTTAATGTGATAACTACTTCTGATGTTTTTCTTTACACAATGTTCAGTGTAGGCTGTAATGCATTTTCAAGTATTTCCGTGTTAAAATGGAAGAATACTTTATTTAAAACATTTCCACAGGATGAGGATTAACAATATTTCATTGTACTAAAAAAAAGACTTTTGATAGCCTTTGTTAGAACTGCATTTTCTTTTTGGTAAGATCTCCTATACCATTTCTTTTCAACCTTTTCCATTTGGTGATGTCATATTAAAATAGCAAAATATTTCATGAAGACAAGGCAAGATACATCCTTGAAAATTCAGGGTTTTCCCTGGTAAATCTACAGGTTAGCTGATGGAGGCAAATATAAAAGAGGGCAGGAGTTTTCTGTGTCAGGTGTAAGCTTGAGAGAGGTAACTGATCCTTAACAGGATGGAATACAACTGTGTAATAATTTTTTTTTAAAAATACATGCTCCTTGAAAATCATGGCCGAAAGATTTTCAGGCTTTTCAATCCCTACCATTGGCTCTGGATTTCCATAAACTTCCAAGAAAGTTTTAGGTGAATTCAAGTTCTTATCAGGGCCTGAAGTTAATGATAGCAAAATCCTCATAAGTAAACACTAGCCAAATAGAGTAGTAATTAACATTAGGAACTGCTCTATAAAGTTCTCTTAAAACAAATGGCCATGGTGTGCTAATTACGATTCAAATAGGTAGATGACCACTTCAGATGATCAGAAGGTTTAAGTGCCTAAAAAACTGAATTGATCCTATGACCTTAGTTATACATTTTTGCAGGACTGATTTGCAGGACTACCATGTTTAGAAAAGACTGAGTCAACTCCTACCACCATCAATTGGTAGGATTAGGTGGAAATGAATGCCTGGAAGAGATGTTTAGTTTGCTTGATGTTATTTCCTTAAACATATGCATATGAAGTAAAGAATTCCTTCTGATTGCTATGATCACCTCAGCTCTTTAGCAGAAAGGAGGTTTCATCATTGGGCTTGGAAGTTGACTTCTTTGACCTTATTTTGTAGGAAACAATCCAAACGGTCTAACCTTGCTGTTGGCAGCATTAGAGATGAAGCTGATATTAATTCCAGTTAAAGCCTTGCCTGCTTTTTGATCACACTAAACAAGGTTGAATTTATTTCTCCTGAAGGTGTACCCTGTAAAACTCAAAAGAGTAAGCACTACAAAGAAACAGTAGAAGCATTCATAATTTAAATGACAGCATGTTTTATACAAAGTACTGTCAAGGAATATGACAAGGCTATGAAATAAATTGAATAGAATTTAAGACATCTAATGCAGTCAGTAGAGGTAAATGAGAAGGATTAAAATCCTAGGTGAAAAAAAGGGCAATGGAAGTGAAAGCAGTTAGAGAAAGACATAAAATGACTCCAGTGACTGCCTAGCACATTTTTAATATTTTATAAATAAAAAAATAATTGCCAATTATGAGAAAATAGTTATTAACAGCATAATAAAAAAGAGAATTTAATAGAAACTAAAAGAACTAAAATACTTAGAAAATAAGATGAGTCAGCCTGCAAACAATATTTCAGTTATAAGTTCTTTTACTGGTTGAAGTTCTCTTACTGATGAAAACATGTAGGGGGTCTTACATAGCTCAAGTGGTCTTGTGTAATTGTCAGCAAAAAGGTACCGTACGAAGATATCATGCAAGTGAAAATAGAGTAGCTGAAATTCTGATTTTTCCACTCATTTCTTCATGGTTTTTTTGTGCAATACTATGGAACATTGTCCCAGGTGTTTTATTCAATTTGTTAATGGTAAATAAATTGAGTGCCTTTTCCTCTCTCTAATGCATGCACATGCAAGCAGAAGTCTTATAAAACATCAAGAAATATCAAAATACTTCAAAATCATTTATCTAAATATAAAGCTTTATGCTCTAATTACCAGCAAGCTCACAAGAGATGAAACTAAAGTAGGGAAAATGAGAAGAGCCTCTGAAATGAATGCAGCAGTGCAGACAGCACAGGCATGGTTTCTATCTGTACCCATGTCCCTGAGATGTTCTTATTTGCCTGGCAGTATCTCATTAAGATGAATGGGCCACTTCATGAGTCTTTGGAGGGTTTCTGAAAGGGCAGAGAAACATGAAAGAGAGAAATGATAGCATTTACATTCTGCACCATTTAATGGATATTTACTGGCACGGGGATCCCGTAAAAAATAACAGAGCGAACCACTCAAGTTCTTTGAGATTTTTCACTTTTCTTGTCCAAACTTTCACAAGCAACTACTGGTTTTTTGTTTTGTTTTGTTCTATTTCTTCTAATTAACTAATTTAATGTTTCAAATTCCAGGCGGTAACAACAGAACTATATAAAGTTTCTATTAATATTGGTAACTCAAATATAGCTTCATGACAGGTAAGTGCTAAGCTAAATACCTTCCGTATGTATAGGTTTCTTTGAAAGACTGTTAAAGCAGTGCATATCCTTAATTAATTAATTAACCTTCTGTAATTAACATAAATGACAATAACAACATAGATTATCTGAAGGACACTATTTACTATGAGTGATTTTAATAAGCCACAGATAAAGGAAGCAAAGTTGGGATTATCTCTTCTTCCCATCTTCTAAAAATTCTAGTGAAAAGAACAGATCATGTGGAGCCATTTAACTTTTCTTTTCCTATGTTGATGTCAGCTTTCCAGTTATACTTGGCATAACAGCTTTGATTAAACATTTTATATAATTGTAAGCTTCCTGAGGGGACTCAGAATGGAACTATCAGGTGCTTGGGTTACATTCCAGATGGCAAGAGATTTGCTCAGCTTCACAGTCCTCTTCCCACTGATGATACTAAACCACAGTGGAATTCATTTGCAAGTAATTCCGGGAACCATCAGGTTGAATTTCAAAGAATTTAAAAAATCAGCAACTCTACTTTTAAAACAAAACAGATGATTTGTAGTTGTTTTTTAAACAATTCCCAGGCTTTCCCTTGAGTAATTTTTAAACTTGTGTCCGCAAGTCCTAAACTCTAAAAAAGGCACACCTTTGAATGGACTTCACTGTTATGCCAGTAGACTGTAGTTTTCAGCTGAAATTCATCAAAATACTGTCTGAGAGAATTCATTATCCTTTGTAAAACAATCAAGGAATTTAACCGTGGGTAGTAACTTGAAAAATTAACATCAGTAATCTACTGTCAGACTGTCTTACCAATGTAAGATAAGGCCAAGCAACTCCTGGATCTCAGGTTATTTCAGGACACAGCTATTTCAAACCCCACTTCACTCTGCATAAGCAGAATAGAGAACCATTGCACTGGGGCATCTTAACATAATAACGGTATGAACATGAACAGACAAATTCTGTGAAAGACCTCTGCTTTCTTTATCAATATAGTTTGCAGATATTACCTTTGACTGACAGGAAAAGAAAAAATTAAAGCAGTGTTTCACAATATGGGATTCTTTGAATCAAAGAATTAAAGTAATGTTAAACACAGAATAAAGGTCATATGAATCTGATCTTGGAAGATCAGGATGATGAGTCAAAGCTGATGAAATCTCAAAAAAAATTAAAAAGAAAGGTCAATAAAAGATTTAGTCAATTTGCTGATGAATAACACTTTAACAAAAAATAAATCTTATGTTCTGTCAGATGATTAAAATGTCATGCCTGAACTATATAACAGATCTAGCAACACAAGAATTTAAAAGAGCATTATTTCATAAATATAATGCTTAGAAAATAATATTGTAATAATAGGAAGCTACATAAAGTTAAGGTTAAAAATGAATATATACCCAAAAGCATATAATTTCATTAAATTTTAAGTTTGAACTCTGTTTTGAAATTGCCATGGCAGGCATTTAGAAGTATTTGTATACAGTATTGACATTTTTTGTGTACTTAGAGCTACACCTTATTCTAAGATTTTGATCCATTAGTTTGTTTTTTTAAATACCAGTCCTGAATTTGAATAAAGTCTTCAGAACAAAGCATCAATTATAACCCACCGTTCTGATTGTCCTATTGATAAAACAAAACAAAACAAAACAAAACAAAACAAAAAAACATTCAAGTAATAACTTAGTCTCATGGGACAGGAAGCAACCAAACAGAGCTATGAAAGTGACAATTTTATGCCACTTTGGAGACTTGAACATGTAGAAAATTCAAAATCTGTTCAAGGAACAACTGGTTGAATTTAAATAATAAAGGATTACCTCTTCTGTAGTTCTTACAGAAATCTTTGTTCAAGAGAAGAGTCAAAAATGGACAGAGCTCCTTTAGCCTGGAAGGAAATTTTCAGGAACACTATCAGGCAAGATGGTGGAGTTTTGCAGGTGATGATTTTGCTTGCAATTTAGCTGATTTCAATTTATGAATTTCCTTTCTCTTATCTACTTAGAAAATTCTATACAAGAGAAATATTTTCAAAACAATCTCTGAAATTATTCTCTTTCCATAAATAAAATTGCCAGTAAATCTCTCATCCCTTCTAGAAACTGCTGTGTAATTATGTAACATCCAAAAGTTCAGAAAGTTAGATTTCAATCCAGTAATTACTGGGACTTCATTTGATGTCCATGGACTTTTAATCTGTCAATGATATATTAGGAAAAGTAACTGTGATTACTCTGTTTATACAAAATATTAATCTCCATTCCTATTAGAAGTATATAAAGCAGAGTCAATAACCAAATCATTTTAAGCTACACTAATTATTCATATAAAGCTATTTTGGAACCTATGCATTATATTTATTCATACTCATGTTTTGTCCCTGCCAAAACTTGTCAGAAACACCTAGGAGATTGTATTCTTAGCTCACCTAAGAGCAATCTTTATATTTTTATGAATTTGTGTTTTATGAGTCCTACTAAAATGCTGTAATGGAACATAGTAAAAGTTTGCCTGTTGTTCTTGAATGGATAAACCAATAGGTATTTGGAGAGGTTCGGGGGCATGTGAAATTCCAAGATGTTATGAAAACAGGATAAACTTATTTGCAGCTGTAGTGATGCTACCACACTGATGTCTACTCAAGAAACAGCTTTGTCATGGTACCCTGTTAACAGTACTTATTTAAATAACAAATATCTGAAACTCGATTAGTTTTTAAAAACTTAGGAACCCACCGGGTGTCTTCTGCATTTTCAAGCTGGCAAGGTGTTCTCTGCTCAGTTTTACAACCTTTTCCTTACCTCTGAAGCAGAAAAGATGACTATTACCTAGTGAGATAAAATGGAAAGTCCCACAAAGAAATTGTTAATCATGTGAATAAATTCATAGATAGATAAGAAAGTTTCCTCCTTTTTTTAAGAACTGTCATCAATCTGAGGCCAAGGCTGCCTGACCAACCTGCTAGTTATTACAAGTAATGAGAAAATTTCTGGGGAAAGATGTATTGATAATGAAAACATCTTAATGCTTATAGTTTTTTCTTTTATTGCAGATTTGTATTGTCCATTGCTTTTAGATGTTTCAGGAGTCACACATGAATATTTCAAATGAAAATGCAGCAGTTTCCTAGGAATTTACATTACATATATATTTCAAAGAGCAATTATGGGTCAGATGGTACCTCGTTTCTGTGAAGATGCATAGAGCTGCAGAAAGAATAAATCCTCTGCATCTTCCCTTGTGCACTCATCTGGGAAGAACAGCAGCTGCAATACTGAGTAACATAGCTGTTCTTTCTGCATTTTTGCCCTGAGAAGTCTCTGGACTGCTTGGGCATCCTTCAGAAGGCAGAAGGAAGTGAATTTTCTGGTTTCTTTTAACAAATGTTGCTTGAGGTGCACATTGTCTGCGTGTTGTGCCTTTGGAAGGTCATTGAAAGGACATGGATTTTTCTGAAGGACTCAAAAGAAGAAAGGGAAGTAAACTGGCATGTTGGGTTTGCTAAAATACTGTTTCTTGTAGCAGTCAAGTGTAAATATACCTGACCTTCCCCCTTTCGGATGTTCCTCTGTAAAGGAATCTAGAGAAAAGTAAATCTCCAACTACACTAAAAAAGAGAAAGGAAATTGGGAAGATAAGGAAAGAGGTAATTTCTTGTTCCATGACTAAATGAAAGAAAGGACAACTCATCATTTCTAAATAAGTTACAAATATTAGCATAGTCTTTACCCTCAAGGCAAATGAGACAGCTCAGATTTACAATTAATACCTCCCACAGCAACCAGTAAATACAAGTTCAGCATTTTTAGGAGAGAGGTTCTGGGACTGCCTACCCAAAAGATCCATCAAAAATTAACTTAAGCTGGCAGTTGGGCAGCTTGTTTCCTCAAATAAGACTACAAAGAAAACCCACAAATGCTCAAATCTTTCTAAGAAAAGCAGCAATCTACATTCATTTTTTCTGAATGGACCCTTGTGTCTATTTCATCATCTTATGTCAAAAATAATTTTGTGATAAGAAGTTTTACAATGAAGAGAAAGACTTTAAAGACAATGACAAAATATAGAAAAGTGTGTAAAACAGCAAGCAAAGGGAGTGCGAGTCACTTTTGGATGCTATTTTAGGGCAATGCTTTTATTAATTAAGCCCACAATCACAGATCATCTGTCAGCTATGGCAAAGCGTTAAGGAATAATGAATGAAAGATTGTACTGTAGAGAATAAAATAGTTCATGACGAGCTGAGTACAAAATTCTCTCCTGTAGACCCTCAGAAGAACGGTAGATTGTATCATATGAGGAACAAACTAAATGTGTTCAAACACCCTCCGTTGGAAATGAACACATCTGGCTGAGTTAAGGGAAAAAAGCTACATTGTGCTTTTATTCTCATGGGCAGTGCAGATTGACACTTCTGGGTTGCTGAAACCACAGAGCTAAGTATTCATTGGAGAATAAATGCATTACAAATGTAGGTAAGCCCTTTCTGAGATGATGAAGCATTTGTAGGAGTACGTTTTTCAAACATGTTCATTTTTTCATGATTCAGACATTTTAGCAGTGTATATTTTTGCTGGAAAAAATAATGAACAGCGTACCTGGACTTCTTTTGTTCCTTATTTTGGCATAATTTTTGGAATTATTTGTCAGTAATGAAACCAAGGAGCAGAAAATGAGACTATGTAACTGTTTTTCAAGAAGTACCTACCAAAATGCATGTATCCTGAGATTAAGGTTTAAGACAAGACATGCATTTTTCCCCATACAAACTTTGTATAGTGAATAACAAATACAAGTAATGTGATTTTGATATGAATCTTAAGCAAGTAATAGTCTAAAAAATATTGTCACACGAATTTTCACATGCGACTGGAAAGTTTCTGTGTAATTACAGATAATGAATATTTTGACATAGATATCACAACAGTATAGCTTTAACTTTTATTCAGGGAGGTGTTTTAAATTTACTTATATCTCTAACTATTGTATGTTAGATATATTCACCACTGTATGAACCATAACTATTCCCTATGCATCCCAGAGCTCCCTGCGTAGCACACTTTAATCATTTCTCATTTGTTATGAATTGCAGGAAAGGTTAATGCTGCCCTTTCATATTCTGTGCACTTCTTTTGCCAAAATAGCCAGATAGCAGTTTCCTTCAGCTGAGACCCTAGACGTATTTTTTTAGTATGGGTGTATTCATAGTACAGTCCCAGACAGATTTCCACTGTCAGTTATATCGCAGGTTGACTCTACACCACCAAAAATATACACCACCACTGCTGATTGAAGAAGACAAGAAACTGAAAAGCTCCAATTCATTCTTAAAAGAGTTGCATTAAAGTAGCTCTAAATCTAAGTAACTGCTATGTGGCTGCTGCTATACCCAGGAAAATTCTTACTTCTGCAGACTAAGCCTGCGGCAATATAGTGGTGAATTGGGACTGCAGAGTTCACTCATCTTTTCCTTTTTGCTCGTTAAGAACAGCTATTTTATTTTCACATTTCTATTCAGTATCTTTATTTTCTAATACAATTATACATTGGAGATCAAAAGATGGGGAAAAATGTTTCCTTAACAATATCAAATCAATTATTAAAACCAAAGTTGTTTTTATTGTCTTGGCCTCAAATACTTACAGAGCTTATGAATTTCCCCTAATCGTGCCTGAGGAATTAAAAATGTGATGTTAATGTGCAATTCTGCTATTAACATACTTCATCTAATGACATTTAAATTAAATATTTTGTGTGCGTTTTATCCCTAAAAGTCAGGTTTACTTTTTATTTTCCAGGATAAAGCAATACTAGTTTTACATTGCAATTAAAAGTAATCATTGTAGCAGAGTGTTTCCAGTTGAATACTTCCCTCTCTGCCTAGGTGTTTACATGTCCCTTGGCATATGTCTCCTTTCTTGTAGCAGCTCAACATTCCTCCGGTCAACAATATAAGTTAAAGCAGGTTATCAAGTGCTCTGACTGAAGCTATGAAGGCAAGGAAGGCAAGGAAGTAAAAGATGAGGAGGTTCTCAGATGTCTTTAAATTCCTTCTTATTATTTCCTTTCTATGTTTTCTCTTTCCCACCTTACAAAATCATTATAAACTCATCAGTCACCCTGGCCCCACAGATACTAGGCAGCAGACACTAGCAAACTGCCGTGTCTCAGGAGAGGCTGTGCCCAGAAACATGATCAGTGTGCTTGCCCAACAGGCCAACGCTGCTCTGTACAAAAAGCTTCTTAGCTGCATCTGCCATAGGGTAAAGCCATAATCAAAATGCCTCCCATGAGCTCTCATATAGTGTTCACTGAGATGCAAGACAAAATAAAAAGGAGTCTGACTTAAAAATTACTCATGCAAGCAACTTGTAACTGTGTACAATGCTCTTCTCCTGCCCAAACAAGCTTTCTCTCCAGATCTTTTTATCCTTATGGATGAACATCTTGCTCTTCCAGCATGATTCATTTTGTTGAATAACATGATATATATGCTTAAGAGTTTATTGATATTTTGATACAAAAGAACATTTTCATAATTATGACAGAAAGACATGAAACTAATACTAAATATAAAATTTCACCGCTCATTCTGTACATTAAAACCAGCTAAGCTTTCACAGCACATCTGCAAAGGTTTCCTTGAACTCTCCAGTGTTTGCTTTGGTGTGAAGTGGGTTCATCCCTCTAAATTAGGATAGCTGTCAGCCACTTTAAATTATTCACAGTTAATGAGGTGTAGGAAAGCCCTCAGCACTCCTGAGGTTAGGAGCACAGGGATGGTGTTAGACTGATATTCTGTCACCTGTGAAGGCATGATGCCTGTATGGCCACTAAAACAGACTTAAATTGGTAATAAGCCACTACAGCACTGAATAGTAATGGCACTGAACCCCACAGTTCAGGCTATAGTGTTCTGGGTATCTTGTAAACAGAGAAGTGGACATAGTTCCTGCTACAGAGATAACAACCTAATACACTAATAAACTAACAGATTATTAAATGCAATATTTAAAAAAATGTTATGACCAGTCTCTGACTTTATTTATATTGGTATAAATCTACTGTAACTTCCCTGTAATTCATTAATCAGTAGGGTTTTTTCTACAAGGTCCCAGAGTAGGTATGAAATACATGTTTTATAGTATGTTGTATAAAAAGAAAATATAATTATTCACATTAATTTTTAATACTACTATTTACTTTCCTACCAAAATTGGTTTAAACAGAGCATAATCATTCCTATATTTTGACAAATGACATATCCACTTTTACATCAATCTGTTCAGTCTTATGTATTTCAGGATGCTAACAAGACATCTAGACACCCACAATAGGGGAAAAAAGTGTTCATTTCTAGACGTGACTGCTCAAGTAACTGATACTTCATCCATCACATGATCTACTGGAGACAGCGATCAACCACAGCCATGGGCTGCAGTCTTAACTATTCCAATTCATACAAAAACGTTGCATTGTAACACAAGACTATGAAGGTACTATGATAATTATCTGCTCCCTGTGTGCTGTCATCACTGAACACTGTCTTAGTCATCTGCTGGCTCCCGGCATTTAAGCACTCCTGTAGGACTTTTCCCACCTTTCCCCTTCTTCCCTTTCCAAGTGTGGTGATTTTCTACAATAGGTCTGTTCCACTGAAAGGGTGAAACCGTACACTAAGAGGAGAAGATAAATCAACTCACTATCTGAAGAAACAGAAAATGATTGTAGGTTATAGAGACAAGAAAGTGCAAAATCAACTCTTTTCCTTGGTTCATCCTCATTGTCTCCACATGCGTGCAGAAACACCTGCTGAAATGCATATACATGAAAGTACACACAGGATTGTTTTCAGTCTCTTGTAAATAAATACAAATATTTGCAATGCATTCCGAAAAAATGAGAAAAAAAAAGACAAGGTATATATGATTTTATAGTTAATTCTTTTTTACGACACTTGAGATTTAATTCTTAGCTGTACCACAGTTATCTCTCTATCAGACTGGGAATTTCTGTTAAGGAGAATCCTTGGTTTCCCACTTAGCATACCTTGACTATCTGAAAGAGACACAAACTTCACCTTTTTCAAGTTCAGTATCATGTAATTACAAGCATGCATTAGAAAAAGTTTATAAGAAAGAATATACATTTTGTACATGTATAATTCCATTGAAACAGAATTTTGTGCAGTTTTGTAAGGTGGAGAGCAAGGTTTAGCAACAACTAGCAGGTTGTTTCTGCCTTCCAAAGGTAGAAAACTTACAATTAAGAAGAAATTGGAAAAACATATGTAAGAGTACCAGCCAGTAATACCTATAAAAACATGTCCCATTGACAGCAACCTTACTGCAGAATTCTTCAACGCAAGCCAAACATTTTGTTGATAGCTATAAATGCCAAATCTCATATCTTATTTAATCTTCTTATACTTATGGTTATTATTAACATCATTTTATGATATTAAAGCCTTTTTTGGCTATATTTTTTCTAAAGAAGTGAATGATGCTTCTTTATGACACATTAAAGTAGACACATGCACTGTATTTTTGTTGTCCATTAGGTTAATATTTTGTTCTGAAACAAATCCCAAAGGCCTGCTATCAGTGGACAGCAGATGGAACTGATGAACACATGCATTCCTAAGCATGGCTGCCTTCATTCTTTTTAGTGGCTGGAAAATTTCCCAAAGTAGAATCATATAATCATAGAATCACAGAATCATAGAATAGTTTGGGTTGGAAGGGACCTTTAAAGGTCAGGTAGTCCAACCCCCCCACAATGAGCAGGGACATCTTCAACTACAAGTTGAAGTAATGTATGTCTTGTTCATATATTCATCACTCATTTCTGATGTACTCTGAGTAGTTCTCAAGTTAGAAACAAACCGACACAGAAACGGAACTGAATGTATATTCCCTTTTCAGGGAAGATGTTTTCTTCTGAGAGGTTCAACGGAAGCCTTGGGACCATTCATTCAGCACTGACAAATGCTGCCTGTGAGGATGTGAACTTTTTTGACTTTGTGGAAAGTCAGTGACTATGGAGATACTCAGGACTTTGATGCTAAAACTGACCTTTGATAATTAGTTAGAAGAAGGAAAAAAAGCAATCTATTACATGCATGAATAATCTTACCTTAATTGCCAGCTAATGAAAGCAGCCTTTTTTTAATGCCTCAGACTTCCACATATTCACCGTAAAAGTTGTATCTGTGATACTTGCAGACAATTGAAGCTCAGGATAGCCAATTAAGTTGAGTACACCCAAATGGACACCTTTTGACACAGGCAAGGACAGACTGTGAAAGAGTAAATGCTTTGGTTTGAACCCCAGCCCAAGTAAGACTGCACATATAATGAAACCTCATTACAAAGCACTGAATCTAGCATGAAAAAGTTGCCAAGAAAAGGAGACTGGGTTCCACCTCCATAAAAGTGTGAGCATCAGCACTGTGTCAGTTCAAGTTTTTGGTTTATTTTCACGTCTGTCACTATAATGAAATGAGCCGGAATTGTGACATTAATGTTATATTCAAATAAATTTTATATAAATTTGGAAAAGCCTTCCTTTCACTTCAGAACCTGCTATTTGTACTGCAAATTTCACTCACCATGGGAGTTTGTGACAACTTGGTTTCCTCTGTGCTCTTTTATAGGATTGTGTGTAATGGCCTTGATTTTGAGTAGGGTTTCTGGAATGCGATTTTTCAGTTTCAGGGTTTTTTTTCAAGAATTTTTTTTAATGTCATTTTTCTCTCTCTCCATATATGTAGCTATTTCTGTTTCCGTACACACACAGGTCTTCCTGACCCCGGAGTTTCGTAAGTCATATGAATATTGTTGCTTTCCAAGCAAGCTTCAGTTCAGCAATAATTACAAAATTTCACAGCAGGTTTTGCTGTTTCAGCTTGGGGCAGACGGCTTGAAGTTTCCAATATTGGCCTCCTGGACAAATACTAAACCACAATTAATGTCCCTCACCCCCTCAGTAAGTGAAAGCCAGAAGCAAAAATAGAAGGAAGAGAAATAAAGGAAAACCAGATGCCTGAAGCTAAATTTTGCTTCTTGTTGCATTCAAGCAAACACACTGAAGCAACTCAGCACAATTTCACCAAGGTTTTCAGTGGGCAGCAGGTAGTTGATACCACTCACAGCTCACCATGTTGCCAAAAAAGGGGGTGAGGCTGTAAGCCACAGAACCGTAGCAACCAGAAAGGTTAATTACCAGACATTTTATGGAAACAATGAAAACACAGCTCTCGGTTATTATGACCCTTTTTACAATTTAAAGCAGAAGTTGTCAATTCTGCAGAAAGAGACATATGACAATACATAACACAACATGAAACGTATACACCCTTATTAGTTCTAGTAGTCTGAAAGTGTCTTCCTCCCTAAAAGTGTATTTACTCCCTAATAATTTTTGGGTTTGGATTATGAAAATATTATGGAATATTTCAATTCTCAATACAGTGTCCACACATGATGGAGCTATTCTGCTATTATTTTCTAAAAATCTTGTTTCAATGTTTAGTATAACCACTTGATAAAAACCATTTTCTACAAGATTCAGGTCTGGTCTAGATATAAATAGCTGTTCATATTGTCTTTCTGATTATGTAAAACTTTCAGGAAGTAAATTACAAACATACCAAACAAATTCTAATTGCTTTGACCCTGTGTATTTGACACCCAACAAATTAAGTAAGGGCAAAGTCTAAAAAAAGAACGGAAAATAGAAAGGGTAATTTCAAGGTAGTGAATAGATTCATTATTTATTTGTCACCAAGACAGAGTAAAACTTTAGATCATCAGATGACCCAGACATAGCACATTATTGCTAGTTTAGCAATCCAATATACCAAGATCCCCCTTTCGGTAACATTTCATTGTCTTTGCCCTAAGCAATGGAAAAAATCAAGGGGTGGCATAACATTAAAGCAAATTTATCAAGTAGAACACTTTGTTGGTATTTAGTATAAATATTTCGCAATCAGCATCTAAATTTTATGATGTAGTCCTGGGAAGACTTATGTGCAACCTTAAATTTACTCAAATGCCTACAGTTTATAGTGTGCATAAATCTTTGGGATCATGACTGAGTCATCCATTTAATCACAGAATCACAGAATCATTAAGGTTGGAAAAGACCTTTAAGATTAAGTCCAACCATCAACCCAACACCACCATGTCCACTAAATCATGTCCTGAAGTGCCATGTCTACACGTTTTTTGAATACCTACACCTTGTGATTAATCCTTGTGATATAAAACAATGTGTCACTATATAAAGTAATGTATCACTATCATTATTTTTGGAATAGGAACTTTGTCTTGGAAGTTCACTCTGACCACATGGGCTGACAAGGCAACATTTCCAAAACCACACAAGGATACTTCACACAGGAAAAGATGGACATGAAAATAATCAGAATTTTCAGAATTACAGATCAAGGTTTACAAATCTCAGTGATTTGTGAATACAAAATCATTTGGCTGATTATTTACAGGTCACAACTCTTGCTTAGCTATGACCTGTCACATATGACAACAGGTTAAGTTCTGAAAGTGAAAAAACATTTGAATGGGAGCATGGCCCTAAAAAACCCAAAGCATAAAAATCGGCTTTTACTTGTAAAGACTCAACTGTACTTCAAAAAGACGGTATTCACAGACAGCTCCCATTCATTATGGAGCAACTTTATAATTTTCTACTGCTGACTCACAGCAATTAAGCTAGGAAACATAGTCGAGAGAGAAAGACTGGCAGACAATTCACCATTGGCAAATAAGCTTATGCACAATGGTGGATTTGGCTCTAGGGGCAAGAAATGAGGTGTCATGAAATCCTACAAAAGTAAAGATTTCATGTGCTTTAATTTGAAAATTACAGAAAATGGAAAGAGGTGTATGGAATAATTATGCTGACAACACTATGCTTTTAGTTGAATCAGGCAAAGCCATAACAAAAACAGGCAGCTGAAAACAGAAGCAAGGTACATAAAGCACTGGGTTTCTTTCCACCCTGAACATTTATTTCTTTAATGATGGAATAATCTCTGTCACCTACAGCAAAGAAAAGTTTTGGGTAAAAAAGCACATTGTTCTGCCAATATTAAAGCAGCATATGCAAACAAAAAAACAACCAACCAAAGTGTTGTAATCATCATTAAGGTATAAAATGCAAATGATTCGTCTGGGCAAGCCTTCCGGTGCAGATGGGCTGCCCCTGAAGTCAGAGATTTTCAACTAGCTGAAGCAAGAAACAATTATTTCCAACTTTGCCCCTAAGCATTTAGAACAAAACAAGTAAATGAAATAAATCTCTTATTGATAGTGAAGAAAGATAACTATATATGTAAGGCTAGAGAGCTCACAAATATTTTTACAATTAAACGCAGAAAGAGGTGTTATTTTTTTCTTATGCAAACTACGTCAATATCCTTCACCATCTCACTGCCATTTAAAACTTTCAAGCACATAGCAATATTTCCACAGAGTTGGAAACTCCATCTCTCCTGAATTCTATAAAAGCACTTGTAGTTCTCTGTTACTGGTCTCTATTGTTTGATTATAATTTTTTCCCTTCTCCTACTTTTCATGTTGTCATTGATCCCATAACAAACTTGTTCTAAGTTTATAAACATCTACACTTAACACTCTTTTTCACTGTCACAAACATTACAGCATATACTCATTTTTAGGGGAAAATATATTCTACTTTTAATGAACATTGGTCATGGACCTCAGAACTCCAGACAGGAAATCACAGAGACATCTGAAGCCTGAGATGCTAACATCTAAAAAAAAATTCATTACTTATTCTCATTTCTACTAGAAGAGTGGTGTACAGAGTTGCAGCTAAGAGACAAAAATATCCTATCAGTCCAAACATGTCAAGTGTTTATAAATTCAATGACTGTTCACAAAAAAATCTATTGAGTAAAAATTATGAACTCAATTTAAAATTAACCCTGTTCTCAACATCTAAATATTTGATACCGGGAAACTGTACCATGTGAAGTATTCATGAAGGAGAGAAAAAAAAACCTAAAATCCTGCAAATAAATTATGAATTATTTTCTCAGTTCTTTTCAGGACACCAAGTGATGTGCTTTGGTGTCTCAAAGTTTTCTGTGCTTTAAACATAGAACTTTATAATATTTTAAAATCTAATGAAGAAGTCACAAAGATACTACAAAGGATCTGTGAATAATAGTTATTTCAAAAGTATTTTATGTAGGTAAATTTTGATGTTGACTTTAAAATAAGCAGTTTATCATTTGCCAACAAAATCATCTACCTTTTGTTGGTGAGACATTTTCTTTCAGGCAAAATGTGTTAAATTCTGGGGAAAATACACAGTTTGCAAAATTATTTCCCAAAGTGTGTCCAGACATCTATTTCCAGGCCTCATGCTTTGGTAAGCCAGCATCTACATTTCAAATATTAAGAGCAGAATATTTTTCTATCTTTATATATAAGTAGAGGAAGCATCGCTATAGGATCACCAGTATTGATATATTTTTCTGGGCATTTGCTATGTGACACTTATCTTACCTGCTCTTCATGCCTCTCTCTAACTAAATACCCGTGCCATCCATATGCACCTCTGACTAAATACACTCTCCAGGCACAAAAAAGGGGCTACTGACTGCCGCTCTGGACAGAGGCATTGGCCTACACAGACATGTGGTTTGATGCAGAACAGTCACTATGCTCTTTTGCAGCATAAGCTTTAAGGCAAGGTGTATTTCATTTTCCTACACAACACTTTTTGGCAGCAGATCTTACCCCTTTTGATATTTCCAAACTCTGTTTCTTCTAAATACCTAAACAGCTCACTTGTAATACGACTTTATGATTCGTTTCATATCACCTCTTAAAAATATTTAAGACCTATTAAAAAAATTACAGTTTTATTCCATTTAAGTTTTACACTTGAGAGCATGAACTTACCCCCAGTTGAAATCAAGTTAACACTAAAGGAGGTAATCTCCCGTTAAAATAGCCATGCAATTTCAATATGTCTGGGTTCCTCTGGTGCTGTCTCTCCCCACTGATTATACAAAACTGAACACAGATGCTTTAAACCTTACATAGATTAGACACTTAAAGTTTGCAGTGTGAAGTTTCACCATGGTGTACAAGCTATAAGCATGTCTTTGAACATTACTCAGATACAGTTGTTGGTATGTAGCAAAAATTGAGGAATGGACAAGCTCATTTACAACAAAAAGGCTTTTAAACCCAAATTAAAATAGGATAGGCAACTTTCAATAGCTTAAATTTACTAGTGAAGAGGGCCCTATTTGAACTGTGACCTAAACGCAATAGTATCATAAAATCATAAAACAATTTTGGTTGGAAATGACCTTTAAGATCACCAACTCCAACCATTAACATAGCACTGCAAAGTCCACCACTAAACCATGGCCCTGAGCAACACATATACATGTCTTTTAAATACCTCCACGGATGGTGACTCAACCACTTCCCTGGGTAGTCTGTTCCAATGCTTGACAATCCTTTCAGTGAAGAAGATTTCCTAATATCCGATCTAAACCTCCCCTGGCGCAACTTGAGGCCACTTCCTGTTATCCTATCACTTGTTACTTGGGAGAAGAGACCAACACCCACCTCACTACAACCTCCTTTCAGGGAGTTGTAGAGAGCAATAAGGTCTCCCCTCAGCCTCCTCTTCTCCAGACTGAACAACCCCAGTTCCCTCAGCTGCTCTGCATAAGACTTGTGCTCTAGACCCTTCACCAGCTTTCTTGCCCTTCTTTGGACACACTCCAGCACCTCAACGTCCTTCTTGTAGTGAGGGGCCCAAAACTGAACACAGCATATGAGGTGTGGCCTCACCAGTGCTGAGAACAGAGGGACAATCACTTCCCTAGTTCTGCTGGCCACACTATTTCTCATACAAGCCAGGATGCTCTTGGACTTTTGGCCACCTGGGCACACTGCTGCTCACTACCACCACCAGGCAGCTTTCCAGCTGCTCTTTCCCAAGCTTGTAGCATTGCCTGGGGTTGTTGAGACCCAAGTGCAGGACCTGGCACTTCGCCTTGTTGAACCTCATACAGTGGCCTCGGCCCATTGATCCAGCCTGCCCAGTTCCCTCTATAGAGCCCTCCTTCCCTCAAGAACATCAATGGTCCCGCCCAACTTGATGTCGTCTGCAGATTTACTGAGGATGCACTCAATCCCCTCATCCTGATCATTGATAACGGTATTAAACAGAACTGGGCCCAATACCGAGTCCTGGGGAACACCACTTGTGACTGGACACCAACTGGTTTTAACTCCATTCACTAAAACTCTGTGGGCATGGCCATTCAGACAGCTTTTTACGCAGCAAAGAGTACACCCATCCAAGCCATGAGCAGCCAGTTTCTCCAGGAGTATGTTGTGGCAAATGGTGTCAAAGGCTTTACTAAAGTCTAGGTAGACAACGTCCACAGCCTTTCCCTCATCCACTAAGCGGGTCATCTTGTCATAGAAGGAGATCAGGTTAGTCAAGCAAGACCTGCCTTTCATAAACCCATGCTGACTGGACCTGATTGCCTGGTTGTCCTGTACATGCCATGTGATGGCACTCAAGATGATCTGCTCCATAATCTTCTCCAGCACTGAGATTAGACTGACAGGCCTATAGTTCTTTCTTGTAGATGGGCATCACATTTGCTAACCTCCAGTCAACTGGGACATGCCCAGTCAGCAAGGACTGCCAATAGGAGTGATTGAAATTCCACCAGGTCCCTCAGTACCCTTGGGTGAATCCCATCTGACCCCATAGGCTTGTGTGTGTCTAACTGGTATAGTTAACCCATCATAGCACCAAAGCCATCAATTCTCACTAGCAAGCATTGATTTCAGATCATTAAATTTATATCTGTGTACCTCAAAAACAAAATATTGGGATGTGGTTGAAAATTGCATCTAGATAAATATTTTAGTTATTAATAATATATTATGACTGTTGTTTAAATTTTGTATATTGCACTATCCATTATTATTTCTTAATTATGTTTTAGCACCAGCAAGTAATTAATTTTCATCATACTTTTCTACTTGAAAGACTTCAAGAACCTAAAGGCATTCTGTGAAAGCTTTGAACTTCCAATTTCCTTTGTACTTTCCATTTCTCTCCCTATTCCACTGGTGCACTCTTACATATTGAAAGATACAGAAAAAAGGTCACAAGTAAAAAAGACAGCTTCAGCAGTGCTAAAAACAGTACAGTATTGGAGTAAACATAATGAAAAGTAGATCTTTATAAACATAGTTCATGAAGGCAATAGACACAGTTGTTGAAACAATTCAGTAAATTACTCTTTAGTGATGCTATTGTCACTAAAGCTTACATCTCATCTCTGAAGCTACTAAACTGACTGTCCTTGGCATTCCAGTTTCCTAAACCATGACTTAAATTAATTCTGAAGTGGACTTAAACTACTAAGCCCTGACGTTTTGCAAATTTCGCCAAGAATCTTCTACTTTTCTTATGAGAATCTTTCCTTTTATTCATTACAGACCTCTTTGAAACAGAAACTACTAACTATTCCCAACCAGGACTGTCATTTTATACATAAAGACGTAAAATCATCCAAGTAGCTTAAATTTTAGCCTTCTAAAAGGAAAAAGCCACTGAGTTTATTTTAGAGCATTTCCAAACAGACATGACTACATGATACCTAGGTGGAATAATCAGCTTTCCGTAGCAACAATTCAGCAAAGCACATGTAATATCTTCCAGAAATACTGTTATTTAGGAACAGGGGGTAGTTTTCAAACAGCAATGGCAAAACTTGACATTTACATACTTTACTATGGATCACTGCTGGTGATATACTTATGGTGACATAGTGTACTATCTTAGCTATATTTTGTATATTGTTTAATTTAATAGTGCTACTTTTAATGCAGAGCGTGTGCCCAGCTATAGTAACGATCTGCTGGCGGTGTTAGCTAAGCATTTTAAAAAAGCAGCGTCAGAAATATTAACAGCACTACTATATATTTTCTTTACAAATCTATAAAAAACCAGTCAAGTTTCAAAGAATTACAAAAGGCAATTAGTAAGAAACAAATATATCTATTACCAACAGTTCTCTTTTCCAGTGCCAGTCAACAAATGACATATGGACAAAACCAGACAGGCTGCTAGCTGGTAACCAGGTAAGTAAACAATAAAGAGGACAACATTATAACAACCAAAGTCAGCATTTCCCATGTCAGGCTGTTGATGAGTTCCTGAAGAGAAGCAAGGACTAAAGAAGGAAATGTGAAGAGAAATCTTACTATTGATAAATGCAAAGAAAGAGTCAATAGCAGTAGTGGTAATGTCGGACTTGCTGATTTTCTCTCTGAAAAAGACAGCAGACTTCTACACAGACAGGGAAATGCAAGCAGGAAGCAGAAAACGTAATGTATGCATAAAAGGACATTTTAAAGTATTTGAGGTATGAATATCCAGATGAGATGCCACTGTTGTATATGGAGAATATTGTTTCTGGCCTATGAGGAAATAACATCACGCACAGTTCCTCCCTGTGTAGATGCAGCTGATGTGGTTTTGTTCATATTGCTAACCACATAAAGTAACACTTGTTTGCTTCTGGCTTCTTCTGCAAGATGTGTCCCACTCCAGAAACACAACCCTGGGGCTCTGAGAGGAAGCATGTAATCCTGCGGAGGAATGAGCACAACTGACAGGAGTGTGGCACTGCTCCTCAGAGAAGGAAGTTGTGCTCCTGAGGACAAGCAGCAAGCACTCACATCATAAAGGGATGCCACAGTCAGTGAAATAACCTGCTTGCCTGGAAATTAGATCAGCACAGCTGGGATGCATTGAGCAACTCAATATACATGCTTCTGCATCATGGGATTTGGTTTCAGAATTCTCGGAATTCAAGAATGATTTTGAAACAAGAGAAATTATTCCCAAACCAAAACATGCTGTTCTTTCAACTGCCCATGTTTGCCATTATAGGCGCTTATTGCACCTGCTGTGCTGAAGAACAAGGCATAAAATGATATCATAGCCAGTTACATTTCTGCCTACATCATCTGTCAGACTGGATAATTCAGTTCCACAAATTCAGCAAACTGATGAGAGTACTGCTGCCCCCACTGCTGAGCTCTGATGAATCACTGAATGCTACAACATTGGCCATTCCTTCAACTACATGTTGTGAAGTCTGTGGTTCATCTGTGCAGTACTTGATCACCATCCTCATGATGCACCACTGCAACACGCTGCCAGATCATGCCATTATACCTGTAGCAAGTCTGGATGTTCACTTCCACCCTTGGCCACCAAGTTCTAGAAATCACTGCCACATATCCACCAGCAGAATACATTCTTCCTGAACCTTAAGAGGAAAAACTGTTTTAAAATTATTCAGAAGGGAAAGATCATATCACTATTCCTGAAGAAGATTGTTGAGCAATCTTAGCCATGTTGCAGCATATCCAAAAAACTCTGAGTTTCAAAGCATATCCAGAAGGATGTGATAAATGAGTTTGTCACTAGACAGATTATTCTGTGACATGCGAGATGCCATTCAAGAAGCTGTTGTCTTGAATCTGTGTTGATGTTCCCGTGTTTTTCAAAAAAGAACCCCCAGGCTGTGGCAGACTCTTACTTTAAATGAATCAAGATAACAAACACCTACTGCAGCAGCTTCTGCTCTTTGTCAGGTGTGACTAATGAGTTACCAGGTCCTGTCACATCCAGCAACAGACCTGCATTTCTAATGAATTTGAGGACTTTGCCAAAAACCTCACTCATTTAAGCTATCACCATCAAATGACCAGGCAGAATAAATGTTGCAGATAGTTGAAAGTGCCTTATAACGAACTCCTGAGGGAGACTGGCCAAGAGGGCTTGTCACATCCCTCACCCACAGCAGGTCACATTCGCAGCTGGGCAAGGACAATCTCTGAGCAGCAGTGCTACAATGCAGACTCCACCTGCATCTCTGTTGAATGTATGGGTTTTTATTCCACCACTGAGCAGCCCCAATTCACAGCCCACCTCTCCTTATTCTTGTTACTCAAGAGAGATGCATTGCTGCTGTGTTTGGAGTATATGGGGAGTTGCAGTCTCCCAAGAAACATGTCCAGTTGAGGGAGGTAGAAGTATTGCAGATATGTGCTGCATGTCCATGTTGAAGAGATATGTCCATGTTGAAGAGATGGGTTTTTCATACAAGGAAAAAGGGTATTTCTGCACAAGGGAGACTACAATTTTGGTTGATAGAAGGGAGGTAAGAAAAATGCAGATGGAAGAGGTAAAACTGGATTTAAAGATTGCCCCAGAAACCTCCTTGAAAGACAACGCAGTAGAGGCAGGGAATAGGAAGTTATACATACCTAGTATGGATAGTTTTGGATGCTGTGAGCAATTGTACAACTGCTGACCATCTCAGTGGTGGTGTAGAGTTGGCTATGCATGGAATTACCCTGTGCAGATGTTTGAGCTTCATTGCACATGGGTTAATCACCAAATTGCTCTAGCAAAGCAGCTCTGTGGATGTGCAGTTGATCCACTCCTATCATCAATGGCCAAGGTGCTGCCTAAGATACGAGAGACTAGTGATGGGGAGGTTTTATTCACACTGCTGCAGGAAACCTGTCAGCATGTGCACTACAGGTTTCAAAGAATCTGGAAGCACAGGCCAAAAGTTTTAGGAAATAGAGGTTGTGGTTCTTTCATATAATCTGGTTTAGAGGAACCAAAGACTGTCCAGATGATCTTCTTCTCTGCTTATGGTGTTGAGCATAGGAATACTTGGGGCAAGTGAGGCGACAACACCGTCTCTTTCAATTCCAACCCACTTTTTCTTTCAGTAAGGGGCCTCTGCCAAATGTGCACTGATAAGAGATGATACACATATTTCAGCACTGTATAGTTTCAGAGCCAGGAGGGATGAGTAGAGTTTAATGCATGCCTCTCTACCAGCTGTTGACAGGCAGGAGATCACTGCAGGCATAAGTAGACAGAAACAACAGACTTAATAGCAGATCAAGATACCTGTGCAGAACCCTGTAGCAGGCTTGAGGAGTTGCAGCTAAAGGTGAAGATACAAGAATTGAGAGTGAGTGCAAGAAAGAAGGAATAAAAGTAATTGTTTGGAAGGGTTATTATTGATGGAAACCTTTGATAAGATTTATGCCTCTAAGGATTTGAAGACTGGGGAAAAAAGTGAGGATCATGGTCCAGGGTCCTTCAGAGCTCTTATTCCACCTGTGCTTTCTCCCTTCTCTTTCTCTGCCCTGCTTCTCCTATTCCTGTCACCTTGGCTGTGCCCTGGACACCTTCATGGTGTGGAGCTCACCAGCCTCCTGGGGCAGCGACCATAAGGTGAAGCTGATCAATAAGAACACAGTCCGACCCCTCACCATGTAACTGCTGAGACAGAGAGCTGCATCTCTACTTTCTGTGTATTTTGTATATGCTTTACAGGCTTGTAGCTACTTACGTATTTTGGTGAGCCTAAAGGAAGTGGTATTACTTGAGGTGGATACCTAGGGCTCTCAAGAACATCTTGTGTGTAGTGAAATTAGCTCATCTGGTCTGAGCAGCTCCATTACTATCTGTAGGTACTTAGCTTGCGTGAGTTGTTTAATTGCATCACAGACAGCTAATTTCTCATCTTTCTGTCTTTGGACTGATGCAAATTAAACCTTAAAATCAACATAGAGGATGTCTTACAACACCCAGTCAACAAGAAGTTGCAAATACACATGCTGGATGAGTACTGTTGAGGACAGTGATAGTAGATTGACTTTAATGGAAGGGAAGGGCACAGGAAGGTGTAAAATGTAGTAAAACAATTATTTTTACCAACAGCGCATGGGAATGGGAAAGCTGAGGTTGGAAGTGTAGTCACTAATGCTGACAGGCTTTAAGTAGGGATGGAAGAGAAAAGGCAGATTAAATAAACGGGCATAGATGAAAGGCAGATGGTTATGATTGGTAAGGATGATGATTCAATGACTGAGAGCTCCTCAGCAAGAGACAATCTTTATGAACACACAGCTCAAATTAACTTCTTATTTTTACAAAATTTGCTTGAAGCAAGTGTGAAAATAGGTCACAACTGCAACAGCCTGAAGTAGCATGGGAAAGATGAGCAGAGCACATTCTGCTATGAAGCAGAGTCAGAAGTCTAAAATCTGAGCAGGTATATGAGTGTGAATTACCAGTGAAGTGCTCTCATAACAGAAAGAAGTATATATATGCTCCCTTCATTCTTCTTTTATATATAATCGTTTGCTAAAGATTACAATGAAAGTGTCTAAGAAATTGAAGACAAATAGTTCAAGAGCAGAAACTTATACTGACTTTACTGGTGGTTGTGTGCTGGTAATGAGGAATTGTGAAAACTAAAGATTTAAATATGAAACACCTTCTTATCTTTATTGCCGTATGTTCCTGAAACGAATGCTACCTATGGTCTTACTAGCAAAATCAAAGCTTTTGAAATTTTTGTGGAAGTCTTACATTTTCCATTTGGCTCAAAGACACTGAAGAAGGCTCTTCAAAGCCTTTGGGAATATATCACAAGCACAGTTACATATATTAATAAGAAAATGCCCTGGTCTTGTAACAAAAAGATGAGGTTGCACATTATAGCCAAGTCCAGAGGGACATATGCAGGTGCATTGTATTACAGGTGGACTAATAGGCAAAAATACTGATACCAGCTTATTTCCGTTTCAACAGGAGCCTGATATTGCATATTAGATGAAAAAGTTGGAAATCGTTCAAAGAAAAATCTGCTCGGTATTTTAAAAGCAACTATCATTTTTAGCATATGCATTTAGCATAAGGCCAGAGGAAAAGATTACTATTCAAAATTTTTTTTTTTTTTTTCTTACTCAGATACTCCCTGGCACAAATGGTGAAAATGTAGATTTTAACTTTTCATATCTCTACTTCACATGATTTCACCGAGTGTAATATTACTCTGTCATATTTCTCTGTAAGGCAGTTGATGATGTTGATGAAACAAATGGCATCTTATGATTACAGAGGTAACGCCATTGATTGACCAAGAATTCGATTATACAAGTTTCACAGAGAGAATATGAAAGATTTCAAAGCTTTAACCTGGTAGGTAAAGTCATCCTGGACAGAATGTTTTGACACATCGTTATTTCTACCATGGAAGTAACCAAAAAACTTAAAGGTTTTTACATGAAGTGGAAGCTTGATCAGATCTTACATCCTGGAACATAACTCAAGTATAAATGACTATGCTTAAGCATCAAAAATGTTGTACTTTTTATTTAAAAAAAAGTAGTTCAAAACGTACATATTAATTACTAAATTTACAATTTAATTTAATTTAGGAGCAACATGAGTACATGTCATAAGTGGATTTCCAGTATACTATTCCCAAATGACTGTGTCTAACATAGTCTATGAATAGAAAGCCAACTCACAAGACACAGATCGGGCTTTGCCGTTGAGAATCAATGGGTCTGACAGTGCCAATGATGTCTTCTGTTAGAATAAAATACAGTTCACAGCTAAAAATTACAAATGTGAATATATAATTGCTACCCCAAACTCATGGCATGTTACAGTAAAGCATTAAAAACAACTGATGAAAATTTTAAAATTCTGAATGTAGATGTGAAAATTTCATAAAGTGGGACTTAATTAATACTTGTCGTGAAAGGGATCTTAAAAAAATCTGTGTGAAATTTAAAACTCATGCTACTCCCTATTTATTGCAGAGCGCATCTACTTCACATAAAATTCTGAAGTGGACGGTCTTATCAATTTTGTGCAGACGAGTTACATTGCAGGAATGGTTTAAATTCACTTTGCGCCAAAAGCCCAAGGCAAGCAAAATGTCTAAGTTAGTAGTAGGAATGTCGTGTTGCCACTAGAAGAGATAATGAATCTTATTACTAACATGCAGCAGTAAGCCTAATTTTGAAGTCTCATACAAGTTATAACTTTAAAATTAGCATTTTTAATTTTATTCCTACTTTTAATATAGTTTCCTATCAAATTTGTACATAAAAAAATGTAAAGAGGAAAGGGCAAGCAACAATCAACTCTTGATTATATAGCACTCAGTCTCTGAAGGGGTTGGATAACCCGGGTAATCTGAAACCACATATAATACAAGAGAGACGTGAAATTTGGCCATAAGAACACACAGCAAGGGTGGACTGGGAAAAGGGCAGTGTTGCTGATGAGTGTGGAGCAGGGAGATCCCCCAGCTGGCACCCGGCAAGAAGTCAAGAACATATTGTGCGCTCAGCCTGGGCATGCCTGCACTCTTCCTGAAATGAAACCAGCTCATGCAGAGCCAGCTCTGGTGTCTCCACATCAGCAGCACACTTAACCCTGAGACTGAATAATTCATCCTCAGCTAATCAAGAGTTGACTGTATCTGGGTGAGCTGAGTCCATTTATTAAACATGTCACCTGTAACTGTGACTACAACAAGCAAAGGGAAGTTTCCCCTCACCATATGCTGTCTATTGAACGGGGTTCAAATGTCCAAATCTTCAGTGCATTAGCTGCTTATTCAATTTAAAGACTAAAGTTAATGTTTCTCATAATGAACTTTCATTGAGTATTATGGATGTTGCTTTAGCCTGCCATTTTGCAATTGTTAGGTATTAATTTTTGACATAAGCTCAGCATGGAGTAGTTTACACTGAATTGATTAGAAGTATTTTCTTTCTACTCTCTTTTTCTTCCTTTCTATTTCAAACACTTAAATTTATTCATGTAATAACTCACCTTAGTTTTAATTCTGCAATGCGCTACAACCTCCAGTTACTCACATGCTTGTGTAGCCCTTATAAATGCCTTGCAGATTCATATTTTCTTCGATTATATTACATTATATTTAAAGGAAATGGTAATCCCATACATACTAGCAGTAAATGTAAGCAGTAAATCATATATTTAAAGTGCACTAAAATCTTCAGGTGTGTGGGACTATAGAAGTTTAAAATATTATTACTAATACTCACCAAGAGAAATAGACTAATTGCTGTTATACCTCCTCATAATATTATACTGCCATTGTCTCTGGTGGAGAACAAACTATGCTGGCAACCCACCTGTTTAGCTTGAGTTAAAGGATCTAGGAGCATTTTTACTACAAACTTTGGAAACAGCTATCAAACATACAATATGACTGAAGGGTGCTGCTGAATTCTCTGCCTGACTGAATATTGTTTTAATGTTACTTTTTGTTTACTCCTGCAAAATGTAGGATTCTGACAGACTACAACCAAGAATGCTCTTTTCACTCTAGCACACGCTAAAGCTGTAATTTCCCATTAAAATTATGAATATTTAATAAATCATATAATTAGTACCATTCTTTAACACACACAAAAAATACACTTTGCTTTTAAAAGATTCAAGTGTTTAAGAATTCTATGCAGCTAATTTTCTTGAATTGCTACATTAAAGTTCAGTAACAATAAAATCCAAAACAAGGCAACAAGCCACTGTGTAAAAAAATTTACAAATATATTTTAAAACCAGAATAATTTAGGGCCAAATGTACAATGTAAAGTCATTTTAACCCTAATGTATGTAGCTGTATGGCTACCGTAGTTAGCAGCACAGTTAAAAACATAATTAGATCAATACTTTTGTACAAAGAAATATGCTGCTATTATCTCAGTGGGAGATAACCCTGGCCTTTAACTTGGAATAACTCAGCAAGTTACCTTCCTAATAAACAATGCAATATTAATATCACAGTTGGGAGCAGTTCTCTGAACACTCACAGCAGGTATCAAATTTGTTGCTCAATTTTTGTTGGAAATCTAGCATTCCTTTCTAATGAGTATCTTTAGCTTCAAGTAAGAAGAACAAGTAGAGTTCAAGATATAATTAAAGTAATTTTATATTAAGCTAAAGGACAAAACAATCCACCGAGCAGCAAATATTAAATTACGAAAAGCATAAATGTTACAAATTTTTCAAGCCACATAACGGTATGATGTAAGATTTGTAGTTACTAGTAATACAAAAATAAGCACATAAAAATTGAAAAAACCTACAAAGACTACAGGAAACACTTGTGTATGAGTTCAGTTTATCCTGAGATTATATGTCAAATTTCATGATATACTGTGGTCTTGTATAGAACCTTTTTTTTTTTTTTTTTAAGTCCTCTATAAAAAAATATATTATTGACAATCTTAAGCACTTTCTAATTTTTAAAGTACAAGAAACAATGCTGTTTTGAATACGAAAGTGTGTCTGACATAGCTATGTCTTCTACTTTTGAACATCACTGATCCTAACATGACCACTCTACACCTTTTAGTACACAACAAGATGAGAGGTTTTCTTTGTGACAATGCACATTATTTGGTAACAGACTGAAAATCAAATGTAACACAGATGCATAGTAGGCCACCCTGCTCAATTTCTAGATTATTCCAAATTGTATAACCAAGGAATTCTCTTGGAAAAACAATAAACTGTATTTATCATGAGATTTCCATATCTAACAATTTTCAATTAGCAAGTTGTGATAAATGCCACTAAGTGTTAATGCCATTCTTTTAATCTCAGCCTAATTTTACCCATAGCTCATTTTGGCATTCATCATGGTTCCTCTTCTGCTTCTGTTAACACCTGAGATATAAGATCAGGGGTTTAATGTACTGAAAAACTCAAAACTGGAAAATTATGTTTCCTGAGGAAAAACAAATTGCACTCAAACTTTGAAAACTGCTGATTTTATCATTGATGTTTATGATGATTACATTGTAAAGAATTTTGTTTTACAGTATTTAGATTTTTTTTAAAAGCACCCTCCATTTACATTGTTTCTAAAGTAGCTTCGGCAATTTCAAAGAGGAAGGAGATTTTATAGCTACAGAGTGCTCAGCAGTTTATGCACCAGAACAGTCAAAATAAACTTCTGAAATCCCAGTCAGCTGCTCTTATCTACGGTTACTTTTAATTCTACATAAAATAAAGTGAGATTAATTAGAATGTCACTTGTCCCACCTGTCAGTATTATCCGCTGATGGAATAAACACACCACAGAAAGTAGAGCATGTGTATTGTAACATATTGACGTTTTGCTGCACAACAGAAAAAGCCCCACAGTCAGTGCTTTTGTGTTGCCTTTTATAGAATCCTTCCTCCCAAAATTCCTTTTGTAATCTTAGCAGGTGTTGAGATTAGCTATATAGATATATTAAGGGATATATACTAATATATAAATATATGTGTGTGTGTATATAAAGGGATTGAGCACAGCCCTGACGAGAAGGACTTGGAAGTACTGCTGGATGAAAAGCTGGACATGAGTCAGCAATGCGCACTCACAGCTCAGAAGACCAACTGTATCCTGGGCTGCATCAGAAGCGTGGCTAGCAGGTCAAGGGAGGTGATTCTGCCCCTCTGTTCCACTCTGGTGAGACCCCACATGGAGTCCTGGGTCCAGTCTGGAGCCCTCAGCACAGGAAAGACATGGACCTGTTGGAAAGGGTCCAGAGGAGGCCACAACAATGGTCAGAGGGATGGAACACCTCTCCTGTGAGGACAGGCTGAGAGAGTTGGGGTTATTCAGCCTGGAGAAGAGAAGGCTCCAGGGACACCTTATTGCAGCTTTCCAGTACTTAGAGGGGGCTTATATGAGAGATGGGGACAGACTTTGTATCAGGGCCTGTTGCGATAGGACAAGGGGTAATGGTTTTAAGCTAAAAAAAGGTAGATTTAGACTAGATATTATGAAGAAATTTCTCCCAATGAGGGTGGTGAAACACTGGCACAGGTTGTCCAGAGAGGTGGTAGATGCCCCATCCCTGGAAACATTCAAGGTCAGGTCAGATGGGGCTCTGAGCAACCTGGTCTAACTGAAGATGTCCCTGCTCATTGCAGGGACCTTTAAAGGTCCCTTCCAACCCAAACTATTCTACGATTTTATGATATATACAAAAGATATACAAAAGTTATTGTTAAAGGTTTCTATTCCCCAATATATTCCCTTTATTTTTCAAAAATGTCTGGTTTATATTCTTATAAAAATAATGCCAAGAAACCAGGGAAGACTGACTGTGGAAGCATCTGCACAGTATGACAAACAAGACTGGATCTAAAGCAATATGTATGTAACCACTAGAATCACATATCAAAGAAATAGATTATAGAAAAGAAATTTAAAAAAAAGACCAGCTTTGCATTCACAAAGTATCCTGGATAGTATAGGTATCTGGCCATAGTATCCTGGATCTATAGGTTGTGAGGGCTGCAGCGTGGCTGCAACATGGTTGCAAAAAGACACAACAGCTTATAGTCAAAAAAGAAAAAAAAAAACAACGCAGAAACAGAAGAGATCAAGAAAAACATTACATACAATAGAGGGTTCAGACAAGTCAATAAGATCAGAATATCACAAAAGAAGAATTGAAGTAGTGTGAAATGTAATTGGGTGAAATGTAATACTACCAAGTGAACTGATTGTTAGGTTAATGACAAGAAATTTCTCAGTTGGAGACAAGAAAGGAGGAGAACGATACGACCATATTAATCTAGTAAACTAATGTCTGCATGATATGGCTTTGTGAAAATAATGAATGTTATCCTAAAATGTGTAAATGCCACAGCAATGATAAAATCTCATTGAATGTATTCTGTATGATTCTATCTTTCTTCAGAAAATGAACAGTTAAACAGGATCAGATGCAGCAAATAAAGCTACTCAAAAGATCAGAGGAAGGGCAACACTATCAAATAATAGTACATGACAAAATCATATCTTACTCATCCTAGCAAACCAACATGCAGAAAAAAATATGATTGTTCTTTATAATGGAACAAGAAGACCTATTTAAACTAAAGCAGTATCAGCACATAACAAAAAGAATAAATTGACTGACTAACGCTAAGGCTGGACATTTTAAAGTGGTTTCTAAACCAACAAAAGTAGTGATAGTAGAAAAAGTTATAAGTTTTAAATTGATACAAATATTTTAACAGGATGATGTACATATACGTATTAAGGCAAAGGATTGGACATGAATATCTGGAATGTCACTCCCAGGCTCATGTGCTACTTTCCTACAAGGCAACCAGTAAAGCTGAAAGTTGCAGACAGAGAGCAATAAAACAGAAAGCTAAAGATGTCTCAATGGGTTACTAGAGAAAATCTGTTATTTTATCTTTACCCTTGGTGTTAATATGCAGAATGTATTCCTAAATAAAAATTGAGAGAGCAAAAAATCCACCTCATCCAATTCTTTGTGATATTTGATTATTAATTATTTTTTTTTTTAGTGAAATTTTTGGATAATATTTGGGTTACCTTACCTTTCCTACAAAAGGAGATGCAGTTTTATACACAAAAATTAAGGTTCACTAATAACCTGTGGGAAGGAAGACTGATCCTGAGACAAGAGGAAATAAAGGCACTCTCACTCCATTCTCATGCAGCTGCACTAGAAAGAACTGAGAATCTCTCATCTCTGCAGACCACATCGTAATGAGAGTGATCAACTGTATTTTAGCTCACAGAAATAAAATTATTATTGTAGCCCATTAATTTACATAAGCTTTAAGGCATGTAAAAAATGCACCAGACTGCAACTGATTCCTCGTCAGACCTTAGCTGGAGCCAAGGCTTCATACTCATCTTCAGCAGAACTACTTAAGCAATTACAAATGTGCAGGTTTTGGGCCCACTGCTGTATTTCCAGGAATTACACCAGACCCACTCTTTTCAGAGATTTAATTCCCAGAGAACAGAACATCAATGACGTGTATCCTTACATTGCCAAACAGGCAATGTATATTTGTAATTCTGAAACATAAAGATATGCAACACTAATAGTTAAGGAAAATAAATAGGATTTTAAGCCTTATATATTATGTTTTTCATAAGGATTCTATAACAAAATGAAGCTAAAGGTTGCAGTTTTCTTCACTAGACTCTTCCATTCAATAAATATAGTAGATGAATAAAACTTTTACGACAATGAGAAGGTAAATGCCCTGCACAGAGTGTCACCAAACACTACTGCCTTCATCTGCACATCACACGGATTGCTGTTTATATTGCCAGAAACTAGTAAAACGTGAAGCATAACTGGTGATGCCCAACTGATCTATTCATACCACACAACAGAACCATGTAATAAAATCAAACTTTTGCAAATATTCTATACCGATTACTACAGAAACCTAATAAGCAGTTCTTTTTTTCTTTTCAGGCAGTGCATTTCATTTGCTAGAAAATAATATTTTAAAGTCCTTCAGGAAGATCCAAAGTCTTTTGTAAGCTGGAAGGAGGAGTGAGGTAACATTTCTCATTTCCTTTTCCAAAAATGATCATACTTGGAAACAAGTTCCACCCTCTAGTCAGGGAAAGGAGAATTACAAACTCAGAGTACTGACCAGATCAGAGATTCAGCAAACTCTGCCTAAAGATTTTTGGAAAATACTTCAAAGAAAAATTAACATCACTCCCCTTCCCCCAATGATTTAAAAAATGTAAACAGAAAGGAGAAAAAATATATGGTACACGGTTTGCAAATGGAGGGAAAACTATGATGATATTTGGAAAGAATATGGGGAAACTAGGATTTTGTCTTTTCCTTGTATCATACAAAAATCTGTAGCTATTTTGAGGGATTTTCAATCGGTCTCTCTGATAGAGTAAATAAATAGTGATTAGTACTAAAAGGTATAGAAGAAGACTAATGGAACAGAATGTTTTAGGGAGGATGTTCCATTTTGCAAGATTTAATTCAACCGATACTTTAAATGTCAAATAGTAAAGCGAGTACACTAAGAACCAAAATGATAAAATACTAGGCATGTCCATCAAGTCCAACAGGAACATATGTATGAATACATTGTGTTCTGGGGTTTGTACTACCAGTTGAGCAATTAAATCATCCTTAGCCACTTAGAAAATGGAAAAGCTTTCTCACCTCATCTTGCTCTTGTTTTCAGCCTCCTATGTCTGCTCTGACTTTTTATCTCCAAAATGTATCTCAGCTCCCTTCCTGCAGACACCAGGTCGCTTTTCCCATGCCAGCCCCAGGAGAACAGAGCCACCGCAAGCTACCCACTGTATCTGAACGTCAGAAGCAGAGGAGCTGGGGCGAGGCATGAGGTGCGCAGCTGATGACAACACTCAGCATCCCAAACTGAAGACTGTCAGTAGTGAGTTTCCAAAGTAAGAAAAAGGATAATTTTAACAGTGGTAACTGGGTTCCTCAGGACCAGCATCTTTGGTTATTTAAATTAAAACGCCAGTTCTGTTTTTGCCTCCTGTCTGTATACAGTGCTGTGATCATTCCAGATAAATATCCTGTATATTTTGTTGTGGACTTCTTAAGAAATGGCATGATTGAATATGATGTTCCTTTCCCCCTCAAACAATTCCTCTTGAATTTTAATGCTTCATGATTCTCTTGCCGCCTTTGTAGAGAACAGTATTTTCCATAAACACTTACTTTAATGTTAAATTTCACAAAGTTAAAATGACAGTGAGGCAATGCTAAATTTATGCACCTAAAACTGGAAAATCAAGTCTACAGAATACAGAATGGGAAATAAAAATAGCTGATAGGCATTAATTTTTAGGATAGCCTTTTCTGTGATTTTTTTTTTAATAAAATTATTTTCAAGTTGGGTAAAATCAGCTATTATCCTTTTAATTTCTTAGAGACGTCTTTACAGAGAAGAAAATTTATTACATAATTATGCAGTAATATTAGCACAGAATTTATTGTATTTCAGCTTTATAAGTTATTGCTTCTAACAGTGGGAAGGACGTAAATCTACCTCACTACCTTTGCTGCTATTATTAAATAGAACATTCACATAAATTGTGGTGAATCTCTGAAATGAGGCAGAAAGTTTAAAAACTACAACAAACAACAAAATGGACAAAAATATAGACTCTAAAATCTTATTAGCTGTTTTTTCAACTTTTTGCCTTCATATGTGTGTGTGTCTGTCTTATGAAATAAAAATGCATAAAGCTTTACTATCTGTGTGCTGTGCCAGCCTTTGGGCAGTATGTCCTGTCAGCACTCAGATCTTCACATAAAAAGGTGATAAAACTGCTTTCCTTCTGAAGGAAATAGACATGTGCTAAATTAAAAAAAAAAAGGACACCTGAATGTAGATTTCCAAATGACAGAAGTAGCCAAGCAGGCATGGGAAATCTGAGGGCCAAACACTCGCTCTGCTGGACCTGCTGTGAGCATCTGCCTGTACAGTGAGGAAAGCATTCACCAGAGAGCTGGGCTGGTGGCAACTCAGACATTCCAAGGGGTCTTGCTGCTGCTCAGCTCCCTTCTTCAGTTCTTTAGAAAAGAGGCTGCGTCCCATGAGACATTGTCCTCATGTACGCAGCAAGGGATCTGCACATGTCACCAACTAACCATACTGGCTCTGCGATTAATCCAGGACAGTTAAAATGATAGCATGAAAAATGCTAATTTGGCTATTGTTGTAGAACCCCTGGCAGAACAGGTTCACAGGAGCTCTGAAGACTACAGCAGAAGTTCCTCACTTCTCCACTTGCATCTGAACCTTCTCTCTAGCAGCCACCTTGGTTTTTCAGCTGGACTAAGGGTTTGAATCTATGGCAGCAACCAAAAGTAGTAAAAGGAAGTGAAGGATTTTGAGTATGTTGCAGAATTTTACTCATGAGTGCAGTAAAATAAGAAAGTGTTAAACAGTGAAATTAAATATTTCAACCCCTATTTTAGAACACATGAATTGAAAGAAAAAGAAAAAAAGGAAGCACGGTATTTTATAAAGAAAATACTAATCTCTTATCTCTATTATGCCACCCAAAGAATTTACATTTATTTGGAACAGCATGTGACCACAGGAAATAATAGTTAAAGGAATAGGGTACCAGGTTTACCAAGGGTACCATCTGTTTTCCATGTCTGACAGGATGGAGATGAGAAAACAAAGACAATTAAGAAATAACCAAAGCTGCTGTCTTTTAAAGATTTTAACTTTGCTAGAAATGAAATAAAATACGATAGAGTAGACTAAATGTTAAAAAAACCATGAGTACAGAGCCTTCAATTTCTGGTAGAACAATGTATTCCATTTAGAAGCAATTGTATAAAGAAATGGATTTTTAAATTAAAGAAAGACTTAAAGGTAATTAAAGAAACAGGAAAAAAAGAGCAAGGACAAAACACTGATGGACATTAATAATAACAGCAAAAAAAAATTCAAAATGCACACAAAAATGAACCTGAGAAAAGAAAGGTAGAAGAAAAATGCTATCACAGTGGAAAGGATAATGAATTAATTTATAAGCCTCTGAAGAGGAAGAGGATGCCAAAAGCAGAAAATGCTGTAGAGGTCCAAGTAAGGAAGGAAAAGGCAAAAAGCATGAGGACAACACGAGTGCTTAATGAATATTTTGCAAGGGTATCAATGACAAGACAAGCCATCCAAAATTGAATTTATGGTAGGATGCTTTTCCCAGGTCCAATGAGTCAGAAGGATATCTTCCAGGAGATGGCTGGAGTAATTCAAGTGTAATCCACAAAACTTGACTAATAAGTGATTGGACGGCATAAAAGCTGCAAGAAGAAATGCTACCATAAATTTAGCAAGAGTAGCAACTCTGTTGTTCCTTTGTGGAGATAACATTTCAGAACCAGAAAGAGGCAAGCAAAATATTGGGGAGGGGAAGCAGTAGTAGAAAACCATAAGCAACACTGTCTAAAGAGAACATCTTGAACATTTTCTTCATGAATGCTAGATTATCAAAACTGGGCAGACTTGATGTATGGTTTTGTTTTTCAAAAACACAGCCACAGTAAACCCAAGAAAATAATCTGGAAGAGCACATTGCCTTTTTGAGGAAATAAAATTTGAATTATGGGTATTAACATTTAACAAACAAGGGTAGTCCTTATGCATACAAAGCCTGATTCTTGAAGGCAAACCTACTGCTTATAATTAAATCATGGATATGAGTAAAGACAAGTCATTTCAGTGGTTTGAAGTATCCTGTCATTCATTTGTTCTTCAGACCTAATCAGAACTGCCATGTGAGCAAGATTAAAATCTCCTGTTAGAAGGAGTTGCTCTTGGCTTGAACAAAAAGAGGGTTCTTGTTGCTTCCTAAAGTGCTAGGTATGGCTGTTAAAAAAAGTGAAAATGGCTACAGAACTACTGATGAGATAATCAGATTTTAATGAGACTCACCAATTATTTCTAAAATATAGATGTCATGTTCCTTTGGAACTTACATTAAAAGTTTACAAATTACCTTTCTTCTTTTTAACTGGAATTTGATCTGCATACTATGCAGGTTGATTAGAAGAGTCACTGAAAATGCTATTATGTTAATGACAAAGAAACTCTAGCAGTGGGGTACCCAATGGGCCCCTGTATCTCCAAATACAGTATATCATCCAGTCTGTGAAACTGTGTGCTCAGGAAGACTGAAACACTGGAAGGAATTCACTTACTCTCCATGTGACTTCCTTTTCTCTGACTTCCCAAAGACCTGTACAAATGGAAAATCCCGGTTCATCATCTGACCACAAGACGAAAGAGAACCAAACCAAGACAGAACATAAAAATAACCCCTCCAAACCCAACAAAGCCCTTCCAAGTTCAAATTTCTGCATTAATATTGTTCATGTAAACACATTTTTTCTCAAGACACCTTATACCTTATTCCTCAAACAACTCTATGTCACGCTTCCTACTGATGTGAAGAAACCTAATTGGAAAACAAGTTTCTGTTGTACAAAAACTTTCAAGGCAAGATATTTATATTCAAATTCAGAAAGAAAAAAAAATCATTGGTGCAAAGTGAATAGGTATTTCCCTTGACAACCTCACCTGGTGATTAGGAAATTCATCTGGGAGGTGGGAGGTCTATATTCAGTCATTTGTTCTCCCTGATCTAAGGAACTGGCAACTTCTACTTCCCACATAACTGCCCCAAGCATGAGGCTCACTCTCTTGCACCATTTGTTTCTTCCCCTAACTAATAAGGAAACATCTAAGTGGCACTATCAAATATAATTTGCATTGCATTTTTATAGTAAGCCATCTGCATCTTCTGCTCTGGCAGAATTATGCAATAAATTATAGGCAGGACTATCACTTTCTGTGACATGCAAAAATTGACAGCAAATAACAATGGCATATTTTGCAAAAATATTCCATTTCTGTGAAAGTTGTGGTAGAAGATTGGTAAGCAGTCATTTGGCCTGCCTTTCGTCCAGCAGTATTAACAAAATTTCAGCTACTATGGCAGATCCAGTAAAAACCAGTGAGAAAAGATTTGTTTTCCTGTATTTCAATTTGTTTTTATCCAGCTCATTCTGTAGGGATGTAGCAAAAAATAAAATAAAACTGAATAAATAAGGCAGAAACTGCATGCAGCAAGGTCCCAGGACACATCAAGTTTAGTTAAATTTTCTTTAAGAAAATGTATTCATGGCAGTATTCTTCCCAGCCTCAGGCAAGAGCTTTCCTGATTTTAAAATGTTTAGCTCCATTGAGCAAGATAAAGGTATTGCATCAAATTTGCCTCCTGTTAAGTATAAAGTGGACTGAAACTTGAAACAATGATCTTATTTTTGAGCAAACCCCACCATGAACAGACTCTTCACGAATTTTACATGATGAAAGTTATTTCTTTGACAGCTCTCGACTTCTTGACAACTTTTTTTTCAGGCTCTTTTATACCTTCTTTCTTTCAGCTGTTTCTCATGCAGTCAGTCATTCCTATGTCAGGCCTTTTTTTTCTCTCTTCACCCCCCCCCCCCCCCGCTACTTGTCGTTTAAGGTATTTAATTTGTACTGATAATGTTATGCGACCCAACTCCAATCTTCCAGCTTCTAGCTTTCACCTCTTACTGACACATTTACACTCCCAGAGCCCATTTGTCTACTCATGAGCTCCCCTCAGTCCTCACCATCAGTTTCACAGATTTTTTGGTAAGTCAAAATATTCCAAGTTAGTGAACTTCCAGTCTTTCACCTACTATGCAATCCAGGAGTGCATCCAAGCTCAAATGTGCCCTGGCTGCATTCTAGCTCTAACAGAGCAATATCTAGGTGCACCCCATAATCTCAGCTCTCCACTCCACCTCTCCAGTACGTGGTTTTCTAGGAAAGAGAAGCAAGCTGTGTTTTTCTCTCGCTGACTTCTCAGTATAGACAACATATGGCTCAAAACTGTGAGGCAATCTGCTCAGAGTCTAGATGCGCTCTCAGCTCTAACTCAACACAGTGTTTCATGTGAAGTTTCTATGAATGCAGTTAATTGGGAATAGTACAGAGACATAGCTCCAGTTCATCTCACCCTACAGCAAATGCAAGCCTGGTTCAATCAGCTTGAATAGATTTTCATTTGTACAAAGGAAGAGGGGAAATAATTTATATCTTCCTTTGCCCATCCATATGTGGCTAATCATAATCCAGTCACCTATCTGCAATTTTTTGAGCTATGTATATAAAAGGAAACATGAAACAGGAGGATTTCTTCCCCCCGGACAAATTAAATCAATTCCCCTATCATGCACTAGTGCTAAGGCACTGCCATCTAGTGTGGAAAATCAATATAACAAAGAAAGAGGGAAAAAAAAAAAAAGATAAACAGTATTTACAACATGGCAGATGAAATTCTAATGGCTTCCATCAAACATTTTGAACGCCTCCACATCATATTCATAACGTTACTCATTCTACCTTATAAAAACACACATAAGCCCTCCCTTTTATAGGAAACTCCCTGACTTGATAGACTGCAATGGCTTCCATTAGATTGTACTGTGTCATGTCAGACAGGCTCAGCAGAGCTCTTAGTCCAAGCAGCCTCATTTGGAGTAACTCTGTGAAACTAAAAATAAAATTCTACAGTATTTAATGGCAGGAACCTCTTGGTAGAAAATAGCTTTTTCTTAATTACCACATATTTTATTGTAAATTTACAGTCTCAAGACTTTATTCTTGAATTCACATTATATGGAAAGCATTGCAACATAACAGAGAGTCTGCAGAACCAGAAAATCAGGAACTTTTGAGTTTTGCCTCCACATCTGTACTAGCTGAAGACTTTCTCTTCATCTCTCAAAGAACATTCCTGTCCATACAGCCCCAAGTTTCCATTGTTTTGTGTCCTGTGCAATTACCTACAATTGTTCAATGAACATGCAAAGGATCTGACCTGTTTCACTTGGATCAACTTTGTACAGATGAAGTTAAGGACACATGACATGAGCCAATGGAACATAGATATAAGTTTACAAAACTTGCAGAGCTGTCATAACGATCAATGATTATAAACACCTTTATATTATTTATTATTTCTACAACTTGTTGTAATCTCTATATTACCACTGTGCTGATCAAGGCTTTTAAGTAATGCTGTAGTCTACTTGTAGACCAGAACTTGTAGCAAGACAGTGTTATACACTATTTGGCTGGTGCAGATACTCCATATCGTCCTCATCACAACAAAATCCTGTTTAGAATACAAGCTGTATCCATGACTCTGAAAGTCCATATAGCAAGATTCTGCATCCTTATAAAAATATGGTCATTTTTGTCTTCGGTAATGCCAGAGAAACACTGCTAATCTGGAGAAAAGACAGTAGGGAGAAAATAGCTTTATGTGTCAGTGAGACTACTTTCCCCATCCAATAAGGACTGGAACATCACAATCTTAAAAGGGAAATATTGTGGAGAGAAAATCCTATTTAAAGAAATAGAACTCAGACAGAAGAATATACAAAAAGAAGAATATACAAAAAGAAGAATATACAAAAAGCAGAGTTATTTTAGTATAATCTTCTACACTTGATAATTCTTATGTATTTGTTGTAGGACTTAGCACTACATAAAATGATTACTAAATCAATATTTATATTTTGGTAACTGTGTATACCCTAGATCTTTACATATACATATTAAATCACTGAACTGAATGCAAAGACTTCAAGAACCTTTGAACCAAGACGAAACAAACAGCTTTTAGTTTGTGTAAAATAATTTAGGAATTCTTTTGTATTGCAAGTCATACTGTAAAACAAAAAATTTCACCATTCTGAACATTCTAATAATTGCCACGGTTCACTGAGGGATTTGTTTAACTTTTTCAAAATGCACAAAATAATGACAATTATATACGATGTGCCAATACCATTCTGAATTATATCGGTACAACCATCTATTTCATGGACATTATAAAAAAGAAATGAAGTATCTTGCCAAGTATTCAAAGCCTGTCAATAACATTATAAGGAAAAATACTTTTTGTAAAGAATTTTATCTGCCTCCCAAGCCACCATAATATGATGCAGTTACAATATTGAGCCAGGATATCACAATCTAGCTATTTCTTTTTCTTTAAATATTTAGATTGCTAAATATAGATAGATAAATATATACACGTGATGCATAGATTTAAGATTATGATACATTAGATTTAAGAATTATTTAGGAATACTATGTTGCTAACTTACTAATGTAGTTCCAATGGTAGTCTACAAATAAAGGTGGAAAGAGGGCACTGAAAATGTAGTGAAAACATAGCACGGTAGATACTAGGCTCCTGATTCACATGATCATACATTAATTTCAGGCTTTAAGTTCAAAACTGTACAGCGATTATCTGGCCCTCAAGGTTGTGAAGAAAAGCTTGTAGCTCATGACATAGACATAAGCAGAGTTATGAGACCAATTAAAGTCTGAAGAAGAGCCTGAAAGAATTTCCAAAAGGCTGCCCATGGAAATCTCTGATCCACTGCTTCTAGGTCACCACACCAGCTTAAGAGGAGGAGAAGGGATGTGCTGAAAGCCTGTGGCTGCTCTTCCTCAGGACCCCTTCCTCGGCTCTCTAGGGAACCCATCTCCAACTCCCCCAGAAGCAAAATACAGTCAAGCCACCAGTTTTGAATACAGTGTCACATAAGTTTTGTACCATATTTAATGTGGACATAGAGGGACAGACTAGTTAATGCCATCAAGACATCCAAACCTTCTCTAAGTGGATGTAGCTGAGCTCATAACAAGGTTATCAGTACCAATCTGCCCGATTCCTCCATCGCCATGAATGCTGGTGGAAATACACTATACCTTAACAACACATGCCCTGCCCAGGAGAAGACGACATATTACCAGGCATAACTGACATAATTTCACTGACATCAAAAATGTTTTGACAACCTCCAATTGACATAAGACCTGTACCAAGATCTTTTTATTATGCTTCTTCTCTATGGCTGTATATGTATATTTATCTATTAGGTGTCAATCAATGAAAGCAATACTTCTGTTTTAGTTTGTTGTCATATGAGAATTTTTAACAGCAAAAAGAGTCTCCAGACAAATCACTTCAGCAATCTTTTCAGTAATGTGGGAAAAGTAAGAGGAACATCCAACATTTTTTGTATAATCCTAGTTATTAGTGTCTCATATTCCAGTCTTACATTAAAACATCAAGAAGAAAAAAACCCAAATTGTTTACATATCCTAATAATTAACTATCTTGCTATTATGTTATGCATTCATTCATCAATGAATTACTGGAAAGTAATTCAGCATTATTAATGTTTGTTTTATGATTTATTTTTTTTTTAAGTTTTCCAGGCTACAAAAAAAATCCTCTTCAGCACTTTTGCAGTTGCTACATAAATTCATTCAAGCTATGCTAGGGCAAAAAACACAGAGCCTGAAAAGCTCAAGCAAAAAATATGTCACATTAAAGAAAGTCAACACTAATGAAAAATATCACAGTGGGGAAAAACCCAAAGAAATCCAAGGTGGTCTGACATCTTTGTGACAGATAGCACCTACAGAATCTATCTAAAGAATGACAATAAAAATGGTTAGAGGTTCAAATAACAGTGATTTTCTACATTTTTGAGATTTTTTTCTTCAGGCAACATGTGGTCAACAACCACAGTGCTATCCAAAATTAATTTTGAACATTTTTTTAGATACTTTCTTATCTGTGGCCTATTTAACATTCTATGGTTTTGAATTTGGGCCAGAAAGTCCTGTAACAAACTTCCTCCTGAACCATTTTTTTTTCAATTCTTACTACAAGTAGGACACACAGAAGTAACTAAAAATGTAACATAAAGTTACGTTTGAAGCTTGTGATTTTCAGAATAATCAGAATTTATAGCACTCTAGCATCTACTTCATTTCCCTGCAGCAGTATACTCTCTCTTTCCTGAGAAGTGATTTCAAATAGCTAACGCCACATTAAATCACATCAGAGAAGAGAACACAGGATAACTTAGGAGATCTCAAGTCCAACCTCCTGCTCAAAAGCATGGTCAGTTATGAGGTCAGACCAGGATAGCGGGGCTTGATCCAGAGAAGTCTTGAAAACCTCCAAGGATGCACAACAAGCACAGCATCACTGCACAGCCTGTTCTAATGCCTTAATGGGGGAAATGTTTTTCCTTTTATCAAGGAACTTGTAAATCTATTAAGAAGCTTGAAAGCTGAGTGTTATACAGCTACCACATGAAACATTTAATAGTCTTAATTTACTGATCCACAGTATAACACCACACACCTCCTTATATAGAAATTATGGCAACCCACTCTGAACCAGCAGTAATTATCCAGTAACTTGCAATACTGTCACTATGTGACTGCTTGATAATACAGTAAATAGCTTTTACCACTATTCCTTTCACTGTTATATACCGATTTAATTGAGCAAATTAATGACTGGGAGTTAACCACTGCTAGAAATCAAGACGAACTTTGGTAAAATGTCAATTTCTGTATTGTTAAACCTCTAACATAACCACAGGATAAGGGAGAAGCGGAACAAGTGTAGTTTATTACCAGCCACGGAGACAACAAGAACTAAATTTTCCAAACCAGCAGCCTAAACTTAAATTTGTCTATCCCTACTGCTTGCTGAGTTTCAAAATGCAGGTGGAAATTCTTACTGAACTTGTCTGGATTTTCTGAAAATACATTCAAGATCACAATTATTGATATGGAAGTCAAATATTATATATTTTTATATATATATTTATATACAGAAATAATCATATTAGTCTCAAATATGATTCATTATATGGTTCATTAAAAACGATAACTATTTTTGCTGGTAGCCTCACTATAGATGATAGAGGATAACGCTGATTCCAAAAACATGTCTTAAAAACACTTAAAAAAACCCAACAGTGCACCTTTTCAAACTTCAGAATATTTTTACCGTTTTCACAAAGTGCAGCTAAGCAACCCCCAAGTTCCTTCATATCTTTTATGCATCATAATCATGAAAATAAAATAAAAGGCTTACATAGTCACATCATTAATATTAACTATAAAGACAACATTTTTATGTAGTATAAAGAGCAAATAATTTTTTTTTCCTATGTGTTTTTTTACAGGATACAAATTGCTTAGAACAGGCGATCTTTTCCCTCTGTATTTTGCAGACAAAAGTAGAGAATATTTAGATTAACTTTACTAATTGAAGATGACTATTAAGTTTACGCCACTTGAGCAGCATGGTCACAGAAACACAAACAGCATGCTGTGCCATACCACTGAATAAATATTAGTTAGATGCAACTCTTGCCTTACCGGTGTCTTTGAACACGAACACCTTGCTTTTCCTGTATTAAAATAACTGAAGGAGTTATTGTTCATGTATTTGATGTCATAAAGGCTCATGAAATTGTGAAAGACACACACCCCACCACCCCCGAATCGTTGCGCTGGTATTTTGAGGCCCTGACACAGACCTGTGATTATGGCGCCTGGCCTGAGGTCCTTGGAGGATGCAGCTCTTGGATCATTTGCTGGATGACACGGCCACCACAGTGCCAGGCCCCGAGAGGGCACCACCAGGCCGTCCCGGCCCTGACCCACCCTCCGGGGCCCCCCACACCCTGCCCAGGGCGCCATTTCAGCCCCCCCAGGCGCCAGCAGTCGCCAAGGCCACAGCAGGGCCAGCCTCCAGCTCCCCACAGCCCTGCCCGGCCACAGGCCCTGCCAAGCCAGGCCCACCCAAAGGCGCCGTGAGGCCCGCGCCTGTTTTTGGCAGGGGTGAACGATGTTCAGCCTTGCTCCTGAGTCCCTGTTGTACCCCTCAAACCAGAAAAGCAAAACCGTCTGCTGAAGACAAGGACTCGCACAGGCCGCGCAGCTTCTATTCATCGCACCCACAGCACTGGGATCTAGGAAGAAAGCAGCGCCAGGAATCGGTCACCGGGGACCTGATTAGACAGACAGTGTTTAACCTAATCTCCTCTACCGTGCGCGCAGTCTTCTTCCTGTAATTAAATGTGATCACAGATGCAATTATTTAGGGGCATAATTCCACCAATTTAGACACCAAGCTACTTCAGCTGCAGGTGGAACAAGTAAATACTGAAAGGCCAGGAATAAAAAGGTGAGTGTTGTTACGACTGGAGGCTGGATTTACTAGGCTGCCAAAATTCATAGGAAGATATGAATTTAGCAGATTATGAGGTAAAACTTCAAAAATTTCCATAGCCCTCAAAATATCACATGCTGAATAACTGAAACTTTTCTGAAGAGTTTGTCCCTTCTATCCTGAAGAATTACAGGATTATTTTGAAGCCAAATGATATCGCTCTGTTACTCTGGATGTTTTTTGAGGAGCAAAAACACATAGATTTTGTGTATCTCTGTCTGTAGCATTTAGAGATGTTATATTCATTTATTATATACCCTGAGGCAAACCAACAGTGTGAAGATCAGAAATTTATGTTTGCAAGCTATGACAACACTAAAACAGGTGTCTGCACAGCTTTCTGAGGGATTGCTAACAGAGAAAATTAAAGTCTATGGGTGCTGGGAAAGTAAAAATTCCAAGCAGGATTGTGAATTACAGTGGTCTCAGTTATATTACAGTGGTCTCAGTTATATTCCTAACATAATTTTCGTTTACTTTTTTTAATATGGTAAGGCTTATCTACACATACAGATGCTGACAGCTCCAAAGAAAGGGTACTTCAAATGGGTAAGTCACTCGGACAGGCAGGTGTGGGATTTGACACCAAAATTTTGGAAGTAAGAGAGGACAAACACAACCTTACTTGAACAATGGTCCCATTCTATCCTGCATCATAAAAAGCTGAATTATTTTGGGTTTCCCCCCTCCTGAAGTCCATGTACCTTCAGCAATATTGATCACACATTTATAAAGCTGTATATTGGTATTTTTAGATGGACAGAATGAGTGATATTTATATTCCCAAACACTGGAAAGAGACAAAAATAGGTGGAAAGGCAAGAGTAGCCATGCCTCCGCTTTGTTTCAGGTCAGCTCAAAAGCCACAGTACACATTAAAAACAGAAATAGTAATAGCTGTCTGAAGAGAACAATACTGGGAAGACACTGGCTATAAATGGGTGACTGTGAGAAGAAAGGGAAAGAAAATGTATTTATTAAGAAAAACTAGCAAAAAGTGTTGTTTCTTTTTAGTCTTTCTCCACTGTATTATCTACACATTACACTGATTAAATTGGTGGCACTCTTATTTTATCTGCCTTCTAACACTTTTGTAGTAGATTTTCATATTATTTTGTATTCATGAGTTTCAATGAGTATGAAAGAACCTTGGATTAAGAACCAGAAGCGTTACAGAATACTTCCGTATACACAAAACAGACATTTGTCATTACTCTCAAAGTTTTGAGGTAATTGTGATTTTAATGGGGATTTGAGTAACAGAAAAAAAAAAAAATCTGTTTTAATTAAATTGTTAGTAAGTGGTTATGAAAGTAACTGTTTTGCACACAATTGATTTATATAACCATGTATCTATGCAAGTCTGGGCCTTTTTTCCTGCTATTATTAAACAAATATAAAGAGCTTCACAGATACCTGAGGCTTATATAAAATACTTACTGATAAAAAGCCTTTGGAATGATAATACACTTAACTTCCCTGGAATACACTGACATAGTTGTAATCCTTACAAGAACCTCTAAACTTCTATGTTCAATAAAATATAAAACAATTTCACTATTAACTTAAGTTGCAGGAGACTGTTTACAACAAAATGTGACAAGAGTCCCTGAGCACCAACTCATCTCTCTTTGGGAATATTTGTTAATACTGCTAAAGGGAAAAACCCAGTAAGGATGAAAAAGAAAAGATAAAAAAGCATCTGAAGGTTATTGATGCTTGCTTGTATAAAAAATAAAATATACTGACTGATTTCATTTCTGAATCATATCTTTCTGCTAATGCAAAGAGAACATCTCTGTATGTATTAACACAACTGAACGTATGCTAAGACGTTATATATCTAATTTCATTAATAAAAGTTAATGATGATGCTGATTTCTCTCTTCAGCTTCTGAGCCCACTCCTTCTCCCCTCAAAGAGGTGCACCATACCTACTTCAATGCATTAGTTATTATTGCTGTGTGTGCTTACACTCCTGATTGGGTTGCTGTCTCTGGATTGAGTTATTCACAGTATTTTTTTTAAAAGATGTTGTAGCATTCCCTTCAAAAGGAAGTATTATTATTTTTCATTCTATAAGCCACTCTAGTTTTCTTTATCCACGAAGTGCATGTCATTGGAACAGAAAACAGGTCAGGCACAGGGTACATGACTCGAGCAGTACAAAGCAAACCTGACGTGCATGCAGCCCAGAGGCAGTGGCCGTCCCCCCGGGACAGTGGCCCCTGGCTCTGCACCTCCTTTGCCCGGAGTCCCTGCCATAGGGTTCAGGCACCTGGGGAGCAATGAGAAAGGGAACAACTAAATTTTGACCCTGCTACTCTCATCTGCAAAATGCTGATGAAGGAATCACTGCACCAGCTGTAACTAAGAGCAGTCCTGATGCTGCTTATGGCCAGGCATGCCCCATAGGGCAAAGAATGAGTAAACACACTGCTCCCTATCTTTGAATCCTGTTTTGAGCAATTTTGGGAAAGACAGTATCAAGACAGCAGTCATTCCATAAAGAAGAAATAATATTCGCATAAACATTTTTAAAACATTGTATTCATCTTGTTGCTAGAAACATGAAATTCTCATTAAGACCACTGTGATTTTTACATACGTGTGGTGAAGTCCTAAAAAATAAATTACCTCTTCTCAAAAAGAACATGCAGTTTTATCAAGCTGGAGTGAACAGCCTCCTGAGGAAATCCATCATGAAGCATTTGATTTGCTACAGCAAAATGAAATTTGCCTGGTAATTTTTTTTAAGGATTTTCTACTGGACTTCCAGTGGCTCAGTTTATAAAAGAGCCATGATTTGAGAGTGCCATTAGTACTCCACCTGCTTTAAAAAAGTAAAGATCTTGTGAGCAGAAATGAACTAAAATCATCCTTGGATATAAAAATAACATCTGCTTGCCAGGTCAGGATGTTAGCTGGGACAGTGACTCCAGCTTTTTTCAACAATTATACCAAGTCAAATAACCACCAACCAAATAATCTGCCTGTGGCATGGAAAAGCCCTGCAGACATGACCTTCGTCAACTTAATTCCATAACAGGCTTCTTACATGACTCTGGCAGTAAAGTAGTCCGAAGCTGGAAACAGAAAATCAGAAGGGAAGTCCAGAGCATGACTGTGCTATTCACTTCTCCTGCAGAGACACCCGTGATCTGCCTAGTTGCTGAAACAACGCAGGGCAATGCTAAGCTGGCTGCGAGCTACGCTGGGCACCACGCCGCTCTCATGCAGCCCAGGACCCCAGGGGCGTGAGATGGGCGCACACCACCTTACATGCTTCTGTCTTTGCCCATCTAGGTATCTGGCTCACCAAGGATCTCACCCTTAAGCTGATAACATACCAAAACACGACCGATGACTTCTGGTCGCGTTGTTCAGGCCATGCTGATGTTCAGCATGACCAAGAAGAGGGCCTTCCTTTCTGCCACTTCTCATTCCCATAGCATATTACTTTTGACATCTGTGACAGTTGCCTGAGCAGTTTTTCATTTCTGGAGATCTATGTTTAAAGGTGGAACTATGGCAGAAAGAGGATAATGTGAGAATCGACGAACCCCCTCTTGGTGCAATGCTTAGTGAATTTTTGTTAGCCACTCAAATTCTCATCACAATATAACAAATTTGGTATTTGCTGCAGAAGAGAAAATCAGCAATGAAATACCAGCCATATCATACTGAGAAAGAAAACATATTGCAAAATATATTTTATTAGTAGCAATGTTTTAATTTTAAATCATGTGCCTGGAACAATATTATACAGAAAACTTTTGTATACATAAATTCTGTGCTTGAACAGCAGATAACTGGAAGTTCATGTTGACAATAAAGAAAAAATAAAATATTATTTGCTCATTTTACTGTGGAAAAGTAAACATTTCCCTGCAACTACTGTCATAAAGCCTTGAAAATGTATGAAGTGATCTGACACCAAGAAGCAGCTTGCCTGCAAAATATTACAGATCCAGCAAAGTCAGCTTCTCCAACACGGTTACTTTGTTCTTAAGTAATCCACAAGAAGTACAAGTCTGGGATAACATCAAAACCAATGTGTTGCCATTTCCCAACATCAGAAATAACATCTGATTGTATCAAGGTGCTTATTGCTTATCTAGTATTAATCCTGGTATACAATATCCAGGATAGTTGATTTTCTCAGTTAATCTCTAATTTTACTTTTAAAATACTGCATAACAGTTCCAATCCTCAGCTCCAAATATTAAAGTGGCTCTACAGTACTTAAAAATATAATCTTATTGTAATAAGAGCAGAAGCTGGATATAATGATTAAAAACTGATCACAAAATATTGTATTCAGTCTTGCATATTTCAATTGAAGCATAAGAAAAATCGAAAAGTTTCCTGGCATAGTGTTTTACTGCAGAGGTGTCTTTACACCAGCTGTAGAGGAACACAGGGTGTTTTCATTATTTATTAATTAAAAAGCCAAATTTGTTCAAATGTCTTTTTAATTTCACATTTTAAAAATCATTCTCAAATAGAGTCTCTTGGTTGAAATGATGCTAAAATCAAAATATCAGTTTCAGTAGTCTAGATTATCACATGTTATGTCAAGTGGTGGCATACAAAAGATATTCTCAGTTATTTATGACTGTACACTTTGATTCATCCCTTTACATTCAGGAACATATATTTTGGAAGAATCACAAGATAAAGAGTAGTCTATTTTTTATTTATTTTTAAGCTGTATTAGGGTGGAGCTGTAATCATAAAGGCAGAATATCCTTAAGTTTTATGTCAGTTTTCCAAAGTCACAGGACTAGCTACAGAATCTCTCTTTAAAGGGCTTTGCCCAACAGTCCTACCAGAAACCACGTGCCTAGAACTTGATACTGCAGAAGCTTTTCTACATTGTGTTTGTGACACTGATTTAATCCTTCATGTCTTCATGCGCCACCAAAAATTTGTACTCTAATCTTTGAGGCTCTGGTTCAGGCTCAAAGTAAACCGTCCAACTTTACCTTAATGTTCCATAAAGAAGCAATACCCTTGTTTTACTTTTGTCTTGTTCTCCTTTCTCTTCTCAGCCTGGTTTCTGGTATATTTGTTCCATACAAAATAGCACAGGCACTCCACATAGCAAAAACTCCACCACATAAGCAGTGATGGAAGGAGAGCATCTTGGCATGGTCACAGAAACCACCTACAGGATGGCTCTCTCTCATGGTTTAGACCCAGCCAGCAACTAAGCACCACACAGCTACTCGCTCACCCCCTCCCCAGGTGAGATGGGGGAGAAAACAGGGGAAAAAAAACACACGGGTTGAGATAAAAGCAGTTTAACAGGACAGAAAAGAAAGACGAAATAATAATAATAACACTGATAAAGGAATATACATGAACAAGTGATGCACAGTGCAACAATTGCTCATCACCCGTGATCGATAGCCCATCCCAGAGCAGCAATTCGCACCCCCCACTCAACTCCAGTTTATGTACTGGGCATGATGTTATCTAGTAGGGACATCCCTTTGGCCAGCCTGGGTCAGCTGTCCTGGCCGTGCCCCCTCCCAGCTCTTGTGCCCCTCCCGGCTGGCAGAGCGTGGGGAGCTGAAAAGTCCTTGACTGAGTGTTAGCACTACAACTACTTAGCAACACCTAAAAACATCAGTGTGTTATCAACATTATTCTCATACTAATTCCAAAACACAGCACCATACCAGCTATTAGGATGAAAATTAACTCTATGCCAGCCGAAACCAGGACATTCTCATACCATTCCGCCCTCCGAAGAGCAGTTTAGGGTTATCCACTGACCCACCATCCCCTTGTTATTGAAGTGGATTTGGCATTCACAGAGCAAGTAACTTCTAAAACTATTTTATGTATATGTTTGTTCCCCATGTTTCAAGTGTCACCTTCTGTTTTCTCTTTTTTATTGCAAAGACACAAACAATGTTCGTTGGAATTTTTTGTTGCTGCTGTGGGTTGGGGTTTGGATTTGTTTGTGAGTTGTTTTTTTCAAAATACCATATTGTTTCCTAAAAGTTCATTACTTCCAACTGCTTATTTCCCACTGATGATGAATTATTATCACTTGTTTATGACAATTTCCACAGCAACCAATGTAATCTCAGAGTGCTATGACTTCAAGTAGAAAATAAGCACCATAAATTCATGCAAATGTCACCTGTTACAAACAAAACCAGGAGATAAGGAAACAGAAAATGTCACGTGAAATGGGAGTGTGGAAACAGAATACACGTCAAAGATTTTTTCCATGAAGTATTACTGCATTCTTCTTACAATAAACACATCAGTTCAGCACAGAAAGCTTCCAGCTGAGCATGATGCTCTCAACACCCGTAAGTCAGATTGCGCAGCAGATGTTAAATGTAAAATGCATTAAGACCAATTAGATTCTACAGAAGAAAAAAAATAGTAATAGCATGCACAGGCAATCCTGCACTACACAGTACCAAGAAATCCAGTGAACCTCCAAAAAAAAAAAAAAGACAAAAAGCTTAAAAATATAAATAGCACCCTTTACTCACAAAAAGGCCACCTAACAGAAGATCTGTTGTGTTACCTACAGCCACATAAAGCAAGGTCTCCTTGCTTTTAGTATCCTGTCCCCAACTTTTGGGAAGGCCATTACCTATTGCGCACCAGCAGATAATTAATCAGTGGTCCTCTATGGCAGCTTGAAACTAAGCAGCAAAAGAGTTTGAGCCTCCTTTCCAAACTGCATATGCATTTCACACCACATTAACTGACCCAAGTCACCCTCACAGGCACTAAGGTGAGAGCCTCAATAGTTTAGAGATCCCTGTTAGCCTTCAGGAACGGAGCCAAGCTATTAGGAGAAAAAAAAGGGAAAAGTTTGTGGTACACTCTGGTAGAGCCTTTTCAATACCACATAAAAAGTTACTCCTTTTATTGACCATTAAGAGACAGGATTTGTAGTAGACACATGGAACAGATCTGTGAGCACTTTTCAGAACTAAGCCACCAATGCAAGGTGCAAGTTAAATTCTGGTGATGCTGTAACTGCACAGGCAAATGAAGCTGTCATTGCACACATGATAGCTTGCACACCACTGGGGGCAAAGAACCACTTCTCATGGTTTGTATAGGAATTATGCATACTGAGAAGGAAAGTCTGTCTCCGTACTTGCCAGGACATGTTGCCAAGGGCTGAAGCATTATTTCCTGGTAAGCAGTTTCAGATGACCTCTGGTTCCTCAGTCAGAATTAGTCTGCAACAACTAATCCATCCCTAGATATTAAGAAATCCATAAATTAACTAAATATATGTATAGTACCCAAGGTGAATTTCACCTGTCATAGTGTTTAAGAAAATATAATTTCCATTTTTTAAAAAAGTGATAGATGGTCATTTTGATTCAAAATACTTACCAAAGTTTGAGAGCTAATAGAAACAGACCTGAAATCTGTTCCACAAACCACTGATTAAAGGCCACCTTTAGCCTTCAAACATTCCTTAGTAGCTCTCAGTGAGAAACTCATTCAGCTACCCATGACCTAAGGAAATGGGCAGAATGTTTATATCCTTATATATTTTTCCAATCACTTTGCTATCTACCATTACTAGAAAACACATTTGTCCACAAGTCCTCAGGAGAAGTGAGGAAAGAGAAGTTTGTGCGGCTGCTACAAAATTACAGACCAACAGCTAATACAGTTGCTGGTTGCAGATGCTCATGCTGTGAATAACAAGTGCAAATGCAGCTAGAACTTTTTCCAGTGAAACATAAAAGCAGGTTTATTCTTTGCTAGCAGCAAATTAAGTCTCAGACACTGGCCAAAACCAGCATAGGCTCCCCAAAGTTTTTTGCCTTTATATTTTTGTACATAAGGCATGGCCCAGGGTTGAACATTGTCCAAGAAAGCGCTTGAAATCAGCAACCTCCCAACCAAAAACTGCCTCCTTTCTGGGGTTCATGGGGACATGTTGCAAGGAATAAATTGAAGAATGACTGCTCTTCTCTTTGTGTATGGAGCCCTGTTTGTGAGTGAAGAAGGAATACGGCCCTGGCAAATGCTGTTTGAGAGCCTACAGCCAGTAACCCTGAGCACTCTTCTCATGCCTGGTGCAGAGCACTAAGGCTTCCAAGGTTTCCTCTCCCTTTGATAGATTCCTGTGCACCAGTCCAGCAAAGCAAGAGCAAGCATCCAATCCATCCAGGGCATTTAATAATAATAAAGTATTGTTTATCAACAGTCTCCATCAATTGGACATCTAGTCAGTTAAAAAAAACAAACAACACAAACAAACCAAAACAGACTCAAAGAACTAAAGCATTACTTCAGGCACTGTGTTTTGCTTGTTTCTCTTCTCATTTTGGTGATTTTTTTTAAAGATTTTTTCCTCCGTGTTGCTGTATTTCAGAAAAAAAATCTATCTAATCATATGAAAATGTATAAACTTGTTTAACAAAAAGGTTGCCAAACGCATAACAAGCAACCAAAATTAAAGTATTCTCCCCATCTTTTCAGCCTACTTTTCTCTCAGCCATTTTTTGCACGCAGAAGTAAAAAAACCAAACCACCACACACCCGAAAACATTAGACAAAACCATAAATGTTCAGTTAACTGTATCAATTTAAGTAATTAAGTAACTGTTTTACTTTTCACAACATCATAAGCTGGAAGACTAAAAATCAAAACAAAAATCATGATGTACAACATCCGATTCATCCCTGGCATTATTCCACATACATCAGTGGTATTACACCAGGGATTAATTTGGAACACTGATCTGAATTAGAGCACTGTTCTATACAGCAAACTCATCGCAACACACACCAAAAAAAATAACCCAAAACATTATAAGCATCAGAAATGCACAAAAATAATTATGCACCTAAAAATCTGTTTCTGAGCAGAACAGGCTATTTCATAGCCTTGATAACAACAATAAGGAATTTCTACAATTTTGAAAATCAGTACGTCCATTTTTCTCTGAAAGGAGATTTAATAATCATGTAAAATACTTGATAAAATACCACCCAGAAGAATGTAAAGCTCCTCTACAGCAGTTTTTACATATCCTGATGAAATACGACCGGTGATAGGTTATGCAATCACTTCTCAAAAAACTGTTTTAATGTAGTTTTGAAGATTGATTTGAAGTACTTAAGTCTGCTCAGCAAAAGGGTGCTTGCCACCTATACAATATATAGCAATGTAAACTATTTAATGTAAACTATTTATTTATTTAATGTAAACTATTTAATGAATTTCTCCTCCGAGTGGAAAACCATTCCGATTTCCCTCCTCTATTAGTGGACCTGTGCCTAGGTCCAGTTTTGCACGCAAAACCGGTCGCTTCTGTTCAGCTGCCCTGCTGGTGAAGTTAGAGGCGGCATCTCCCACCTCACCAGAGGCAGGCAGATGCTCTACCACAGCATCCCTCCCGCGCCCAGCGAGCGTGAGACCGCGCAGAGGCAGAAGAAAGAAGTGAACGGAGGACACCCCTCCAACAGCCTTACTCGGCTCTCCGAGCCAACAGTAAGGTTTAAGGCTGCCTCTGCCTTACAAAGACAAATCTCTGCCAGGGGCTGTTGTTCTCCATCCAGCTGTGGTTTCATTACCCGGAACCACTGCCCTACATAGCACTACATACTTTGCCAGATTGAAACTCATTCGTCATCGCTCGATTTTCCCATTTGCAAGTGACCTGAAACCTTCAAGACTACCTACAGCCAACTAGCGGAGTTGTTTAGCAGCTGTCTACCGGCTAGGGAGTGGTTTATTTTCTTTTTTCCATTCCCCCCCCCTTGGAGCCAGACTCTTTCTCGCTCCTCGGGAACTTGGCTGTGCACTCGCCGCCCCCTCCCTCAGGCGCAGTGCGCTCACTTCGGAAGGAAAAACGCAGCGATAAAATATTAAAACCCTTTCTTGGATCGGGGCTCCGCCGTTGCAATCTCTCCACCGCCTCGCTGGGACGGAGCACCGCAACCCTCCGCCGCGGGGCCAGATCGGCGCCCGCACCTCTCCCACACCCCCCGCCCGGCCAGCGGGGCTGTGGGACCCCCTACCGCCGCGACATCCCCCCGGGAGAGACCCCGACACGGGGCAGGCGGTGCGGGGGGGCTGGTTCTCCCCGGTACACACTCGGCACCAAAAAGCGGGGGGCAGCACCGATTGCTCTAAGGGGAGGGTGGGGGGGTGGTGCTGCTCCCTTGCCGCGCTCCGGACGGGGAGCCCGCCCCCCTCCCCCCGGGCACAAAATAAAATTTGAACTGTGGGGGTGACAACGCCGGAGGAGAGGGGAAAGGGGGCAGCCCCGATTTTTCCTGGGCTACATGTTGCTTTGGGACACCGAGGGTTGGAGTGAGGGGGCTGCAGATGTACTTTTAACTGCACACCGCCATGCACCCGCACGGGGATGGGGGGGCGGGGGGCAGGGGCGCGGGCAGGACTTACTGAAGAAGATGTACTCGGTGTAGCTGCTCCAGATCTTGTCGTCCCTGTACTGGTTGATGAAGGCGGCGGTGCCGGTGGAGTTGCAAGCCACCATGTGGAAGCCCGCCTCGGAGAGCCGGTCGAAGGCTTGCTCCAGGTAGGTGAATTTGAGGTAGAAGCGGGAAGTGTACTTCTCGGGGGGGCGGTCGGGGTCGCGGCTCTCGTTGAGGGTCTCGCCGAAGACCTCCTTGGCCAGGGCGATCCTGCCGCACACCATGATGCGGGCGACGCGGCGGAACTTGGCGTCCGCCTGGTTGTCCCGCACCGTGGTGTAGGAGCCGCGGTAGCCCACGGTGAGGAAGCCCGAGCGCTTGTCCAGTGTCGCCCGCTGCAGCCGGTCGCTGCTGCCCTGCGAGTTGCTGTCCTCCAGGTCGCTCTGGCAGCCCTCGTCGTTGAGCGAGCTCTGCTTGGTGACCTTGGGCGACAGCAGCTTCACCAGGTCGCCCAGCTGGAAGTATTCGGCCTCCCGCAGGAGCCGCTCCTTCTCGGGGAAGTGCTCAGGCAGCGCCAGCTGCTTGTCCCGCAGGTAATCCAGCACGTACCTGAAGAGGAAGCCGTCGCGGTCGATGAAGAAGCGCGCCCGGCTGTCCCTGGGCAGCTGGCGGGCCGCCGCCGGGCCGCCCCGGCAAGGGGAGAACATGGTGGCCAGGGTGCTGTCCGGGACGCTAAGCAGCGTGGAGTGCCTCGTCACGTACACCTGGCCCCCCACGTTCAGCTCCACCACCTCGGGGAACGGCGAGCCCGACGGTCCCGACACCATGTCGCTGATGGGCAGGATGCTGCCGCCCGCCTCCTTCAAAGCCATGACTGCGAGCGGGCGGCCGCGAAGGAGGGTCTCCCTCCTAAAAAAGGCGGCCGCCCTCCCTCCCCTCCACCCACCCCACCCCTCCTTCTTCTTCTCCTCCTTCGCCGCCTCCTCCTCCTCCTCCTCCTTCTTCTTCCCCCTACCACCCGCCGCGCCCGGAAGCTCCCGGACGGAGCTGCTGCTCCCGCCGCCCTCCGGCACGGCCCCGGGGCGCGGCGCCGGCCCTCAGCTGCCCCGCGGCGTTCCCTGGCCGCCCCGGCGGCGGGACGGGCTGGGCTGTGGGCTGGGCTGTCCCGGCACGACCCGGCCCGGCCGCCCGCTCCGCCCGGCAGGGGCGCAGGGTCCGCAGCCGCGCTGGCCTCAAGGCCGAGCGGCCGCCAGATCCGGCTGCCCCTTGGCAAAGCGCTTGCCGCGCTGCCAGGTTCGGCCCGGGGAAGAGCCAAGCCCCTACCCCGGCTCCTCCCCTCGCCTCGGCTGGGTGGCTCTTTCGGTTCGCTTTGGGTTTTGCTTGCCTTCCACCACCTCCCCCACACCCCACCCCACCCCCCCCTTTATACTGTCGCTCCAGTCGGCACTTGCAGAGCGTCAGAATGATGGTCGTCCGTCCAAAAGTAGCATCCGGCAGGATGCATGTGACAGCATTTTTCACCATCTTCCCTGTATCAGCACGCCTTTACCATGAAGAAGGGGAGGGGGCTTTAACTGAGGGCAGAAAAGAAACCAGTGTTCGGCTGTGCTGGTGGTACAAACCTAACAGTCCCTGGTGGGACACAAATGCTGTATTTTATGTCCTGCTGCTTGGCTGGGGTACGGCACACTGGGATCTTAGTTTTCAGAGAAGCTTAATGTACTCTCTAGCCTGACAATGGAATTGGGGTGATTCAGAGCAGAAAAGAAAGTCAGCTGCTATTAGGATCCAGATGCCAGATGCAGATTTTGATGTGGAACATGTTAGTGTGTGGATTCTTGGCAGTGAAGCAACTAAATTTGTACTTTATTTAAGCAGTAGCTTTTTTAATTTTTATTTATTTGTTTTTAGCCGGAGCCGCAAGTCACCTGCATCCAGATTTCTGATGCATGTACTTTCAGGCTGTGCTGCTGGAATGTATTAGAGCACAGACTTGTACCCATGTGTTGGACAAGAGATGTACGATTGCTCTTGCCAGCAGAAACTGACGCCTAAACCTGGCTGCATTTCTCTGACTACCAGTGCCAGACCTAAGTGTGACTCTGTCATGCTGGGTGGTTCACGCATGGGAATGCTTAACTTTGGTTTTTATGCTCCCTTAAAACTTAAGGTTTCAACCCTTAATTGTGCCACGCAGAGGCAGGAGCCCAACTTGTTCTTCAGGTAAACAATGTCACTTCAGACCTGGGGGTAAAAGTCATCAGTTTGCAGACAGAGTTGCAGCCTGTTTCCTCCTCACTAGTGGTGGCGATCGAGACCACCAGTCATCCAAAGCTTAGTCATGTTCTTCAAACTACTTGTGTAGACTTCTCTTTCGAGGTGGGATGAATGAGTCTATAGTGCTACCTTCCTCCCTCTGTTTGCTATAGACAAACCCTGAACCTATGTTTAGAGACAACTCTGAACTCTCACACGGCTAATGCTAGGGGAGGCACATCCACCACCCACCCATTGGGTGGGGAGCGTTGGAAAGAGTGAGCAAAGACTCCTAGAAAACTAGGTATGTTGTGCTTCAAACATAAGAATTATGTGGGAGTGAAAGGGCTTGTCACAGAGAACAAATGTGCAGAAAAGATTTCTGCAGTGCCCCTTCTTGACCACTTACTGAAACTGATGAATAGTTTCGAAAATGAAGATGACTGCTAGAAACTAAGCAAAATTCTCTCTTTTTCCTTCGTTATTTCATTTGAAATGCTCTTAAAGGTCAGAAAAATCATTCAAACTGCTGGGCACCAGGAAAGAAGGGCATCGTTGTTTATTGACCACTTTGTCATTTCTTTAGGTTCAAATCCTTAAGGCACGAGAGGAGACAGTGTTCATTGTCTTGTTCTCACCTGCAGGGGATATTGTTTCTCCTGAGGATTCAGCTGAAATATTTCTGCTGATTTCTAAGAGGACAGATTTCACATCCACCCTCTTCTGTGTAATACAGAGTAATAGTCAGCCCATGCCTAAGACCCCTTGTGCCAGCATACTGCATGCCTGTGACATCGCACCGATGAGCAGCGCTGAGCTACTGCCATTCCCAGTGCAGTGCAATTAGCAAGGGGACAATTGCGTTTCTTTCTCATCTCCAGAAGCCCATGGCTACAGCAGAACTGTGTGTTAAACCTTCTCTCTAGTGACTTGGGTTTGTAAGGATATGTAATCTAAGGATATGTAGCTTGACAAATGTTAGGGTGAGATCATTTACCACATAGGATTGCCCAAGTTTGGCAGGTTGTGTAGAAGTCATGCATAAAATAAATGTTAACATATTACCCAGGGAAAGAAGAAATTTCTTCTCAGGACTATCAGGGAAAGAAGGGAGAATCAGTGCTTTATTCTTTCTAGGCTCAACAGCCGCTGCCTGAAGCACTTGAAAAATCCTTATACCAAATGCTTGCAGTCGCTTCTGTATTAAGCTCCTGTATGCTGCCCTGTTACTTGGTCAGCTCGTGGTTTCCTCTGAATGCGTATATGCTAGGCCAACAATGTCTTTCTTTGAGTTGATGAAAAAAGCTTGTATACACCCCAAAGGTAATTTTTCATGAGAACGGGCAGACAGAACATACTTCTGCTCTGTGGGGTGAGAAGCACCTTCTGACATGCTTACATTATGTGTAGCGCAACAGCGTCCTGCAGGGCCATTTGAGTGAAGTCTAAGGCCAGTACAATGGAAACAAGTAAATCTGCAAGTACATAACTAAATATCCTTAAGCTTCAGATATGTGAGGGTTTCGATGCTTAAAGCAGAGAAAAAAAAATGCAGGTGAAAATCTGCCATCATCTGTTTCCTTACCTGTGGGAGTGTTTTGAGATAGGGCTGAAGACTCCATGTAAGGGAGAATTTCTTCTGGAGATTCCCTTAGGTAGGCACACTGGTGCAAGCAGCAGGCAACAGCAACACCTCCCCTTGGAAAGCCTGGAGGGGCACAGGCAGGACATGTTCCTCAGCAAAAAACCCTTCTTTTCACTGTAGTCCTTCCTGCCCCAGAGCCATTCACTGTGCTGGTCTGACCAGGCTACATGATAAATCCACATTTATCTGAGAAGATCATGCTGAGAGGGGGAATCGACAGAAAAGAGGGTCAGGAGGATCATCCAAACCACATCATGTAGATCAACAAGGTCATCCTTATGAAAAATTCATGTAGATAGAAGTATGCATTTAGTGCTGCTCAGACTGTCCTGTTCTGAAATGGAAATTAGGATATCGGGAATTAATACATTTACTTGGCTTATTGCTCAGTCAGGTTTTGAACTGATATACCTGGCAAAAGGTAACTTTTTTACATTTTAAAAACATTTCAGTAATCTCTTGTGAAATTTTACTTGGTAAAAACTGTTAAATAAAACATTTAGGGTTTCTGAGAAGGAGAGATGTGGAAGTGAAAGTTTCCTCCACAAGAGACTTGTTTTAAAGACATACTTCAGCATCACTTAAAAAAAAAAGAAAGCGTTCACTAGTACAGTCCAAGGTGATTCCTGCCATTACAGTCTTATTATTTAATGTCATTGGATAACATGAAATGAAGGATATATAACCACTTTTCAAATTAAGTTGTAAAATACATCTTATTTCTCTACAGAAAATGAACAACAAATTGCATTTTTGATAATGTGCAGGAGAAGAACAAACACTGAAATTGGACACTTAACTGGAGGTTCTTATAGAGAGAATGATCAAAATTCTGTAATCCCGGCAAGTGAATAAATTAGGTGAACTGTTTAAGTAAAGAGATTCTTCTAGCAGACTCCCAGTGAAGTCCAGGGGAATTGTTCCTTTGTCCTGAATTGCAGGATCAGGCAGGAAAAGTAGTTCATCATGCAGGAAAAGTTCCAGATGATTACTATGAGCAGGTCTGCAATAATTACAGAAATCACCTAATAAGCATTTAAGGTGATTATGTTGTCTTTCAAAAAGTCATCAGCCCAAAAAATGACATCAAAATTGTAGACAAGTGTGTGACAAACTGCCAGCAGAATCATCTTTCTAACACTGCTATACTCTGGCTCAGTAAGCCCTGAAAGTCTTGGCCACTTTTATGATTCTCTCCTTTTGGATGTAAGTTCTGTCATTTTCCCAGTTATTAGTATTTTCCTGTTAAGAATTCTTAGATCTTACTTGTTCGTTCACATCTTATTCTCTGTTGGTAACACAGCATCATTCCAAAGAAATGACTTTTCTAACGACTCTGAGCTTGTAAATGTTCTATCCACCTAACCGTGGTCATTTGAATATATATGTAACGTTTGTTCCTTACTAGCTCTCCCCCGTACCACGTTTTCCTTCTTGTCCCCAAATTCATCTTTTTTCAATGTTACAGGTATTCATATGTAACATTGTATTATTCCAAAATGATTGGAACTCTGTCCTGCAAGAATTTAGAAATGTTTTTATTTATGTAATTAATTCTCAGAGTTAAATGGAAGCACTTGTACATGCAAAGTTAGTGGTGTGGGAATTTGTACATTCAGGACCTAAACAACATTGCATATATTTAGATTAGTGTTATAGATTATTTAGTTACACTGCTGGGACTGAAATCAGAAGAAATTAGTCTGCACACTTGATTCCGAGAATATGGGAACTTTCTCCTTACAGTCCATAGCAATTCATTGCTCTAATGTAAGTTCCATTTGAAACATAGCAAGTTATTAAGGTTTCAAAGGTGATGCATTCTCAGGAAAAAAAAAGGTTTGGTGAGAAGTTTTGTCAGTCAGGTTAATCAAGAAAGAATTTAGCAACTTTCTGTTCCCAAGGAGTGGAAGTTTCAGTCGCTAATAGCTAATCTATCTATTTTCTGACAGTATTTACAGAGGTTACCACTGTGAAGTCAGCTCCGTCATACTGTGGCTGAAGTGATTTGTTTGAATTATTCACAGCAACAGCTGCATTAGCTTTACCTGACAAGCTCTTTGGGTCCAGAGTAATTTATGAAAGTTAAAATAAAGCCTGTTCTTTCTTATTGTAGCAGTTTGGAGTATTCCCTACACTATGCTACAATACCAAAACAAAAACAAAACAAAGAACGACCCCAGGAATTATAAGACAGTCTAGCTTTATTAAAATATTTAAATTATATTATTTTATCCAAGCATACATGAGAATAATTCGATATTTTATGTTATTGGGTTTGTTCCATGAAGAATGCACAATTTCTTTTTCATCATTAAGATTAGCACTCAGAATTAGCATTACCAAAGTACTTAGGCTCATAGCTCCTTCTCAGAGCAGAAATGTCTCTTACATGTGAATTTACACTAACCTAAATATAAATAAATTCTAACTTCAGTGTAGCAAACTCTACATTCAGCGTATTCTGCATATAAACACCCCCACAGCAAGAATCTGTTAGCTTGCTGTTAATTAGGCCTAATAGACTGAACAGTTACGCAAGTGTATCCCTAGTATGACAATGACATTTTTCTCACTCTTCTCAGTGTAGGCTGTATTTAGCATTTGAATGTACTATTTTTTCCTTCTTCATTCATTTATCTTTTTAAAAAACATCTTTTAAATGTTGATCAATGTGAAGTGATCTCCATAGAAGTACTGCGTATTGATATTCTGCTCAGCTGCTTGTTATTCTCAAGCAGCAATTTCCCAGAGTCTACTAAAATCTGCAGCCTGATGGAGCAAATATATATCTGATACCATATTGTTTCATTATAGTGAAGTTAGGTTATATTTCATTAGCACCTGGCTCCTGAATATGAAGCATATAATATGGTCACTTGCTATAGCAACAGATTTTATGCAGTTATGCTCCTTTTTGCTGTCGTCAGAACAGGGAATCTCATATTCTCTCGCCACCGCTTCTTTATGAACCCAAGTTGAATCAAACCCAGAAACGTCAGGTACCGCGAGCACGCCCGCGTAGTGGTACACACTTGTGCTGGAGCAGCTACAGTCTGACTGGAACAGTTTTGTCAATAAAGATTTTGATTTTCCTGGTTTTGATAGAGACTACGTAATCACAGCTCCCTTTGGCTGCAGCTTGTGTTTGTAGTATTCAGGAGTTCTGATAAGTAGGCACTTAATGTCTGAGTGGGTATATACCTACAGTCTAGCACACAGAAATTAATGCAGCAGTGTTTATTTCAGGAACTCCCTACAGCAGTACAAATTATGGCTCCACTAAACTCAGTATAGATTTTTCCTGTTTGCTGTAGGTTATCTAATACTGGAATGGACAATCATAATGATATTTTCCTCTTCATTAAGGGAGAAAATATCAAAGAAAATATAATACACGGTATTTTTTCTTTATAAGATTATGCTTGAGTCCTTAAATGCACAAAACCAAGAAATGCCTTGTTTCTGGTAATACCTTAACTTGCCGTATTGTATGTCAACATTTCTGTTGGCTAAGTGAAAAAGGAAGAGGCAATGTTGGGCATGGCTCTGATTCTCCAGAACACTTAAGGTCAGATCTATAACAGGATATACAAGAACCTATTCTGATTCACTGAAATTAATATAAGTGAAGTGCCTAAACAGGAGGTAAGTGCTTCAATACCATTTTGGCACTGGACACACAAACACTTTTTCAGTCTTTGAAGAGCCCCATTGGCTATGATGAGAGTACTGATCAATGTAAAAGTATTCACATGTAATGCAGGATCAGAGATTATACTAACTCTTTGCTTCTGTGTCAGTTATACTCATGTTTCATTAGTATGGAACAATATTTATATAGAGCATAAAATAATAATTCATCATTCTTTCAAGTTTACTCTCTACCCTTTTCATTCTGCAAGAGACAAAATACCACAATGAAATATTAATATCTGTTTGTACCTTCCATATATTTTTTCTTCTTTCTTTGTGTACTTAATACTTTCTTCCTGATGTTCCACTGAAGAACCAAATCAGAATGTAAAGATAGAATTTCTTTGTTATGCAGGGGGCTGCATGCACAAAAGAAAGCTGTATTATAATGCTAAATTAATGATAGCTTTAAAAAAAAAAATTATGAAAGTGACAAGGCTCCAAAGAATAGCACAGTAAATTAACACATGTGAATGCAAAAGTCAGTATTAAGTACTAATAACAATGTGTGTTTGATTTTGCAGCCAACCAAATTGTTGTCACTATCAAAATAGTGTTAATAAAAGCCATAAAAGAAAAAGAATAAAGTAAAATTTGTGCTGGTGGACTGCCCAAAAGGATTTAGAGATGGCCATCTCCCACGTCTGAGAAGACAATAAAAAAAGTCAGGATTTTCACAGAAGTTAGGGAAAACAGACAAAAACAGACACATGAATACACAGGTATAAGGGGGTGATAACACCAAAAAAGGCATATTTCAGTTGAAACACTGTACCATGTTTTTTTTCTTGTTGTCATGTTGATTGTTCTATGTTGTGATTGACAGACTTTTTTTTTGTAAGGAACAAACATTTTAACAAGCATATATAAATATATATATATACTTTATATTAAAGTATGTGATGTAAAATTCTGTTAAGGACCTCTAAATAACTACTTCACTGTTACAAGGTTTTTATATCAAAATAGGCAATCATATTCTATATATATATTTAAGAGATTAAAAGTCGCCCAACTGCCCTGTCTGTTGTGAATTGCTCCTTTGATTCCTGCTGAACCTTCCTGATTTAATACATTCAATGGGGGAGGAAAGACTTCTAGAAATTATCTGAGTGCACCAGCAGCTCAGGGTTTTTTTTCTTTTCTACTATTAGAAGAACGTTTTATGATCAATAAGGTAGTATCTTATAGTCAGCTGAACTTTTTTCAAGCAAACCCAAATCTTTCCCAAATGTGGCCTCCCTAACAAATATGTACATAGAGAAGATGAAAACAAAAAAGCTAGAATAAATGCCGACAGGGAAATGTATTTTTTGTGGTGGAAATGTGCTATATAAAAGATTAATGGGTAATTTATAGACATTAATATACAGTAATGTAAGCTCAACAATAAAAGGCTGTTACAATGCCTATATAAAAATGGAAAGAAGTCTGACAAAGTAAACAGGAGAATGAGAGAGCTAGTCACACGAAGAAAAGTAGGACGTCATGGGCCTAACTTAAATCTGGCTTGAAGATTACATTAACTGGGCTATTAACAATAAAAGATATAGATTAGATGAAGCCCTCAGAAATGTGAAATGGGAAGTCCATGAAACGGGAAGCCTGCGCCTTCCTTATGAGCAACAGCCCTTAGGAATGAGATTACTTCATCCCCTTTCACTTTGGGGCAGAGAACCTGGAGAAGGGTAAAAAATATTGTAATAGCAGCTTAAATCAACCAGCAAATTCAACATGGAGAGGCGATGTTTGGGTTTTCCTTCCAGCTGGTCCACTCCATGGCATGGGAAAAGGCAAAGGGGGAGTCAAAGCATGCAAAGGGTTCCCTTCTGCATGCTTTACCCACAGCAGGGCATCAATTTGCTTGTTCCTTGAGCGAAGAACAGTGGTGACCTGGTCATTCCTAAGGCTGCAGTGTCATTCAGGGTTGAATTTGAATCGGTCTCAGAGAATAAACTAGTTACAGGAATATGCTCTACTCCATCTTCTCCAGAAATGGCAACTCGAGTGTGAAATGACTGAGTAAATGAAAAGGTATATGGAAAGGTCAAGAGAGCTGTAGGAGTAATGGGGGATTTTCTTAACCTAGTCATACGTTTGAGAGAATCAAGTGGAAGAAATGAAGCTGGTAGTACGTATGTGGAGATAAAACACAGACGCTATTTTCTACATAATAAGTTTCAAAATACTTTTAGCACAAATACTGCTGAGAATGACAAAACCCACAAATACGGAGAAGTAAGTATGGAGGATGTCAAGCATAAACCTGAGATTAAAAGAAAAAATAGAGGTGAAACAGAGGTGTGTCCTATTAAGCATCAAACCAATATGTTTCAGGAACTAATAATTAAAATCCAATCCCCAGTTGTACTAGGGAATACAAAGAGATTTCAGTACAATTATTGAACATAACAAGGGTACTTAGTGCTTCAAGCAGGGTAATAAATGTAACATAAATGCCTATTCATAAAGTACTAATAAAGTATTAACACAGAATTAAGAACATGGGCAACTAATTTTGGATTTGACTAATAAACCTTGTCTTAACATTGGTTTCAGTTTTATGAAGGGCACTTCATATTAGAAATCATGAAACGTTACAGGTGTTGCTCATTTTCCCATCTGCTGGAAACTGGGAATTGAAGGATCATACTCCTAAAACCCACAAAACATTCAAATCTCCAAACTGACTCTTTTTTTTGTACTTTTGTGTATGTTGCAAATGCATCTTAGACCTGTGGTTGGCAGCCTGTGCTCTGTCAGCTCTTGGTGTCACCAAAAAGTGACTAAAATAAGCAGAATTAATGCTGAGAGGCTGATGTTTACTACAACTCACACTTACAAGGGTGTAGGTCGTAACCCCTTGCAGGGGATGCTAATCAAAAAAAGTTTAAACCACCACCTTAGCTGAATATAATAACTACCTTCCTCACAGCAGGCGTAAGCGGCCTACTTTTATCATCTCAGAGCTTTTTATAATGTAAAACTATCAAGTAAGGTCCTCAGTTCTGTTGTGGGATGTCCGCACCGCTTGGGTAACAAAAGGTACTGTAGCAACAACTGTAGCAACTCTATGCAAAAGAATCTATTGGACGATTCTTCACTGCTCCCATCTATTCTTGCAAGGATATGGTATGCAGTTCTTCAAGGGTAGCATAAATCAGACTAGTCCAGAGGCTCTTTAAAATTGTGCAGCTGCCTACATTAACCTAAAACTAACTTTAGTTCTCATGTGTTTTAGTGTTGTGCAGCAAATTACTGCAAACACCTTTTGTAACTGAACTGGAGAAGGAACCAGAAAAAACCTTCAGTATAATTTTGTGGATTAATTTTTCAGACTGTGACCTACATGAATACTTACACGCTTTTTCTTGGTTTAATTCCTATCTGCCAAGGTGATGACAGGTTTTCTGGCACACACAAGAGCAACTTCACCTTTCCAAAGTGAAATATGTCTTATTCCTAAGACGCTTGATAGAAAAAGAGAATGGTGCCAAGGCACAATACGATAAAGGAGCATATTCTAATTATTTAGCCCAGAGAGACTGCATTGCATGTAAATCAGAGGAGAATTTGGCCTATGGGATCATGTCTGGGAGAAAAAGCACACCTTTTTCAGTAATGTTAAACAAGGAATGAGCATGGCCAAACTTTGCACATGTGGAAGGAATATGGTCTCAACCAGTTTATTCATCCTTTAGGCATTATGCTGTAACATATCATCAGGTTTCTACTACATAGCTAATGATAGAGGATGGTTTCAGATGAAGGAGAGAGGCTGGCTGCCTGCCATGCATTTTTACTGCATTAAAAGAAAATTTGTTGATCCTGTCAAATTCATATTCATAATATCTGTGTTTGAGAGTGTCCTATGTACAAACACTACATTTTAATGGTGTCATGTCCAAAAGACCAACATCTTCAAACTCTTCTATTTGGTAAGAGGTAGAGATAAAATACCTTTGGTCATTTTGAAAGCTTCTCAGTTTAGTTTTCTCATGGTTTTGCTTAGTGTTACCTCCATTAGTTTAGTGATGATAATGGGTTCAAGACATAGATCAGAACAGACGCTGGCCAGAGCAGCCTACTGTTGAGGAGAGGTAATAAATTATGTAGTGGACCACATGTATTCCTAGTAGAGCAGTGTATCAAATACATTTTCTTACTGATGGGTAATAATACCTTCTAAATAGTTGATTGAGATTATCTGGTTATTGGGAGGCATATTTCTAGGAAAGAAAGTGATTGCTTTCAACAGCATGGAAGTCACCTTGGAAGAAGGCACCTCTTTGTTCCACTGACCTATAAGAATAACCATATGGAGACAGAAAAGGAGAACGCAGCAGAATAGGACAGCTGAACAGGGATTTATCTCTTTGAGACTTAAAAAGCAAAGAAATTGAGTGAAATTAGCTGCAAATCTCTCATTTACTTTGATAGGATTTTGCCTAAGAAATCAAAAGTGTATCTCAACTAGAACTCCGATTTTTAAAAAAAATTAAGTAGAAAAATTAATAGTTACTATAATGCATAACAATAATCTAAAGACTTTAACTCTGATATGAAATAACTTGCTTTCCCATCCTCAGCCTTTTCTAGACCAATGCTAGCTTGAGGGGATTTGTTACACTTGGATGAAATATGTGAGACAAAAAGCTCAATGAATCATGCAAAAAAGCAGTGAAAATGCTGGGAGGTGCAGAGGGAGAGATTGCCTGTTAGAGAATTAAATAGAAGGGAGGGTGGAAAGGAATAATTTTTTGAACACGTAAAAAGATCACCTGAAATAAAAACCTCCAGCTCTACAAAAATATACTCTAGAGACTTTAGGGAAAACTAATTTAAAATGCCATTTTTCCATGTCTTGCTTTTATAGAGGTTTATATCTGATCTATAGCTGTTAATGATGAAATCCTCCCATGTTAAGAACTAGTACTGGGCCTATGTACTCCTTAAATCTCACTTAAACCTTCCAAATTGGGTGTGAGACAATAAAATGAGACAATAAATGAGACAAAAACCAGTGCAGTGTTGTGAATAATGCCATAGAGCAGATTTTCCAGTTTTTATAATGAGATTGAAATACAAGTCATTTTTTCTTCAAATGAGCAGTGAAATACTCTCACCATGGGTCAACAATGCCCCATTGTTTTGTTATCACCTGCATGCTTCAGGCAAATATTTCATTTCATATTCAGTTGCTATACTGCGTAGGCTCATTATACAGAGAGTTGTCTGAGTTAGGTTACATTTATATTCAAATGACAAGTCATGATTCATTTTTTAAAAGATCCTTTGATAGCACTAAATAGCCTGATTAGAAATATATCATTATGGTACATTATGTCAACCAAATCTTTATGAGGCAGCATTCAGCCTGCCTTTAATGTTTATCTTCAGTGACGTCCAGAAACAGAGACTGAAGCCAAGCATGGTCATGCCGAGAATGGAAATTTGAGGAGTCTTTTTCATTTATAATACACACACCCAGCTGGGAGCACAGCTGCTAACTAAGGAGCCAAAGCTCTAGCTTCCTGCTACCTGGGAGGGTCTAATTACAAAAGCCACCTAGACTGGCTCTCAGAACTACAAATGCAGGGTCAGGATTAATTTAGGCATGGTCCAGAACGCTATCAACATAAGGCATCTACAGCAACATCATACCACTAAGCAGTAGGGTTATTATATGCAGTAATATAAACCCAAAGAGCAATTAAATGAAACTAAAGTAATGTACTTCCAGGGGTATTTAACTTCAACATCCTAATTGACCCAGTTTGCCTGATCTCCTTTTACAAAGCCATTTGGAAACAAAAAAAAGGACACCAAAGCCAATCTACTATCTCTTCTTAAAAGTAGAAATTTAACACTTAAACAGAAAAATAGACCTTTTCACTCAAACTTATTTAGCAGATATCATTAAATGAAGATCTAGAAAATTAGATATAAAAGCACTACATAGCAGTCCATCTTCCTTATTTTTATTTTTTTAAAAAATGTTATGATAAACTAGGAAACAAAATTGTCTTCACTATATTTAGATATTTTTGTAATTGCAGCTCAATTTCCTGCCTTTTTGCGAGATTTTATGATAGTACAGGAAAAAGATTTTACAAAAAATAAAAATTGAATGTAATTAGTGTCTAGCGAGATGCCAACAAGCATGGATCAGTCATTCCAGCAGGAAGACCCCTACTCCAGAAGTCTGCAAAAGGTTTCCTTTGCTTTGTGCGCGTCAATAACTACGTTTGTTTATTCATCTACCAGAAATGGCCAGACTCTGTCAGCTCCTTTCCTCCACAGAATCATGAACATTATATCCATCAGGAATATTTTATCATAGGATTTTGCCATGGGGCTTTCTATCTGGCCATTAAATCTGTATTTTGGTTGGAATTTGTCTTCCCAGTTTGCTGAGTAAATCACTCCAATTTACCTTTCCTCTTTCTGTCCATTTCTTCCTATCTTTTTAATTTTTTCCTAGTATAGGAAACAGCTTGCCATAAACACTTAAAAAATAAAAAGTTTAATTATTGTACATATGTTGTGCTGTATGAAAGAGAATGGACAAACCAATTAAAGTCCAAATACGGCACTTAAAGACAATAATATGAACGGAAGATGTTTTGTTTGATGAGCAGATCCTGCATGCATGCTTAGTGTATCAGTAAATAATTATTAAGTGATGAATGAATGGTGAAAGATTGTAACCAACAGGAGGATGCATGATATAATGCATAAGAAGATCCTTTCTGCATTTTCTCTGGTTCCTGCCTTATCTGTCCTCCTGTTCTGCACCTTTGTCTCCTGTCACTCCTCTTTTATTATCTGCACCTCGTCCTTAAGTTTCAGGGACCTCCCACTTTTCTGTGGGAATGTCAGGAGACCTTCTATAGGAACAACAGCTGAAAATGCTATTTTCCTTGCTTCTTCGCTTCAAGAATTGGAGGAAATGTTTCTAAGAAGGGCAAATCCTTCCTCTTCCTCAGTCTCCCCACCTCCTTTTGGACCTGCATAACAGGAGGAACCAAGACAGGACAGACAGTTGTCCTAGAAGAAGAAATTAAGAAATTCTTCTTTTCTTAGCACAGACTGCTGCTTCATGATATATGCGCAGGAAGTCTGAGAAGCGAAAAACCTTCACAGAAACCTTCTAATGCTCTTACTTTGGGATTACTTTGTCTGGCACATCACCAAACAGTGAAGCATGCAAAATTTCATGGAGGGGGTGGGGAGATTTCTACTTTCTTTATCCCTTGAAACATTTAGATCACTTCTAAGTTCTTTGGCTTCAACAGTCTAAAGATTCACCGTCATGTTACAGAAGCCTTGTAGGACTTCATGAGGTGTTGCTGTCCACAACATCAAACCACCATATGACGTGTTGCAATGTGTATTTTGTGCACTCTGGTTTTGTGCAGCTGCAGAAGGACATCACATTCAGACAAACTAAGGCAACATGTGCATACTAGTCCCCTGTTTAAATGAGACTCGGATATCCCCAATAACTACAAATCACTTCCAAAGGATAGGTTGATCCACATTGATTTTTGGTATGGGGATTTATAGTCACCATGGTTTTGAAAAATGGACAGCACTAAGATAATATGTCTAAAGTGCTTCTGGTCTTTTCCTTCATCTTCCGTCACAAAGGTCATGGCAAACAACAACAGTTCAGGCATCTATCTTTCAGACAATTTAAAACCTTCGCCATACCTATCACTCTTAGCCTCTCCAATCACTTACAATTTCATTTTCATTCAAAATCAGAGCTGAAGTCCAGATATTTTTCAAATTCATTCAGCTATCACTAAAGGATGCATTTTTTTCTTGCAGTCTGCTCCCCAGTGTGTTTTTCCTTCATTACAGTAATTAGGAAAATATTTTTCTCAACCACTGTATTAACTGCAGTTTCGTCCAGTCTTCCCGCTCTTGCAGACACCCCCAGCACGTGCTGGCGTGCGTTTCTGCAGCTGCCTCCATTGCTCATCATGGGGACTCTTTGAGGGCTCATCTGAACAAAACTTTGAAGAACACGTGGGGAAGCACCTGCAGACTCGAGCAGCTCTAATGAACAGGCTGGAAGTGAAAAGGAAACGGTTAAATGTAGGAGAATATTATTTGCCCCTCTTCCTAGTTTTCTACCATTAGGCTATGTTACAAGCGGGTTCAGGGCTCAGGAACAGATGCCGACTGATGAGGATGCAAGGCACAGGCTGTATATGCATTTGCAAGTGTGCTGTGTAGGATCAGAGGATAAAAGCAAGCTTAATAATTTTTATTAATTAATCAGCTGCAGATCTGCTTCTTATAAGTGCGTAAGGGTTCTATTATCTTTATTATCTTCATTCTAGGCATCAGCTTCCTATTGATATTAATGAGAATTATGTGAGCTTAGTTATGGTAATATTAATTTAGCTATAGAAAAACATTTCTCTGTTCTAAGCGATCTAACTAATTTTCTAGGACATACATGTACCCTTTTTTCATCAATACATGTGCTTGTGGTTTGCACTAACACTTTGTAAATACAATATGGTATTTATTTCAACATACAGTATAGACTATTCTTATTTCCTTATTCTTCTTATCACCTGGAACAGCTTGATTCTGAATATGTGATACACCTGTACCTTCTTGGAGTGACGTCATATTGAAAATTTCCTCCTGTAGGAAACAGAACTACAGCTGCAAAGTGTTTTTTTCAGTGACTCATCCATTTCTACTGATTTTTAAAACTCCCTTTCAAATTGTTAATACCTGGAGTTATGATTCCCTAACCACACCTTATACCTATGTTGCCCTAAAATTCTACTAATTTAGGAGCTTGATTTCTGCTGTAGATGGGTAAGGGGATAACTGTGTTAATTGTTCAACAGCCTCAGATAAATTTCTGCCAGTTGTTACCAGTATAGTAATGGTATAGGCAGAAAGAAGACAGGATTCCAACAAACCCTAACCTTCTAAGTGTTTTTTGCTTATTTAACATGAGAAATAACAACCCTATGCAATCCGTTTTGTACTCACAAACTGCATGATATCTTCCTGATGCAATTCGTCCACAGAGGAGAGTATAGCTCTTCCATTCCTTCCTTTATGCAGGCACATGTTATGACAATCTTTCATCTTGTTCCTAGAGGAAAACTCAGGCAAAAATGCAAGACTGAAATCTACTTTAATCTACTGTAGAGATTAAATGGTGAAGATATAGTTAACGGTACTTCGTTAGTTTTGAGGAAGGTTGTCACAGCAGCCAAAAGACATACACCTATATATCATAGAGCAGCACAACATCTAGCAAAAAACCGCTTGATGCTGCCAGCTTCCTTTTGAAAATCCCTCTTAAATCACAATAAAAGACTCAATCCCTAGCATAATACTTTCCGAAAAGAAAAATATGGCCTGCCAGTATCCTGCCTTAGCTGGGAGGTAGGGAAAATTTCATTCACTGTTTATCAGTGTTTATGTCCATGCCCTTTCTGTACAGATGGAAACGTAGTGAAGCAGAAGCTATTTGGGGAATATAAGCAGGCTGGCAAAGACTTACAGCAAGATATGAAAATAAAAGGCTCAGTCCTATGTGTTAGAAATGCCAATGCAAACTAGCTCCAAATCTGGGATGGATCCTTCACTTTCTCAAGTGCTGTCAGTTTTATTTTTGCACAGTTTCTAGTCTTGAATTTCTATTAATAAGAGTTCTTAATCAAATGGTTGTTTTATACTTCAGTTACATAGAGATGGAGAGCTGACCAAGGAGAAAGCAAAATAAGATGTCAAATTACTGTGTCTGAAGGTTTGTTGAACTTCGATAAGACTGTTTAACGTGCCAGTGTCAGTGGTGGCTTCTATCATGTATTTGTCTGGCTTGTGTACTAATAAATGAGCTTGATGTCTCCCAAGGGAGTACGACCCAAGTATGACCTTGGATGAGAGAGGATTTTTTTTTTTTTTTTCTTATTAAATGTGGCATATCTCTGCAGTCTTTCAGAAATGTGTGTTTCAAAATACTGGAGACAAGAACTGATCATTAAATACATGTACCCAAACATACATAGGTACTTTTTCTTGAAGGCTAGACAAATCATGGATCCACAAAACAAAGGCAAAAAAGAAACCCCTCAGACACCTCTACACAGGTCTACAGTCTTGAAGTCGGCACTTGGCACATGCAGCTAATTTTGACAACGGGCAGGCAAGGAAGGAAAGGGAATACATGGACGTGCTACAGTCCCAAGCTATTAACTTCTCTGGGCTCTGCCTTAATCTTTGACTCTGCTCTTCCTCCACCTTAGGTGAGGCTTACCCATGTACATGGCACCATAGTGCTGGTCCAGGACTTACACTGCTCGTTTCCAGAGGAAAGCCCACCTGAGAGTGGCTGCTTCTGCCCCTGGCACAGAAACTCTTCTCATCTGCCTAGCAAAAGGAAAGGCTTGAGCTGAAGTAGTTAAAGTAGGCATCTTACTGTTATTTAACTTAAAACAAGATGAAATGCAAAATAAACACTGAGAGGGAAATGTGTGTTTTAGGACAGAGTATCTCTGGAGTCCCTTAAGCCCTTCACAATTAAAACATCATGACAGATTTTAGTGTTTTGGAATCTGTCCCCTTCCCTTACTTCTTTCACAAAACCCTTGAAGTTCGACATAAGGAAAAGTTTTTAGGTTGTTTAGTCTGTCCCATGCCAGGCTTGGATTATGTTCACTGGTATTATGCCAGTTCTCTAGCCACCTCCAGAGCAGCAGCCTATTTTTTGTCTTTGTCAAGTATAGTGTTTTACTGGCAAGAATAGTATGAAAAAAAAATACTGCAGTATTTTCTATGGAGGCCAGCCAAAAAAAAAAGAAAAAAGACTGGAGTAAGGGAGAGAGACTGAGAAGAGAGACAAAGTAGGAAATAATGAAATAGAAAAGAAGGAAATATATATGGCAACAGCACAGGAGAATAAATAAGACATTAAGAAGTGAACAGAAAATTAGCAGGGAAAATAGCAAAAATCTAAAAAGAAAAAATTCTTAAATTGGAAATTATTGGTGAAAAAAAGGAGAAATTTTTTTTTTTAATTCCTAAAATAGTGTTATGTTGGCACACAGCTGCCAGAAAGACAAGAAGATAAGAAAAGGTGGTCATCCTTTTATTTTATTTTTTTTTTTCCCATTCCTTGGTATTTTCCTGCCCTGTACCAATTAAATTCTTTGTCACACTTTTTTTCTGAGTAACTTCTTTTTTTCCTTTTTGGCCAGGTAACTTAAGCAGTATTTTTCTAGATTATTGAGGCATACCCTCACTACTACTTTCTTGCTGTGGTGCATCAACCTTCATTATGTATCAGTGCAGTGATTTATTCATAACGCAATAGCCACAATCTTTGCCTGCCTAGTATGTTCATCAGTTTTAATACATCTCTTTTAAGTGGTTTTCTTTTTTCCTGTTGAAAGAGATGGAAAATAATAACAGAGACTCAAAGAGTGCATAGAGACAAAAACAATTACCAATCTGTATTTCAAATGAAATGAGGATTACTAGCAACTTGCTTACCTTTGGATGTCTGAAATGATAACAAAATTTCCATTATTAATCTGGGAATATAAGTACAGGACAGTTAAGGATGGGCAATAATTCTGAATCAAACCTCTTCTGTAAAACTATTAATTATTACAGGAGACTATAGCTATAATCCAAGTTTGTCAACATACACAAAGACATTATTAGGCACAGTAAAAATGTGAACCTTTGCCAAGATATTAAAATGTAATTTTCCAAGCTCTGTTTCTCTTAACCATCCTTAAGTTTTTTCTGCGTTGCTGAAATACATTTTTTGTACTCCCACATACAAGGGTGACATTGTGGCCATGAAAATTTTGGTCATTCGTAAGCAACTTTCTTTTTCTCTCAGAAAAATTTGCAAAAAACTACATTATAAACATTCAGTTCAGAAGTGTATGTGTACATCTGTACTGCTCTGACACCACAAAACTACGAAATACTTCTCAGTATACACAGAAACTAAGAATTTGTATCATAAAGTCTAAAATGGAGGGTCCAAAGAACCATTGATCTCCCAGAGCCATGTAGTGACTGGGAATTTGTCAGGTGAAAATTCCCAGGACATCAGTTCTACCCCCTTGTTATTACAGGCGAAAACATCAAACCAAGTCTTTTAGATTCCTCTCATAGATAAATACTCCATTCTTTTTTCATGGCGATATTACATTGGCATCTTATCTTTATCTGCTGGCATGCAATGAGTTATTTAATAGAAAAGCAAGTATTTCTACTACTCTGTCATTTCCAACAGAAGAGCCCACTGTTTACAGAAGAAATTCTTGCTTTAAGCCGCTAAGTTCATGCCCTCACTTTTAATATTGTTAAACTTCAGCTTTGCTTTAGCTTGCGGCCAGGGTTTTTATATAATATTCCAGTCCTACTCTAAACTGAAAAATATTTCACATCTGATGTCCCCACAGTTTGCAGCAAAAATTGTGGTAGCACTGTCAAAGTTGCAACACAAGCAGGATCCCTTTTCTAATGCAGATGAGCTCTACATATAGGGAATTGTTTTGCTTCTTGCCCGATTGAGACCGCGCGTTTTTTCTTCCCTTCAAAAACAGTGGCAACTGCATCAGCCAACAGAAAACTCAGCCCCTCACGCCAGTGTTAGCAGCTCTTTTCAGGAAATCTTTTAGAAACTTTTCCCTGTATTTTTTGTCACAATTGGTAAAAATTCAAGATGGGTCTGCCAAAAAACTTTCTCACGAGCCAGGAAAGCTGTTTCATACATAACCCTTCTACCTGCGAGAACCAAATCTGCCATGGTACTGAGGACCATGCTGTCTCACGTTTTGGTGGGGAAGGGGCATGAATTAACTAAATTCTTAGAGAAGCCTTCCAAGAAACACACTGGAGTACAGGCGAAAAAAGTACTGCAGGTCCTTGAAATATATATATATATAAAAATAAAATAAAATAAAATTCAAATAGCATCATAAGCCCTCAAAACTCATTAGCCTGCTTTGAATATCTGAAAAGTAAATCCTGCTAAATCCCACATATGTCTGCAACCAGATACAGAGACTATAACGGAGTGTAGCATTGATTTTATTTTTTTTCCTGTGTGATTTTTCTTCTAGTATCTTTCTCCTAACATTTCTCTAGGTTAGCAGCTCTGAGGTAGTTTCATTAATGGTAACAACAGTGAGAGTGCTGTTGCAAGCAGGAAATAGTAAACTTTTAAATAACACACTGCTTACAGCTGTTTAGCACAAACCGAGGTAAGAAAATATAGTGGTTAAACTCCTCATAGCCATTACAACTTGCCTACATTCCTGCTCCATTCTAAACGCTGAATGGAGTCCTCAGGACAAAGCTGAAATGTTCAGGCTGTTGCTTAGATACTACTTTCACAGGCTCCATATGAAAAATCTATGTATACAAGCAAATAAATAGATAAGAGTTAATAGGCTGAACCCACAACGAACAAACGCAAATCACTTCTTTTACACTACGTTTGGGGATGGAAGAAACAGATGCGGAATACATAGAACACTCGCTATGGAAAATGAAAATATCTATGCTTTGCTGGGATGCCTCCTCCATGCACAGGCGTTTGGGGCCAATCTGTCCTAATGAAAACAAGTTACATGAACTTGCATTAATTTGGGTCACTCGGTTTATCTATGTATTTATTTTATATCTATGCATTTTATTTTATCTATGTATGTTTATTTATGTATTCTTGCTGTATAGGATACATACCTGAATATTGTATTTGTTTGCTTATACAGAAGTCTCTTATAATTTTCGACCTTGCAAGAACAGATCAAAACCAAGATCATATCCTAAAGTTAGAAAATCACCTTAGTCACATACATTATGGGCTTTATTTCCTGACCCAGAGGAGTTAAATTTGCAATGGTTCACATATTCTATTCAGAATGCCCAAATTATATCTAGTGAAAACTGCTTTACTAAAAATAGATGCTGTTCTGCATAAGTATTAGATTGGTTCCTGCTATGCCATTTCCTCAGTAGGAAAAAAAAAAAAAAGGCAATTTTGGTATGTGTTCTGTTTCGCTAATATCCAAAAATTAATTTGTTAATTTTTTTAGCACCAGTAATTCATGACTTGGAGCAACACACTGAACAAACCAGGGGTTATGTAAAAGCTGACATCACAATACCAGAGCATTACCTATTATGTAGTTATGGTGACACATACTATTCTTGTGATACACACCGCAAATTATATAGGATTTTTGAGTAACTCCATTTTGCTCTATTGAGCAAAATGAAACGACTACACAAATTACTGCTTTTTGCCTTTTGTTACATTTTTTGTTAATCCCCTGCAAGATAAGTGTGTGCCTTCATAGGCTTTGCATTAAAAACCAATTGTGAAAGCAGCAGAAGCAGAGCAGAATTCAATACCCAGATTATACTGGAGGAAAGAACAGATAGCAAAACAATCCTGAATTAACAAAACCAGTTATGTTTTGTAAACAAATTTTCTCTCCTTGAACTAGCTTTTAATTGTTTATTTGGGCCTGCCTTAAGCCTTTTTTTTTATATCAGCTTGTCATTTATTTCATTTAATTACTGCAAAGATTAAAAAAAAAAGTCAAAATATTTTAAATGGCAAATCAATCAAATTGTCCACATTAAATGTACTTTCCATCAATTTCCACCACAAGAGTATTAACTAGCTGCTATGTACCACTTCTGTTGCAACTTCAAGATGAATAATTGCATATGTATGCCATTTCTTATATTTCTGAACCTGACTCTCTTACCTGGTAGTGAAAAGGAACAGAGCAACTACTGACAGAAGTAACTGTCTTTAAAATACTTCTATAAAGAGTTATTGTAACAAGAGTTACATTCCTTGCATTATATACTGTCTGCAAAATTATCCTACAGTAGATTATCATTTTATAGACATGCATTTTGGTGAGAGAAACTGAGTTTTAATGATTGATTTCAATGTTTGCTTTTATGAAATGAGCCATGTTCAAATATTATCAGTATAAATATGCCTATAAAAAAAGAACTGCGTCTTCTCACCAAGAATCACATCTCAGCAGAGGTGATCAGTATTGTCTGGTTTTGTTTTTCTCTAAAAGAATATTATTAAATATCCTATTTTTGTTAAATACCATGCTTGATTTTTTCTCAGCTTTTCCCTAAAATAATGAAGTGTCAATAAGATTTTTGTCTACAGAAATAGGTGATTATTTAAGGTGTATTTTCCACTAAAAAAGAAGCAAACATTGTTTAAATCAAGAAAACGAAGAGACCCAAGCCATTTAACCAAATCTTTTGACAATTTATAATCAAACCAATCAAAATCATGTTATAGACTTTCCACTATGAACCAGATAACATTCCTTGGTTCCTCCCCCCGGCACAGGACAATATCTTCCTTCCCTTTGAGGGAAAGCCGCATTGGCCCAGCTGACAAAAGGATGGGGATGTTTATACAGAAAACCAGTTCAGCAATGCACAGCTATTTGATGTTCATAGACTTTTCAGAATGGGGAGGAATGCATTCATAAACTTAAAACCCTCGCTGGAAGGGACCACACAAATGGGAAGGAAACAACTATTCAGCCTTCGGAGCACGACCCTGGTGTGCCATGGAGATCTCTGATAGTTCGGGTCAGGTCCCCAGCAGGGCACTTGGCAGCTCCCTCCTGGCCAGTCCTTGCAGAAATCAAGGTGTGCAAATGCGGGGGACGTATGCTCAGGTCTCATCGTGGCATGGACCCAGAAAGCCTGAAGGTCATCCCTCAGAGTGCAAGGGCTGGACAGGGTTCCTATGTCCTATGGTGCAGATGCAGCCTGAGATAGATACCCACTTGATTCTTCCTTCTTCTTGCTGACCAAGGCCTAGATCTTGTTGGATTCACTTTCCAAAAACACTCTAAGTGTACATATCCTTTGATAAAAAGTGATGAGAATTAAAAACAGCCCCATGGAAATTAATCTGCTCGTTTGAGTACCATAGTGAGATTGAGCAAGCTCGTTATCCTGTGCCATCCCACTGCAGGCAGTGCCAGCATGAAGAGCTCTTTGCAGAGGACTGTCATATGAGTTGTTGCTTTGAAGTCACATATATTAGGGGTGAGAGCGAACAATTTAGAAGCTTAATCATGAGCAAAATAAACCCTAATAAATTTTTCACATAACCTATTCGCAGCAGATTCATCAACCAATGTTATCTACAGTAGCAACAGATATCTTAGCATACTCAATATACTGTACAAAGAATGGAAACACATAAATTTTTGTTGTACAAAAAGGAAAGTATCCAAATGACATAACAACATATTTTATGTACCTTATTCATGACAAAATTATACAAGAGAGTGGACCAGTAAATGACAATACTCCTGCAGTTTCCTGCAGTTCAGCTCTTTGAACACATCACTGCTCACTCTGCTAATCAGATGTTAAAACCCTTAAATTATGTTCTGTGAAAACACTTTTAAGACATAATTTGTCTAATTATCTACTGCTTTTTTATAGGAGAAGAGAGGCAGCTCAAAACATAAGCTAGTACAAGTTATCTCCAGGAGGGCTTTACCACCAGTAGAGTTTTCTTGATATGTCTGGGTAGATCTTCCAGTCAACTCGTCGTTTGTGGCAGGACACTAAAAAGCTGATGTGACATGTTTGCTATAATTTCTCTTGACAAATAATAGAAACTCTTTGAACTTCAATTGAATTCCATTGTCATGTATGATCTGTTCAGAAGCTCTTTGTCCTTGAAAAAAAGAGTCTAAGAATTCACCATCTGGGCTGAATTAGCTGAATTCATATGGAATAATTCAAGCCATTTACATTAGTCATCTGCTACAGAAAAATATATGTATATGTATGATACGGATATATATATTCTACCAGTGATCCATATAATTTAGGTGGAGTCCTCATTATGGAGCTAGGCATTGGCATTGATTTCTGAAGAGAATTCCAGCATTCAGGGAAGATGTTTTAGGGTGATAGAGCCTCAAGGCTTGAACAAATGCAAACATACAGTCAATTATGAGGATCCAAAGCCAGCAGCAGTAGTTTTCCAAGCAGAGATAGTTCAGTGATGACAGAAACAGCTACTAATCTTTTTCTATTGTTATTAAAATAAAATTAAAAAAGGAAACAAGAAACTGGTTATTTGCAGCCAAGTACATATATCAGCTAATTTTTTTTAACTCCCCCCACTAACCTAAGAGGTTTTTTATCAATCTGGGCAAATCTGGAAGAGATTTAGAAGCAAAGTCAATGGCCCTTTGAATACGATCTTCTGTTATATATGAATTAATATTCTGCCTTTATATGGAAAATCAGCTTAAAGTAACTTCATTTCAATGTCTCACAGCAGCTTGGGATGATATAACCTTCCTCTCACCATCAGAAACTTTCTGAAGGTGTGTGCCTCAATATCTCCTGTCTAAAAATTAGTACGAAGGAGGCAATTTTCCTGGTGTGCTAACCAACACAAAGAGATAATAACTGAGCACTCCCAGAGTACTGCTTGTGTAATAGGAGTTAATCTTCCGCTGCAGTAAGGAGTGTATGTAAAATGTACTACATTCACAACACTGACGAGCCTAGCACTCTTGTTAGGGTGTCCAGCCCTGGCATGCAGCTACACTAACAAAATAACATGAGAATTTATAAGAAACTACAGAGAACAAAAATACGCAGGCTTCTAAACCTGACTTGTGGCTACACTAACAAGATAGCAACATAAGAAGTAGTAGAAATGAGAAATATTATTGATAACAAAAAGGAGTCACTAACTTAAAGGAATTGCTGATGGAGGTACAAATTACCAGTGCAGCCATATCAAAATACTGAAGAGGTATAAGATACCAAAATTAGGGACAACAGGAAAGAGTACATAGGGACAGATTGTTTATTTGGGAGTTGATGAGGGGGGTAAAGGGATGAACTTGGGAAGCAAAAATGGGAGAAGAAAGGAAGATAAGCAGAAATGTACCATTTAACTAGCTGTTTAGGGCTATCTGTTGGGCAGCCTTTGTCGATCCCGCTTGGAGAAGGAAAATAAATCCATTATTGCTCTGATCATATGTGTGTCTGACTTTTTTCTGTGGTAAGCGGGGGTACATGAGGCGTTTTGCCTAGAACTGCTGAGTTCTACATGAAGGGGCTGGACTAATTCTAACAGCCGTGGTTTGTAACCTTTAGCAGAATCCACAATCAGAGTTACGGAGTTCTCAGCTCACAATAAATCGGCTCACGAAGGCCAGCAAGCTAAACAAGCCATTCCTAAATGCTGAGAAATGTTCGGTCCCCTATGCGAAGCCGAATTCAGTATTCAGCATGGTGGTTAGCTGCCAAAACCACTCGTCACTCACCTGTGCTCGGAGCATTAGCATGGAAGTGTTGTCCGCTGGTGTTAAAGTTCTAGCTGTAACGTGAAAGACCCCAGATGCCTCATCTGGAGTACAGGCAACTTTTGGGTTGGGTTCATAATTTTTTGGAATCTGCAGGAATATTACACCTTGCTGATTACAGCTGAACTTCTTACAGCCATTTTTTGAAACGGAAGACAATACACAACACAGTGGATCGTTGTACAATACAGAAGCTTACCATATGCTGTTCAAGTTTTACGTTACCTTCAGTATAATAAGGCCCCAGCGAGTGATGTGTGCTTTAGAAGTTTTTCCACAACTTTGTGGTTTTCAGTGGTCTCTGATTGTCCTGCTGTGAAATTACAAAAAGAGCATACTTTGTAGTAAGCTTGTTTCAAGTTTTCCCCCTTCCACTTGTAAAGGGAACCAAATAACACTTCATTTATTGTCTGCTAAATTAAACAGTTGTAGAATTGCTACAGCGTTCCCGGTGGCTTCCATGTTGCTACCTGCAAGGAGATAAAACTCAAAGTCTTCTCATAATGTCCTCCTGGGACAGAGGCTTGCTTTTTGTGCTGCTCTGAACATTTTCTCTAGCTACTATAGTTTCTTTCTTGCTTTTCATTCAACCAACAACCTTCTGTGTTGCATGACCACTTCCCATAAGAAAAGCAGACAATCTGATTTGAAGTGTTCACTAAAATTTTGTAAGGGTAGACTCATTAAATTAGAACCCTTTGGGTATTTCAACATACTGTACAGGCCCTATTGTTAAACCCTCATGTCTCAATTCAGGTGTTTACTTTAGTCAAGTTATTGGCAGTTCTGCCAATAACAAAATGTTCTCAACAAAATTTTGAGAATTATCTTGACATTAGAAGACAGAAGATATATTCATAGGTCTACAGCACATGTCCCATGAAGAGAGGGAGGCAGCATAGTCTGAGAAAGAGAAGGTTAAGGAGCAGCAGCCTACAGCTTTCTGAAGGACAGGTACAAAAATGCAGAGCCAAGCTCTCCTCAGCTGTGGCAGATGGTACAACAAGTGGCAATAGCCACGAATCATGGGTTGAGAGGTTCAGGTTGGACATCAGGAGAAACTTCACCAGGAGCATGGTACAGCACTGGAACAGGTTGCCCATGGACGATGTGGACTCACTTGGAAGTTTTCAAGACCTGGCTAGACAAAGACTATGGCTAACATAACCCAGTGCGGGGGCTAGTAACCCTTTGAGGGGGAGGCTGGACAACATGCTCCCCTGATGTCCCTTCCAAACAACATTTCTATGACTCTGTGATGTGATTCTGTCATTCTCTCCTCTTATTTCAGTGGAAACGCATGTGGAAAACTATTTTTATTTAAAATGGACTATTATGCTCATTGTTAAAATAGTTTAACAGAACTGCATTTTTTCTACAAAAAGTAAGCACATACATGAAGAGCAAGAAGGACTCTGGTTGTAAAGTAAAGCTTCAAATCCATTCTTCCAATTTGCATGTGAAAATCATGGTGATGATGGAGAGGCAGAGACTGTGAATTAGCTACATGGAGCCCTGGGTCCTGAGGGGAATACAGACTGAAACCTTGGATGTTTATGAGGGGATGTTTTATTCTCTCTCCAAAATCCTCTTTTGCCTCTCACCCTCCCACTATTCAAGAAGCATGACTGACTTATTAGCCAGTGATCATAATTCCTTTCATAACTAAAACTAAAAACTTTGTGCCCTCTACTAAAGGGTGGAGAGAGACAATACCAGTAAAAGAGCATTCAATTAAATCCTTTCATCCACATTCACACCTAATACAAACTACTGCAGCAGATGATAGACAGAATAATGCAACGAAAATGTGTCTGCAGTCGCCCTCCTTTCTCCCATCCACTTCCTCCAACCATATAGTGTAATATTTTCTTGTTTCCATAAAGGAGCAACCTGTGACTACACAGCCAGGGGTAGCCCAGCAAGGAACAGGCAGTCTCTGAGCTCACACTGCTGGGAGAAGTGTGTGTTTGCTGCACTATGAGTTGTACAGAGAAGGTGTGCGTATGGTGTATTATTTTTAAGATTCATGTGAAGAAGGAAATAAAACCTACAGGAAGAAATCAAGTCTGGCATTCACCAAGACAGCAAAAATCATCAGGTTAAATAATTATTTTTTTTCCTTGGATTAAATATATGTACTTTGTACATTAAACACGGCTTGGGGAAGGGATTTTACAGTCATGATTTATGGGATCAGTAAGCAGACTTTACCTGCTCTGCTTGTAAATCTTTGCATTGCATTGATAGTTTACAAAAATAGCTTTAAAAGTAAATAAGGACATACTTCATGATTCCCTTAAGGATATACATGGACTTGCTATAGAGTAGACACCTCCAAGGGAGCTTTCATAGCCTTAGCAAGGAAAAGCTTTTGGATCCAAGTAGAGTTCTTAGGTTGATAAAAACATAGCTACTACACTAAATATGCATCTCATGAAGAGAAAGTTGGGTACTGAATAATGAATTCTGCCCAAACCTCAAGGTCTCTTGGACTTTTCCCTATAAATTTCTGATGAATTGGTAGTATTGCACTGAAGAAATAGATTAGAAGCTGACTGATCCCCTTCACAATAGTGACCTCAATTTTGTAGATGCTAAGAATCACAAACCAATCAGTCTCTCTCTTTTCATTAGAGACAAGCATTTTATTTTACTTCTGATTTGTATTTATTTCTTCCCAAGGGCCTCTTTAGATTCTAACACCAGATAAGACCATTTTCCCTGAGGTATACTGTGATTTCTCTGCTTGTGGAAAAAGGTGTAGAGGAGGCTATGGCATCAGTTAGTTTATTTACAAGCACCTGCTTCTACTGATTAATGTTTGTCTGAAGCAGAAGGAATCTGCTTTCAAGTTTTTTCATTAAAAATATGAAAGCAACTTTGCTAACACAAACTATTCTTTGTCAGGCATATCACAGCTCTTTCACACTCCACAGAAAGTTGAAAACTGTCCTTTTTCCTGTCCTTAAACCTAAACCCTGCTGTCCAGGTTTGTCCAGGAACATGATGTTGGCCAGACATGTCAGGTATTCCTAAGATCCACCCACTGATATTTGTTAATGACCCTACTCCAAATTTATGCTGGTGTAACTCAGAGTAACATCTGATCTTTTTTGCACTAGTTTCCCATCCTGAGCACTAGGAATGGTGTTTAGTATCATTCTTGGACTTGGAGGGAAGAGTAATTCCCCTTACTGCAGGAGCCTGTGGGTGGAACTGTACATTCTGCACCAGCTTGGAGGTCAGCCTGCATGCTCAGCGCTCCCTGTTTAAAATGATGAGCTGGATTGAGAGACAGTGTAGAGTGGCTTCACCAGAGCTACCAGAACACACTGATTTACATATCATGAGGATGCAGCTGTAAGAATGTACAGTGAGGCATTGCTACCACAGTAGCATTTCCATTGTAAATGCATATGATACTGAACAATACCAAATGATCTGGTATCTTCTGGATGCAAATCTCTGTTGCAGCCAGAAGCACCCTGTGTTTTCACCTGTGGTGTACCTGCCTCCCCAGTAGTTCATCTGAGTGTCCCAATGCCTAGCTGCAAAACTTTGGCTCATTTGGCTGAGGAGATGCACTGTCGCAAGAAAGAGCTGTGAGGTAGTCTATAGCAGGGTCATAAAGACAAAAACAGAAAGGTATATTTCTATATACCTTTAGGTATATTTTCCTAATAGGGAAACACAAGGAGCTAGAGGACAGCAACTGGAGGGTGAGAAAGACTCTGGCCAGCAGAAACTCTTCAGATGTCTTCGTGGAGTAGTGAGCATGCATAGTCCAGCAGCAAACTGAATCCCCTAGACATCTCTTAGGTCTATTAGAAAACAAATGACTGCTTTATATGCTGAAACCAGATATAGCTTGATCAGAGTGTCTCCTTGAGCATGCCTAATGCTGCCTGAACAAAATGATCCAGCATGGCAGGGTTACAAGAGTATCACCAGTCATAATCAGTATAAAAAGTCTAAGGACTGGCCCCAGCCTGTCCACCAATCATGCTGGTTAGCAGGTGGAACAAAGCAGAGAGACAAATCTCCTTTCGTCCCTTGTGCAGTTTTCCAAAGTTCACTGACTCCTTGTGCAAAAGTTCTAATAATAATGCAATATGTGATGACACCTTTATACTGTGTTTAGTGTACAGTTTATGTATGGTTGAACCGATATCCACCATCACTACCAGGAATGTGTATGTTCTGTTTTCATAGCAAGCAATAAAAGCTCTACCCTGACAGCAGTGAATCTAGTGAAAGAATTTGTATTGACTTTGATGGGTGATGGATCAGGATCTAAATGACATAGCGCATTATTTTCTCTGCTTGCTGTTTATTAGAAATTGATCTAAAGAACAGCTGACTTAGAAAATAATGAAAATAGTTTATTCAGTCTAATTGCTCTGATCTTATAGAAATATTTGTCCAGGATCAGATTAATTGGTATGAAAGAGACATTTTGGACTAGCAGAAAATCATCTCTTTCCTTTTCCTTGCTATTTGATTTCAGTTCAAATTACTTAATAATGGAATGCAACTTTATTAAATGCCCACTGCATGAGAAAAAGGATAAGAAAAATAATACAAGCATTCCTGTGATTAAGGCATTGACCCAGTTCTTTGTGCTTGTCTTCAAAAGCATAGAGAATAGCACAATTTCCTCTTCTCCATACTTCTAAGTAATACAAAGCTATGCAAAGCTTTTCCAGTGATCCAAGTCAACTGAAATCTGAGACATAACAGCTGAAGTCAGCTTTGTGTTCCCGAAACGGAAAACAGCCCAGCCTTGTCGTTTGATTTTTTCTGGTCATCCTATTTACTCGTGCACCAAAATTGCTGTCCATCAGTGATTTTTCTTTTTTTTTTTTCTGATATGCAGTCCATTGGGTTTAAACATTGGTGACCACGCGTATGGGGATCTTTTGCCCCAGTGAAAAGATAACTTGCTAGTCTGGGAAGTGGCACTTCACTCGGCTATTTTGTGACAGTTGACTTTAGGGTCCATTTCCTGAGTGCCTGGTAATCTTTAAGGAGAAAAGCTCTCCTCACAGCACATTTGTAAAATGTGAAAGTATTATTATCCTTGCTGAGGAGTCACGGGGCCAGATCTTAAGAGATGCCCGTCTCTCAAAGGAATCAGTGAGATACACCACTAAACACCTTCGGGATTCAAGGCCCAAATCACTGGCCAGTGTCCCATAGGAAATCCAGCAAAGTGCCTGTGTTGAACCCTCATGGACCAAGTCTCAATCCAGTGTGTTAACCACAATCTCTTTTTTCTTACAGACAAAACCTTCTTCCCTTAATTCCTTGAGCTGTTTAAAAAATGTTGGTAAACACATGTATACAGAATTTATATTTAAACAGCTGCCTATAGCTTCACATTGTCCACTTCATTCACATCTGAATGCATGAGATCTCATGCGCTGGGATTTGTGGGCACACAGGATATTATTATTGTTGCCATGCATTGTATTTGCATTACGACCTTCCTTAGATGTGCAGCATTGTTTTGTTAAGCAATCAGAATGCAAATACCACTGGCACAGCTAGAAAATGTCGAAGTATTCCAAGTACACAAAGTATGCAAACTGTGCAGTAAAGCACACAAATCCTAACAAGCTCATTAGTACCATACTGCAGTGATTACAGAGCAAAATGCTTTCTGTGGTGCACCAGTCAGGCTATACAGAGGGAAAGCTTTGCAATGTTTTAATGCAATGATGCCATCAATTGTATACTGCTACAGCAGTCATATTTTACTGGCATAAGCTGTTCTGGGAAAGAGGCACTGCTCTCTGCTTGTACCTTGCCTAGGTAACATTCTTGATTAGCCATTAGGCACTACATAATAATCATGAGGATGAGGATAATAATTATAAATGGAAGAATTACAGTCTTTGGCCAGACCAAAGCCCCATCTAGCTCAATATCCCTTTTCTGACAGTGGCCAGAAGTATATTTTTAAGCCAAAAAAGTGAGAAACCGGGCATGAAAAGAGTGACTTTTTCCCTGGTATGGCCTTTGAGTTTCAATCCATCAGCAGTACGTATGTGAAATCGGATACTAGACCCTGTAGGTGTCCTCTAGCAGTTTGATTTGCATCATCATCTCTGTTGTAGCTTAATGACTCAAAACGAGATAACCAACAGTCTCTTGTTCGTGTACCTTTAACATTCCTGCCAGTACATGTACATATACACACAAAACAACCATACACTGTCCAGTATATGCCACCTACCCTTAAAAGAAAGGTGCAGATCTTCAGTAATTTGAAAGATCTACTGAGAGAAAAATTAAAGTTTTAAAGTCACGTTGTCATATCATGGTGTCAGAAATTATGTCAAACCTTTGGGGCAGAGGATGGACTAAATGGCCTCTCAGCATTCTTTCCTACACTGATTTTTTATGAATCTATGATTATGCAGCTACCATAGCAGTTTTAATTAGTCTGAAATAGGAAAATGTCTTTCATTCTGCTTGATCATGTAACACACATGTAATATTTCAGCTGGTGGAACCAGACGAAGGACCTGTAAGGCCTGTGGTCACATGGGGACCATAGCTCTTTGGCCAGCCATAGCCATAGCACAGGAGCTGGACTGTGCTACATATATATATATATATAAAAGATACCTATATCTTCTGGCCAGGAGCAGTAGGGAGAGAGACATCAACACCACAGGTGTGATCTATCTTAGCACAAACATCTCTGCGTTATCCACCAAACACAGGTTGTGGCTCTGGTGGACACTTATATGGTGATCCTTGCTGCACCTCAGGGTGTTTTTGGCAACTGGCTGGAGCCTCCTCCTTTGCAGCAGGACCCCACCAATAATCAGACTGCAGGGCTGGAAAGAGAGAACACAAGTATGTAGGCAGTGGTGGTAGTGAAGCAAACTGCAAAGCGCTCCATTAAACATATCACCTCAATGTCTGCCCTCAGAAATTCATGTGTCTCCAGACTGAATTTCTCTTTTGAGTTTTGCAAGGCAGGGAGCATTAGGTATGCTCATATCTCAGTCAAAGGGCTTCCTACGCAGTGCCAACAGTTATTCAGCAGTACTCATTATGCAGGTGAGATATATCGCAGTGCTGCTACTCTGCAACACTCTGCAGATCTCTATGCACCATGTGCACAATGTTTGAAATATAAGCAAATTTATGCTGCACTCATCCTTTTTGTGGTTATTAGTGTCATTTAGTATCATCTTCCTCCAGCAAATTGACTCAGCAAGCAAAATGCACAAGTGCACTTTAAAGTGGATCACATTATCATGCCTACTTCTTCTGAAGAGCCAAGTGCCATTACTACTTTTCACGAGGAATAACTGCCTAAACTATTTCACTTTCTGCAGTGCATCAACACTGTACTTCCCCCATTCGGTTAGCAATTCAGAAGAGCGATTGAACAGTAATGCATGACTATCATATTGTTCTACAATGGAGAGATAAAATCTAGTGCATCACTTTATGTCTCTTTAAATGCTAGGGTATTCTCTTCTGGAGCCTTTTCAATGAGATATGCAGTTGTATCACTCCTAAGGTCCTGATCATGTTTGGTGTTTCAGCAAAGTATTTGCATTAAAAATACTACTTTTACTCATAAGACATATTAGAAGTTTCTCTCTCGACACTACTGTTTAGATGACATATAAACCTAACTGCACAGTTAATTTCACAGTCAGCTGTAGACAAAAAGGACTAATGATGGCCAAGTGCTGACAGGATCTTATTTCAGAAATGTTTTCACTTTGTTCACCAGCACTCCTTCTTCCTCTGTGTGCTTTATTCTCTAGAAGGTAAGTGCAGTATCAGAGAAATACAACAAGAATGCAGATTGTTAAATGGTTAAGACCATGACTAAAACCATCAACTTGGGACCAGAAATCAGGAACAAGAAGAAATTCTGGCTAAGAAGCATAGTCAGGAGAGGGGCTAAGGGTCAGAAGCGAGAGCAACCAACAATCTACTAAGTTGAGGAGCAAAGCCAGAGCCCAGTCAAACTCCAGATCATACATTTAGAACTGGGTTAAGAAGCAGGTAGTGCTTGAGCTAGACAAGCTGAAGCCACTCAATATCCAGAGATGATGGTTGAATAAACTAGAACAAAAAAAAGGAAGTGTTGTAGCCAGGGATCACATTTTGCAACCACGCATTGGGATAACTTCTTATGCTTGATTGCTACAGCTGTCTCTACCCAGAATTATATGTGGGTCATTAGTCTCCTGGGAGACTGCCTGCGGTAACCTGGTGGCTTGTTGCACTTCGATTGCTCAGGAGTGCTTGCCAAAAGGCTGTCAGGAAAACCATCAAAGTACACACTCGAGCTCAGATCCCTGTGACTTTTGATAGGACTGACCTTTGTGCCTTTGAAAATCTACCCCTTGTTCTCTGCAAAGTGCTGGCTTCCCATGTGGTCTGTTAATGTTTACAATCACATGTTTGGTGTTCCTGTGACCTATTTTCACTCATTACCACTGCACCTAATATAATGGCAAAAGAAGGGTAATGATTCTTTTTTTTGCAATTTTAACTAAAATGCTACCATAGCAGAGAGTATGTGGTGGCCAAGGTCTTTATTATGCAACTGTATGCAGATCACTGTGAATTGCATCATTCATCTAGTTCAGTGATGCAGCACCAAGGTCGCTGGGCATTTTTAAGCTAATGATGAGACCATAAGTCTAATAAATGTGCTTGGTAATCACAGCAAACATATTTTCATTGTCACAGATATTATTCTTTCAAAATCACTTGGCAAAAACAACTAAAAAAAAGCCCTTGTGCATGCTCTGACCTCTCCGAAGAATGCACCATCAGGAACACTGAGGTGAGGTCGTTTAAGCAGAAGAGTCATGGCCTACAGCTACAAAACGAATACTTCCACAGCGCCGTTGCAGTTTACTTAGAATAAACAGGGAATAGGCTAAATGAACATGGAATCACTGAAGGGCAGATTTTGACGGAGAGCAAATTTTTGAAAAGGAACATATCCATTAGTAATGCCAAGACAGGTAGAGATCAATTCCATATTACAATGATCTACGTAGGTTGACATTAATTATCCAGTTTATTTTTGTAGCCATTGTGCTGCAATAACCCACTACTTGCTGATCCAGTAGCTTTGTGTCTGTCAGAAAATATATTAACCACTAAATGCATCATGTCACTGTGAGCTTTGCCATTATGTGTAGTGATTCTCCATAAGGCTTATCAGATGCTGCAGTTGCTGATTTCTTTGAAAGGATATACATCATCTCCCAGGCTGGGTCACCAGATTGCTAATGTTATGCCCTCAAAAAGTGGTGATGTACTGCCAAGAACTTGTTGCAGCCTCAGTGTCTTGCAACCTATGATATATATGTATATTTTTGTTTTTACATACGTATATGTATATCATATATATGTGTATTTTTGGCTACCAGGCATTAACAAGCCCACAACAGCTCGACCACTAAATATGCTCCTGACAATAAGGGAGGAAAAGGAAATTTAAAACAGACACAATTTATTAAATTCTTCCTTCACTTACACCTCGTTATTGAATGAATAAAGATCAGCAATCCAACATCACTGCGAAATTCACTCAAGATTGTTCAGTGGACAGAAAATGCCAACACGTGAAGATGGCTGTTTACCAAGCAGCTGAAATAAACGTGGTGGCAAGGGAGGTCTAAGAGGTCTAACAAGAGAGCTGTCATGTCTTGTTCTCAAATGACATAAACAACGCAGTCATTAAATCAGTTTCACTGCTTTTGTATATAAGCTTTCTATGGCTTCCATGCTAAAAACCAGAAAAATATTACCTTTTGCTAATGGAGCTATTTCACCAGCAAGCGTGGCATGTGTCTGATTCAATGTGTCAGCAGCTTTCAATCCTCAACGCAGTTTACCAACAGTTAAACTATTCAAGGTCTGTATTATAACCTTTTAAGATGACGTGTGACAAGATGATTTTTGATAAATAGTAGAACCTTGGTACTGCAAATGTGGCCCTTGGCTTCCCAAGGTGAGCAGGTCTCTGGATGCAACTTGACGTTTTGTCAGCCGCTGCTGTTCAGATGACCATTTTATCGTCACTGCGTACTCTGACCCATGCTATAGCCTACTCTCGCTCAGGACGTGTTCACTTTCATATGCTCCTGCGCTTTGTTGCAATAGAACAACAAAATGTTTAGACCACAGCAGAATGCCGCAAGCTCGTTTCTGAGGGTGACCTTGAGTACCTCTGGCACACACGTGCAGCGGAAGACCAGCAAGCATGTAGTCTTCTATACCTCTCCTGTACTGCCTGTGTCCAACACTGGTATCACCATTTGAAATGACAGAAAGGAACTAAATAAGTGCCTATTTTTGTGTATGAATGCACATTCAGAATTTCACTTTCATGTGCATGCTATGATCATCAAGAAATCAAAGACAGATTAGAAACTTTCACCACCTAACCCCATGATTTCCACACCACCCCCCTTTTGCTTTGAAGCTTATGTTTAAGTCTTGTGATTTTCTTAACTCTTTGGGGTGGAAGCATGAATTAAAAATCAGTCTGTGACCCATTAGTGTTTCATAATCCTCTCTCTGGCAAGGTGAAAGTAATAGCTTGCCAGGCTTGTACTTAAACTTTCACGGAATGATGCGAGGGAGTGAAATACGGTGGCCCAGACAAGAGAAAAGCCAGGAAAGAGAGGCAGAACAAGAGTATATTACCAAATATACATGTTTTGAACTGATCTTGGACCAAAATAACATTTATTCTTGAGGAAGTAACTATTTATAATAGTGACCATAATATTTTTAGATTCAGGAAGCACACAGGGGTAACAGGGCCAAAACCATTGCCATGGCCATGCTGACCTTCAGAAAGGAGAGCTATGTAAAAATGATGGATCTTGTTTAAAAGAAGTTGAAGAAGGAAGGCTAAGAGATTTAAATCCTCACAGGCAGCACAAAGACCCCTGAAGGACACCATATTGGGAACAAAGCACTAGCGCATATCCCTCGCTGGAAATCCCTCGGTAAAACACGGAACAGGTAAAAGGAAATCAGCATGGCTAAACAGTAAAGCAAGGGAAGTTATTGAAATTAAGAAGTTAGCATTCAAAACGATGAAGATGTGTCTCAGTGAAGAAAAGAAAAAAGTTATAAATTCTGAGGGAATAAACATAAAACTATAATTAGACTCGCATTTGCTTTGTAAATGTTGTGGCAAAATTTCAAGGTGTTCATTTTCCCTGTAAGTAAATTGACTTGTCTATGACATCAAAAGACAAATTGATGGCTTGATTCACTCGTTCCCGTGCCATTCATATCATGCAGATGAGGATGAAAATTAATATAAAGCGCTGCAGAATAAAGCCATTTTATACTTGTTTTAGGCGGTATAAATGATAATAGGAAGTGTGGGACAAAAGTGGATCTCAATGTTTCTAAACCACCTCTTCTGAACTTCAGAAGAGGTGCAACCGTATGAAACCTTGTCTATTCAGACAGGGGAATGCCATTAGTGCACAGTAAATCAAACTGCCTGATTTTATGACCATACCCTGGAGTCACTTGCCATGTTTATCTGTGCCTCATTAGTGGCAAATTTACTCCCTGATACAGCAGGGCCAAATATGTCGCACTTGCAAATGCTGACCTCCCAAATTCACACACTTCCCACTTATATGCAACTAGATCCTGAGTAGTTATATCCACAATTTGCTCCAGGGTCATGCCTCCAACTTTGTCTCTCTTTGCCTGTGTTCATGGCCTTGCAACGAAGAAATGGATAAACGTAGCAAGTATTTTTCCATGAACGAGTTGTGATTTTTTAAGGAATTGGCTAAGTGCACATTACCTTTTGTTTACTTCTCATGACTCCTGGTCTGAACTAGTTCCACTGGAATTCAGTAAAATGGATTCCAGAACGGTTTGCACAAGAGCTCTTAAAAAACAAATATGCCAGCAATGAGAAATGTTTTTACCAAAGGCTCTTTCAATTCAGAAACAGAATCACTAGCTTGAGGACAAACTGATCATCTAATTTACCTCTGACCTGAAAAGGATTAGAAGACAATTCATTTTATGCATTTTTGAGCAGTTTTGCCATGCTAAGCTTCTACATAAGTGCTTGCAGTACCAGGACCCTCTCACAGAATCATTGGTCTTCTGTCTAGAGAGAAAAATATTTTCTAGGCATTTCACTGAACAGTCCAAAATAATGAATAAATTGGAGGATAATCAAGATCACAAAAATATTCATCAAGAAGACACCCTAAAACAGTGATGAAACAATCTGCTGCCATTTATTTCCTTCACATTTCCCTTTATTTCATCTATTTCTTTTCCCTAGCCCTTTCAACTGGATTTTGCTCGTTACGACTGCACACACATCTCATTTCCTCTTGATGGCTTGAGACTTCTAATATTATATTTTGAAACATCATCTTGTGCATTCTGTGCTTCATTGCTGTTATAAAAATGTTAGGTTCCTGTAAAACTAAAAGCAGCATGTAGATTTTGGGGGGGCAGATAAAGTTGTGTATATTTGTATTTTGCTTGCTCAAATACCGTTCTGCCTTTCAGGAGACATTTTAGGAGTTGCCTTTGGTTTGTGTGGTGCTTTTCTGCAGTGACAGCAGGCGGTGGCTTAGTGGTAATTTTAAAATATGACATTACTGTACTTACAAACAGTACAATAAAAAAACCCAAATGCACACATATAAATCCTGGATATTAATTAGTAATCATATAAGATGGCAAGGTGGTTTTTTGAAACAAATAAATTTGTATTTTCACTTGATTTACCAGGTCTATTAAATATTTACATTATTGTTTTCCAGTTACTCTCTAGTATCTGTATTATATATTAAACACTCAGAAAAGATTTTTTTAAATTATAATTTATTTCATATGTTTTCAGTTCTACTACCTTCTCAATACAAATGTGTTTCTTTAAGCTATAAGACTTTTAAAACATCATTATTGCAGTAATCTACCTGTTAGCTTGATTTTTTATTTCATTATCAGCCATTAGGCAAATAAAAGGTAAGTCACATAATCTAATTTTGTTAATGGAACGTAATGCGACTCTAGGCAATCTAAAAATAAGTAAAATAACCCCTTGCCCCTCCAACAACCACAGACAGACTGTAATAAGGCTGCCAGAAAATACATCTCAGAAAACTGTTAGAAGTGCAAAAAGTCCATAGAGTAAAGCACACGGGTACGCGATAAGAAGCTGCTGTCCTTCCATAGCCAACGCAGAGGTAAAAATTTTGGAGGCGGACAAACTGCACCATCCAATAATAAACAGAGCTAACAACGTTCCCAGGGTACCCCTAGGAGAAAAACAAAAGAAACAAGACAGAGTCCACTTGTTAGCAAATGTAGCATCAAATCTTACCAAACTCAAGTTCATGTCTAGCAACTTGTTATTGATAAGCTAACAGTCACTGGAAGAACCAAGGACTGACTGACATAATGAAAATCAAGCCGGAGAAACAAATTAAAATAGTAAGAAGGAAAGAAAAAAAAAAAAGGGAATTTCTTCAGCATGGATAAAAGCAGCAGCTTCATCAGTAGTACTGTTAAAAGGACAAATGTATTTCCAAATAAATCTTCTGGGGCTCCATCAGATGCAGCAGCTGAAGTTCAATTTTAAAGTTAGCAAAGATCCTATTAGAGCCAAAATCATCTTGTAGAAGTTGTTGGGATCTAAGATGACACTACAGACCTACTCTTCCATCGGGCAGGCTGACGACCTGCAGGGGTTACATTTTTGTAACACGTGGCACAGGTTTTAAGCATGCCTCGGACTCTGAGGAGCGTTTTTAAAGAATCACAAGTTATTTAAAGAGATTTAAAGAGAGTGATTAAAGGATCACAGCTCAGGTAGCAGGCAGAAAGGCCTCAACTGCCTCCCAGGAGAAAGCTCACCTGATCTTTTGGAAAAGGACGCACACTGAGTAGAAGGCAAGGGATGGGAAACGAACCATTGAGAAAAAATATTTTGCTCATCCTGGCATCCTTCTCTGCACACTGAAAGGACGGTGGCTTTCCACGCTGCCCGCCGGTGACAGCTGGGCCCTTCTGAAGTTACGTTCTGCCACCTCTCAGGTGCAGGGTGGCCTGGAGAACTGATGGTTATGGGACTATGGTCAGAAACCCACTGAAATATTCCTGCAGATTACAGCCAGCTCACTATTAAACCCTGTAGGATCCTGCCAATAAATAGTGTTTCACATATGCTTTATTTGCACTCTGTATTTGCAGCCCGCTTCTGTAAAATGCATGAGATCACGCGTGCAGCACGCTGCTGAAGTACCTAATGAGATCGGCTGCGTTACGCACGTTCGCTGTGTCAGTCCCAAGGACTTTGAGAATGAATGAACCTCTGCCACTCGCTAAAGGACCTCCCGGTGCCCCACTCTTCCAAACTATCAGCAAAAGAGAACCTGAAGTGAGGAACAGACTACGTATAATTACTTAGGTCCATTTGTCAAAAATAATCGCCACTATTGTTATTGTAATTAAACCATGATGAGTAAAGCTCTGCTTATTTAATTGACGTAGCTTACCTAATGCAATCAAATCACATAAAATAGTTCATTTCTTGGCAATCCGGTCTCCAGGCCAATAAGGTACTTGGTTTTGTCCCTCTTGGGACTTCGGAGGAGGAAGGAGAGAATTGATTTTATGGTGACTCAGCACCTCGCTGCAACTTCAACCCATTAAAAATAAAACATTGAAGGCCATGATTTAATATCCTCAGTCTAAATGTTCCTTTAAACCTATACAGTGGCATTCAGGGAAATCACACTGGGTTCTGTGAACTGAGTTCCTGGCCTCTGCTCCAAATGGAGGTGCTACAATTGTGACTTGAACAGTTAGCCAGAAATTCAGAGCTTGTAGGGATGGCTCTTTGAGGGGGTACCCATGGTGGCAGAGGGATGGGATGTAACAGGAATATACTACGCAATGACAATTTTCAGCTAGTGTAATGACTCTTTAGGGGGCTATCACAAGGTAGTACAAGTTAGAGCTGTGGCTGTTCTGCCTTGCACTTGAGAGTCCAATGGCCTCTCATGGTTTGCTCCAGGACTGTCAGTGAGCATGATGGAAAGGTGACATAAAATTGTACTGGAGCACTTCTGTGCACTTATAAATTCAGTCTTTGATCTAACAGCATGGTACTGCCAAAAGGAATGGTTTGGCTTCAGCAGAGAGCTTGTGTCCGGCATGTCTATGAGGGCCAAATCTTCAAGCATGGGAGAAGGGCAAAAGGCAGATGTCATATTCACAATGAACAAGAGGACTGGGGGTGTACTGACATGAAACTGATTTGGGGGGACAGACATGAGTGGACCCTCTCCACTCCTCTCTCTCACAACCTGCAGATACAGCCACCAAATGGGTCCTTTGCATCAGCTGGGTTTAAGAATTCCTTTCTCCACTCTTACACTCATTTTCTTCACTGCTTAGTCAAGGAAGTGGCCTGACCACTCTGTTCAGGTAAGTGATAGTAAAGAATCACTAGGTAAGTGATAGTAAAGATTGCTGTTTTTTCCAGGAAAGAGTCTGCTGCTGTTTTGTCCAGAAAAGTGGTGTAACCAACTTGGGCTCAGACATGATATCAGCATAGACGGGCACAAACAAAACTTTGAGATAGTCTGCTTCCATGCAAGTTTGCATGAGAGGACTGGTCTTCTCTTTGGTACCATTCAGCACACAACAGGTTCCATATTTTGCTTTATTCAGTTACAGTGAAATAGTTAATCATGAAAATCAAAAACTGTTGGATTAGTATCTAACTTTGCAATAGATGTGTGCATTATCTTACACATATTTTAAGTGAAAACAAGCATTGAAGTTAGTTCCTGGCAATTTGAAATGGACAGAAATAACATTTTTATAAATATTAGGAAAAAATCATGCATGTATGATTTAAAAGTTGCCACTTAATTTTAATTTGTTGTGTTCAACCAGTTTCATGTAGCGTATGAGAAAGGACTGCAGAATCCTTTAGGTAGGCACTCAATGTTATCAATTAATTACAGAAATAATAGTTTAATTTTGTAAAGGCTATCACAGTATAGTGATATAGGCTATCACAATATATATATTACAGATCTTAAAAAGATGTGTTTTCTGTAAATTCGCAGCATTTTACAAATGTATGGTGTGTGCTTGGGGATTCATTGTACAGACAACAGTACCCTGCGCAGTTGTAACAGCTGGTTTGGAGTTAGCTCCATCTGTCCTGTGATTAGGTATCTGCACCTTTTATTAGGGTGGAATATTAAACAGGTTAATCAAGAAAATATGGGAAGTGTAGAACAGAGAATGAGCAGCTTCTTCAGTGTCACTACTGTTCATCTCAAGGACAGCTCAGAAACACTTCAATACATGGAATATAGTCAGGTTAACCCATCATAGTTCCACAGAAACACGCAACAAGGATTGTGCCAAAATCTTGATCCCACTGTATCATTTCCTTAAAAAATAATAAATATATACATAAAAATCCCTTTCTGAAGAAAACAGGCACTTTCTTATTCATCATCTGCCAAGTCCCATACGAGAGAGTGTTAAAAATGTGGGTGAACAACAAAGACTAAGGAGAAGAACCATTATTAATAATGTGTTAACAACGGATAAAAGTACTGCTCAAGGCCTTCAGGCAAGACCTGGAGCTTCCTTCTACTTTGCTGTTATGTGAACAGGGAGGTAAACACCGCCTGTATCTCAAAAGGTTTACAGAATGAGGAGGAAGGAGAGGCTTGCATGCAAATTTCCTATTCATAGGCATATCACTGAACACCCCCCCCCACAAGCACAGATACATACGCCACCACACATTTGGTTTTTCAAAGTTTTCAGTTATTTTCAGGTTCGTAGCTACACCACAACTATACCGCAGAGTATATAACCCTACTACATCTTAAACACTTGTTCTAATGCTCCAAGTCATTAAGGGTTGACTGATTATTTCATCCTGACACACAGAAGTCGGTCTACAGAAGGAAAGGAAGTATAAGGATGGGAGCTTGATACTATGAACAAAAAAGGAACAGTATAAAACTCTATAAAACTGAAGTCTGGCAATCACTTTTAAAATTGGTTCCTGAGTTTGGCCACTGTTGGCTCTGCAAAACAAAAAGCACATTCGGGGCTGCTGCAAAAATCAAAGCCACTCTCAGTCCAAGTAGGAAACAGTGGAATTAAGGACTCATATTAAAATGAATATATATCACCCTTCTCAAACACAGTTCAGTTTTTTTTCCACCCACACAAACAAAATGGTGTTTTTCTTCACAGCTTTGGAAGCCAAATTTCACTCCATAACCATTTACAAAATGTTTTGCATAACACCAGCCTTCCAACTTACTGTCCTCCATATGATTCCTGTTGCCATAGACTGGTACTTACTGTAGCGAGAAGACGACTGCAAAAGAGGACAAGATCACCATGGGCAGCAGGCAATAGCCCAAGACACTTGCAACGCAGCCATGTGAGACTCCTGGGACGCTCATCAGGTTCAGTAAGGCATGCATAGCAAGGCACCCAATGGCACTCATGCCATACACGTAGCCGAAATGAACTTTTCCTGCCTGGAATAAATATGAGTAAGCATGAAGCGTCAGAAGTGAGCAAGTGATTGCAAAGTGGTGGGAGAAGACAGAAGGCAAGCACTAGGTTTGTTCCTTTTTCTTGTTGACACTTTCTCTTAGCTTCGCCTACATTGGTTCAATTGTAAATCACAGCTGATACTTTTGGGTGATTTTTGCATAAAAAAATTTCCAAGGTACTATTGTGAGAATGTGCTTGTCGCTAATTTAAAGTTATATGGCTAATTCTCAGTCTTACTGTAACTGGGCTCTGAACAGGACAGGAATTGTTTGGGAAGACTTGGGAAGCTCTAACTGGTAGCAAACTGAGAAGAAATTATGGAAAGCATATTTTAGTGTCAGGATAAATCTTTCCAATAGGTGTACATGGGCCTGTGGAAAAATGTCCTAAGTAAAATGATGACCCCACTTACTTAATATGCTTCACATTTTATTACAAACCTCCAGTTTTAAGCAGGCCTGCAAAAACCCCGTCAATCTTTGGTAAAAGTATGCTGGTTTTCAGGGTGAATGTGTCCATTCTTCCCCTTGACTACCATGAGAAAGACACGTCTCTGTGGTTAGATAAATACAATATGTTCATTTCAACATAAACCTTAGTAGTAACTGTCAGTTTATGTTCTTTTTTTGTTCCAACGAATGAAAAATTCCCCAGGTGTTTTTTGCTTCTGGGTTTTATTCCTTTGTGTGAATTTAGTGCCTGTGAAAGGTACCAGCCTGACAAGTCTGGAGCCTGATGTTTTCTAATTTATACACAAAGCTAGTACAACAGGCAACAGTGGCCACAGCACCACCAATTTCTTCATCTCCTGCCATCACTTTGAAGGATCACCTCCAGGCATGAGGGCATTGTTCACTCCCAGAAATCAACACTCACAAAAGACTGTTAAATATTTCTTCTTTCTTCAAACTTCCAACAAATGAAAATACTGAATGCAGCTATGCAATACTGTCATTTTCACATCTGTACATCAGAAATACACAGTTGTACATCAGAAATAAACAGCAATTGGGATGAAGATGGTTTTGTTTGCTTTGTGTTGGAACTTTGTATCCTAAAGATGACATGCTTTTGTGAAGAAGAAAGCTAAAAGCCAGGACTCAACCCTTAACTCAGAACCATGGAGTAACCTTCTCAAATGAAGGGCCACAATGCATCACCTTCCTAACACGTAACAATATGCATATACATAGTTAAAACACAGGTGAGTTTGTGCATACACACATGCATCTATACATTGCACACATTATATATTGCATATGATAAACCACATGAGAATCAAAACTAATAAACATTCTCAGTTTCCAAATAATTTTGTAGCTTATGGTTGGATTCTCTTGTGATGGATAAGGTGGAAACATCATTGAAGCCTTTTTCATAGTTTGCAATATTTACAACTGTCTCTTCCATGATGGTTAAGAAGGACTGAGAAGACCTCTCACTTTACTCATCCATACATTTTAATAAAATTTGGGGGAAACCAACTTTGTGGACCCTCCCTCTCTGCCCCCTGGTCCTGTATCCATTTGGGTGGAAACTGATCACTAGATGCCATCAGTATTTGACCCGGACAGATGGAAAGCAGCACGGTGGAGAGAACCTAATCTAGTGATGACACAACCTGAAAGTCCTGATGTTGCAGGCTGCTGACAGCTCACCAGCTCTAGCTGGAGAGCGGCGCTCGCCTGTGTGAGAGGCAGCCTTGGTTAATAAGACCTGCCTCTACGTCAGCACCGTTACCCTGTTTTCAGCTTGAGCTGGCTCCCTGCTGAGCTCTCCTCTGGTTCCAGTCCTCAAGGTTAGGTCAGGCACAGCCAGGTTGCCTATATCCTCACAACGTCCCGAGTGTTGGCCTTTTCCCCGCCACTGCGTTCCACCGTAAAGGAATAATCTATGCCTGAACGAACAGCGTTAAGAAATCTTCCTATTTAGGTACAGCGTCCTTTGCTGGCATTTGTATACTACTGGTATAAAATAATCGGGAAAATTGCTTCACCAAGTAAAATTAATGATAGCTAGAGATAGCGTGGGAGAGCAATACTAACCCAGATTATTATCAGTTACAATTTCAGTCATTAAAGATTTGTAGTCAGTTTAACATCCGCAGCGGTTTGGGGCATCATTTACTACAGGCCAACTAAGAAAAGCTCTGGCTCAAACAGATGCAACAACTATAAGCTAATATCTTAGACTGTTTGTTTCAGTGTATTTAATTATTCCACACAGGACTGTTTAGCAGATTCACTTAAGATTAAGGAACTGCTGAGACAGAGATGAAGTGAGCACTAGTACTAGCAGCTAACTGAAATCTCCACTTGGTGAAATGTTTGATTTGTGGTGCACGGGAATGAGAGAGGAAAAAAAGCAGCTGAACATGTTGGTTCCAATTCCAGTCTTTCCCCACATATGTAAATATATTGACGCACACACACGGGAATACTCCCAATTCACAGGGATGTAAGCAAAACCAGAATCAGGCTTGATTAGTCTGGCAGGCTTTGATGAATTGAAAGAGCTAAATCTGTCCTGCAGAAGGAACAAGGTTAGAAGAAAGTCAGACTGTGTGTGCTTGTTTGCATCTGCCTAGAGTGGGTACCACTACCCTTATTTTAAGTGGATGGGGAAGTCTGATTTCGCACGAATGCCTATGTAGAATGCAAAGCAGCGGAGGCTCCGGCTCCTGTTAACTTTCGCACTGCCGTTGCTCCTCCATCTGCAGTGGAGCTGCCCTGCTTTATGCCAGTATGAGGGAGATAATTCCTGCTGCCAGGCTAACAACCCTTTCCTCATTTTCTCTGTACTCTGAAAGAACTGCTGTCATTTGCAGAATACCTTTGCATATTTTTCTATAGTTAAAAAGCTGATACTAAATAAAATTTATAAATTATTTTTTGGAAACAAGCTCTCAATCAAATTACGTTCCTGGTGCTATTGGAAGAGAATCATTCAAGTACAGAAGGATATCATAGCTTACACAGCTGAAGAGCCACTTTAGTATTCAAATGCGTCCGAGGTAAAATGAGCAGCCTGGATTTATAAGATGGCCCATGGAAAATCCATAGACTTATTGCTGTGAAGCTGTGGCACAAGATCACTGGATTGTATCAGAGGAGTTCTGCTGGTCTGAAACTGGCGCACTGAAAATAATTGTTTTTCTAATGATACTTAAAATGCTCACTATCCTAGAATAAATATAGTAATTACTTTATTTCAATAATAGTTTTTTCTAATATTCATTATCATTGTTGGCTATTCAGGAAGCAAAATCAACAGCACCCATTTTTTTTTCATTCTTTATTTTAGCTTTCCTTCCATTTTCCTGATTATAGTCAATTCAACACTTTCTCCTTTTATTTCCCTCATGCCTTTATTTCTCTAGGTGGAAAATAGCCTGTCTTCTCAAGCTTCTCACCTTCTTTTCCTTTTATCCCCCTTCCTCCTGCTGCTTCCATCTTTTTAAAGGATTTTTATTTTTATAGGGACATAAATAATAATAATACTTGCCATTTATACTGCAGTTTGCACATTCAAGGTACTGCACTGACAGTACAAATTGAGTAAGAACTTGCAAGAGTCTTCTGATTCAGCACTATTTATCACAGAGAAAATGGAGAATTAGAGCCCTGTTTCTCTCACTCAGTTACTAGGGCAGTAAAGCCCTTCCCAGAATGGTCCCACCTTATCCCTGTCTGATAAATTGCTCCCGACAATCAGAGCTGTACTTCAGCAGCACTGGAGAGCCCCTGTTGTCAGTGATAAATAGATGAATTTGGAGTAGTGTGCAATCCCTATTCAACTTTCCTCCTGTAGGAAAGCTATATTCATAAAGAGGAAAGAGGTTAAACACAGGCTACAATATTTTGTTTGGCAGATGATGTAGAAGAAGAATATAAACTAAGAAAGAACTAGAAAAATTTATAGGAAGGTACTGCAAATTTGAGGTGTGGGGGGGAAATACGGTTTCCATTTCCTTTTTCGAGATATTTTAGTTACATAAAGATTTTTTTCTTATATCTCTGCACTCCCCAAAACAATATCGAGAGATGATAATTTCTAAACAGTGGCAAAAGAAAAACCAGGCTGGTCTACCACGCCTTTTTACTCCCTCCTTTAAAACCTCCTTGTTAGGTCCTTACCTAGCACATGCTACTGTGCTTCAGGTGTTCAAAGCCTCCCCAGGATATACGCTGCCCAGATTTGTCCTTTGTTCATATTATCCCACCCCAAAAATGGTGTGATCTTTTATTTCCACTGGAAGTAATACATCATTTCACCTGTATCACTTCTACATTGCATCTAAACTTTATGAATATACTTTCAAAGCACAGAGAATTTTTTTACATATAATCTCGGAACAAATGGTAGCAGATGACTCATTTTATGCCAGCACTCCGTCTTCTGCAACTTCACGTGCATTATCGCCTGGGCATTAACTTGTTAGAAAAGAATTCCTTCAAGATTTCTACCACAACCTACCAGCAGCAACGTTGCTCCAAGGGCCAAACAGAAAACCATAGGTCCCGTGAGGTCTGTCTCGTTCATAATGCTGCCATCTGCAGGCTTCATTGGATTTAGAACTGTTAATGTTTTTTGCCATATATGCTCAAAATTGATCCCGAGTTCTGCGACGAGAAAGTCCAGGATTGTTAATTGCTCACAAGAAAACAACGCTTTTACAGAAACCCGTTACATACCACAAAACCCCAAAAAACAAGCAAACAAATCAATCGTTTTAATGAAAATAATATTGTAGGATGATGTATTCTGTAGTAGGAATGTGCTGTCCCTGGTATAGGGCCAGTATATTTGAGAGTCAGCTCTGATTCTAAATTGGAATATTAATTTATTAAATCCAATTTTAGACAGTGGACCAAAAAATGCCCTGAGCATTTCTGAGTTAATATTTGTTTTTCCTATATTTAAAACACATATGTTTAATGCCATGCTAACTTAGATGTTGAAAAATATGCTAATTAACAGTAACTGCAAAATTCAAGATACTCTTGAACACTTACGACAGAGATATATATGCTTTAATTCTAGAAAATCTGTCAAGTGATGTGTCTTAAGCCTGAACTGCCAGAGGCACTTAAAAATTACATTCGTCCCTTCAAGGCAAGATAATAATACACTGTGCAGTGCTTTACTAAGGTTTTTTTTTTTTTTTGCATTTAAAAGGTAATTACTGAGGACCCCTAGGAGCAGAACAAAATTCTTCCCTATTAAAGTCGATGGGAATTCTGCCATTAACTTTACTGGGGCAAAGATTTCTCTTGTAACGTCTGCAGAAACACTGCAGCTTGCAAGAGCAATCATCTTCCCTGAGATGCTCCAGCAAGGGAGGTTCAGAACTGGGTGCCGGAATTACCGAGACTGACAATGTGTTAGATCTGTTTGGAAAGCCAAGCCTTTACCTTATCCACCGATCCATCACCTCAAGCTCAGCCAAAACATTATATAAATAAGGTAATTCTGTATTAAAAGGTTTGTCTTTGGCCAGATATATGTGGTACACAGACAGGAACATCTCTGAAGCCCTGCTGATCGGCAGCAGTTGTATTTCAACATCCTTTTCACAGGGTGGGCTGCCTGTGGAGTTAAATGCTTGCAAATCTGAGAGATAGAGACCTAGCAGTTATATACATCAGAGCGATCTTGCTGGTTTTAAGTCAGTAGTAATATCTTTTAAGTAGTAAAAACTCCGCTTGCCTTCCAATATGCAAAACCAGGCTAAATGTTCTTTTTGCATTATGCTGAAACAATCACAAACAAATTCCACCTTTTTTTTGAAATGTAGCACAAGTATTTTGTAAACTACAAAATCAGCCACTAGCATATAGGATAGTTCGATCGTCATAAAGAATGTTATTGTTCGTGTAGTTAAATGATCAACTAATTGAAGCTGATAGCAGCTTTCTCAACTTCCTTCCCACTGAAGCAAGCTATTTAGCATCTTTAAACTATTAAATTTATTGCTAGATATGCAAAAAGGGCTATTATCAGTATTTATTAATTATAATGTTTCAATATCCACGCAGGATAAACAGAGTGGAAAAAATGTTTGGAAATGCGAATTGCAAAACTTACTGTTATGCTGTCATCTAGTGGTAGTAAAGTATATGGTATATAATGCCGTAAGGCCAAATGATTCCATGGCAAATTCAAAGGAGAAAATCTAGGTTTGGGGGCCAGGAGCTGTCAGCTGAAGCTGGCACAGCCAGGCTTGGCAGCTCTGCTGTAGTTTCTCTAGTGACTGCTGCTTGCTGGCCACGCACATCGTCTGCGGTTTAACTTTTACCTTCTAGCAAAGGAGGTTCCTCGTCAAAACCGTCAGCGTAACTAAGATGAGAAAGAGTGTCAGGACTGCACGCTGGCTGCAAAATCTGACCCGTGTAACTCTGAGAGGTCAGAAGCATTTCCGAGGGGGCAAAAGCTCCGGCTGGAGGTTGCTCTCCTGCCTGGCTCCTAGGACCAGAAGCAAATCACAGCCAAACAAGTAACTGCAACGAGCACCTTCACAATAGCTTGACACTGCTTGCCCACGGGCCATGGTCTAAATTTCCAACTGTTTTCAGTTTGAGGATTTTGGAAATTTTCCGGGCACGGTAACCTCCGTGAATCGTGAATGCTGAGCCGCTGATGACGGCTTTGCGTCCCGCAGGGCTCCTTGCTGGCCTGCCGGCACGTTGTGGCCCATCACACCCACTTCCATGCCAACCCAGCTCAGGCAATGGCACAGCACAGGCCCCCAGGCTGGGGGTGAGGGGAAAGGGAACTTAAGAGCTGTGAGGGCACCCACAAATTTAGGCTTTTCCAACAAGCAGCCTGGTGACATTCCTCAAATACGCCCATACTGCTAAGGAAACCGTGTATTTAGATAAATAATATTTTTTTCCTTGAATCTGAGAACGACCTTAAAGAATGTCTAGCAATATGTGCCCCAAAATCCACATTAATAACGTGAAGCTCTGTCACTCCAATTAGGTAAAAAACCTGTAACATCTACATAAAAGTAGCACAGAACGCAATCCTATATAAAGAAAGGTTTAATTATAAGTAATTCTGCCTTGAGGAACATCTAGATGATCTCTTGAAGCTCTTCTCTGATCTATTTTCTGTGATTCCCTAATTATTATTATATATGATTTTATTTCCATATGACCAGAAGGCGTAAACCAGTTCTGAACTCTCATTTGACTGAAACCAGTACATATATAACAGCCAGTGACATCCAAGAAGGCTGACAGTAAAAATGAAAAAAAATGAGGAAAGCTGGGAAATAGTAAGGAGAGAACACAGAACAGCCCAGGGACTCCTAGGGAGAGCTAGGGCCAGTCTCTCATCCTTTGATTTGCATTTCAGTGCTTTAATTAAACCCGTTCTTTATTTCCTGAGATTTTCCAGGGAGGTGGCACAGACTCTGTGGAGCACTGGCACCACGGGCAGGAGTGACTAAATACCTCTGGGGGAGCAGAGGGGTTTTTGCCAGGAGGCCCAAACGCATGGCTGGGAGGAACACTTGGCTTGAGCTGGTCTCCTGCCATTCATCCCCCTCGGCAAGACCTGGGGCCAGGCAGATCCATCAGCTGCTGAACAGGGAAGCTGCAGCAGCACCCAGCCTCCTACCAGAGAGTCGTGTAGAAATCTCCTTAAGGGGAAACTCTCAGAAATTCTTTCTCTCAGTGTCCCTCTTCCAGGGGCAGAAGTCAACAATAGGCTTAAAAAATGTAAGAGAAAATGAAATAACAAGATTCTTCCTGTCTTTCTACTGCTATGGCTTGTATTTCTCCTCTAAAACTTCCACCACTTTGATTATGCAATCCTTTTTTGGCAATTGCATGCAGTTTTTTGTCATTAATTTCATTTGAGCTTTGAGATATGTCACCTTTTTTCCCCACTCTCTTTTTTTTTTTCTGGTAGCATACTTACTTTCTGCTTCCACAGAGGTTATCATTAGACACAAAACTGTTGTAACCTTCTTCCTGGTCATCTATGGTATAATTGGACTGGTAAAAGTCGAAGTGAAACTGCTCGAAATTTGACATTCTGGTTGGAAAAAAGATTGTAATTATCGACAAAATAGATTATTTTATTTGCAACATGCCAATATCTATGTTTTGAACTATCCTAAGATGAAATGAAAACATTAACCTTAAAGCCACAAACTCAGAATCACAGAATCACTAGAGTTGGAAGGGACCTTCAAGATCAAGTCCAACCATTAATCCAGCCCGACCATGTCCCCTAAACCATGTCCTGAAGCACCACATCCACACGTTTTTTGAACACTTCCAGAGATGGTGTCTCCACCATCTCCCTGGGCAGCCTGTTCCAATGCTTGACCACCCTCTCGGTGAAGAAATTTTTCCTAATATCCAATCTAAACCTCCCCTGGCACAACTTGAGGCCATTTCCTCTTGTCCTATCACTAGTTACTTGGGAGAAGAGACCAACACCCTCGTCGCCACAACCCCCTTTCAGGTAGTTGTAGAGAGCGATAAGGTCTCCCCTCAGCCTCCTCTTCTCCAGACTGAACAACCCCAGTTCCCTCAGTCTCTACCCATAAGACTTGTGCTCCAGACCCCTCACCAGCTTCGTTCCCCTTCTATGGACATGCTCCAGCACCTCAGCATCCTTCTTGTAGTGAGGGGCCCAAAACTGAACACAGGATTCGAGGTGCGGCCTCACCAGTGCCGAGGTGACCGGCCACCAGCCGGATTTAACGCCATTCACCACAACTCTCTGGGCTCGGCCGTCCAGCCAGTTCTTTACACAGTGAAGAGTAAACCTGTCTAAGCCACGAGCCGCCAGTTTCTCCAGGAGAATGCTGTGGGAGACGCTCTCAAAGGCTTTACTAAAGTCCAGGTAGACAACATCCACAGCCTTTCCCTCATCCACTAGGCCGGTCACCTGGTCATAGGAGGAGATCAGGTTGGTCAAGCAGGACCTGCCTTTCATGAACCCATGCTGGCTGGGCTTGATCCCTTGATTGTCCTTCACATGCCCTGTGAGAACTCTCAAGACGAACCACTCCATGATCTTCCCTGGTACAGAGGTCAGGCTGACAGGCCTGTAGTTCCCAGGATCCTCCTTCCGGCCTTTCTTGTAGACGGGCGTCACATTGGCAAGCCTCCAGTCTTCTGGGACCTCCCCTGTTAACCACGACTGCTGATAAATGATGGAGAGTGGCTTGGCAAGCTCCTCTGCCAGCTCTCTCAGTACTCTCAGGAGGATCCCATCAGGCCCCATAGACTTGTGGGTGTCCAGGTGGCTTAACAGGTCCTTAACTGCTTCCTCCTGGATTATGGGGGGGTTATCATGCTCTCCATCCCCATCCTCCAGCTCAGGGGGCTGAATACCCTGTGGATACCTGGACTGGCTATTAAAGACTGAGGCAAAGAAGGCATTAAGTACCTCAGCTTTGTCCTCGTCCTTGGAGACAATGTTCCCTGCCATATCCAGTAGGGGATGGAGATTCTCCTTGCCTCTCTTTTTGTTGTTATATTTGTAGAAGCGTTTTTTATTATCCTTTCCAACTGTGGCCAGACTGAGCTCTAGCTGGCCTTTTGCCTTTCTAATTTTGTCCCTGCTTGACCTAACGAGATCCTTGTACTCTTCGTGAGTTGCCTGCCCCTTCTTCCAGAGGTGATAAACTCTCCTCTTTTCCCTGAGTCCCTGCAAAATCTCCCTGTTCAGCCAGGCCGGTCGCCTTCCCCGCCAGCTCTTCTTACGGCACATGGGGACCGCCTGCTCCTGCGCCTTTAAGATTTCCTTCTTGAAGGCTGTCCAGCCTTCCTGGACCCCTTTGTCCTTCAGGACGGTCTCCCAAGGGACTCTCTCAACCAGTGACCTGAACAGGCCAAAGTCTGCCCTCCGGAAGTCCATGGTAGCAGTTTTGCTGACCCCTCTCCTTACTTCACTCACAACTGAGAATTCTATCATGCTGTGGTAGCTAAGCCCAAGACGGCCTTTGACCACCACATCTCTCACCAGTCCTTCTCTGTTTGTAAACAGTAGATCCAGCAAGGCACCTCCCCTGGTGGGCTCACTCACCAGCTGTGTCGGGAAGTTATCCTCCACACACTCCAGGAACCTCCCAGATTGTTTCCTCTCTGCTGTGTTATACTTCCAGCAGATGTCCGGTAGATTGAAGTCCCCCACGAGAACAAGGGCCAGCGAATGCGAGACTTCTGCCAGTCGCTTATAGAACATTTCATCTGCCTCTTCATCCTGGTTGGGTGGTCTGTCACAGATTCCCAGCAGGGTATCTGCCTCATTGGCCTTCCCCCTCATCCTTACCCATAAGCACTCGACTTGGTCTTCACAATTGTTGATTTCTATGCAATCAAAACACTCCCTAACATACAGAGCCACCCCACCGCCTCTCCTTCCCTGCCTATCCCTTTGGAAGAGCTTATAGCCATCCATTGCAGCACTCCAGTCATGAGAAGCATCCCACCATGTTTCTGTGATGGCAATCACTCAAGAGAATCTTTCCATAGAAGCACATAATAATTTGGAAGTAACAAAAATAGACTCTTTACTTTCATTTGTTATAACAAGAGTAATTAATCTTCTGTTACCATTAATTACTGTATAGTAGTTTACAAGTGGTATACAAGACTTCCTGTCTTATTAGTGTTACCAAAAATAATTAAGTAATTCTGAAAAACGATATATATCAAGTAAGCTATTGTTTGAAAAAGTTCATTTTCCTGCTTTAAAAAAAAATGTGGCCATGTCTGATTGCTGAGAAATTAATGTTTTTTAAAAGCCTTTGGGGCTTCAAATTTCCATTTCAGCTATTTGTGCTTTGCAATATTATATATGACCATCATAAAACATTGGAAAAATACAAATGTATTCACGGAATTTGTGATTTCTGTTTAAGAACACTGTCGCTGGCGTACAAGGAGTACCAGATAAACAGTCTCACTGGTTAGCTACATGACTTTGAAGAGGACAGCATACTGAATGATTGATTGGATAGTAAAGAAAATACAGCAGGAATGAAGACACATCTTTCGTTCTTTGTGACCCATAGTTCCGTTCCGTAGGTACAGACTTAAAAAAGGAACAACTTGTCTGTTTTCCTTTCTACATTGTGACTAACCTAGGATGGGGCCGTTCCTGGTTTTGTAACAATTTGAATTTTGCACACACTGGGCCCATTTCACGTATCCTGTGTGTAGGCAGGACTGGTTGTCTGGGTCGTATATAAGCAACGTAAGAAACGAAGCACATTGGTTTTGTAAAACATCATGTACCTTTTGGCATTATAGAGTGTTAGATAATTTTGTTAATTCTTAGATTTGGTCTAGATGCTTCTTATCAGCATGGCTGACTATAAATCCACAAAACAACTTCAAAATTGCCAGGTCTACCAAGACAAGGAATTCCATGCCTTGAGTAAGGGTATCCACAAGACTAAGGACCGATTCTGCTTCACCTCAGTGTTACTTTTATGCTGAGCCACCCGCAGCAAAGACATTACGCTTGCTCGGAGCAGTGCATTGGTTCAGGGAGTCCCCAATCCACCGCTGGGGGATTGCCTGGTCCAACCTCCTGCCCAAAGCAGGGTCACCAACAGCAGGTTGCTCAGGGCTGTGCCCAATCAGATTCTGAAAAGTCTGGCTTTGTCATCTTTACTCCCTCCCATCAGGTGGTTATATGCATTTAATGAGATCCCCCTGAGCCCTCTCTCCTCCCAGCTACAGTTCTTCAGTGATTTAGGCAAAGGTGTGAGCAGGATCTGCCTGTAAATGCACAGAAGTATGCATGCGTTTCACCACTTGGCTAGCATTTATGTAGTTAAACTCTTAAAACACAGAGAAGTTATATAACATGACTGATAACCACAGCCATATCCAATTTACTTATATTTTTTATGTAAGATATTAATCTCTATTGAATATTTCCCATTTTCTTCACTTTTGCCCTCTTTTCCAACTTTCCAGATGCCTTTGGCAAAACATGCTTTTCACTTCATGGTAATTCTCACAGTTATCTCTGTATCGTTCAAGGACACGCTGCTTATGGAAAAGATCTTTGTAACTCTCCTCATAAGGTAAAAGTTATAAAGATTAGTATTTCATCAGGGACCTCAAAATGCTGCATATTAAATTTTCTACATTGTATCCCATAATCAGACTAATCTATGGGGACCCAATTCCTTCATTTACCTAGAGCATTCCAAGTAGAAGCTAGATAATATTATTTTCTTAACTGCTGACCAATCATGCAGGGTTTCCAAATTTAGAAGAGAAATAATTTTTACATTGTGAATATGAATTAATGCAAACTAATTGTGCTAAGTTGTTTATTGTGGTTTTATTTTGAATTGCACACAAGTTATGCTTTTGTTCGATAAGGATTTTACATGGAATATGTTTTAAAAAACTTTAGTTGGTACTTCTACCCCAATAGTTCAATCTTTGTAAGTCTTTAATGTTCTTTGCTGTCACTATAAAGAATGAAGTAATTACTTAACCAGGTGTGCTACGATCTGCATAGTCGAAAGATAAACTTATTTTCCAAAAGACTTTGAAGTTAAGGTTACTTACTTTTTAAGATATTTGATGAAAACTCCAGTCTGTTGAATTTACATGTTGGAGAACACCTAAAATATCCTCTTGCTTCAGCGGGGATGAGCTTAGTGCTATTTATAAGTTTCTAAATTTGATATTTGAACAGATGCATATGGAGGAAAAAAACCCTACAACCTGTCAATATCATGGCCAGCATTTAACAAGCACTAACAACAATAAGCAGAAAAGGATAGGAATCTTCAAGGAAAGCAGAACAAAATGAACAAATGCTGTTCTGTATATTTCAACCCAATAATCTAGATTGTAGTTCTGAGCTGCTTTCTTAAGTAAGTATTTATAAAAGCCCTGGTGGAGCCCTCGTGAGGTGGGCTATTAGATATTAAAAAGTTTTAACAACATGTAGTAATACCTGTTAAACGAGTCCGGTAAAGAGATTTACGTGGGAGTGCGATTCTAGCAGATGTTCCTGCGGTGCAGGCAGGCTTACAGCGTTCCTGTGGCTGGCAGCGGGAGCTTTCCATCGCCTGCCTCTTGGGGAGAACGTGATGCTCCCTGGGACCACCACAGCAGGAGGAGGGAAGGTGAAGGCACCACGGGGCCAGGTTCCTCCGCTGGTCCAAGGCCAGGCCCTCATTCTCCAGGCACACTCCCCTGCCCCATCACTTCTCCAGCAGCTTTCACCCACCAAAGCAGCCCCAGGCTGCCGGAGGACCTCTCGCAGTGCAGCACCCACCACGCCAGGATCAGGGCAAGTCTCTGCTGAAAAGGCAGTCAACCCTGCTCTGCTCTTCGATGGATTTTATTGAGTGTGCAGGCGTCAGATTCATGGTTCATTTTTTTCATCCGATGCTCAGCATGATATCCCTTTCCTTACCTGACCCACTACGAATTAGGAAACTCTGTTCTATAGTGCTGGCTACTAGAAAACTTGTAGCACAGTATGGATTTTGAAATAGTATTTACACTTCAAAGACAGCTTTTCTATTTACACATGCTTTAGTATCAGATACTTAACCAGCTGTAACAGATGCTGCCTTTTTCACTTTTTTATTAGATAGTTTCCCAATACGTGCTTGGGCTGGTTAATTTAAAGGAATGGGACATTAAATGGGATGTATTATCAGGCCATTAATTTACGCCTCAGATGCATATTAAATTCTGTGAGGTTCAAGGCCAAATGACTTCCATTTCATTAGGAGAATAATCATGCCCTGTTATTACATGACCTACAGTGCTATGATAGAATTACAATATAGATGCATTTTTAATGAGAAAAAATGAAGTACACCAACTTTACACTCAGTATGTATGTCCAAAAAAGTACCCAGAACTGAAGGATGGTGAGAAGCAGAAAAATGTAACAGCTGCTTCTGAAAATTAAGGGTAAGTATGGTATTTATTACAGTTATTGTTAAGCCTTCCTCATGCCATTAAACTTCTCTCCTGCCATTTCCAGAATAACAATTCATGCTGCTACACCCACCAAGGTGAATTTTCAGTTTCAGTTCTTACCAAACTGCTAACCCCTATAATGTCTAATCATCTCAGTCTAGATGATATGGTTTGATCTTATTTATACCAAATCAGTGGAGTGATATGGGATTAACTTCTATATTTCAAGGTAATTAAGGAAAAAAAAGGCATAGAAAAGTCCTAATTTAATAGGGTAGAGGTTTATGCCTGTTTATTTTATTTACAGAATTGACTTGGTTACTTTTGCTATTTTCTATTAGAAGGAGTTACATACGTATATATTGCATACAAATATATATACATATATGGATACTGGCTGCCAGATAAGAACTGGGCATAATTATCAGACAAGGCACTTCAGAGAAGGAATTTAAATAGAAAAAAATACAATGACTAATAGTGGGGAATGGTTGAAGAATATTTTAACAGCTGTTTAACATATCACAGTTAGAAAAGCAAGGCACCTGAAAATTAAAATTGAAAAGAATTGAAACGTATATATATTTCTCTCCATATATAAAGTTAAAATATAATATACTTTATTATACATATTATACATGAATTATACTTGTATACTACACTAATACCTGTGTATATAGGCATATAAATGGACATCTAAAATACAAAAATGGAAAATAATACTAGGTAGAAATGATGATGCAGAAAATTGATTATAAAATAAAAATGAGATAAGATTAAGTAGTTGACAGAAAAGCAATCAATAGAAACAAGGATTGTCCAAGTGTATTAAAAGCAGACAGACTGATACCAGTACTGCCATTCTCCTATCAGATGAAAAAGTAAAGGGATCAATAAAACAAAAAGACAAAAACATTTAATTAGAAAAGCTCAAATCAACTTTTTAAAATTCTGCATCCAAAAGTTTTAGAACTGGTCAAAAACTTTCTACATTGTTGACTTTTGAAACAATAGGAAAGCCTAAGAAGATCAAAACTAAGTAAGTATGTGATTTTGTAAAAGGCTAAATGAGATGCCCTGAGTAATTACTGGCCCATCACCATGAGATTAATCCTCGCAAATTATGGGCTCAAATAATAAATAACTGAATCGATGCATCCAATCAACATGGGCTTTTGGAAACTAGCTTGTTTCAAACTAATTTATTTTCTAACAAGATTTGTAGTTGGGAAAGGTAACCACTGATGACCTATATTTATATGAGGCATTTTACTTGATTTTGCTTCAATAAATATAGAACCATGACTGCTTAATGGGACAACCATTACACTGATTAAATAAGTGCTATCTGATGTGTCTTGAATGTAATTGTAAAAGAGGGGAGGGTTTCTAATGGTGTTTTTACAGGACAAAAGCTTTATAAACCTTATGTAGCAGGCACTTTGAAGCAAAATCTACCAACCAGAGCCAGTCACTGGGTGATTTAACCAGAATCTGTCAGGAGAAAACAGACAGCAAATAATCAAAAGATCCTCCAAGCTCTTACTCAACGGTAAAACAAAACTCAAAGCAGAAGAGCTTGAAAATTTTCGCAGTGACAGCAAGCAGTGGACTGCAAGAGCAGCTTCCCAACACTGCTAGCAAGTTTCCTGTAAATGGACATTTGATGATCAGATGAGATATTGTATTTTAGTTCAAGTGGGCAATTAATTCAGTAAGGCTCCATGACCTTTGTTTAACCAGAACTACAACCTAGATAGCACAGATCCTTTCTAGTCTTAAAGTCTATGAATAAGAAATTAATGTAATCAGGGGCAGGCCTGAAGACTAAACAAACCATTCTGAGGTGAAAAAAAATATAAGGCTGAAAAGGATCAGGGAGGGACTAGGAAAAACAGATGTGTCCATGATCACAATAGCTATAGCAAGTATTAAGTGCTGAAGTCTGGTGTGGAAGGAGCACACAGTTGATATTTACTGGTACAAGTCAGTTGCCTGAGCAAAGGGATGCCTGAGCTGAGCATTTCTTCAGGTACCTGATATTCAGTCCATCACTGACACACTATATTGGAGAAGGCTGTCACACATGTGTTAACATAAGGAAAAAAGAAATTGTTGCACCTCAAGGCTTTAGAACAATATGTAACCTCACATTCTTTGATCGACCGGTACACAGGATGTTAACAATCTAGGGAAAAAATAAGCTGAATGAGGTCTAATCGTCAAAAATGAACATGAGAGTTGAAGCTGATGAGTATAAAAAAGATGAACAGAGTTGATGAAAATGTGAGCATTTCTACATGAAATTAAAACTTTCTTCTTAACTAAACTGCTAGAGTTTCTTTTACCTACTTTTTCCATCTTTCCTGAAAATGAAAATAGACAAAGCAGGAAAAAATGAAATGTGAACAGTTTTCATCAGCTTTCATAAGTTCATTTTCAGCTTTTTTGACAAAATGTGGTCACTAAAATTTTTTTTTTTAAGTGTAATAAAGCTTTTTTAAAAAATAGATAACACAAGATTAAACGGGATAAGAGAGAAAAGACTATAGTATTCTGGCTATAGAATCAGCTATATAACCCTATATTTATTACTTAAAGTTAACTGATGAGTACAATGAATCCATTATAGTAATTCATCAATTATTCTATAGGTTTTTTCAAATGTAAAAATTAATCACATTAAGGATTATCAGTAAGCCTTACGCTTAATTACTTACATTTACAGTCCCCATTAATAATTTTATAAGTGTGACATTATTAAAATATGTTACTAAAGAAGAGAGGAAAATTTAATTGCAAAGAAATATACCATTTACTACTTCTATGAAGTAATTTTTTACCAAATTAATTCTTTATATTATCTAAAGTGTCTAGTAAATTAATTTTATGCATGCAAGCCTCAGACACATCTACTGTAACACCCTAATTCTTTTCTGTGACAGGTAGAGGCAAAAAAAAAGAGGCAAAAAAAAAGTGAAATCCAAAGCTAATAGCCTTTTTTTTTTTTGTGCTGAACAAGTTTGCTAGACTTGAACAAACAAGGAAGAAGTTATGGGTTCCTGCACGAATAGTTTTACTTATCAATACCCACTAGCAGTCAAAACCACAATTTTGCTGTTAGAGATTATTAGGAAAGGAAAAGACAATAAATCAGACAACTAATTATACTACTGTATAAATCTGTGATTCACTGACAACTTGAACACTGTGCACAGTTCTAGCTCCCCTACCTCAGAGTGTGTTTAGCACTGTGGTGATGTGCGGAGAGAAGGGCAGGGGAGCTGTTTATGGAACAGGCTCCATGTGAAGAGCAACCAGGTCAGAGAGGAGTCCTTGAGCTGGGAGAGCAACAATTAATAGTGGTTTAGAAAATTATGAGTGGCATGGACTGGTGGGTAGGTATAAACTGTTGACTCTTTCTTCTGAAAGGAGAACCCACAAAGTGTTGGTATTAGGTTCAAAGCAAAGAAACAAAAAGTTCATGGGTGACAGACCTGTGGAACTCCTTGCCAAAGAAGTTATACATGTTCAATATTTATATGGATCTGGAACAAGTCCATGAAAGAGAAATCCACCAAGAATTACTAAATGCCCAGGAACAGTATGCAGCTCAAGAAGTCCATCACCTAGTAATAATAGAAGACTAGGAAAACATTTGGGGGAAGCATTCATGTTCTCCCCATGCATTCAATCCCTGTCACTGCTGAAGAGGAGACTTTCTGTTTTGACTTACATGGCCATTCATAGTCTTTATACATGCAAAGGAGGAAAGCAACCCAAAAGGACATAGAGACAAATCTAAGAAAATGGCAGAAATCCACTGCATGAGACCATAACATACTTAATTCTATGTGGGATGGATTTGTTGACTTCCAACACTTAACCAAAACTGCTGCTTTGTTTGGCTTCAACTATACCTCTCCTTCCACACAGTTTCTTACTTCAGATTGGAGTCCTTGTTCTCATGTCTGTTCTGAGTTAGCTACCTTTCAGCTTCTGACTCATAATACATATCTTCCCCATCCAGCTTTTTTTCTACTGGAAGCAGCAGAAAAATATCTAAAATTGTTTTAACTGATCTGCTCAGATTAATGACTTCCAAAAAAGCGAAAGGAACTTTTCTTGATTTTTCCAGAGTTTCTCAGCTTAATCTCTTTCCTGTATAACACTTCTGTACTAGGATTGCTGGAGAAAAAAACAAAATTTCTGTGCTTCTTTGCCTTATGGACAAAATACCTTGAAGAGTTAAGTTTCTGTTCCTTGGAGACACTGCCTTAACAGGGATATGCCAAAGAAAAGCTTTACAAGTCTGCTTTTAGCATTGATGTTTCTTATGAGAGGAAAGATAATTTTGAGAGAAACCTTAGTCCTATGGTATCAGAACCAACAGCCTGATTGACAATAGATTAATATCTTGTGGTTGAATTCTTTAATATCTAATACGCACCAAGACAGAAACTTCAGTTGAAGCTTTTTTTATGGCTGAATTACATGTAATAACATGTTCTTATGTTGATCCTATGGTGTCTAATAAGCATGAGTTGTGGTGTAATTTTCTTCTCAATGGAGGTACTAACAAGATTTCTTACCTCCTAGTAGTGCTTCTTCTCATGAAATTTGTAGAAACTTCATTAGCATTAAGAGCTCTGCCTCTCTCTTCAACATATTCAAAATCAGCCAACAGATTTTAAAGTTGTTGTGGAGAATGCCAAAGCAGGTAGATAAGCAGCATGGTACAGCAGTCTTGTATTTAGAGGAAATACAGATTTTTATGTAATAAAAAAGACAGTAACATCTTAATTTAAACGGTTTTTTTCCCTGTATCCCCATGGGTCAGTCTAGTGCAGTTTCTTTCAAATCTTGTGGAGAGATCAAAACACAGAGGCATCAAAGTACAGTACAGATTTATACTCCAGGAGGGCTCAATTTGAAATAAAGATAAATTATGGTCAAGGAGGAAGAACAGAAAAGAAAACTTGTTTCTTGAGTTAACAATAGTGAACATATAGAAAATACAGCAATTTTTTACTGTTTTGTAAGGCTTTTACTCAAAAGATTGTGAAGGCTTTTATGCAGGAAGTTGGCATTGTTGCTGGGAAAGAAATTTTAAACTTTTGAGACGTAGGACAGAATTTTTTCTATTTTTCACAGAAATGCTGGTTCTGTGGCAAGCCTTATGCAAGACTATGGGCAAGACTGAAACTAAAATATAACCTTATTTAAACAAACACAATGAAGATATTCAACATTTGAGAAGCATGTGGCGTAGTATCTGCTTTTCTCAGGGCTTAGTGGAGTAACAAACCCGCATCCTGTGAAATCATAATCATTCTTCTGAAATTGGACTGGGAACACGAGAGGTGGTAGCACTTCAGCAAAAAAGTTTCTTCTGTGTGGAGGTCACAAAGCTCCTAAGGACAAACTGTAATTATTTCTTTAGAATAAGCACACACAGGCTCTGTATGCCATAAAGGTTTCAAAAGAGCACCTACAGCGTTTTGTGTCAATAATCTATGGTTCACAAGCTTCCTAAAGGGAATATTAACTCTGGAAAGTAAGTTCTACTTTTTGGAAAAACACATAGATGAATGTGGCATCCTTAAAGGGCTTCTCAGGCAAAATTTCAGCTTCCTTCCTCTGCCTAGAATAAATACGGACAGAGGAGCGTAGCTAGGCTTGGAGCCAGATAAGGAGCAGAAAAAAGGTGTTGGTGATTTGTACAACATGCAATAGGCCTCTGGAGATATCTGCTGCTTTGCTCTGGTTATTTTACACATATAGGGGTGGAATAGGACAGAAATGTTAAACTGTTAAGATGTTAAATGTTAAAATGTTAAAAGAAAAGCACATGGTAAAAGCCTCTACTGGTTGCCATTATTTTGCTCCCACAGGAGGGGAGGAAAGTTGAAATAAATCCAAATCTTGGAAATAAACCTATATCACCAGAGAAAGATTTTACTAATAATTAATCTGGGCCTCCTAATGAATTTCTATTTATCTGAGTATATCCTGACCTTGGAAGAAGTCAGACAGATGCCACGTGGATCCTGCGAGTTACTAAAAGGAAGGAAGGGGATAGCGGCACCGGGTCTATTCCCTTCTGCACCAAAACCTGCCGTCACAAACGAGACCCTCCTGGGCCCAGACCATTTCGAATGGGAAAATGATAGACAAACTGCATTTGTGCCAAAGCAAATTCCACACATTGACACAAAGCTGGATGCCAAAATGGAGCAGCAGGGATCTGTGACTTCAGGATTCATCCCAGCTGAGGTCATCCAGGTTGCACGCTTGTCGTGTCACTGAGTGTACGCTCCAGCCGTAATCCAAGCAACGGATTAGTGCCTGTAATTAAAGGCCTTATATAATGACCTTATAAATTTGTAAAATCTTAAGTATATGGGCTTAGACTTTCTGTGCCTTTTATTTTCAAAGCAATGAAAATTCAGTTAAAAAATGCTCACTATCTTCTGAGAAACATTTTAGGAAAAGATAAGATATGGTTTATGAAAGAAAAAGTATTTGATCAAATATGAAAATCAATGAGCAGAACTAATTTAAATCATACCTGTAAAAAGAATCTCACTCTCAATGCTTTCAAACTTTTCAGACTTCACAGTTAACATTTGCTTAGACCAGGTTTTATGTGTTGTTACTCTATATCACAGTAGCCATTATAAGAGTTGGATATAGAAACAAGGTAAAATTTATTGGCTATAAAAGCCAACAGCAGAAGCTCAACAAACATGGGGACAAGGTATCTTTGTCAGAGAAAAGTTCCACAGCAAAATAAATAAAACATAAATAAATACTACAACTATAGGCGTACAAATATCAGAGTCAAAATTCTAACAGGTGAATTGCTTTTGGAAGTGCTTATTGAAATGATCGCTGTTCATTATTAGCTTTATTTTAGCATCAAGCTAACAGTCTTCTAGGACAACTAAGAAAGGAAAAAATGTAAAAATTTTCTGGCAATGTTTACTAGAGTCCTTACTGTATATCAGTTTTCTCCTTTTAAAACTCCTTTCTGAAGATAAAAAAAGAAAAGCATGTAATGAATTGTATTATTACGCAATTCTTATTTATTGCTATAGATTGAAGAAGTACCCAGAAATAGATCATGTAATTTTCAGAGACATTCATTTATCTGGCTGGACAAGTCATACAGCATAGATATTCCTAGCTCATGGGAAACATGCATAATAAAAAATTAAACACAATGGTACAGACGACTTGCATTCTTCTATAGTAACTGAAAATAAAAAGTAAGGCTACAACTGTCATTCATAAGGTACCATATTTTAAAAAACAAATCCACAAAGCTGTCCTTTGGAATACCTTTAATACTTATGTCCAATATGAACAATCCTTTCTCTTCTTCTCAGAAACAATTTCTTTATTTTCAACTCTTGTTAGGCAATAACTGTAAAGAAGATTTTAATTGTCCCTTCTCCACAGCTGGATGATCTAGCTTTCTACCACAGAACTTAATGAGAGAGAAAAGCAATTAAAATTGGGATTAATGACCTTGGCCTGATCTATGTCTGGAGGGAATTGAATAGAAGTAGCAAGGAACATGGATTTTGTTCCTCCAGATATGGTTCATATGCCCTGTTTGATTACTGTTGTCATCCTCAGCACTGTCCCATACATTGGGATCTCATGTTTGTTCTTTTTTGCTTCTGGAAGATAAGTTAAGAAAAGATGGTGAGAGAGACACTAGAGTTAAAAAGGAGGTAACGAATGGCAAGAAAAACGATGGAAGGGATGGAGGCTGGGATTCCTCACACTGGTGAGAAGGCAAAGCGGGGCATGACCCAAGAGCAAAGGGAATAGACTGCCAAGCCTGCATGCTCCCAGTAAATAGTACCTCCTTCTACTGCTGCTGAAGGACAAATATTGGGCTGGGCAAACCATGCATCTCATCCAACGACGTGTTTCTTATGTTCTTACTACTTTCAGCTACTGTGGGAAATTACCTTAAAGTATATCTTTAATCAATGGAAAGATGGGGGTGATTTAGGTCTATCGAGTTATGTAAGATTTTGTTCTATCAGACGTATGTGGAAATTAAAGTGAGGCCATTTTTTGTGGATAATCAATTTAGCTATATTAACCTGTATACATCCCCTTTGATTTTCTTGACTTTAAGAAATGCTAGTGTTCCCATCAACCTCCTGCTTCCTGCTACCGCTGTATGCTGTATTTACACAGTGTGAATTGGCCCGCAAGATTTGCTGATGCTTTTTTGAGAGAAAAACCTAGCAGCTCACGGTTCACTAAAGTGTTGAGAGCTATTGTATGGTTGTGCGGGTGGCTGAGATGGCGGGAAGCGATGATGAACCTTAAGATTTGCACTACAGAAACCCATCAGATATGTTCTGCATATCTGTCTATCATAGTATTGCTAAGCGCACAGGCCATGCAATCCCAGGCTGGCTAGCTTTCCCTTTTCTAGAAGAATCTAAAGTCATTCTTTTAACATCTTGGCAAAGTTATTTTCTAAACCTCTTAGTATCGTTGTTCCTATTCTCTGGAGTTCCTCCATTCAGTCAGAAACGTTTCGAAGCTGTGCTGCTCCAAACTGAATGCTAGTTTTGAGAAAATGTTCTTTATTTGCTAGGCCTGTCATGGGAACGTACGGAGTCCCCGAGACATCTGTATGGAAGGAAGCAGAATGACTGCAGTATCACATTCCTACAAATATTCCTGGTTAATGCAATTGTGACTCCGACTGTTTTTATAACTATCAAATACAAAGGAAGGGTTAACCTCCGGTAACAGTTGGGCAGCAGATGGAACGGATCCAACCACAGAAGACAAAAGACCTCGGGGTGGGGAGAAATGGGGACGTGGCAATGTGCCACAGCACGCCACACCGCATGGCGCACAGAGATTTTGGTCCTACAGCACACAGCCAAGGAACCCCCGAAAGAGGGACAGGCAGCAGACGTGTCCTGGAAGGAAGCCTGATGAACTAGCGGCTGCAGCAGACAGTGACTGTCTTACGGACAGCGACGGCAAAGGAAATACCTGTTTTCCTGGGGAGCTTAGTAACACAGGGTTTGCTCAGACTTGCACATCGGGCCAAAAGGCCAATACCTTAGAGAAACTGAAAATATACCAAAAGCTCAACAGGCTGCAGTAGCTCGGAAATTGTCTTTTGAAGGTGGAGATGGACCAGGAGCTCTTCAGGATGGCTGTCAATATTAACTATAAATATTAACTACAAATATACAGGTGCATGGGAATCACTGCTTGTGACAATGTAGCTGTAGCTTCCTGTAAGAAGCAGAGATTGTCAAAAACCCTGCTGAAGTTGAAAGTGAGCTGCATACTTTGATTTCCCCCCCGTATTCATCAGGCCAAGCAGCCTGTGAAAAGATAACTATCTCACTTGATGTAATTTTCTCCATGAATCCATCCCATCTGTTTTCTTTTTTTTTTTTTTTTTTAATAGACATTACAAATTAAATAGCACTAATGTTTTTCTGGGTATCACAGTGAGTGATTATCAGGTCTTGCTCTTCTCCCTTTTAAGTCTGTCCTTCTCTAATGAGACCTGTCTGTCTTCCACGACATCTCAAAGACAAACAATAATGCAAATGGACTATCTGTCTCCTCCGTAGACTCTCACCCTTCATAATCTAATTCTTTCAGTGCCACAGAACAGGCGCTTTTAGGAGTAGGTAAAATACACTGATCAGTGCATGCCTGAGCAGACCTCTGCCATTCCGAAAAGGCATCTCCAGGCCTTGCATATTACAGAGTACACAGCATAATATAGTTTAGCAGCAACGTTTACTCTCACTAAAGCAGAGGTAATTAAAATCACAACATGTACAGAGGCACTTACAGTTCTATATCAAAGGCAAACTTGTAGAAAAACCCCAGGTTTAGTACAAAGTAAGACAAAAAATGTGGAATTGATTATCACTTTGATGTTGCAGGTTCTGTACTGTTCAATATATCTTTAACTAGTAGGTACCGATTCCCACATACTGCTGGTAGCTGAAAAGCATTGCTGCTTCAGTGACCTACCCACTCTTTGCCTGACTGAGGTAATATTTTAAAATAAAATTAATTTTTAATTTAATAAAATTAATTTAACTAATATTTTCATACATACAGCATTGTTGTTTTTTTTAAATAATTTGTTCTTTCTTTTTTTCTGCTTTCTGTTGAACCAGGCAACTATTGTGATGATATAAATGTAAAATAACATGAGGTTATATATATATAACCTAATACTAGGTTATAACAAGGTTATTTTTGAAGTGAATTTTGTCCTGAAAGTCAGTTCACACTGACTTACGTTCGTTGAATGTCCCTATGAAAAATCAGAATCAGAGCTGCTAATTTGGAAAAAATCAGGTCAACTTGCAAGTAGTGTAAAAAAGCCATAGCCTTTCTCCACATTGGTGGAAGATAAGGAAAATACGTGCAATATGGAAAAGATAGAGAGTGGGTTTTTTTAACGTTTATGAGGCCCCATCCTTAGAAGAGATTGTTATTATTTTTAAAATATTCAGGCAACATATTTACTGAACAGTTAAAAGAAAGACAGAGGCTCACTTTTATGTTCTACAGCTAGGAACCCAAGCACAGAAAATCAATCTTCTATAGTAACGAGCCAATCTGTTGCCTTTCCTAACTCTGTTTACTCATACCTAATTACAGAACGTCTTTTCCAGTATTCCTATTCAATATTAACTCAGAAAAATAATCACTGAATTACAGAAAGAGCAAAACATCAGCTGAAACAGAACAGCTCTGACTAAAGGAAAGAGATGAAAAATGGTTCCTGTACTAAATAAGGTGCAATATTTTAGTCCATCCCATATAAATGGAAGAAAATACAAGGCAAATAATATTCCATTTATTGATTTGTCATTTACCGAGTCCAGGCATCCCAAAACATAACAATTCTACGATTGCACATCAGGCCCTTAGGCTTTCTAACTAGTTTTCTTTCACCATAACTACACACAATGTAACTCACGACCTTACAACTATTAACAGCTTTTAAAAACCAAAACAGGTGTAGAGACAAGACACTACTTTTGTGAGGCATTTTAAGACGTTCTTGAAAAGTACTTTGCTGTCCTTCATCTCATCATTTTGTAGCCAGAACTACAAAATTAATCAAACTATATCTTCTTCAGGATGACCCATTTACTGGTGGCCCGCATGGTGAATCTGGGCTCTTTAATTCTGTCAGTGCCACTTACTTTTCTCTGGAAGAGAAAGAAAATGTTTTTTTTGAGAAATGAGCAGTCTTTTTATACCTTTTTTGAAAGGATGGGGAAAGGAAAAAATGCAGAGTGCAAACCTAAAACCAGGATTCCTTGAAGAATTGCTAAGGCTGGGCTGCTTTGATATGGCAGTTTCATAGACTTGATTTGTTTTTGAAAGCAGAAGATTACTCCAAATATTTTAAAATAAATTAACTGTAGGGAACTATGACTTTAATACCCATTAACAATAACAGAAAATAAACACAGGCCTAGGATACAGAGCTCTGAATGCAATCCAGAACATCGACAAACAACTTGCTAGCTGCCCAAAGAGCCACAGGGCAGTCAACAAAGGCCACAATGGTTAAACAAACCATTAGCCTTAGAAGGGAAGAGAAGGTATAAGAAAAAATAATTGAAACATGAAAAAAAAAAAGTAAGCTGATAATAATTACTGTAAACAAGAAGATAAGAAGTATAGATACTTGTTAAGAGTATCTACACATCAGCAGAATTAAAGATGGTCAGTGCTAACTCTTTAATGCTTTTGGGGAATGAAATCCATTCCTCAGTAGAAAAAACCTCCCATCATATTGATCCATTAGGTGATTATATGAAAAATAATATTTATGATACAGAACAGTTAATTTCTGTCGAAATACAAACCAGAAATATTTATATGTGTATGTCATATGGTAATGAGGGTTGAACTCTTTACATTCTAATAGCAATACCAGAAAATTTGCAGACTTAAATTTTAAAATCACTGTCTCCAGAAAATTTGCATACAAAACTTTTAAAAGTGCTGCCTGACAAGCTCTGTGCACCATTAACATTGTTTTTCAGTAACTCCTGAAACACTCTATCAGTTCCAGAAGAGTGGTAGAGAGCAAAGGTGTTTCAGCTTTTAAAGAGGGCAATTATAGACCTGTCAGCTGGATGTCAATCATATGCAAAATAATGGAATGGATGCTACAGGACTACCATTAAGAATTAAAGGAGGATAACATAATTAATGCCAATCAACCTGCATTTGTGAAAAATATATCCATCAAAGTAACTTGATTTCTTATTTAAAATGCGGTTACAAGTTAGGTTGACAGAGGTGGTAGATAACACTCTCAATATAAAATATGTAGATTTCTATACAGTATGTGACTTTGATAACATGCAATATGTGGTTAAGAAACTGCAACAAAACAACTTTTACATTGCACATCAAATGGATTAGGCTACTTGTTAGGTCTCAAATGTATGGTGAGAGGAAATGATCATCAAATACTTGTGTTTCTAAGAGAAGTCTAGCAGAGTTTCTTCTTGGCTGTGTACATTTTAACAATTCTGTCTAGTAGCTCTGGGAACAAATTCATTTCTAATAGACGTAAAAATAAGGCAAAGATTAAGGATTGTTTAGATAATGAGAAGGACAAGTCACTGATACAAAGCAATCTGAATTGCACTGTAAGGTAGGCATAATAAAACCAGGTACATATGATGTAGCCAAAGGTAAAGTTACACATTTAAAACAAAAAAAGTGGTGTCTGCTTACATGGTGGCAGCATCAGCTTTGGAAACTCAGTGGAAAAACAATTATTCTTGAACACCCAAACAGGTCAATAATGGGAAAGGCAAGGCTATGCTACTAGCCTTTTCTTATTGAAAAATCATTTCTAGAGAATTATGCAAATATGATAGGAAAATCAATTAATTGAGAAATAAAGAAAGAAAAACAATAAAAGAAATTTAATTCCTTCCATTAAAAACTCAGGGAACTTAGGCTGGCTTACAAAGAAGAGATTAAGGGAGTCCTACTGATCAGGTAAGAATTTATATGGGAGAGAAACTTTCATGATGGTCTTGTCAGTCTTGGCAGCAGGCAGCTGATAATAGAGTAATTCAGAATAGAAATAAATCCACTTTTTTAAAGATGTAAAGGCAGCTGTTAGAGTAATTGTCCCATGTGGAAAAAGATTCTGCATCACTGACAGCCTTCTAAATCAAGACTCCTTGCTTTTTATTAATAATCATGTTCTAGTGCAAAGAAGTAGTAAATCCAGAAAGTCTTAGAAACTTCATTATGTACAGCTGAATCATAAAGAATGTCTTCCCTTTTTTGGTCTTTTTGTCCAGATAGATGTGATACTTTTTTAGTATTTCAAAATATCTAGACTGAATTTTAGTTCAGGGTCATATGTCCTGTAAGACAATGTACTTTAATAAATATACACTTTATCCATTCAGTATGTTATAATATATCACTTACAAAGTATCCCCTAAGTATTAGTTCTTTAGTTCTTTAGTTCCAAGATTTAGAACACTCCTGTAAAACAAAATGGATAATACAAGGGTGAAAACACCCTTTAAAATGCCATGGTTCTATGCAGAAGATATCTCATTAGAAATAAAACTCTTCTCATCAGTAACTTTTACTGTTCAAGCATTTTTCTCACTATGCAGTTTGGGAAAATGATGCAACCTATTAAACATGTTTGAACAATTTTGTAAACACAAATCAAGCTAACAGGAATTCATCTAATATTCATTAAGTCTTCCCAAGAAAATCTTATAATAGGCAATCTTCCATTAGACTGGTAAACTCATGCAAAGCTGCTAATCAGAGTCTACATACTGAGAACTTAATATGGGGGAAAGGAAGGGAAAGAAATATTCTTGATCATTGCTTATTAAAACACATTGGAATTATGAACTCAGGGAAGTAAACAGAATATAATTCTAAAATACTGTCTTTCTAGCAAGTAGAATGTAGAAGATGAATGTCTTAAATTACATAGGTTTCCAATATAAAGCAAAATAGTAATTATTCTGTTATGTATTTCACTGTATACCCTTTTTCCTCTGTTGGCTATGACCTAGAAGCATGTAATTTGGCATTGCTCATAGAAAAAAGGAAACATTCTGTTTTTTCTTTTTATTAGACAGACTATAATGACCTCAGGTGTTTTCTTTCACAGGCTAAATCACTGCTATTTCACTTGGATTCTACTGTCCCCTTTGAAGATTAGACCAGAAGATTCTCACTACCTTTCCTGCTTTATTTTTAAGGCAAGAAATACATATGTGTATTCTATTTTGTCAGCTTGGCTGTGACAGAAATGTTTGGCCATCATCACCACAAAGTGCCAAGAAATAAAAGTTTAAGCTGCATTTTCAAGCACAAATGGAGAAGAACTTGACATATTGCGGTAACGTGACATTATGTCAAGGAAAGGCCACAAAACAGAAATTCACTGTCCGCCTGAAGCAAAACACTGCTGTCCCTTTGCACCATTCTCCCTTCATCATAACTTTGGTTAAGAAAAGTCTGTAGCAGATATGACGGCAAGTACTATGTGGACATTGCACTTGGCATTTTTTGATTGCAGAAAAAAAAAAGAAGAAAAATGGAAAAAAAGGGGGAAAAAAAACAAGGAAAAAAAGGAAAAAAGGAAAGGATTTGCTAGTTTTTGTCCTCCCAAGAACAATAAGGTCCTGTCAAACTCAAACAGACAGCCTGAGGAAAACTGTGTGAATTATCTTCTGGGTAAGAAACTCGCAGACCAGGTTAGTTAATTCAGGTATCTGTTCAGGCACCTCACTTTGCCACATAGACATATATTTAGGAGATGAGTGTTAGTGACCTGCCACTAACATACATATCATGTTTAGTTTAGGAGTTCCAAGGCTGAAATTCATTATGCTTGGTTTTGTTTGCTTGGTTTTGGGTTGGGCTTTTTTCTTTTTTTCAAGGTAAATTTTGTCCTTTTAATTCAATTCATTACTGTGTAATGTAAAGCCTGTGAATTTGGCTTAGGAGAATACATTTTACAGAAAGGGGAAATTTCTGCTAATGTTATCTTTAAGGAAGTAATTCCCTTTTAGCATCTGCTGGCAGCAGCACTTCCTAGTGACAGGAAAGGTTTTTGTCATGGCTACTCCATTTGCACAGTAACTACTTGTGGAGAATTCCATTCCCACGCTTCTGTTACAGAAATCCTCACAAATGAGAGAAAGAAATACACCCTCCTCTTTTTTTTTTTTTTTAACTACTACCATGGAATCTTGTTCTGGTTTTGTTTCTACATTTCCAGAGTCTGACAGTGCTACCAAAGACTGCCTCCAAATGAGGTGCACTGCTGGTTGAATAGCAAGTGGTACAGTCTCTGCTGTGTTTCACAGAGACCATTGATTACCGATCTGCTGGCCTTGTGCATGCATATATCTATATATTACACTAAGAAATTTTAGCTGCATTTTATCAGCTTGTATTTTACTATTGGGGAAATGCTGCTTTACCTTTTACATTATTCACTGCATTATGGTATGCTATTCCATTCTGTGTGACCGTCACACTTAGCAGATGACTGTGTAAATGCTTACTTCTGCCATTTTGTCAGTTTATAGGAAAACATGCAACCCCTGTTCAAACTCAGTCTATGACACCATGTCAATCAGGGAATGTATTTGCTTCCATGGAACACAACAGCCAGGAAATAACACATAACTGACTAACTTGCAATTATGACAGACACATTAAGTCTTCAACTGAAATAATTATTGATAGGACACTCAATGCTGCATTCATGTGTAGCTATAATGAGGTATTCGGAATACAAGAAATTCATGCTTATATGTTGTTTTCATGTTTTTCAGTCATGAATCTGTAAATATTTGAATTTACCATTTTATGGGGTTGTCTTCAATGTTACTCAATATAGCAAATGATAGGTACATTTAATTTATCTTCATTATAACTAATGGCTTTTGAAGTACAGGAAATGTTAATTCTGTACATACATCCATCATATTCTGACATGTAAATGGATCACCTGAAAATTCATGTCTATGCTACTGATTTGCTGCCCTGTAAATGCTTTTCCATCCCTGTTGTGATAGGGCAAGGGGGTAATGGCTTTAAACTGAAAGAGGGTAGATTTAGACTAGATATAACGAAGAAATTTTTCACAATGAGGGTGCTGAAACACTGGCCCAGAGAGGTGGTAGATGCCCCATCCCTGGAAACATTCCAGGTCAGGCTGGGCTCTGAGCAGCCTGATCTAGTTGAAGATGTCCCTGCTCATTGCAGGGGGGTTGGACTAGATGGCCTTCAAAGGTCCCTTCCAACCCAAACTATTCTATGATTCTATGATTTTATGATTCTGAATACTTTAACATTTTATTATTTTGCTGAACTGGACATACTTCCGTAATTGTTTTTCTAAGTGTGTTTGATTACCTATGGGGCTCAAAGCAAACTGATCAAAAATCTTAGTATTTGCTTCATATATTTATCCAAGCTGAAAAGTGAAGGTAAGGACAGGTGACATTTTTACTGTCCTATGTCCTGGTTTACTGATGGATCACGATCTAAACTTTTAGTTAACATACTGTGTCCACATGACTAGGGAGTCATATTTGAGATGCAGTTCCATTCCTGCTTTTCCTCATTTAGTTCAGAATTCTCACATATGTGGACTTGCCAATAGCTTAACACAAAGAACAGTCTCCCTGCATAGACCAGCACTCACTCCACAGGTGGCCACCCCACCCCAGCATGATAAGAACAAGTTCCAGCATGAAGACGCAGCGCTTAAGCTTATTCAACAACTACTCCAGCACACCTCCTTGAATCTTGGCTGTATTCAGCCAGCTTGGTGTGCGGATGGTGCAAATACAAGTCTTGGTTCTCTAACGAGTAGATATGGAGTGCAAGTGCAACCTTCAATCATGCCATTTGGTTTGTAATAACATCTGCTTTTGCAGGTATTTTTGTGACTACATGATTTTACGCATGTCATATAATGAAAAACGTGCGTTGCTAGTGCAGATGTGCGATTTAGCTACCTCTGCAGTTGCTTTTTTGGAATTCCTCAAATGTGGTATCTATATACCCTGCTCTGTAGTGGTGACATTTGAAGATATTCTGTAAAGCATATTAGTTTAATTCCTGCTAATAGAGTGCCTTCTTAGATTTGTTAGTATTCTTGCCTCTTGGGACAGTGAAGACAATATCCATTTAACAATTATAGGATTGCTATGTTCTCCGTTTATTGCACATGGGTAAGCCAGTACCTACAATGCATCAAACTTAATCTGTGTATTGCAGGACCAACATCTTCCTCCAAATATGGCTGCTATACTCATATGTATGCTCTGGATCATGACTTTGGATTCATGGCTCCTGTCACACTTTCTCCATTCAAGGACATGCTTCTCTTTCCCTATATGTTTTCATGAATTTGCTGAAGGACTCTCTTTGACCATTACTACCCAAATTCAATGTGATTAGCACAGGACAGTGACCTATGCTAGCAAGTTCACCACCACACACTCCCAAGCCAGCATATGCAGAACTCCTGTGCCCTCTGCACCAGGTATCAGATACTTCTATGCAGCCTTTTGAGACCAAATCACTGCAACTTAAAAAGGAGTATGAATTTTATATTGATAATCTGAAATTAAACCTCCATTAAATGGTTTTACCCTCAAAATATACTTCATCTTGTTTTATTTGGCAGATCTCTAGATTGTGAATCTGATGAAAATATTTGCAGTTTTCTTAGCTAAGTGGTCTGCTGGCATTTCTGATATATTTTATGTAACTACAGCTGACACCCTGGTTAGATTTGAGCAAATGAAAAAGATAAAGCCAACACATGTAAACTGAGCAGCTGACCCCAGGCCTGAAGGTTCTTTGAGGTCTGTGAAACCTTAATGCAAAATTTTCAAGTAAGAAAAAAACAGAGGAATGTGCAGGTGGTAAAAAAAGGTAAACTAGGAAAAATATAAGCTAGAAAAACATCTGGAAAAGACAATGTCAACGTACAAAGACTTTGATAAAAACTAACATACAGAAAACATGTTTGAAAATATGACATTCTTCTGCTTCTAGAATTTTGCAAGGGTAGAACAGCAGTATGGCAGCAAAGCAGCAGACATACAAGGCAGTACATCCCTCTGTAATGCCACTTAACAAATATTCAAAAAACATAGACGTGGCACTTCAGGACATGGTTTAGGGGGCATGGTGGTGTTGGGTTGATGGGTGGCCTTTACGATCTTAAAGGTCTTTTCCAACCTTAATGATTCTGTGATTCTGATTCTGGTTTCAAGACAGCAGTAGTCTATGCCTTGCAGCAGTACCAATATATTGCAATCAGAAACGAAGTTATTCTTGTAAGCTATTTCATATCAAAAAAAGGAAAACAAAATTCCAAAACAACTTTTAAACCTTGAAAAAATACAATTTGTGCTCTCTATAGTTAACGGGACCTAGAAAAATATATACAGGCGAGATGCAACAACAGTTACTAAGGACATCGAGTAACAGCAACTGGACCAAACTGCTGTGGGTTATGGTTTCTTTTTTTGAGGACAGCCAAGTGGGAAGCCCTGCGGAGGCTCTCCCCCGAGACTGCTGCCCTTCTAAGGCAGCTTTACGGGTTCGCTCCAGGAGACTCCAGCACATCTCGGACTCGGGCAAGAACCCTGCCCAGCCGGGTCGGCAGCCGGGCCCGCTCCGGCAGGGACCCGACACCGAACGTGCGGACAGCAGCCACGCAACTACAGGCGAAGATGCGACCCAGCAGGCCGCAGGCCCCCAACAGCCACCGCGGGCGGCGCAGGTCCTACTGCGGCGAGGCTTGAAATTTAGCTCCGGAGCCGCCGGCCAGGCGGGAGAGCGGGGACGTGGCACGCGACAAGTCAGATCACCGCGACCGCCTGTCCGGTGCCGCCCTTGCGCGAGGGGAGGGGCGGCACTCTGACCACTTCCGCCGCCGCCGGGGAGCGCTTCCGGCGCGTGTGGTGCCGTCTTCGGCCGGGCGACCGGTCGTCTTCGACTCGTGCAGTGGTAATTCCCCCACCTCCCGCGCGTGCGGCGGTTGCTAGGCGACATCGCGGCGGCTGCAGAGCCGTTGGGGAAGGGCCGCCCCGCGGGGAGAGGAGCAGCGATGGGGGCTTGAGGCTGCCGAGCGCCCCTCCGCACGGTGAAGGTGTGAGCCCAGCCCGAAGCGGGATGACTCTCGCTGGCAGGACGGCGGTGTGGTGGGCCCGGCTGCGGAGCTCCTGCCCGGCTGCCGCCCCGCGATGCCTCCCGCCCCGGCTGCCCGCGGGGCCCGTGGGCTGCGAGCGGCTGTACAGCTCTGGCGGCAAGGTGAGTCCGCAGGGCTGCCCGGGAGGTACGGGGTGCGGGGAGTCGTTTCGTCTTGCCAGAAGCTGGCCTGCAGCGAGTTGTCAAAGGCGATGGTCCTGCGTGTAGGAGGTGGCCTTTTCGGACAGGCGATGTCATCCTTGTGCTTCCATTTCCCGCCTGCAGGGGCCTTTGCGTCCCCTTGGCAGTAAGAGGACTTGCCCTTCCGAGCCGAGGCATGCTGCAAGGGGCACGGCAGATAATGCTGCCCGATGCTGTGTATGGATGCTAGCAAAGAACTCTGCGCTTGTTTTCTCCTCTGCCTGGCTCGGAGCTGCCATGCATGGTCCGTGTAAGAGACATGAGCTTCGTGTATCTCTAAAATCTGTGCCCGGACTTCATCAGTGAAGTGTTACTGATTGGTGTTAGAGGTGTCCTGGTTCCTGATGCTGAAAGCTTTGAAAAGCGAAGAAGCCGGTTTTCTTCAAAATGTCATATTACTTGGAATGAGCAGGAATAACACAAAGAAAAGTTTCGTAGTGTTGGACCTTTCTGTGTGTGAACCAAGGAAGTCAGGCTGGTTTTCTGCATTTTTTTAGTTTAGCCGAGATAACTGTTACCTGTAGCTTCCTTTTCCACAAAGTCTGCTTGCTCCTTGTGATAAGGTCACTGCTGCCTGAGCTGCTAGGTAATGTCGCTGTATTCTTATCATGCTTGTGAAGAATAATGTCCTTAATGGTCACCTGAATCCGGTTTTCTTAAACCTTAAATTTAGTATTTTAACAAACTTGAAACTGTGCTAATTACCAACTTCTTATATGCATAAGAACACAGTACCTTTCACAGTGCTTTCCAGCATACTTACTGATTATTCAGTAATAAATAAATATATATATGTATGACTAAAATGAAACGATAGCATTTTAAACACTGATGACAATTTAAGTTTTTGTATCTCTGTTCAAGCTATGCCTCTTCTAGAGGAGAGAGTTAATTATTTTTTAAAGACTAAGTCATTGTACGTAGAGACTGTAACCATGGGCTATTAAAATAAATTTCTGTTTTTCAGGAAAAATTAGATATGTCAACATATCCTGTTGAAAACATTAGAAACTTCAGTATTATAGCTCATGTAGATCATGGCAAAAGTACACTAGCAGACAGGTTGTTGGAAATTACAGGTAAGTGTTCTCATTTTATACTACTTTTTCTTGACATGTAAGGTGACATGTAAGTTTTTGCGTCTTTCATTATTAATAAGATTTCTAATATCTTTGCTCTTCTAGTGCCAGGTTGCTTGTACTTTTAGGCTGCCAGTTGTGTAGTGTTACAGATGCAAATATGATGCACTTTCTTTCTGATTGAGATTTGCCTACAAGTAGGTGTAAGGAAGTATGTATTTTGGAAGGAGACTGAAAAGGAGTGTACTTCTTTGTTCAAGATGCTACTCCTGTAATTCCAATTGTCCATTAGACCAGTACACACCAAGTTTTTGATGTTTACTGCCAGTGTTTGGGGATGGTCAGAAGGGGACTGTCATGAGGTAGGAATTCTGGGCAGAGTAGTTTTCAAAAGAGTTATTGAAACAGGGAGGAACTTCAGCTGCTTGTGCTTAGATGGAAGTAATGATATGTCCTCTTCTGAGTGAACCATAAACAGCTGCCTTTCATGGTGGTGAAGCTCACTGATACTGAAGCTGGTATGATGCTGCATAGTAAGTTTTAGAAGTGTACAACCCTATCTTGATTTAGATTTATTGTGTAGAATAACTGCTAGTAATTAAGTGTAAATTCCATGGATTCTCAGCTTGGCTTTTCCTTCACTCTTTACATATTGGTCAAGTTGTGTTACTTTCATCTTCTGAGGTGTTTATTGTGTCCTTATTGGAGTGCTTCTTGGACTTCAGTGTTTTTATTTCTGTGATACTGTTGAGGATAAGGAAAGCTATCCCCCTTTAATGTGAAAGTGAGAAACAGAAATGCTAAGGGATCTTCATAACTATAAGTGACTGAAACTAGACGTTCCTTGGAAGAGGGAGACAGAGGTTGCCTTAGAGGGTTCGCTAAGGTAGGCTGTAAAGCAATTACTGTATCTCCCAACAGAAGACTAATTTTGGGGCAGAGCTTAAAATAGATACTCAGAAATACCTTCTGGAACAGTCTTGCTTTTCTCTTTAAGGGCTGAGCAAAACAAAACCTGGGAGAGAAGCTTTTGATCAAAGTTATTCTTTATGATTATCTCCTGTGTGTCACTACGGGCAATTGTACCTGATGCCTGTGATAGAATAGAGTTTTGAATTCAGGTCTGTCAAGCTCTATGATAGTGCTCTTTTTGCACTTGAGATTGGCACTGGTTGGAGCCGTGGGCTGTGGAGCTGCTCTCCAATGATAAGAGGTGAATTTTCTTTAAACAACAAAATTATTTAGCACTGAATGGAATCTTTGCTGCTTCTTAATCTCTGATTTAGACTTACATGATGCTTTATATCCTGTTTATTCAGTAAAATATTTTATATAAATTCATACGTAAAAATTTATTTAACAAATGTTAAGAATTGAAGCATAATTTTATTTTTAAATGAAAATCTACGTTTAGTTTAATCAGATGGTAAAGCTTCATTTGCAGCTGCAAGTCCCATGTTTTCCTGTTAATGGCATTTTCAAGAATTATTTATTTTGAGAGCTAATGTACTAAATGAGGTAATAAAACTGTTTTTTTTTTTAAATTTTAGGAACAATTGCTAAAACTGACCATAATAAACAAGTGCTGGATAAACTGCAAGTGGAACGTGAAAGAGGAATTACAGTTAAAGCACAATCTGCATCTCTCTTTTACAATCACGAAGGAGTAAACTACCTCTTAAATCTTATTGACACACCAGTAAGTTAAGTATAAACAGTGTTTAAATCACATAAAACTAAATGTCTTTAAAAGTGAGAGATTTCTGGCTTCTTGCATTTATTCAGTTTCTTTTTTTTTGTAAGAATTGTGAACATATATACAAATGAAACATCATAATATAGAAATCTTTGCAAAAGACTCTAGGAACACCTTAAATTGTAAACATTTATTTTTTTCCACAGGGCCACGTAGATTTCAGCTATGAAGTATCACGATCACTGTCTGCCTGTCAAGGTGTCATACTTGTAGTGGATGCAAATGAGGTGGAGTTCTTAATTCTTGTTTTCTACTTAGAATTTCAGCAATTTCTTTAAGAAAGCTAGAGAGAAGACTAGATTGGGGTTTTTTATTATTTTTTCCATCAGTGTTTTTGCTCCTGGTCTTTCTCCATAAAAGTTGTACATTGCAGAAGAAGAATAATCGGAGTTGAAAAAAAATTCTAGAGACAAATACTTGTGTGGTGATAGGTACTGCAGTTCCATGACATAGCAATAAAAGCACAGGATTAATGAAGAATCAGATTTTACTTTTTTACAGAGTATGAACTTTGCAGATGGCAGTCTGGAGAACTTTAAGCTGTTGTACTAATACCCATTGGAGTACTTTCAGTTTCTTGTTGGAAAGCTTGACGATTCGTTCAACCAACCACACTGTTAGTTTTAACTAACTGCTGTTGTGTTTTTGGTCATCTATACTGATACTGGCAACATTAAAGCTAAAGGACATTATAAGCCAAACGTGAATAAACTTATTCTAGAAACTTGGGAAGATGTATATTCACTAGATTAATGGGTTCTTGACTGATCTTGCAGGAGAAGCAGGAGAGTGGGGGAGTAAAATGTCTGTAAGGTGATACTCAAATTTACAGACAAATAACATACTAGGAGGGGAGTGAAATTAAGAGTTGTACTTTTATTTATACAGTGTTAGAAACATTTTAAAGAATCAGTTAACAGACTAAAATAGGAAGGTTATGGGATCATGATTTTAAACATGGATACAGTCTCACAAAGTATTTTGATGATAATTTTCTCTATGGCATATTTATGATTGGCTTGTACGAGGGTCAAATGAATGCTACTTTTTTCCTTGTTATATGAAAAAACCCACCAACAACTAACTGACTGACTTTCAATGATTATGAACACTTGCTCTTTCCTAGCTGATGGCCAAGTGGACTTCTTAAGTAAGCTTTGGTAATAAATATGTTTTCGGAATGTGCGGATGTTTTTATATTTAATGTGTATATATTTTTTGATGTCATATTTAAGTATTATGTGATTATTTGGTATTCTGTATTGCCTTTCAATCAGAATGCTTACAAACTCAACTTTTTCGTTGTAATTGTTAGTGTTTTAGTGTTTTTCCTGCCAGCCTGAATTCTGGAGGTAATTTTCAAGATTTAGGTCTTTTTTTTTTTTGTTTGTTTGTTTTTTTTAATACATGTTCTTTGCTGCTTCTTTACATGCCTAAAAAGTTAGGCTCGTATATCTATAGTGAATATCCCTGTATAAGTAATTTTCCACTTGATCTGTTGTAAAAAAAGGGAAAGACAATAAGTAGCTACTTTTTTTTCCCCATCTGTTCCCCTTCATCCTCTCTTCTACCCTAATTATGGGCAGGCTAATTGTGATGTTAGGCTTTATGCTCTCATTCATTGTCATCTGTATCTCTTTGTTTTCACTTGCCTGGTACTTGGATCTGGAAGGTAGTCTTCCTTTTCTTTTCTAATCAGAGCTGTTCTTTTGCCATCCTTTTGAAAGAAATGTGAGGTACAAACCTTATAATTTGTTTTCTTTTTGGAAATAACTGTAAGGTAAGTTGAAGGTATGTTCCTGCCCTCTGGAGTAACTACAGTCTCATGATCATGATAAACATCCCTTTGTCTTAGTCCATTTGTGAATAGTTTGTTGTGGACAAAGAATCTGTTTTTTAAGGTTATGACCTGTTATGATCTTGGCTATTCAGAAATAAATATCATATACAAAAATATGTACTTGGTGCATAGTGTGTGCATAATACTGTGTCATCTATAAATAATTCCATGTAAGTGGAAGTAAGATCACACATACAGCGTTACTAGTTTTTCTGCTTATATTCAGATTATGAGAATGTTGTGTTCTTTCTCAGCAATGTGTATAATCAATAACCTTTACTAGTTTTCCATTCCCCAAATGAAGGAGTGGATAGAATAACAAAGTAATCTTATGTTGTGGAGTATGCCGAAAAAACCCCAAACAAACCAAACCACCAAAACTCAGGAAGATTCCATGTTAAACTTTTTTAATGCTTATTTTCTAGGGTATTCAGGCTCAGACAGTGGCCAATTTCTATCTTGCTTTTGAAGCACAGCTTGCAATAATTCCTGTCATAAATAAGGTAATAGAGGTTTTAGAGTTTCATATTAAATGGTTGTTTAAATGTGTAGAAGACTGATAAGAAATGTGTCCTCAAATAGAAGTATATAATGAAAAAATAACTAGAATGTAATAATAATTTTGTGTATTTGCTGTCTGTTTAATATTTTACAGTAATTGCTGGGAACTTCAGTTTCCATTTCATAAAATACAGGTAGAAACATTTTACAAGCAGCACTGAAAAATTACTGTTGTAGTCAGTATAGTCAGAAGCATTGTGTAAATTGTATCTTGAGCAGGAAGTCTGAACCAGCTATGGTTAGCAAACAAATAAGCTTGAAGCAAACAAGAGCTATGGTATGAGAAACAACTGACCACTTAGGTAATACTCAGTACTCGGTATTTTATCCTAATGAGAACAAGCTGAACCTGTGGCATTTTCCAGGGTGTTAGATTGACTTGATGTTAATTACAGATGAGAATGTTTAGCTGCTATAGGCATTTGGACATGAATGGACAGAAGGTTGCAGATGAACCTACATGTGCTCTGCCATGCTCCAAGCAGACTGGTTGTGATGTGGCTTTTGGACAGCCCCGTAATCAAAGGGGAAATGGTTAGCGACCTGCTGCACCACTTAGACACACACAAGTCTATGGGGCCGGATGGGATCCACCCAAGAGTACTGAGGGAGCTGCCTCACCAGGTCACTTTCAATCATTTATCAGCAGTGCTGGCTAACTGGGGAGGTCCCAGTTGACTGGAGGTTAGCAAATATGACGGTCATCTACAAGAAGGGCTGGAAGGAGGATCTGGGGAACCACAGGCCTGTCAGTCTGACCTCGGTGCTTGGGAAGGTTATGGAGCATATAATCTTGAGCAGCATCACATGGCACGTACAGGACAACCAGGAGATCAGGCCCAGTCATCATGGGTTTATGAAAGGCGGGTCCTGCCTGATCAACCTGATCTCTGTCTGTGACAAGGTGACCCACTTAGTGGATTAAGGGAAGGCTGTGGACATTGTCTGCCTAGACTTTAGTAAAGCCTTTGACACTGTCTCCCACAGCATTCTCCTGGAGAAACTGGCTGCTCAGGGGATAGATGGGTGTCAGCTGGCTGCTCATGGGTCTTTGCTGTGTAAAAAAACTGACTGGATTTCCAGGCCCAAAGAGTTATGATGTATAGAGTTAAATCCAGTTGGTGGCTGGTCACAAGTGGTGTTCCTCAGGGCTCAGTATTGGGCTCGGTTCTATTTAATGTCTTTATCAATGATCTGGATGAGGGGATTGAGTGTTCCCTCAGTAAGTTTGCAGACACCACCAAGTTGGGCAGGAGCGTTGATCTGCTTGAGGGGAGGAAGGGTCTGCAGAGGACAGGCGGGATCAATGGGTGAGGCTCAACAAGGTGAGGTGCTAGGTCCTGCACTGGGGTCACAACAACCCCATGCAATGCTACAGGCTTGGGGAGGAGTGGCTGGAGAGCTGCCTGGCGGAAAGGGACCTGGGGGTGCTGGTTGACAGCCGGCTGAACATGAGCCAGCAGTGTGCCCAGGTGGCCAAGAAGGCCAACAGCGTCCTGGCCTGTATCAGAAATAGTGTGGCCAGCAGGAGTAGGGAAGTGATTGTGCCCCTGTACTCGGCACTGGTGAGGCCGTGCCTTGAATCCTGTGTTCAGTTTTGGGCCTCTCACTACAAGAAAGATGCTGAGGTGCTGGAGTGTCCAGAGAAGGGCAAAGAAGCTGGTGAAGGGTCTGGAGCACAAGTCTTATGGATAGCGGCTGAGGGAACTGGGGTTGTTCAGCCTAGAGCAAAGGAGGCTGAGGGGAGACCTTATTGCTCTCTACAACTCCCTGAAAGGAGGTCATAGCGAGGTGGGTGTTGGTCTCTTTTCCCAAGTAATAAGAAATAGGCCAAGAGGAAATGACCTCAAGTTGCGCCAGGGGAGGTTTAGATTCGATATTAGGAAAATTTCTTCACTGAAAGGGTTGTCAAGCATTGGAACAGGCTGCCTGGGGAAGTGGTAGAAGCACCATCCCTGGAGATATTTAAAAGACGTGTGGATGTGTTGCTTACGGATGTGGTTTAGTTGTGGACTTGGCAGTGCTAAGTTAATGGTTGGACTTGATGATCTTAAGGGTCTTTTCCAACCTAAATGATTCTATGATTCTTCTAATCCTGCTTTTTGAAATACCAAAATTTTAACAGCTGTGGTTTTCAAATTGGAAATTGCAGATGTGAGCAATTTAAGAATGCTGTCAGCATAAGCTTAGGTTGTCTTGTATTTATGCGTATACACTTGCCTTAGTGATGTGTAACTTGTTTAATTTCTGTGTCACTTCTTGGTTGACCCTTTAACCTGAGAACACTTGAGACTCCTATCTGTGGATAGGAAGGACTTAGATAATTTGGTATATATGTAACAGTCCTGTAGCTCATCATAATTTAAATGCACCAGTTTATGAACATTGGAATTCCCTCCATTTGAAATGCTTTTTTTGGGTGAGTCTTCAAGTGACTTTTTACAGAAATAACTTTAAAGGTTCTTGCTATGATAATCCATATATTCCTTCATGTGCTTTAGTGTGGGTTTTGGTTTTTTTTTTGTTAATGGTGTTACACAGAGGGGATAACATGTCGCAGCACAATATTTTAGAAGTGTAGTCTTAGTTTTAAATCCAAATGTTGTGGTTTATACAATTTTGGGGGGCTGTATGATTGGAATCACAAGATTAGTTGTTGCTCAGCTTAAATTAATTGCTTTTTGTAGATGTATATTGTACTTAATGTTTGATCCTATAAACAGTATAGGTAGCACTTATGCTTTTGAATTACTTTGTAAAATAAAGGTTTTTTTACCAGCTTTTGGACAAAGGTGTTTTGCTTAGTGAAACAAACAAAAAATAGTCTAGTTACAGAGGGGATCCTTCCTGAAGTCAAGCAAGGAAGGCTATTTCTAAATTGAATCTGGCTAAAGTTCTCTTCCTGAAGACATCCAGTATTACTTATAAATACATAAAAGTTCCTTGACTTGTATATTTGGAAGTGCTGGATCATGTGGAAGACATGGTTGCCTGTATATTTAGCAGTTTATTGTTTTCCAGATTGACTTGAAGAATGCGGACCCTGAAAGAGTTGAAAAACAAATTGAGAAGCTGTTTGATATCCCAGTAGATGAATGTGTAAGGGTAAGATCTCTTAAAAGTTTTGTAACATGGCTGATTGTAAAACTATGACTACTTTGTAGCTAATGAAAGACATGTACATGTAGTAAATCAACAGGGTGTCATCTGTCTGCCTGTCTTTGTGTGACATACATGAATTTCTTTTAAGATTGTCTCTTGGAAAACAAGACTGGAGAATGTATACTAGAATTTTTAACCAAGAAATGTCCTGATGAATGGCATCAGGTAGATTTTAAATTATTTCTCATTGTGGATCCATAAATTGTTTTCATTTTTACCATAATTGCCATTCAGGAGACAAAAAAAAAAGAGTTATCGGAATAACTTATAATCAAATAAGCATTTCATAGTAATAGCATTCTAAAGCGTGCTTCAGAGTGCTTTGATGGGTAGTATTATCTGTGGCCACCAAAACTGTCTAAGTAAATGTGACACTATTTAATAGATACTGAATGAGTGTAAGAAACATAGCTTATAAAATTGTTGTTGGACTTGTTTTAGATTTCTGCTAAACAAGGAACAAATGTTGAAAAAGTTCTTCAAAAGGTCATTGAGAAGATTCCACCGTAAGTCTGTGTTTAGTTATGAAACCTTATAAGACTATTAGGAAAACATGAGTTGCATGTATACAGTATTGGCAGTAGTTTTGCACTTAATATTCATGTGATTTAAAGTCAATAGTTTATAAAGAGATGTGAGAAATCTAATGTCAGAGCTGAGAAAAAATGACACCAGATTTGAGATACCTTTTAAAAAACGAATGTGTGAATATCAGTGGAGAAGACTTCTTTATTCTGAAGAAGTGTGAAAGGAAAATTAATGTGTCTGAAATGAAAGATGAGAGGTGAGCCACTAAAGGTGATACTTTTTTTGACTGTTCATATAGCTTCCATGAATCTCAGTGTTTGATGATGGATGCCGTTGCTCCTTTTGCACATTGCATTCTTAAAATGGTAAAGGTAACTGAAATCTGCTGCGTTTAGAGTTTCATATCCTGAACCCAACCTTTAAAATAGACTTTTATCTGAGATTTTGATGACAAAGCTGCTAAATTGAAGTTGTTTCAATCAGCATATTGCTTTTCATTCTTTTTTCCTACTATTGGCTAATAATTGTAGTCCTTGTATTAGTTAATCATTACAGTTAAAAAAAGATTAGTTTTTTATGAAAGATCGCAAAACCAAAATATAAGTGGACTTGTTTTTAAACTCAGCTCTTAGAATGTAACTTGAATTTTTGTTGTCCCCCATAATACAATATTTTAAGCATCAGTTTCACCTGTTGTGAAATGGGTATGATGGCTACTCATTTGTTTTTTTTCTGTTTATACTGCTATTGAACATGGGGGAAACAAAATATAAATATTTGCTGCATAATAGTGAAACACTGAAATGATGTCTGGTAAGTGTTTACTGAAAGTTACTTGATAGTTTTATCTATATTAATATGAAAGTTTTTGGGGTGGGGGTGCTTGCTCATTTATTATTGAATGAAAAAACACACTGCTTAATATAGTGTTCTAATTTTTATTGACAGACCCCAATGTAATACTGCTGATCCATTGAAAGCGTTAGTGTTTGACTCGACCTTTGACCACTACCGAGGCGTCATCGCTAACATTGCGCTCTTTGGTGGGGAGATTCAGAAAGGGCATAAAATCGTGTCTGCGCACACAAATAAAAGATACGAAGTTAATGAAGTTGGAATTCTGACTCCAAATGAACAGCCAACTCATAAGCTGTAAGTAAAAATTTCTTACAGTGGAACAAATCATAAATTGGTGTAAGATACATAATGTTGCATTTCAATTTGGGTTTTGATTTGAGTGATAAAGGCTGGGAGGTGTCTTTTTGTTCTTTGATAGTGAGGTTTTTTATGATTATGATTTGTAATTTAATGCTCAATGTCAGTCTTTTTCATTTTGGGCATGCTGAGGCAGAAGCTTTTGGGGACTGCTTTTTGGGCACTGCTAGGGGGAGGAAGCCATTCTATCATCTATAGTTCATGGAACATCTGGACAGCTAGGTTTTTTTAAGACTAGCATTTAATATTCAGCTGTCCAATTTATTTCTAGGAACTACCTTGTTTGAGAGTGGAAGGTAATGGGGCTTCATCTTAGTTATTGCTGCAGCATATTTTGAGGGTGGAAAACTTAAAATCCATGAATGCAACAGCTTCCAGAAACTGGCTCCTCATGGCAGCAGTGGGAAGAAAATCAGGTACTTAGAATTAGTGGAGAAGCTTTATCAGTTTGCATCCAAGTATGTGTTAATGAGTTTCTTGGGAGATTCTCAGTGAGACTAGGTTACTGTGTGTGGTGGGTTGAACCCAGCCAGCAACTGAGCTATGACCAGCCACGTAGCTCACTCCCTCAACCCCAGTGGGCTGGGGGAGAGAATTGGAAGAGCAAAAGTGAGGAACAACTCCTGGCTTGAGCTAAAGACAGTCTCATAAATGAAGGAAAAAGAAATAAAAATAAGTGTGCAAAGGCAATCGATTACTCACCACCTCCCACAAGAAGACTGATGCCCTGCTAGTCTACAAATAATAGCCACCTTGGAAAGACTACAGTCCTTGTTTTTTATTGCCAAGCATGACATTATATGGCATGGAATATGCCTTTGGTCAGTTCAAGTCCTCTGTCCCGGCTTTGTCACCTCTCAGCCTCTTGCCCACCTCTAGCCCATTTGCTGGGGTGACAGAGTGAGAAACAGAAAGTACTATTCAGCAACAGCAGAAACATTGGTATGTTGTCAATACTGTTTTAGTCACAAATCTAAAATGTAGCACCATACAGGGCTCCAGTTCCAGACAAATTGGAACTGCATTCCAGTCTAAACCAGTCCACTTTTTTTTACTCAGTCTACCATGGGTTCCCCTCCTGACAGCATTATGTGCTGATGGAAGGTATTTGTCTTTTGTTGTTTCTGCCATTGCGTACATGAACCTTGCTGTGCTGGCAGCTGGGAACTGTTCTGGTTCTGTCTTAGATCCCTGAAAACTCCCCTCTAGCTCCAGCTTTCAAATGGGTGTAGCACAGCATTCAAAATCCAGAACTATAAATGTACTCTTTAAATGTAACAGAAATATGGCTACTTGAGTCAACAGATACTTTGTCCCTTGAGACAAAGTTCACAACTCCGAGGAGGAACAACTTAATTATGGCTTATGGGCTTTTAGCGGGGGGTGATTTATTTGAATTTCTGACTGAGCTAAGTCAAGTGGGAAAAATAGTAGAAATACTGATAATGCCAAGAAGCATGTCCGTATAATGCCAATTTTATTTAGATATGCTGGACAGGTGGGCTACCTGATTGCTGGGATGAAAGAAGTAACAGAAGCCCAAATAGGAGACACACTGTTTTTGTATAAACAGCCAGTGGAGCCTTTGCCTGGCTTTAAGTCAGCGAAGCCAATGGTTTTTGCAGGTGAGGAGTAGACTGATATAAAGTGGAATTACTTCTTTCCAGTAACAAGAGTAAGAGAGCTGTTAGAGCTTTTAAAACAATGTACATGTATGTTAAGAGTTGTGAGGATTAGAATTTTAGCAAAGTTAAGCTAAAGAGGCATGTCATTTATATAGCTTTGTGTAATTTTCCCTGTGACTTAACAGACAGGATTAATAATAGTTGCAGACTGGTTTTATATGAGTACAAGACTAACATATATTTTTAGCCATGATTATTGCTTCTAATGCCAGTAAACTCTTGATAGCTGGAAAAGAAGTGTTGAGGCTTTAAAAAAGTATGTCCATTTTTGGCAGTTCTTCATCTAGATAATCAGGTTTGCATAATTACTCTGATTTTTTTTTTAACTTTTAAAAATTAGCAGCTGTTTCTTTTTCATTAAACATGGTAAACTGCCAAAGCTAATATTCAGAAGGATTCTGTAAAATATTTGACATTTTAAGCTTATATAGTTCTGTTGAGCTGTTTCCACCAGCTTCAGTAACTACTACAAATACTATGGAAGATGGCTTTAGAAAAAAAAAAATTCTGGAAGTCACTTCCTAGACTTATTGTGAGGGAATGTATAAAACTCACTTGAACTGTCTTATGGAGATTAGGTGGTCTGTCAGTGAATGTAGAAAAGTGTAATCCTGTAAATAATGTTTTCTGTATGCACATGTGTTGCTTCTTGGTGTAGAGTAATCAACATTTTCGGAACACGTGGTGATGTGAAAAGTGATACAGTAGAATTTATTTCAGGTAGTAATTATACAGACAGCTGCTTTTATTAATTTAAATAAATAAAGCCACTATTTTGTAGGTCTGCAGTGTAAACAAAATAGTGGTTATACTCAATTGTGCATCTTCCACACCTGTGAAGGATTAGATGAGTACACTATCCCTACCATTATGGTTTGAATGTTAATTCCTGTTTTGATGAGGCAATCTAAAACTTTATTACATTTTAACTAAAGGTGGGGGGAAATTCCTTATATTGTTTTAAAGTTGGAACAGAAAGTAAGCTATTTCTGATTGTATTACTGTGCTCACTATAAGAGGCATGTTTGAAAGCCAAGTACACACTAGATAGAACTGATGTTATAGAAAACTTTATCTAATATGTTTTGACAGGAATGTATCCTGTAGATCAAACAGAATATAATAATCTTAAAAGTGCTCTGGAAAGGCTGACATTGAATGACTCCAGTGTAACTGTTCATCGTGACAGTAGTCTTGCTTTAGGAGCTGGGTGGAGGTGAGACTTTTATACTGCTTTCATTTTGTAAATTGAGAGTACAAGTTTAGGGCAACTGAAGGTTGAATTAAAATGAATTCAAAATTAGGAGCTTTAATTCAAATTAATGGTGGGTAAAGATCAAAAGCATTTGATTTTCTTACATTCTGTATTTCCACAGAGTATGCAATTTGTTGTGATTGATAGTTTTTGTTCTCAAAGACTCATACTATTCAACTGTAGGATCATTTGGAGATTGTTTGCTGTGCCTGGTATTGCCAGACTAGCAGTGTAAACATGCTGGAGAGGAAAAGAAAAACAAACCACTGTGAAATTCTAGGGGATATACAAATACTTTCACCAATAAGATATTTTTTTCCCCAGGTTAGGTTTCCTTGGTCTTTTACATATGGAAGTTTTTAATCAGCGTTTGGAGCAAGAGTATAACATGTCTGTCATTTTGACTGCACCTACGGTTCCATATAAAGCTATTCTTTCCTCAGGAAAGTTGATAAAGGTATGTTAAATTTATTACAGCTTTATGTAAATGGCAGCTTAAAAGCCTCCTATAATAAACATCTGCACTATTTTTTTAATATAGAGTAGTACTTTACTTTATGGTTAACTTAAAACTTCTTTTAATGGATTTTTTTTTTTTAAGGCATTTTAACTTTCCTTCCCTCTTCCACGTCAAGCACCTTTTTTTTTTTTTTTTTTTTTTTTTTAACATCTTATACCCATCCTTGAAAATGGGAATAAAGGACACATTTCTTGCTATATTTTTTTAAGTGCATACTGACTGGACTGAGTTTAAAGCAGATGAAATAATCTTCCAGGTTTTATCAATCAGAAAACGTTAACATTTTTAGGAATAGCTTGTAATGCTACTGTAGAATGGCAGGGGCTGGTGAAGACAAGTGAGGTTTTGATCACAGTGAAATAGACATGCGCAAACTTCATTGGATTGAGGGCAAAAAAATTACTGTGCTTGAGTTTCAGAGAGATTGAGAGAGAGGTGGACTTGGGAACACCTGCTGAAAGGAGGCTGCAAACTTATTGTTATTATAATGAGCAGAAGCCCACTATTATCCAACATGTATCTCTAAACACTGCGGAAAATCTGTAGATTCCAAACAGCTTGTTTAAGAAAGGTTGCTGTACTTGCAAGGTGTAAAGCATATGCCCCTTTTCTCTCCAGTTGTTTTGGTTTCTTCCTTAGGCAGCATAGCAGCTATGAATGAAGTAACTGACACCTTAGGTGCATAAGTGATTCTGGATTGTTGATGCGGGACGCTGTTTTCAAACAGTGCTGGAAGTTGGGTTGTTGTTCAAGAACACTGCCTTATCAGTGGCAGTGATATTATCACTTGCTTTTGTGCGTGGATGAGGTTGTATGTATGTAAGAAGCATGACCTTCCTTTTATTCTTACTTCAGAAGGATAACTCCAACCTTTGTTGGGATGTTGGACTACAAGAAATAGGAAATGAAAGCACTTGCATAGGAATCGAAAACTTAATTTCTAAGCCCACTTCAGCCTGTAAGGGAGGCTGAACCCAAAGTTCTATTTAGAGAAGAATGTCCCCAGCGCCAAACTGCAGAATACTTGGGGCAGATCTTTTGCTGAAACTGTGCTTTATACCTTACCGGGTCAGGATGGAGTAAGAAGGAAGATCCTTGCTCGACAGGCAGGAGAGATGCAAAGATGGACAGAAAGACTTTTTGATTTCTATGAATAACCCTAGGTTGTTGTCCTAGTTCTAAGTACTTCTTCTGTTTAAAGCATTCTATTCAGGGAATTTAAAAACAAAAAATTCCTAGTGAAAGTAATTCCTATAATATTTCTGCATAATAATATTTAAAGAGGTGCTCATCATTTCATGTAGAAATCTCTTTTAAAATTGTGTGTGGTATAAATTTGAGTTGTGTAATTCACAAGTGTTTCCAAGCAACTGAAACATTTTTTAGCATTTTTTCTATGCTATTTTTGTCTCCTTTGCTATTCAGTCTACTTATTTGTAAAATTACTGTATCTGTTTTATTTGTTTGTTTTCAGGAGTATGGTAAAGCAGAGATTACTGTTATCAACCCTGCTCAGTTTCCTGATAAACTTTCAGTATCTGAATATTTAGAACCAACTGTTCTTGGTACTATTGTAACACCTCATGAATACATTGGGAAAATAATTGCTTTATGTCAGGTTGGTGTATAGTTTTAGTTTTGTCATTTGCATTTTTAAGCTTTTCATATCATACTTAAAGTGAAGATACTAGATAGTAAGATACTAGATATTAGTACTTAAATAGTATCTCTGACAGTAGTTATAACAATTTTTTTTTCTTTCAAGAGTGTTTAAACTTTTAATGTGTAAAATTACTTCTGAACTACGAAATCCTTATTGTGAAAGTTAGTGATGAAGCTCAGTGACACTGAAGTACCTAGTCAAGCATCCTGTGCTAGACAAATTCATCCTGAAAGAATGGAATCTGCAGCAAGGGAATAAGATCTATTGGTTTTTAGAAGTATATTCGTGGAAATAAAACTTCTGTCAACACCTCACCTTCATAGATGTCTTCAGTACTTCACTGGAGTACATTTATGATAGGGATGGCCAATCACATTTCCCCAAGTGTATTTGGAATACTTTTAACTACAAATGTTTTGACTGTCATGCATGTTGTCTTTATATAATTTCTTCGCAATATTTTTCTTAGCTTTTAACATTTCAAAATACATAATACAAAAGAGTACAGCACTTTTGTGTGTATATGACAGTATAGTGAAGTATAAAATCTATGAAAAATATAAATATAAAAATATAAAATAACTTTAAGAACACCTTCCTGGCAGGAAAGATGAGCCTGCGAGTCCTACTGTGTAATACTCCAATGTGTGTGAAAATCTAATTTCAGTGAGATTTATGGACAAATAATTATACATTTAAAAGGCAGCAGTAAGCAGAAGCTGTTAAGGATTTCAGAAATTCAACTTTTAGAGAGGATAGGCTTGAATAATTTTTCCAGTTAAGTTACATCCACTGAATTTATGATGGTGCTGCAATTTGTTCTAGGACTTCAGCAAACTACCAATAAGAAAGTTACTTTGGGGCTTGAAGTACAGGAGTTCTCTTGTGTAACTGGATAGCTGTTTATTTTAATTTACTTTGTATTTATTTGTTGAAAACTTCCTGTTAAGGGGAACTGAAACAATTTTTATTTGTCTAGGATCGTAGGGCAGTCCAGAAGGATATGTTGTACATTGATGAACACAGGGTTATGTTAAAATACCTCTTTCCACTGAATGAAATTGTCGTGGATTTTTACGATGCTCTTAAGTCTCTGTCTTCTGGTTATGCAAGGTAACCACCTCATTTCTAGCCCCTTCCACTCCACCCCTCTCCCCCCCACCCCCCGCCCAGACGCTGAGGTGGGGAACAAAAAGAAGATCTGAGAAGATATGGAAGAGCACAAATGAAAAATATTCTTTTATAATGATGCTGCAAATGGAGTCTTAATTCACTTTTAATGAATTAGATTCACTGTGAAAATTGATGGAAATACATCTGAAAAACACTAAAAATGCATCACTGAAGTACTGAATTAGGTCTGAGTTTGTGTTTTCTTAAATATGCCTTACAAAGATAAGGTAAGATGTGTTTTGCCCAGTTTGTGTATATTTGAAGTAGAAGCATAAGCAAAAATGGTGAGGCAAGGAGAACAGGTAGAAGAAACAGGGGGATGGAGATTTTGAATTTTCTCTCAGGATCTAGAGCTCTAACTAGATGACAACCAATCTGTTTATCAAGAAGCTATCTCATTAGCAGAATTATGCTGGGTTTTCTTTGATTCAGGTGTGATTGCAAACAATGTTGCATTGTCTTATTTCTTGATTTTTTTTTTTTTTTTTTGTAGTTTCCTAGTTGACTCCGTAATGTTGCTTGTGCATTTAATGCTCTCAATCTGTTACATGAATCTATTCACACAACTATGGTTTATCTAAGCCAATTAAGATAGAAGTACTTTCAAATACTCTCAAATGATTTTTTTTTTCTTCTCTGTTCTGATATTTCAGATCTTACCAGATTAGTGGTATTGGCATTCTCTGCATTTATACTTACATACAAGATATATGTATATAAATTAAATATATATTCTTAAAGTGGAAAAGATGCAGAGATATATTTTATAGATATATCTCTGCATCTCCTCCATCTTAAGACTTTTTGCAAACTGACACACAGACAGCAAGGTAGGCCCATACCTACCAAAGGAGAAATATGGTTTGGAAATGAAGAGAAAAACGTGGTTGTCAGAGAGAATGATAATAGGGGTTATATAAAGAGTCAGTAAAATGAGAGGATGAAAAGAAAACAATCCAGTGTTAGTGTTTGATTTATGTAACATCAACGATATTTACTGTTCAGAAGCTGTGTTGAAGGGTTCTGTTGCCTGGAGCTTTAAGGAACTTCCAGCTGATAGAAGTGTTTGAATAAAATAAACTCTTAAAGAGATTGCAGTAAGAATGTAGATTTTTGATTGGTTTACCTTGCTCAGTAGCTGGAAGACAGGATAATGTCTTCTGCTACCTTGAGATTTATCTGCAGTAAATTTCTAGTCCAGTCTTGCATAAGAGAAATGTACTGAGAGACTATTAAAAACTGTGCTCCTATTTTAATAAAACATTTGAGTGTTTTATTAAGAAATGTGTCTAAAACTTAAGATTTATGGAAAAAGAATGCAGAATACAATTTTTACAAAACCATCAGTAACTTCTAAACTCCTTTTGTTCAGTTTTGATTATGAAGATGCAGGATACCAGGCAGCAGACCTTCTCAAAATGGATATTCTTCTAAATGGAAACCCAGTTGAAGAACTGGCAACGATCATACACAAGTAGGTTGACCGCATTCGCTATTCCAAAGAAATAAGACTTCCTGTGAATGTACAAGGAAAACATATCTCTCTCTATATATATATATATCTATCACTAATATATGATACATATGTATGAAAAGGGCATTGCGGATTTCACCACTTTTGGAGATGATCTGAAAATGAGAGGCATTTAAGTGCTAGATATATTATTGCGGTAATGTAGGTCAGGGAGGAGAAGGAAATGCAAAATGCCAATGTCTTAAGGAGCTGAAAAAATGTAAATACAGACCAGTCTAAATGATGCAAGATAAATCATTTATGGCACTTACTATTTACCACTGAAAAAAAAAAAAAATTATGCTCCCAATAATTCCAGTTCTTTAGAGAAGTTTGTTTATCTTTTCTCCAGCCAGAGTGCCAGGAGAAAGTAAATACTTACTGGATGTAATTATCTCAGATTTTTTTTGCTAAAATGATTGAGTTTCTCTAAGATTCTCAGGAATTACTGGTTTGCTGGTGAGAATAATGCTTTCAAGTTTCTAGCCTCTCTTCTTGCTTTTTTCTCACAAAGTCATACAAGGCTCCCTTCTGTAACTTCAGCATCCCTTTCCAGTAATCCCGAGATCAACTTTTTTGGAGTTGTGTTTTGTTTTGGTTTTTTGTTGTCCTTAAAATACTAACTTGTAGTTGCTAAAAATTTTTTCATATTTTTTACATAACTGAAATCCTGAAGTCCTCCGAATTCCTTAATTTCAGAAGGTTGAAATAGGAAAATGAAGTCTTTGATTTGTTCAGAAAGATCATGGGGCTGGCGTGGAATAACTCGCTCATATATATTTTCTACTTAATTTGTCATAAATATGCAGTGTTTAGCAGTCTACCTGCATCTCTTACTTTGAAAAGATGCAAAATGGAGTGGACAACCTTGCAAAAGTTGCTTTTACGTGTGTTTCTTGATCAATTTGGCTTGCACCCCTGAACTGTTTCACTCACTAAAACTAATGATGCCCTTTCTTTTAGCTTTAGATTACAGATTTTTTTTTTAACTTGTAGGTAGCATTCATTCTGCTCCAGCTTCAGGTATTCTGAGAGTCCTCTCACTGTAAATAGACTACATCTGTCCATATAAAAAGAATTATGATGAATTACATTTATAGAGAAAGAATTACTGAGATTAATGTAAGCTCAGTATTAAGCCATTATTATTTGTCATAATTATAAAAATAAATATCTGTATTTTCTTAAGTAATGTTGATAAACATTACAGTTTTAGTACTTCATGCTTGAACTGTTTGCTTTTATACAGGTAGGAGGGATTCACATTGTTGCTACATGAAAACACGTAAAACTATTTTTAGCTGTATATTGCTAAAAAATGTGCGTTGAATATGGATGGTTTTAGACAGAGACCCATTTGTTTTCAGTGGCTTATGAAAGTACCTGTTCAGTAACTGGTGAGAGATGTGGTGGTCGGAGGCCATCTTGGGCTTAGCGTCCACGATATGATAGAATTCTCAGTTGTGAGTGAAGTAAGGAGAGAGGTCAGCAAAACTGCTACCATGGACTTCCGGAGGGCAGACTTTGGCCTTGTTCAGGTCATTGGTTGAGAGAGTCGCTTGGGAGACAGTCCTGAAGGACAAAGGGGTCCAGGAAGGCTGGACAGTCTTCAAGAAGGAAATCTTAAAGGCGCAGGAGCAGGCGGTCCCCATGTGCCGTAAGAAGAGCTGGTGGGGAAGGCGACCTGCCTGGCTGAACAGGGAGATTTTGCTGGGACTCAGGGAAAAGAGGAGAGTTTCTGACCTCTGGAAGAAGGGGCAGGCAACTCACGAAGAGTACAAGGATCTCGTTAGGTCAAGCAGGGACAAAATTAGAAAGGCAAAAGCCCAGCTAGAGCTCAGTCTGGCTACAGTCGTAAAGGATAATAAAAAATGTTTTTATAAATATATTAACAACAAGAAGAGAGGCAAGGAGAATCTCCATCCCTACTGGATATGGCGGGGAACAGTGTCTCCAAGGACGAGGACAAGGCTGAGGTACTTAATGCCTTCTTTGCCTCAGTCTTTAATAGCCAGTCCAGGTATCCACAGGGTATTCAGCCCCCTGAGCTGGAAGATGGGGATGGAGAGCACAATAAACTCCTCATAATCCAGGAGGAAGCAGTCAAGGACATGCTAAACCACCTGGACACCCACAAGTCTATGGGGCCTGAGTGCTCCCTCAGTAAGTTTGCAGATGACACCAAGTTGGGTGGGAGTGTTGATCTGCTGGAGGGTAGGAGGGCTCTGCAGAGGGATCTGGACAGGCTGGATCGATGGGCAGAGGCCAATTGTATGAGGTTTAATAAGGCCAAATGCCGGGTCCTGCACTTTGGCCACAACAACCCCATGCAACGCTACAGGCTTGGGGAGGAGTGGCTGGAGAGCTGCCTGGCGGAAAGGGACCTGGGGGTGCTGGTTGACAGCTGGCTGAACATGAGCCGGCAGTGTGCCCAGGTGGCCAAGAAGGCCAACAGCGTCCTGGCCTGTATCAGCAATAGTGTGGCCAGCAGGAGTAGGGAAGTGATCGTGCCCCTGTACTCGGCACTGGTGAGGCTGCGCCTCGAATCCTGTGTTCAGTTTTGGGCCCCTCACTACAAGAAGGACGTTGAGGTGCTGGAGCGTGTCTAGAGAAGGGCAGCGAAGCTGGTGAGGGGTCTGGAGCACAAGTCTTATGAGGAGCGGCTGAGGGAACTGGGGTTGTTTAGTCTGGAGAAGAGGAGGCTGAAGGGAGACCTTATCGCTCTCTACAGCTACCTGAAAGGGGGTTGTGGCGACGAGGGTGTTGGCCTCTTCTCCCAAGTAACTAGTGATAGGACAAGAGGAAATGGCCTCAAGTTGTGCCAGGGGAGGTTTAGATTGGATATTAGGAAAAATTTCTTCACTGAGAGAGTGGTCAGGCATTGGAACAGGCTGCCCAGGGAGGTGGTGGAGTCGCCATCTCTGGAAGTGTTCAAAAAATGTGTGGATGTGGCACTTCAGGACATGGTTTAGGGGACATGGTCGGGCTGGATGAATGGTTGGACTTGATGATTTTGAAGGTCCTTTCCAACCTAGTGATTCTGTGATTCTTTAGACCTTTTATCATTTTCTCTTTGCAAAATTTGAAGCATATGCAGATGCTGAATATAGTTGGATAATTTTTATTAGCAGGTGACAAGAGTACAGTAAAACCTTTTTTCTTTTTTCCCTTGCTATATAAAAACAGATGTTTTAAAAATATTTCTGTAATATGTAGATCTTTTGACCTTTTGAGCCTACAATCAATGAAAATCCTCTTCGTCCTTCTAGTTTAAAATTGCATTTGAAGCTGTGACAGTATTCCAAATAGCTTCTGTGTAGTAGATAATCAGGAATTTTATTATAAATATTTTACATTTATTTGAAGACCTTCTTTTAATACAATCTTATTACCTGTTTTTATGAAGCGGGTAGTAACGTACAGTGACCACTCATTAAATGTAAAATTATGATCTGTTCAGCTTATCTTTTGGTTAAAAAGAGGAAAAGCTCTTTATCAAACAGTTTAGTGTATGAATATATTTTTGGGATTATATTGCTCTTTCTGAAAACACTGGTGACTTTCTTTCTCAGTGATAAGGCATATGCTACTGGCAAATTCCTGTGTGAACGTTTAAAAGATGCTATACCTAGACAATTGTTTGAAATAGCCATTCAGGCTGCTATTGGCAAGAAGATCATTGCAAGAGAAACGTAAGTGAAGCTCTTCTATTTCCCTTCTTTTTTTTTTCCCCTTATTTCAAGCTACTTAACATATGGCCTTTTAATGCCTTACCTAGTTTTATACATTACAGTACTTTGATTTTACTGTTAAGTCATATTTTTCTTGTATATGCTGCTGGACTTCTTGGGGAAAAAAAAATACATTTGAGCTGTGACTATAACCAAGGACTTTGTATAAATGTAATTGAGAAAATGTATTTTTATTTGAAATTGCTTGTGGCCAGCATTGCACTTAGTGTGCAGTGTAACTTGTAACACCCATGTGCCACTTCCTCTTTGGCAGTGGAAAAAGTTTCTTACTACTGAAAAAAGCTAGCTAATTGTGGAATAATTTAATCTCTGGGAGAGTCAGCAAAAAAAAGAACTGAACTGTGGTATTCCAAAGGAAGTATGTTGCAAGCTGAATATACAACTATTTCTTAGCAGCGCTCACTTCTTTAAGAGCAAAATGTTTCCTTGATGTTGTGTTTCTTGTCACATTTTTGCTGTTGCTGTTTAAATAGGATTTAAATTGTGATAAAAGAATTTAAAGGTAGGTATCTAAGCAGAGGCACTGTGAGAATTTGTGTGTACCTGTCTATATATGCATATACGTAACACTGTGAATCATAGCAGAAATTGTAGATAAAAAGGCAAGATTGTAATTTTTATGTACATATTATACACCCTAAACGGTATTTCTAGAATTGAGAAATGTGAATTAAATCTTCTGTTTAAAACTTTGTCTTCTGTATACGAAATATGAAAATGTCATGATTCCAGTGCATCTTACTAAACTAGTAGAAAAACAACTCTTAGCATTTTGACAAGTTGGTATTTAGTTTCACATATAGGAGATGTTCTAATGTGTTAATGTATATATGTTATGTTATTTTACAGGCTGAAAGCTTACAGAAAAAATGTTGTAGCAAAATGTGTAGGTATTTTTTTTCATTTTCTGATGTTTCTGATGCATGAAAACCTAAGAGTCCTGCTATTGGACAGGACTAAAGGCCTGTCTTTTCCTAGAAACCCAACAAAGACATGTTCTGCTTGTGCTCCTAAGTGTCAGTGGAATATTAACAGATACTTCTAGGCTTTTATTTTAAAATTCAACTCACGTAACCTCTAGTTGCAGCGTGTAGTAAGAGTGGATCAGAAAGATTAATGGCTTCTTCAAAATTACACACTTAGAGCGAACTCAACTGAGTGTGACTTCACTCCTCTCTTCTCACCATTTTCTAATAGTTGTAGACATATAGTAAATGTATGTGTATGTATACACACACATACATGTAACTTCGTACGTTTCCTAAATCGTTTTTCCAGGTGATATAAGAAACTATGGAAGTGCTTCTTTAGAGACTGAGTGTGATTAGACTTTTACTTGAGTTTTCAGTAATGTATCATGTCAAGGCCTTAAATATGTGATAATTGACTAGCAACAAGACTGGACAAACCTATAAAAAAACCCCAGGATCCCTCTTACTTATCTTGTCTTTAGCTCTCTGAAGTGAACATGTAGGAAAAAATTAAGGAAGTATCCCTTTCTCACAACTATTACAGAATTTTCTGGCTAGGCACATACACAGGATAGTGTTTCTTTAACATTGTATAAGGGTTTGGTTAATTTATCTAGACATAAGCAGCTGGTGCTAGTCAAGATGCCCCAGTGTATCTGAGCTGGCATCCTGCTGCTGTTGCAAGGGGATTTGGAAATCCTATAGGTTGTGTCTAATGTCAGCCAGGCTTACGTGAATGTATGTATTTAGGTAACTGAATTCATAGAATGGTTTGGGTTGGAAGGGACCTTAAAGATCATCTAGTTACAAGCCCCCTGCCATGGACAGGGACACCTCCACTAGAGCAGGTTTCTCAAAGCCCCATCCAACCTGGCCTTGAACACTTCCAGCGATGGGGCATTTACCACCTCTCTGGGCAACCTGTTCCAGTGTTTCGCCACCCTCTTAAGTGAAGAATTTCTTCCTTATGTCCAATCTAAATCTACCCTCTTTTAGTTTAAAACCATTACCCCTTGTCCTATCTTGTCCTTGTCCTAAAAAGTCTGTCTCCAGCTTTCCTGTAGGCCCCATTCAGGTACTGGAAGGCTGCTGTAAGGTCTCACTGGAGCCTTCTCTTCTCCAGGCTGAATAACCCCAACTCTCTCAGCCTGTCCTCAGAGGAGAGCTGTTCCATGCCTCTGATCATTTTTGTGACCCTCTTCTGGACCTGCTCCAACAGGTCCATGTCTTTCCTGTGCTTTGGGCTCCAGAGCTGGATGCAGGACTCCAGGTGGGGTCTCACCAGAGCAGAGGGGCAGAATCACCTCTCTCAGTCTGACCATGCTGCTTATCATGCAGCCAAGGATACGGTTGGCCTTCTGGGCTGCAAGCGCACACTGCCACACATTGTTCAACCCTCAGCTGTACCAATGAACATGCTTACTTGCTCGCTTGCTCTTTTTAACTAGTGGCCTTTTGGGATACTATTTGGGGTATAAAATAATCTTTTGTCATAATAGAACTAGCCTTTCTGACTATTTTTAAGCCCTTGAGTTTAATGTTTCTGAAATGTACAATAGTTGCATTTAAGCTTACCAAAATATTTTTCATTTTCATAGTATGGTGGAGACATTACAAGAAGAATGAAGCTTTTAAAGAGGCAGGCAGAAGGGAAGAAGTTGATGAGAAAAATTGGAAATGTGGAAGTACCAAGAGATGCCTTTATACGTGTTTTAAAGAGACAAACTGACAAATAGAGATCAGTGACATGCAGCTGATTCTTCTCTCAACTTTTTGTAGACAGTAGCATAATGAGCTAATGTATAATTTATCACTGTGAGGGGGAACATTTGACTTCAAATGATATAAATTAAATATATGTGGGAACATAACTTGAAAGGACTATTTACTTAAAATGTACAGACACTTGTGATTATGAAATTAAAGTTATTTAATTTGAATGTAAAAGTTTTCATTGTATTGGTTTTCATTGTATTTAATTGTTTCCATACTTTTAACACTTAAAATTTCAAATAATTATGCTTTATTTTTGCTTTGCAAGTCTTTGTGTGAGAGAACAGGAACAACGTGGCCAAAAGTTTATAAAAATGACTGAAAGGTATATATAGAAAAACAATACTTTAAAAAAAAAGTCTGAACTGTTGCCATAAAAATATCAAGCTACTTCCTGTTTTACTTTCTAAAGTTGCTGTTGTTAGGAAATCATGATGATATTGGGAAATCACATCAAGAAAAACCATTCATGATTTTTTTTAATGTCATTTATTTTAAACTTGTTAAAGTGTGTCATCTACCATGAATACAGCCTAGCTTTGCTAATCTCCAAAGAAATCCTAAGTTTTAATATATTAAAACTCAAGATATGTATCTCTTCCACCAGTAAGACCAATTCAGGCCTTAAAGAATTCCTCTGGCATGAAGGTGGGGTTAGAACATGTCTTGGTGTACTTGCTGAACTTTTATTTATATTGTTCACATCCTAAAGTTTGTCAGTGAGTTCTCACTTGAAAGCTGTAGTTAAGTGTGCTTAATGAAAGCTGTTACTTTTGGAAGAGTATTACAAAGCAATCATTAACACAAGCTAATGACCATGCTATATACTGTGTTCATAACTGCCTGCCTACCTCCAAAAGCTTTTAAGCTGCTTTTATTTTTTAGATCTTCAGGAACTAACTTGGCTCTTCATTTCTTGGTACTAACAATTTATTCTCTAAAATATATTTAGTAATACCTACTGAAGTACTCAAACACCAGGAAGGGCTGCTCTTAAATTTAGGCTTGTAACTACAATTTGAGATTGATTAATCATAAGTTAGTTAGTTCTTTCTTTTACCACAAGATGAGTACAAGGATGAATTGGGAAAATCCTTTCAGGCATGGAATTGAACTGGGTACTTTCAGAGGTCCCTTTCAACCTATATTGCTCTCAGAGTCTACAGAAAAAGGAGGGAGGGAATTCTGATACTTCAGTGCTTTGTGGGTTGCTTTGTGGGTTTTTTTGTTTATTTTTTAATTATTTGAAGCTGTTTCAGCTGTACTGAGAAAACAAAGGAAAAATGCTGTGGATAAAGGCTCTCTATCATTAGCATCATTATTATTCCTCCCATAAAAAAACCTAGCAGGAATGCCATCGTGAAGGATAGCATTTAAGGAAGTACAGAGATACCTTTAAGAAAGTACAGATACAATAATGTGCTAAAAGCAAAGGAACTAAAGCAAGATTATTTTTTTTCCCTGTTAAATAGACCTAAAAGAGAAAGTACTGGCTCTCTACTGAGGAATAAGGCAGAAGCTAAAGGTAAGCCAGAGCTTATCCAAGTAGTAAGTCTTTCATGAAGGTGCTGATGATGGCACATCAAATATGTTACCTAATTAAAGTTACATGCAGGAATAAAGGTGCCTTGAGAATGAGACTAGAACAACTCAGTCTTTTACCCTTATTATAGTCATCTGAAGCAGAAAAAAATACAAATTTGTCCTTCTGAGAGTACATATACACAATCTCAGTTTTGAAAGTCCTTGCTCTAAATGAACTGTTAGTACTGTTACTGTTAGAACAGTAAATGAAATAGTAGTTTTAGACACAAAATTACTTGATTCTTTCTAGTTACATACTACTTTTTTCTTCTTCCCTTCCCCCCTCCCTTTGAAACTTATTTTAAAATCTTCCTGAGAAAAAGGAGAACAAAATGCTAGATGATGTGCCAGGCTAAGTTTGAAATTACTCATTTACCCAGGAACCCATAAGTTAAGACTTGCTGAACTTGAAAATGCTTGCCTTGCCATTTTGATTTTAATAAGAGAGTGGAGGGTAACAGTTAAAGCTTAATGAACTTACAGGGTTTTAGTAGCTGACCATTTTGGAAGGTAATGTCATTGAAGAATTGGTATTTCATAAGTAATTGGAAGTATCTTAAGGACTAAAATGGTAGAAACAGTAGTAGTATAAAAAAAGTAAGGAATTTACAAGGCCTAGAGTAGAATTCTACATCCAGTAGAATCTGTAACTTAGAAAAAACTTTAAACAACAGAAGCTACTCAGAGAACAACTGAAGACTATTCATGAAAAGGGGCAGAAACAGTCTTACACCCACTCAGACAAGTACTGGTACTACTGTACCAAACTGGCCTATGTTTCACAGGAGTTCCAATGGTTGTAAAGGGAGAAGAAATGCTAATTCTGTGGTCTCAGATGTCTTGAAAGAACACAAGAGAAGGCTTGAGTTGGTGAGGTTGGCAAGAGAAGCAGAGGACTGAAAGGTGCTGTGGAATGAAGAAAAAAATGAGTTGCAAAGAAGAAAAGCTTTTAGAAGTAGATAAAGAAGCTATGGATTTCCACTCATTCTTGAAATTCAACTCTATTGTTTCAATAGAATTCCCAATTTTGCCACAAGATCTATCATGATCATTAAGATAAAAACATGGTTGAATTGCTACAATAGTAACCTAAATTCAAGATTATTTTTAGTCTGACAGTTTTTGTAATATAAGTGTTTATTTTATAAAGCAAAGCTTTTACTTAGCTGTGATGACTAAGGATGGCAAGCCTAACTGCATTTTGTGGGTCATATGCTATTTGTAATAGCATTCTCCTGAAGCAGTCATTTAAACTTTCCCCCTTCAATGTTGCATTATGCTTCAAAAACACAAGTGCAACAGTTGAGTATTAAACCTGAGAGCCTGTTTTAAATCTGTGCTTGTTCAAGCTGTTAAGAACTAGAACACTAGGCCTGTCTTCCTACACTGCTTCAGACAGACTCTTCCATCCTTTTCTGATTTCATAGAAGGGTATAAACAGTCCATGTTTGAAAGGACCTTAAAAGACCACCTCGTCCAACTCTTTTTATTGGAAAGGTGAGCTGAGCGCCTTGTCCAAGCACATCTTGAAAACCTCCAGCAATAGGGGGACTCTACCACATCCCTTGGGGTGGTTGTTCTAGTGAATGATTCTTACAATTAAAAAAAAATCATTTCTTATATTGCAATGAAACCTTTCCCAGTATAACTCATATCTGTTGCCCCTTGCTTTCTCCACATGGTTCCCTGTGAAAAGAGAGTCTCCATCCTCTTTGTAGTCACCCTTTAAATACTGGAATATTGTGATGAGGTCCCCCCAAGCTTTCTCCAGGGAGAAAAGACCTAACTCCTCATACAGCAGGTTCTCCAGCTCTTTGATCATCTTTATGGCCCTCCTTTGGGCCCTGTCCAGTCTGTCCACATCCTTCTTGAATTGTGGGGACCAGAACTGGACACAGTACTCCAGGTGCAGCCTGACAAGCACCAACTAGCATAATCACATTATCTCTGCTAGTAATGCCCCTGTGGATGCAGCTACCTGGCCATCATCTATGTAGGTGAAAAGTTAAATTGTAGAAGTTCTACTTTGTTGCACTTTCTCCCAGTGACTATTTTACACAGCAGCACAGTTCTCCCCAACCCACCCCCCCAAAAATCCCCCCAACATTCTAAATAAGCTCTTAATTTCCTCCTTAGGTGGAAGGCAGCACAAAATACCTAACCTCTCAATGAAACGCTTAAGTATTTATATTAGAAACAAGATGATTTTGAAATTACAGATTTATATTTAAGTTTTACTTATATTCAAAGTAGGAAATAACATTCCTTGTAACAGCTCAATGTTTATAATGATACAATGAGAGGTAACTATTGCAAAGTAATTAACAGTTGACTTCAAATGATCATGGATTAAACTTGCAGACATCGTATTCCTGTAAGTTAACTTCTTTTCAGGCATTTAATAGTAACATCAATGGTACAATTAAACAGGTACCTCCAGAAAGGAACATTTAGATTTTTCCTTATGTATAAAGCTCAATTACCAAAAATATAAAAATCCTAAAGTAATTTGAAATACATGAGAGGAAAAAGTGCTATGGCAGAAGTTTAATATTTTTATCTGTGGAATAAGTTACAACTTTCAAGAATTTGGTGCATTTTTAGGCACTGTTTTTGTATTTTTATTTGCCTGAATTGTACAGCAGGACTTGAGATGCCCAAAAACTGTTTAAGATAAATTTAAGGCAACCAAGTGCAAAAGCTCAGTGTACATTAGATATATGTAAACAGAATATTTCATAGTAGAAATTGTACAAACTATTACAAGTCCATAGTATTGACAAAGACGAAAACCATTCTGCCTAGAGACACAAATGCAAGATGTAGTTACGCTAATCAAGCCAAAACCTACAAATTCCTGGAAATAAAATATTTTCTCTAACCCAAGGCAGATGCATTACATTGCTGTGCTAGAATAAGTGCTCTGCTTTTCCCCCCCTACATAACATGCAGTCTCCCACAGGTTTGTTCTGTTCTATTTAGTTATGTACCAGCCAAAAACAGAGCTCCAAATGTTAAAGCAAAATGCACAACACAGCAAACAAATGGAATGTGAATGTACAGATATTGGACCTTTTAAAAAATACAGTACCTAGGATTCCCCATTTGAAACAGTTTTCAGCATATTGCATAGCAGTGAACTCATCTGCTACCTAAAACTCTTGCTGTTGACCCACATGGAGTTCCTCTTCAATTCTTCTTTCAGTTTTCTTTCATACTGTACAGTGGGTCCACAAGCTTATTGTGCACATGCATTAAACCTTGGGGGGAAAGCAATAATGCCAGCTTTACATTAGTTATACTTTTTCAACGTGTCTTTCTTTCCACATTTTTATTTGGAGTTTGCATCAAAGTATACATTTTAAATAGTTCACTGAAGAGAATAATTGCTATTTAAAGTAGTTTAAAATCAGAAGTTAGAAGTTAAAATCAGCATATATATTCCTGTATCACTTGAATACTATTGACATCTTTAGTATAAAGTGAGAGGGATGAGACAGTTCCCTGATAACAGACCCAGCAAAAAGTCTATCTGGAATACTTCCAAATGAACTAAATGCATGAGAACCACCCATCCTTCCTTTGTATTAAAAGCTGCATAACAGCAACATAAAATTCCTTCATACCACAATTTTGTCATAAAAATCAGATGCTTGCATTGCAATGTTTAGTATTGTGGTATTACTGTCTTTGTAATTAATAGCGTACTTGTGGTCCTAGACAGGCAAAACCAAACTAAAAGTATCCAGACTGTTAATGCAGATTCAGAACATTAGTTCAACTGTTTTCTATTCTAGCTGGGCTTTTTTCGGTCATATACAAGTCATCCACACTTGTGATTAGAGAAGTATTTTTTTCCTATTCAGATACTTTTAATTTTCAAAAGTGCTGAGAAGAACAATAAAAAAAAAAGGCACTGCTTGCTTTGTTACAACTCAGTAAAACTGTTACCTACATCTAGCTCTGTATGACATTGTCACTGGTATGTTTTTAACCTCATTTCACCTTAAGGACTAAGAGTAACTGATCCGTGTTCACAATCTGCAAAGTAAAAGTCCATTTTAGCACCAAACTAAATACTAACTTTGAAAATTACAAACTTAAGTAATATGCAACATTAAAAGTAAAAACCATGGAAGAAGCCTGACAGTAGTGCACGTTTTAGTGATTATCTATGGCAAAGAATATTCAGATACCTTTGCTACATAATGCATCTGGTGGCAAACTTAGTGTCACCACAGCAACATCAAACTTGAGTAACTATACAATCTGATGCTATTACTGTAGGCAACCACAACAAAAGGCATTTTATGCAGCATCTATTTCTAATCAGGGTGTGATTATTTAATATAAAATGCAGATGTTACTACTTCCTTCTCCACTTAGTGACACATTCAGCCATACTGAACAGCCAACACACCTATAACTGGCTCAAGAACCCAGCTCATTCTACCTCTAGAGGTAATGACTTAGCTTCAGATATTTGTGCAAAAAACCCCCAATACCTTAGAAGGCAACATAACTAAAAGAAGAGTTTTAGATTTCATGGAAGATAACTATTGGGCTGATGTACATAGCAAAGAGCAAATCTAATATTTTTCATGAGTTTAACAGCAAGTGACAAAATATTAAGTACACATTTGATACCAAAGCCATTTGTACTGCAAGACTAACAGCTGTGCACACTACTTAAACCAGAACCATGTTTTGAACTTTAAAGCATTTCACTTCCTACCAATGTTTTTTTCTTCCAAAAAAAGGAAATGAAAAGGAGGTAATTACTGATTTCCTAAAGGCATGAAAAATGCTTACGAAGTATTGCCTCTGCCATATTTAATGAAGGATATTTAAATCCTGTCAGTGAAATGACTTCAGGAAAAACAGAAACAAAAGCTTTTTTTTTTAAAGCTATGCAGAGTCCTTTCTTGATAGATGCCAAAACAATTATTTCAAAGGAAAGTCTCACTGTATATTCAAGTACACTTTGAATAAACAGATTTCTGCATAGAGTTTTAAGAACATGCACAAGTATGGAAAAACTATCCTGAAGTAACTTATCTGCAGATTAATTCATAAATTCCAAAGTCATTTTCTGCTTTATTCTGCAAGTTACCCTTCCCTTTTTCAATTAGAATATTTAAGTACACTTGGTATTTTTAACCTCTAATAGATTTTCAGGAAGTTAGAAAAAGTGAAGGGGAGTAAGGGTTATTCTAGTTACCAGCCACTGTGGTACTTGATTATCAACAAGATTTGAAGTTTCATATAGTACCTTGAGATTTTTTTAAATGGTGAAAAATGGCAGTAAATAGCTGCCGTAATTAGCAGTCATTAAGAACTACCCAGCTTCCAAAGAAGTCTAACCTGCAGATCAAGATTCAGAAATCATGCCAAATTTGACCAACATTGATTTCTTCTCCATCTTAAAAGGGGAAAATCTGATTTGAGAATAGGTAAAGTAAAGCAAGTTTGAAGTAAGCAATCTTTAAGAATTCTATTGCTCTGTATTACAGGGTAATTAAATACAGTTGTGACACAACAGCACACACTCATATACTGCAGCCCTTGCTTTTTTAAAGCAATGTTCAGTGTCATTCATACCCAGGAATTCTACATTGGGCTTACATCTTTCCTAAGCAAAGCTTTTGTTTATATGAAATACAGGATAAAGTTTAAAATTTCTCCAAGCCGTTAATCTTTGAAAACAACAGTATGTACTACCTAGCAGTGTGATACGGAAAAAGACTAACACACTCCACCCCCTCAATACACAGCAGAGACCAGCATACCGAAAAAAATCTAAAATTAACAATGTGGTCACACATGGTATCAGGATAAATATCACATTAATGCCAGAATTTCAGTCTAACACATATATGGACACTGGTAGTATAATGCTCTAAAAAAGTAATTTCATAAATTACAATCTTGATCTCAGATGCCTCACTACTACAAATATCCATGCTAGGAAGAAAGGTGACTAATTTACACAATTGCATTTGCTGTGCAAACAGTAAGGAGAAAACAATAGTTTTCTATTCTGTGCAATAGTTAGAAAACTACTTTTCTCAGCTTCTACCGTTTCAGTGAAACAGAATTCACATCTAGGAACTCTCAATGACAATCAAAAAACCCCCGTTTAAGGTTGCCTCAGTACACCTACTACAAATATGAAAAGCTCAGTAAAAGGCTGCAGGTAATAAAGGTCAGTATAGATTGTTATGCTAATTGCACTGTATGAAAAATGTCCTCAGGTGGCTTCAAAGTCTGTATCACACATTTCAAGTTTACTAGACAGCACATTACAGCACATAGCAAAAGCAGCATGAAAATATGAGGATTAATAGATGTATCAAGTTTAAGTGAAACTTTCCAGTATATTTAAGACAAGTATTCTGGAACACCTGACTGCTGCTTTTACATACAGATGAAAATTACTAAACCATCATTTCAAATTGGAAGCAGAGGAAGTATTTTTCCAAAGTAGATTTGTCAGGAATGTGACAAACACAAGTTATGCCTCCTAGCACTTTTCCATTCACAAGAAATAATGTTAACATTAAGTAGTTTGAATCGATAACATTATACAATGGCTACTGTAAGGTGTTGGAAGGCTCAGACTTTAATCAGTATCATTTAAAATTTGTGGTTTTTTAACTATGTGTAACCTCTGATTCAGTGCTCACCTTTAAAGTACTTCACAGTTTTAACTCTCAGTTCTAAAGTAGCATCTTCATCACACACAAAGATAGTACGAGGGTGTTGCTGGAAAGCAGAAACTGTCCACATATGATTGACTCCTTCTTCGATTGCTTTGTACAATGCAAAAGCCTTATGTGCACCTGTTATAAGAATCATCACCTGCAAAAGAAAGGTCTCTTTACTTTCAACCCCAGTATCAGTACCAACTAGTCTTGAAGACAGACACATGCAACTAGAACTAAATGAGTTCTTACTTCTCTAGCATCCATCACTGTACCCACACCAACTGTTAGCGCCATAGTTGGTACTTTAGATAAGTCTCCATCAAAGTATTTAGCATTTGCCAGAATGGTGTCCATTGCTAAAGTCTTTAATCTTGTTCTTGAAGACAAACTTGATCCGGGTTCATTGAATGCAATGTGGCCATCTGGACCAATGCCTTTTCAAAGTTAAAAAAAGTAAATCATTCCAGACCTGCGAGTTAACAGATATCCTCAAACATTTTAAATCAATAAAAAAGTTTTAGGACTCATTCTTTCATCTTGGTTCCCCATTTTCAATAAAATGCATTCAAAACTTACTTGAAATTAAGTTACTAGAAGCTTGGACACCAACCATTCTGTTTTGATACTGATTCTTTGACAGTCACAGAACTTTCTTACATCATAATTGAAAAAGCAAGTGGGTTAGGCAAGTTGTGAAAATAGTGATTAAAGAGTCAGTATATTTGTTTGAATCATAACTAACCACAGAGAATTTCCTCATACCTCCAACAAACAGATCAATCCCCCCTGCTTCTTCAATTTTCTTTTCAAATGCATCACATTCCGCCTGTAAGTCTGGAGCATTCCCATCAAGGATATGAGCATTATTTGGATCTATGTCAATATGTTTAAAGAAGTTATTCCACATATAGGAATGATAGCTTTCTGGATGATTTCTGGGAAGCCCTGAAATCATTTAGAGGGAAATTAACATATTACAATATTTAAGCAAACTGCCTTAATTCTAGTCTATGTATAACCAATGTAGGGCATGCAAGACAAGCCTAAGAAAGAAGTCAGATAAAGCCGTATTTGAAATTATTTTAAGAAAAAAATCCCTGTTGGCATGCACAAGGTAAATGGTTTACATTTCCTTCACATACATCCTATCACAGGGAGTGTAAAGTCTTCAAAAGAAACGCAGTCACAACACTATGTGACAACATGCTTTCTACAGAAGTAAATTAATTTACAAGCACTGAGTTTAGCCCAGGATCCACCTGGACTAGTTTATTATTTGCATTTTTGTGGATAAAGGAATAGAGAAAAATGCTTAAGACGACTCCATGTACATAAGTCTACCTTAGAAGTACAAACATACTAGACTGATCTTGTGCTTTGTCAAATATTTAACAGTTTTAATAAACGAAAAAAATTATCAGTATCATGTTCTCAATTAGCACACCTTACCTACATATTCATCCATGTTGAAAGTCTTTACATACTTGAATGACAGATCTCCATTCTTGTGATACTCTATCAGCTTTTTGTAGCATCCCAACGGTGTACTCCCTGTTAAATAAAGTTTTTTTACTGTTCTATGTATCTGCACAGCATTTTCAGTGTATTGAAATCTCTTGACAGTCAGATTTTGCTACAGTGCTTTTCAGCATAAAAGAAATCTGTTACTTCTCAGTCAGTATTTCTCAGCTTCTCAAACTTTATCACAACTTTGTACACAAAATTTCTACTTAAATAGACATATGTTGGAGTATTACCAAAATATATTTATATTCTTTTAAATACTGTATCTATTAGCAATGATACAAACATAGTTCCAGGTTTAGTAATTTACATAGGCTTTGAATAAAACTTGCCTGTTGGTAGACCAAGCGTGAAATATCTTCCTTGACTTGGCTTGAATTGGATAATACGATTACAGATGTATTTTGCTGCCCATTCACTAGCCTGATCATAATCTTCAAGAATTACTAGCCTCATTATGGCAGTGAGGAACTTGTATGATAAAATAAACTTAAACCTGGAGAAAATATCAAAGTTTTAAAAATAAGCACCATATGAATAGCTGTAAAACTCTTATATTACAGAAGAGATAAAAAATTACTTTTTCATGCTGATAATATATAGTGCTAAATAAAGGGTATTTTACTTGCATAAGCATATCACACTCTTGCAGTCCTAGTTCAAGCTGGACTGCTGAGATAATCAGAAAAAGCTACAGAATCCAACTGATAGATTACAGTCAAAGTACTTAAAGTTCACAAACTAATTTAAAGTAACTTGTAGAAAAAAGCTGAAATAAAATGAGAACGAGCCATTTTGCAGTTCAATCTTGTAATTAGTTGTTACTCTTAGAAAGAAGAAAATACTCAGCTTGAAATAAAAGCAAACAAGTAAACAGAGTAACTCCTGTTTCTTATGACCAGCTGAATGCCTAAAATTTCAAAAGCAAAGCCCAGAATAACTGCATGCTTCTATATTTAAAATACATACTTGGAAGTAAACAATTAAAACTCCTTTCACTCTCATTTTAGCTCCATAACCATGCTCCCATAAGCTTATTAATCTGCAAAAAAATGCTGAAGCATTAGAGATCTTTGAAATCTTTACAATTCACAGGAAAAATACCTATTAGGTCACATTTTTTCTTTTCAACATAACTTTAAACAGAGGTCAGTCAGTCACTCTTTAAAGGCTCTGATTTTGAGTACAACTATATCAACAATTAAGATTAATATCTAGAAGACAAGTTTGGCTGTTAAAAGTACGTAAGCATCTCTTGCATTTAAGTAAAACTCATTCTTCTATAACCTTCTGCTTAACAGAATGAGGTAATTATCATAAAGACTGAGGCTGTTTAGCCAGTTTGCACTGTATTATTCTTTTCTTCCCAGGTCTGAGCGTGCCAGAAAGCAATATAGCTGTCAGAAGCCTAAGGCCAGCTACGTGCCAAACCACCATGAGCACACGCTACTCTTAGTTGACCCAAAATGAGAGATCAGTTTTAGAATAAATACGAATTAAACTGTAACAGTGCTTAACAGGGTAACACTACCTTTTTCTGATTATACTGCTTCCTCTCCTCGGACAGAAAAACTATGACAAGTCAAACTTACCTTTGCAGGGGAAATGCTATTCCACAGGTACCGAAAAGGTTAACACATTTCCTCGAGGAGGACAGAAAAACAGGCCACCAGAAGGAGATCCCGCGGCTTTAGGGCAGCCTCATAAAGCTTTAACGCCTCTACCCAGAGAACATGGTGATGCCCTCCAAGAGGCAGAGGCACGACTCGCGAACAGGGGCCATAACGACCGCGGATTTTCGGCTGGTGGTACTTGGGCGGGCAGCTGATGAGTCTGCATTGTTAGAGGAAGAGACCTACTGCCGGACAGTCTCCGCCCCGCCAGCGCGGCGCTTCTCCCCACCACCCCTGGGCGGCCCCGGGCACAGCGGCCTCCCCCTTCCCACCGCCCAGGGGCCTGCGGGCACCGCTGCACCCCGCACGGCCGGCGGCGGAGCCCCACCCGGCCCTACTCACCCCCAGCAGAGCCCGCAGCACTTACAAGCAGAACCCGGGCGGCGCAGAGCGGCACCAGGAGGCAGGAGGGGATCCGCCACCCGCCGGAGCGCCCCGCCACTGGAACCCGGCGCGTAACCCGGAAGCACCTGCCGAGAACCGGAAATAGCCTCACGGGTGGGCGGTGCCGCGCATGCGCGGTGTAGCGGCCTCCTAAAGGCGGGTGTTTGGAGCTCACAGGGCTGTGCCCTGGGAGGGTGTTGGGGCGCTCTCGGGTCTCTCCTGGCGCCCGTTGCAGGGACAGGGAGCAGGGCAGGAACGGTGGGAGATGCCTGCCCTCAGAGGACGGCCTGGGAAGCTGCCGGTGGCTCGGGGTGGATAGAGACTGCTGCGAAAATACTGACCTGCTTCATAGACTAAAACAGGGTAGTGCTTTTATGTGAGGCCTTTCCTGGGAGCCCCTGTTTTGGGGGGAGCAGGTGGCACACTGAGATCTTCAGGAGAAAAGTTCCTCTCTAACTTAAGTATCTGCTTGAAGTGGCTATGAAAGATGCTGTTCGTAGTTATTGCAGAAATAATTGTAAAGCATCAACTTCTTTTTGCTTTAGAAAAAGGTGCTTCTTCAAAACTGTGGGGAGTGGGGAAGTAAGAGCGAGCTCTGTCGTTCTGAGTATATGCGTATGTACATGCTGTAGGCTTCACTGAGATCTTACCATATTAGAAAAACAGGATAAAGCTGTTTTCTGGGCAGGAGTGACTGAGGAAAAACGTAATGATTGAAGGCGAATGGAAGAGAAGCTAATAAAAAGGGGAAAAAATTTCTTAGATATCAGTAGTCATACTCACATGAAAACAGTAATCTGTTTTCTGGTAATCTGACTAGAACTACTGCATGGTAGTTTAGAAAGATTGAATAATGCTTTGCCAAGGGCATGAAAGGTACCTTTGCAAACATGTGAGGGAAAAAGAAATCTTGCTGGAGTCTCTGGGATTTAGCAGACAACCAATATAGAATGATAGAATGATTTGGGTTGGAAGGGACCTTTAAAGGTCATCTAGGCCAATGCCTCTGCAATGAGCAGGGGCATCTTCAACCAGACCAGGTTGCTTGAAGCCCCATCCAACCTGACCTTGAACACTTCCAGGGATGGGGCATCCATAACTTCTCTGGGTAATCTGTTCCAGTGCTTCACCACCCACATAGTAAAGAATTTCTTCCTTGTACCTAATCTAAATCTACTCTTTCTCAGTTTAAAGCCATTACCCTTTGTCCTATTGCAACAAGCCCTGCTAAAAATTCCTTCTCCAGCTTTCTTACATTATCTTGTATCTTATACTTTCACTCTTCAAGTACTGGAAAGCTTCAATAAGGTCTCCCTAGAGTCTTTTTTTTTTCTCCAGGCTGAACAACCCCAACTCTCTCAGCCTGTCTTTGTAAGAGAGGTGTGCCATCCCTCTGATAATTTTGGTAATATATATATCCTTTGTATATAAATACCCTTTGTTTCAAAACCTGCCTCTTTTTAATTTAACTTTCAAATATCAGCAGCTTGATTTAGCTCATGCTTGTTCTTCCTATAAAGTCCTTATAGGAAAAGAAATTTTACTAGGATATTCTCTTCTTTTGCACCATTTCTTGAGTCACACTCTGAATCTCTTCTGCTCTCATTGTTTCAGAGTATGCTGCAGTGGAGGTTGTGATTTTCAGATCCTATGTAACAATCGAGGTTGTGCCTCTATATTTCCATTCTTTTCTACCTGTATGGACCATGTGTAACACTTCAGTGGTAAACTACTTCTGTGTATCCCAGACTAGTTAACATGTGTCTTAAGTACCTAGGTGTGTAGGGATACCAGTAGGCCTGAAATTACATTCTCAGAATTGTAGAGGAGGTCCTTTTCTTCCCCTGATGAGCCTCATTCTCAGAAATGTAAGCTCAATGTGAGAGATTAATTAACTATTTTCTCATGGTCAAGTATCTGTCTGTGCTTCTGTCTTCATTAGCTCCCTGCTATCCTGCTAGGATTGTCTATTCGCTTTCTTTGCATCCTTAGATTTGCCAGCTTGTATGTATGCAATGAAGGTATTTTCCAAGGCATTGAATGTAGAGGTTGAGAAACAAGTAATTGATGAAAAGACTTAAAAAATAGATTACCTCTTGCTGAATTAAACTCTGCTGTGTAACAGGTGTGCAAATCAAGAATAAGGATACAAAATAACATAGCAACTGAAATGTTTTTGAAAGTGATAACTGTATGGGAAGGAGGAAAACTGCAGTGGAGAGAAGATTTTTTTTTTTTTTAATTTTCAGAGCTCTGAAAGAATGTGAAGAGAGTGATAGTTACCCCTGGTTCTCCATTTAATGCCACAGAGTCAATAGCCTTCTGTTTTCCTGTGAGTAAAGCATACTGAATTTCTGGTAACTTCTGGATACAAGCCTGAGGGGACTGAATCCACTTGGCAGCTTTGCTTACTGCTCGCAAAGGCTGCATGCTCATGCATCACTGTACTTGTCCACAGCTTTCTTCAAAGCTTCCTTGGTTAGATCTCACCACGTTTCTATATGCCAGGGAGTACATGGCATGGGATATCTTTTTGTTTTATGTTTTATGCAACAATTCCATTTTCCAGTGAAATAGGAAACATTGGATTCCGTGATGCCATGAATATGCCAACAGAGACACAAGTGAAGCATCTAGCTAGAATTTAGCACCATCTTAATTCTCATAGGCAAGGCTTTGAGTCAGTTTGTGAAGCTATACACAGTAACAAATAGGCACCCCACGCCTTTGTTTTTTGTTTCTGTTCTTACTTGCCATGTGTTCATGCTTCCTACATGGATTCTAGTGGAATCTATACCAAAACAGACAGTTACCCAGTATCAGCTGGTTCTGTACTGTTACCAAAAAAAGTCAATAAGAAAACCATCTAACACTTAGTTTGAGGTTTTAGAAGGCAGGCATTCTTTATTGCAGCGCTAGATGCACAGGGGATCGTTCCACCTAACGTGCGTGCCATGAAACAAAAGTTCATCCTTTATATACCTTAAAGACATGAATATTCACACATTTTCCAAGAAATCTCCTCCTTCCTGCCTATCTACTACGTTTACATAATGCTGGCGTTGCAAAACTACACTATGCATGCACGGGGGTCTCAGGTGGTCATCAGTGGTCGTTTGGGGAGTTAGCCCCCTACTCCTTTTTCCCTCTTATGGTCATGGGTCTCCTGAACATAGTTTCTTCTGCTTGGATGTTTGCCCCTTCTGTTGTACAGCCAAGTGATTCTTTCTTATCCTGTTTGAGCACTCCTGCTAGGATGTTTCTATTCTCAAGGTTAAGATATCTTCTCTGTACTCATTAATCTCTCAGTCCTTGACTCCTTAACGTTTTGTTTTAATTTAATGAGGCCTCTTGGTTCTATACGCATGCATTTCTTGTGATTAACTTTACACATAGCTGAAATGTTAGCACTGAGGCAAGTATAGCCTAAGGACTATGAGAGTAGGCTGTTAAACATAATCACATAGTTGTAGGCTAAAGAAATCTTTAAAAGTTAAACTAATCATGTAATCAATAACCTTCCAGAAAGTACATAAATATATCAGTACCCAAGAGCTGATCACTACAGAGTAAGCAATAAATGTGATGAGGGGAGAGGCATGTGACTTAAGTATTGTCCCATCACCCTGTTACCTTATTGAGGGTAAACTCTTCAGTTTTTCAGAACAGGGGTTCAGTGCTGGAGTTTGCTGCTCAGTGCTACTTCATTTGGCCAGGTAGAGAGAGTGGATGCTGATCTTTTTCCTGTGTGTGGCTGTAATGCTTGGATATTTCTCCACAAGTATCTCTTTCAAGCATCTTGGCCTGAACCAACAAGCAGAGCTGTCTGCTGTATCCCCTCCAGATCAGATCTTTCCCTCTTTACTGATCTGAGTGTCAGCTGCCCCATATGTATGAGCGCATAAATCGATGGTTGGCTGCGCCCCTGTAGTGGGGACCATTCTTGATGTAGGCAGGGATGGTGCTGAGAGAAATCTCTGACAGTGCTCTCAGCTGTTGATTAAGCCTGTCCCTTTCAGAGTGGGCAGTTTAGATGTTTATCATTCCTGTCCTTTCTTATCTCCTCTCTTCTTATCTGCTCTTCCACTGCTGGGCTGAACAAGTGAGCCCTTCCAGGCGTATGACTGGGCTGAAATGCACGCAACAAGTAGACTGCTTGACTCGTATGGTGTCTTTTATGAACTGAAGCTGTTTCTTAAGGTAGAAATAAAGGGTACGAAGCACAGGGTCCTTTGCAGGCTTAAGACAAAAGTGTTGCCCCTATTTCAATTTCTTGTGATGGAGGGAAGGCACTTTTTTTTTTTTCTTTACAGATAATCTCTGTTCAGTATAGTGCTTCATGGAAGTGTTATAAGTCAAGAAGACTGGTCATTTTTTGAGGTGTTTTTGCAAGGGGTACTGTGATAGCTGTTAAGGAGCAAGAGTGAATGACAAGGGGTTTGCTCAGTGTGCCGACACTTGTCTGCCCAGTTTGGCAGCCTGACTAAAGCATGTGTGGGCTGATTCACACCATCTACAGGGCTGCCGCCAGAATGTGGTTCGCTGAGTGATGGAGGGGGAATAAGAATCTTGGGTGGTTGAATTCTAGCTGATCTTAAGAATCTTCTTCAGAAAAATGTGAATAGCCTGAATATGGAAATTCATATGGAGTGAATACATGAATATGGAGTCAGATGAATTGCAGCCCAGGTGGCAGTGTTTCAAAACTTAGCTAGAATCGTTCATTTCAGATTCTTACATGAATAGACTTTCAATTTTAACTGCACGCATGATGGGAATATCAATATTCTGATTATCTTCTCTCAGGAAGTCACAATGCAAGCACACGGTGTATCTGCAGTCCTGTGTTGCAGTATACTGTCAGGCAAATAGACAGCTGCTTGCACTTCTCTGCCTCCTCTGCCATCATGTTTTGAGAGGATAGGGAGGCCACGGTAAAGTACAGAGGAACGGGAGGGCCTGACCCCGATGTTGACGGCTCCATCTAGAATGGCATATTGCTATGTGCTGCACAAAGCCAGTGAGAAAGCAGCAGAGGTGGTAGGTGTTTCTGTAGAGATATTAATGAGGTTGGGTGCAAAAATATGCTGGATATGTTTAATATTCCATCCTGTTCCAGCTACGCACATAGGAAATAGGTTCCCTGTTTTGCAGCCAGCAAATTTTTTACTAGCTGACACACAGGCCATCCTGTGCCAGTCAGCTCAGTGCTTGGGAATGTTTCTGGGTATATGTAATTCATGAGTGTCGAGAAACTCTGTAAGTCCCTGGTGCTAATGAAAGTGTTCTCCTTTGACAGTGTTTGCACAAAACTAAACCAGGATTTAAAGTTTCATGTTGGGCTTTCGAAGATGATGGGAGATAACTGGAAAAATCATGTCCAGTGTTTTTAATTAGTACTCGTAAGGAGAAAATGTTGCATCCCATTTAATATTGCTCCTTTTTTTTAAATCGACTTTGCCTTTTTTTTAGAAAAGCTTGGAAAGACCAGAGTTGTAAGGCTGCTTCAGGAAATGTAGTTTGGAATTATTATCTCTCCTCTTTACTGAATAAACCTTTCAAATATCATCCTCGGTATTTTTTTTCCCCTAAGATTTTTTGTTTGTTTGTTTGTTTCCTCCCTTAAAACGCCATTACTTCAGCAGACGGACTTTTTGCGCAATGAGCCGCCCAGTCCCCCTGCGAGAGGGAGGCGCGCCGGCACCGCCAGGTGGCAGCAGAGGGCCGCAGACCGGCCGCCGCCGCGCGGAGGCTGCGGGGAGACCTCATCGCCCTCTACAGAGCCCTGAAAGGGGCTTGTGGCGAGGTGGGTGTTGGTCTCTTCTCCCAAGTAACTGCGCTAGGACGAGAGGAAATGGCCTCAAGCTGCGCCAGGGGAGGTTCTGACTAGATATCAGGAAAAATTTCTTTACTGAAAGAGTGGTCAAGCATTGGAACAGGCTGCCCAGGGAGGGGGTGGAGTCACCATCACTGGAAGTGTTCAAAAAAACGTGTAGATGTGGCACTTCGGGACATGGTTTAGGGGGCATGGTGGTGTTGGGTTGATGGTTGGACTTGATGATCTTAAAGGTCTTTTCCAACCTTAATGATTCTGTGACTTTTTTTTTCTGGTATTTTTGTTCTCATATGAGGACCCAGGGATCTCCTATGGGAATGGAGGTGTGTGGCTGAGTGGTTCCTACCCATCCTGCCCCCATCCTGGGACCAGTCAAAACTTCTTTCAGACTGTGGCACTGGAAAGTACTGATCGTTCTCATCAACTTGTTAGTATAATTTTGAACTTTGAGCTATATAAATTATTACAAAGTTAAAAATTCCCTTAAGAAATCTGTTTATATGTCCTAAAGCTTCCTTAGTCTGTTTGGTTTGAGTGGTCATGTGATGAAACATGGGATGAGAGAGGATATTTGGACATGACAATGCCTCCAGAAAGTATCTTTTATTGTGCCAAACAGAAATAGCTCATTATTTTATTTGACTTGTCTGATTTCTATTGCCACCTCTCAAGCTAAGGGGATGGTGATCAGCAGGCAGAGGAGTTGAACGACCTGAGGCCAGAATTGTCCCTGACTGTCTAACACTGCATCCTTTCTTTCTTTAACAAAGTCCTTGTAGAGGCAGGCTTTCCAAATACATATTCTTTTTTGAAGATCTAAAAATACAGAGAATGCAACCCATTTACTTCAAAACATATAAAATCTATTCATATTCTACAGGTGGGATAATACCTGGCACAAAGGAGAGAATATGAAAAAATGTGCATGCCTTAATTCACCTCAAGGTTAGTGGGAAGGGAAATATGTTTGTGGTTGATGTTACCTTTGGCTTTAAATGTTGTTTTTCACAGCCACTCAGGGAGGCTTGAAACTATGCCAGGGTCTGGCTTATGTAGGCAGAGCAGGCAGAGAGAATCCGCCACTCCAGCATCTCCTGCATCTTCTAGGAGCAGAGGGAGGCAAATCACAAAGTCACAAAGCAGGAAAGGCAGGAAAGCATGGGCAAATATTTAGGATGGCTACAGTTTGCTGAGCTCTCGACACCTGGAGTTGCACCCACAGACTATTTGACAAAAAGAGAAACATCTCTGTGAGCATGGATGTAAGGGTGGCTTAGGCATGGCCAAAGGTTCATCCAAGCAGGGACTTATGGTATGTCGCTGGTCTTTGGTTAGGAGTTTGCACACAAGACTTTATATGAGTGTGCCTCTCCATGATCAGTGTGCCATCCTTAAAAATTACATTCATTCTTATTCCACCTTCCTCTCACAGCCTTCCTCTGCTGAGGCTTTACCGTGCTTGACGTCCTTCTTTGGCAGGAAGGATAGGGCCTCTCTTAGTGTTGTTTTGAACTATGTAGGCAACCACCAAAGACAGTTTTCAGCGGCTAATTTGTCTAGTTCCATATAAAACTAGTCACAGACTTCTGGAGCTGTCACACTCTTTGTTGGCATCAGGTTATTTTCATTGTTAGGCAATGTTTACGACAGTGCCCCATATCCGTTACTTTTTATGTGATCAGTGATAGGGATGTTTTGCTTGTTAGTGGAAAACTTGAGCTTTGTGCTGAACTCATTTTAGAAGTTTCACCTTGGTTGCTGCCTATGTTTAGTGGGGCAACAGCTAGTATGTGGGGAGCTGTTTTCTTCAGGCTGCTCTAGCAGGATGTTTAGGTAATGCAGAAAACAGGCTGCATATTACCTCCTGTAGCTTTCTTTGAGGGACAAGGGGTACTTTGAGAGAGTTGGGGTGACCTGCGGGTTTGTAAAGTGAAGAATTTGTAGATCCTGGGCCTGACTTGTGCTGCATACAAAGCTGTGGTAAAACTCATTCTGCTGTGTTGATCCTGTTGTCTCCTTAGGGCTTTTAGCTTGGAAGGACAGGAGACCGTGCTTGTGACAATAAGATTGTGAATAGAGAACAAGGAGGAGCAGACTCAGGCCAGACCTTAACCTGAGGTAGACATACTTGTACTCATTATTTTGATTAGTGTATTCAGCATTTTCAAAATGTTTTCCTCTTTTCACCTATGCAGAAGCAGAGATGTGAATTAAAAAGGGTGCACATTTGTGAGTGATGACAACACAAAACTTGCAGAAACACTTCTTGCCTTGTGCTTTAAAATTCAGTAAATTAAAAAAAAAAAATCTGCCAGTACGATTCATCTCTAAATTTTATTAGCCTTATTCCTAGAATGACTGTCCTACTCTAATAGGAATGAGCCTGTGTTTTTAATTGCTTGTTGTTACATCTCCACCTATCTGCTTTGCATACTTCTGGTAAGGTTTCAAAACTTTACCAGGAAATAAAAAAGCATTTTAATACTGAGATATGTATGTGATTCCACGAGGCAAATGAAAGTAGGGAAGGCTCTGAATGTGAATGATGATTGCAAATTGTGATTTTTAGCTGTCGGTCAGATTTGTGGACAGAGCTGATGGAACTTACACGTGGCACATCGGGCTGCTTGTACTTTGAAATTCAGTCTCATGCCTGTGTTGCTACAACTGACATCTGTTTCGGTAACCTGCAGCCAATGTTCCCCATGAGTTTCCGTAATTGCTGTTGGCAACTGACACAGCCAGATTATGTTTAGGAGTAGATGCTCCTGCTGATTTCAATTTAGGCAAGGCATGAATCCACAAACAAGAAGCCACAAACGGTTGGAAGAAGTCAGCTCTTAACTGATTCACTGGTGTATAGTAAGAATGTACTGAGAACAAATCACATGGACTGTTTTTGCATACAGATGACCACTCTTGCTTAATGAAGACCACCTGTGTTCATTCTGGAGCTATGTCAAATGCTCTTTGACTAAGAATAAGGGACAGTTACCTCCATCCTTTCAGCCACTTCCAATTCAAAAACAAATGGCACACACAATGCTGAATTCCTTTTCCCATTATAAAACCTTCTTCCGGACTAGGTGTTTGACCTGGTACAGCTGTTCTTGCATTCTTATAAAAAAGAAATTAAAATTTGCTGTCTTGCAAACATCTACAGTTGGGAAGCATTCCTAATGCAGCAGAAGCCAGCAGAGAAGAACATCCTGTTGGTCAATGCTGTGGAAAAACAGTGTAAGCTGGAGAGACCCTAAGAAAAAAGTGAAGATGGGCTTGCGGGATATAACCACTGGAGAGAGGAGGTGATATGGAGAAGAAGAATGGTTGCACTGCTTCCAGAACAGAGAACCCATCATGTGTGGTTGGGTGTCATCTCTGTGAACAATGGCCCGAAAAGAAGTTTGTATCAGTGTTTAAGTTACATGGTGGACTCTTACAGGTTTTCAGCCATGTGTATGCATTTAATTTGCAAAGCCTTTTACCTGTCCAAGTTTCATCATGCTTCTTGTACTAACCCACCTTATCCAGTGAACTTTCCCAAGAGAGATTGCCTGACCTCTTTTTCCAGTTCACCCTTCTGTTTCCTCATCAAAGCCCAAATGTAATGTTTTCCTTCTCTTCTCTAATTCAGTTCAAGTGCCTCCTAGCTCCACCTCTCCCCCAATTCACAGAGCAGCTCTCTGCATGACCATAGTGGTTTTGGGGGCAATGGATGTACACAACAAGCTATGTATGTCCCTCACTTCAGTGAGAGGTAATGGACTGGGCAAGAGACCCTTCAAATCTGGTACTCCTCACTTGAGTCACAGCTGCTGACACCCTGGTAAAGCAATGTGTTTAGGGCAAGCGGCAACTAAACAATTACACATTTCGCCACATGGTCCCCGAGGTTGTTCTGAATGGCACGGCACTTGCTTGAAGTGTACATCTTTCCTGCCTGTCTCCCAAGTTGGGAGACCCCAAACTTCTGCCTTGGAAGTACCTCTGGCGATCTTCCAGTGCAGAGAATCACAAAGACATTTTATGCCATGCTATTTAAAATTCTGGAATTTTAATTTGGACAGTAATTGTAAAGTAAAATTCTGATTCAGAGAAAGGCTTGTCAAATCGTTTGTAATCTGCATTTCCAAGACTACGTTTTGAATTTATCTATGTTATTCATATGGAGATAAGCAGAAAAACTGAGAAATTATTGTCACTGGGTTTTGCTTTGGTTTTGGTTGTTTGTTTTTTTTTCCCCTTGGGCCTAATTATTGTTATCTGGGAAAAATGTGCATTTTTCTTTGCAGTGAATAATTTATACAAACTGCCTGTGCATCTCATTTTTCTGATTTCCTAATTTTGGCAGCTGGTGACCTGAATGATGTTCCAGGAAAGGCCATTTTGTCTCCTGTGGCCTCTTATAGCAGTAGGCTGCTGTTTCCTGGCAGTTGCATGGAACGAACTTTTTGACAATTTCTCCTCAAAAGTCCATCATTGTTGTTCTCTTCCGCTTATACCCTGTCACAATAATACCCTTGTGCCATATATGTCATACTAAAGATGTTGTATCTGGGGGTGCATAATATTTTTTACAACAACTGAGACACCTCCATTGTAGTTTTAGGAGATTGAAGGCTTCAGAGAGCACGTGGCTTTGTGTGCATGAGGAAAACATTCTTTGGCATCAGATGTGCAATGCACTACGCTGTTGAGAACTAGGATTAAAGGGTTTGCCCTGCCATCTGTCAGGCTGTCATTTTCAATAAATGCTGTGTCACAGAGATGTTGTTATGGCACAGACATTGGCTAAAAGTGGGGTGCTCGCATCATCCTAGGAGGATATTTCTGAAGTAAAAAAAAAAAAAAAAAGTGTGATATTTAAAAAGAAAAGGGGTGAGGGTTTGTTTTGTTTTTTTTTTTCCACAGCTGTGGGAGAGAAAAATGGCCAGCTGAGAACTTCTGTGGAAACCACATACTGGACAATGAGCGTCTAACTCTCTTCCTGACCCAATTGCGGATCATACACGTCGTACATGAGAGTCATGCGAGACCGTCAGCATATTGACGCAGGCTTTGGCCTTTTGTCTGTGTTTACATATGCTCCTAGCTGTGAAGGCCACAGGCTAGTGAAAACAGTCACACAATCTCACACCACTTCTCCTGCTGCTTTGCAGGTAGGAGGACAAAAGCATTCCAGATACTCTGTGGCTGGAGGGTTATTTCTTACAGGAACTTATTGAGACTCCTTGAAGCTACAACAAGTTTACACTGGTGTTTCTTGGCCATGTGTTGGAGATGCAGCAGAACGTCCAAGAGAAGCTCTGACCTTTCATTGATGAAAGTAATATCCTTGGAAAATGGCAAAATCACTGCAAAGGAAATTACAGAGGCGACTGTGGGCGGTTCCTCTCAAACCCATGTGGACATAAGTGGTCTGTGCAAGGCAGCTTGGGGTTTTCACCAAGATTTGATCTGTTGTGCCCAGATCCCTCCATCTCCCAGTAACACATGTTCTGGGATGATCTGTCATTAATATCCTAGGCTCCTTTCTACAGCAGGGTAAAATTATACCACCTTTATCACAGATAATCAGTTTGTGGTCAGTCCCAAAAGTGGATAGTTGGGCTTTTTCTGTATGTGTTAATGCCAATCAAGAGACCGGCAGCAATGCAAGTGCCCAGCAGACTGGGCGCTTAGAAGATTTAGCATCTGAAGGCTGACTTTCTGGCTTACAAACAGCTCCAGCCAGAAAACGAACACCAGGACATTAGAAAGCTGTGTTCTGCAGTTTTCAAGAACCGAGGCAAGAATGGCAGAGATTTTCTGGGTTGTTATTGTGAACATAGGGGTGTCTGTTTTCTCTAAACACTTTTTCTACCTAAAAATTTTATGTGGACTTTTTGTGCAAACTCAGTGTGTGAAAGCTATGCATCTGTCTTTGAGAGTACTTTTTTAGTCCGCTGTTTTCTGCTGCCAGTGCTGGCTTACATAACTTGCTGTATGATAAGGATGCCTTCAGACAACAGCAACCCAACCATGAAATCAAGATCTTTTGATCATGTTTCAAGGAAGTGCATGTTTTCCTTCTTTTGCCATTGTGTTGTGCTGTCCTTTCTCTTCTGGTGTTGTTGAAGCTATGCAGTCTAAGTACAGTTGCATAATATATGAGGTAAAACACTCATAGTCATTAATAAAATGGCTAAATTGTTGACCATTCTGCTGCTGTCTCTGTCACCTCATGTTGCATACCAGGAACAAATTTGGACCACTTGGGGCTAAATGAGACCTTCTGGAAAATGTGGTGGTAGATCTTAGGGCCAAAAAATGCAGTGAACTGTGTAGCACACTGCAGGTGCTGCAGGTGAGCAGCAAGAGGAAAGGTACTTGCTGGTACCTCCAGGTACAAAACGTGGATCAAAGTTTCCCATTTGTGGTTTTAATCGGGAGGAAAAATTGCAGTATATGGGGTTTTTTATAGAATACAGATTAAATAATTCTGGGTGTTTAGTTTTACTTCCAGGAATTAATTCAGGATGAATAGGCCATAAGTCTATTTAGAATCACAGAGTCATTAAAAAGTATTGGACTGGGAGGGACCTTAAGGGAACATTTAGTCCATTACTCAGCTTCAGGTGTACCCGTGTGTTTCCAGACTGTACCTTGTCTAGCCTGTTTTTTAAACCTCTCTCTGATGGATATTTCATAGTCTCCTCTAGTGCTCAATTATCCTTGCTATTTAATGTCTGTTCTGATGTCTAACCTAAATTTCCACTTTGTGTAATTTGATACAATTTACGTTTGCTCCTTACATAAAGGTCATGGCATCAAGGATTCCTTTTGTCACTGCAGAAGCCTTTCTTCTGTTTGAAGACCACGGTGATATTTCCTCTCAGTTCTCCCATCCCTAGACAAAATAGCCCTCAGTCTTTCAGTCTCGATGATAAGATTTTTTTCTCCTTGCTTCTGTGTAAAAGAAGAAAACCAGCTTTCTTTTCCTGTTTCTCTGGCTAGCTTCATGTTGAGAATATGAAGCATGTTTCACCTTTTCTGTTCAATAGCCATTTGGCATAACTTTCTGAGTGGGCCTGAGACCCACCTAACAAAGATGGGATAGAGGCAGAAGCTGCTCCAAAATCATAGGAGAAGAAAGAAGGACATGCAAACTTTGAATGTAGAGTTTAGTTTAATGCCTAAGGAGGAGTTGTGTGTGAAGTGAAAAGTGCATGGGATATCTCAGAAGCAGGAAGCTTCTGCCTCACCACTGAAATGGTTCTCCCTCCCATCCCTCTCCTATCTTCTGTGGTTTTTTTAAAGACCCATCTGGTTCTTGCAACATTTCTGCAAGAGAATTATGGTTAAAGTACAGAAGGTTACAGCTACAAAAAGTTGCTTTCAAACCTATTATAAAAAATAAGAGAAAAATACTGCTTTTGATTTTGTGATGGAAAACCACAATGTTTTTTCTTCCTCTCAAACTGCTGAAGAGTTAATAAAAATGTCAGAAAGACAATAAAGCCAGAGCAGGAGGGAAGGAAGGGAAAGAAACCTTAGTGTCACTTCCTGCCGCAAAGAATTTTTCATGAGTACCAAATAGTTAGTACACTTGTTTTTCTAACCTTTGTAACTGTAAGCATCAGTGCAAGTGTCTTTGAGTTTGATCCTTCAAAGCATTTCAGTTTCTCTAATTCCAGTGAAAGCACAGAATAGAAGGAAATGATTCAGGATAGCTACAAAGCTAAGGAAAGTAATCGGTGATGCTCAGTTAAGATGAAATCACTCACCTGCACTGTCAGAAAGGAAGCACAACCCATTTCCCTTCCCCAGCAGTGAAGATGAAAATGATCAAGATTAAGTACTGAAAAGATGGGATGAATATTTTATTTCCACAGGGATATGTGAAAGACTGCCTTTTCATCAACTGTGCTGCTCCAAAGGAGAGACTGGAAACCTTTGCTACAAGAAATCTACCGATCCTTTTCACTCGGCTTGCCTATCTAAATAAAGAGGTTGAAAAATAAACTTTTCTGTGCCCTAGAGATGATGGATGTGTGCAAGCTGTACTGGATGAAATTTGTGTTACTTCTGCTGTATGTACTTCAGCTGTTATGTCTAGTGGAGTCCTATCTGTTTAAAAATAATCCAAAGATCCAGTATTTAAAGTAAGAGTAGCGTACTGATTGAACAGTTGACAGTATATCACAGAGGGTGCCTGAACATTAGGCAGTGAAGGGAGTGACCTGTGCTCAATTTCATGAGAACTCTTTTGATCTGAGGACTTTATATCCTCCTTACGCGTTTTCCAGCAGTGAAGCGCGTGCCAGCAGCTGGCCCTGGGTGCACACCATGTGTTCCCACCTAGCAGGCAATGCAAAGCAGTCATCTGTGTGCCTCTCTCAGAGGCAGCCAGCCCCTGATGTGTGTCTCTGTAGCCAAAACTTTCTTGTCTCTTGGTCTGTTCTGCAGTCTGTTCATTCTCTTGAGAATTAGGAAAACTCACCTTCTCTGTCTTCCCCTCTTTGATCTTACTATGCAGACCTTTAATTGCTACCATGTACTCAGGACAGTGCTGTGGTTACAGAGATCAATGGTCTGATTGATTCTAGTCCTTGCGGCTCAGTATTCTGTTTTGGGAAGACTGGCAAGACTTTTCAATCAAAGTTGAGTAAGTCTTAACAGTTTTATTGCAAATGTGTGTCTTGGAGCAAGGGTTCCACACGGTTTGAATATATGGCTATACAGCTTGCTTCATCTCATGTGAACAGCAAAACCTGTCAGTCTGTGTGGTGCTTAGGGCAGGGGGGGTGGAGCACCAGCTCCAGAATTCAGAATGAGAGGACAATACATGTTGTCATGATGACAGTCTGCACCATGGCAGAACCTGCATATCCACTTCCGTGGTGGATAATGAAGGTACACCTGGACAGTGACAGACTGATGACAACAGTTTGACATCATTCTGATGCTGCAAGATGGAGCATGCACTTGTCAAGCTATCAGCAAGGTGGATATACCTGAAGATCATTGAGATGCCAGCACTGAAAGTGTTCTATGCATTTTGGAGCCTCTTGTGTCCTGTACAAAGAAACTGGTGAAAGATTGTAGCTAGGCTGGGGCACTGCCATCTTCTGTAGAGTCTGTACATGCAGCCAACTGCTACAGCTTGGTCATGGTTCCCACTGGGGTCTAACAGTATGTGACATGATACACAGGTTTCTCAGAAAGAGAAAGAAAGATTTCACTCGTGTGCCACCTTTCCACTGCCACAGGGTTGTTTCAAAGATAAAACCAGATTCACTAACATGTCGAGGACTTCTTTAAATTAATCACATCCCTGTTTTGTTTTAAAAAGTTAATGAGCTACTACCTGATCATGATCTATCATAACCATCACCTTATACTCTGTTGAGACATTTTATCCGTCACTTTGCCGTAAGTCGAAGCCACTGAATAAGTAACTGAACAACATTAAAGCTTAATTCTGTCATCTGAATTAACAGCCAGAAATCTTTACTTGGTCACTCTTTTTATTACATTTCTACCAGGCAAAAAACTGTGCCCTGAAAGAAACAAGTAAAGCAAAGTAAATCCAAAGCTCCTGAGGCCAGGGGGAGATTCAGCACTGGTGTGTCATCATCTCTAGGTATGGGGTTGCACTAATGTGTTGAACAGAGGTTTCTTCATGAATGGCTTTGGGATTAATCTGCGATTATGTGGTAGTGGTTCAGTGCCAGGCCAGGTTCTGGCTGGAGGGAATCCAATCTGAGTGCCCCACTGGTGCGCAAAAGCACACACCAGTTGCCTGCCAGTGTCGACAAAGTTGCGTCTGAAAAGAATCCTGCTGCATGGTATGTCCCTAGTGCAGACACCAAGGTAATCCAGGGTAAACCAGTATAGCTGGGGGACTTGACCTACCTTGAATCCTGCTAGGTGAATATCTCTGGTGCCTCGAGACTTAGTAATTTACTCTTCTCAGTATTTTAAATGCTAATTTTTGTTTTCAAAGAATTAAATAAGAACCAAACAATGACAGTGTATGCCAGCAGCTTTATTCTTAGTCTCTAATGAAATCCAGTTGTGACCTTACAATAGGAACTGAGAGCACTGTACTAAATCAACTTCTAGTTCAATATGCATTTATCCTACCATTATGCTAATGAAGTTCCTGGAATGGTGCAAGAATGAAAAATATATTACAAAGTGCTACATGTACTGAAGTTTTAATTATTTAGAAACATGCAGGATGAAGACATCCCATCAGGGAGAGAGCAAAACTAAAGAATGGAAAAATACATAATGTGGAAGGTGGTTTGAAAAAAACAGGGAAGAGAACAAATAAACAAGTGGGATGAGGGATGTAGGAAACAGCTTTGAAAGTCTGGCCCCAGTGCAGCACATACATAACAGCAGCATTTTAGGACTGAAAGGGTGGCGAGAGAAGACCTCAGAAAATTTCAGAGAAAGAGAATGAAGTGATCAAGACAAAAGATAAATCTGATTTTTTAAATTTTTTTTTACTTATGGGGACTGCATACAAGTGAGATGCTAAGAAAAGTGGTATATAGCGGCTGTTATGCCTTCCCATCCTGCTCTTCAACTATGCCTATTGCTAAATTATATTTCAGCTAGCATTGAGAAGCACTGCACACACTCACAACACTCTCCCCACAGTCACTCAATTTAAATCTTGACTTCAGGCCTTAATAACTAACTCTCACCTGCTGGAGAGAGCATACTGTAAATGCCGTTGGACATTACTTAGTTTGAGGTTTCAGTACAAAATGATTCATACAATTGCTGGGATTCTTCCTCTGTAGATTTCATGGACTTTCTGGCACTTGTAAAAAGTATATTTCTAAGCCAAACATCTGAGTTCAACTCACAAGTCTCGTCAGGCATTCCTACTTTGTTTCATCACATTCTGATGAAGAGTACGGTGTACAAATATTTTGCATTATGAAAGACCTTTGGGGAGCAGCTTGCTATGTAATGAGGTCTTTTAGGGTTATTGCTATGTGAAGGTCATGCTTTTACAATACAGGGTGAGCAGTGCTGTGCCACATCCAGAACTTGGCTTTCTGAGCTCTTTCAGCAGCCGAATTGTGATCTGGGCTTACCTGGAAATAATGGCCTGTAAACAGTAATGTCAGGGATAAAGGTGGCTCTGAACTATTACTCACAGGTTATACACAACGTACATGTTCTATGGGTGAAGGAGAGAACTGTGATATATGATTGGAAGGAATCTACACTGCCAGGTACAGGTGCTAACGGGGTAGCAGCAAGGTGAGGGGATGAATGTTCGAGCCAGCTCTAGCTGCCTGTGTTAAGGCAGCTGTCTCCTCATCACCTGGGATGTGCAGAGGGGCAACTCTGCACCAATATCTGTTGCTAACACTGACCTTTAGCAGGAACTAAGTGCATGTTAGTGGTTTTTTATGGGATTGTTCAGGTTAATCCCATGGTACACACAGTGCAATAAATAGATATTCACAGACTTTTGGGAAAAGCCATCATTTTGCTACATGAATATATATGATTAAATCTCAAAATAGTAAGTATTCAATTTGCTTTTTTTCATTTTGAGCAGCTCTCAGCCACAGCAATCTACCACATTATCTTTGTTTGTAGAGGTGGATAATGTTACATTAAAAAAGTAATGATTTCTTTAATAATATCTTGCTTGCTTGCTTCACCTTGTGCCATCTGTAAGCTGTGCTACTAGCTCCCGTTAGAGATCCTATTTGCATGCCCAACTGCTTTTTGAAATGTAGTTTACAGGGATCAGTGAGTGACTGACACACATCTACAGAGACATAATAAAAACCTATGAATATAAATTACAAATGTATCCATATAGTTTCTTTCTATATTACAAAAGTGTGAAAGAAACTGTAGATCCATGTTATGGTTCTTTTGGTGACCAACTGGGTTTAAGAAGTTCCAAACCCTTCCCCATCATCACTTCCGAGGTGTTATTAGTCCCCTCAGTTGGGCCAATTCAGCATTTTGTGTGTAGCCAGATTGTTAAATGATCAATTTAAAAATGAAAAAAACAGAAGTCCTTCTTCCTGGCTCCCCCAACCTGTTATATGTGGCTCTTTTAGCAGATTTCATTAACAATACTGCCACAGAATCATTCCCATAAAAAATGCTACATCTGCTACCAAAGTCAGGAATGAGTGATGGGGAAAAAGGATCTTACCCTGGGTCTAATGCTGAGAAAACAGTAATATGGAGCATGAGTTTTGGTGTGGAAATTGTCCTTAGAAGACAAGGCTTTAGACATATGTCTGTTAGGTCTTTGCTTCAGGAAGCAGTTCTGGTATGTTGCAGAGAAGGGTCTTACGTCAGTAAGACAGCAGACTTTCAGTACGTGAAAATAGGTAATCCCAAGAGGATCACTGGAAGTGTAACTTCTTGTCAAGGAAATACAGGTTGATCACACTGTACTTGAAGTCTTTTAGAAGTGAGAGGAACGTGGATTTGTGTGCAGGCAATGGGAGATCTTTTTCAGGGAAAACATCAGTACAATTTGGATAAGCTTAGTAAGTAGATACCATTGCACTAAAAATACAGTGTAGTTGCACTATGGTTTTAATTTCTTAAATATGGTAAACACTAAGATAAATCGGGTCTAGAGAGAAACGGTTTGTGCAGAAAAGCTTCTACCCCTTTTCCCATTATCTGTCGATCTGAGAAAAGTTCCTTTTCTTATCAGCACTTTTATGCTAATCCAGCCATAGAAATAGTGGAACATCCTCTTCCTAAAGAAATTGGACATCCAGAAAATTCACCTTAGATCTTCATACAGTCCAGAGCCTTGAGCTTGTTGCAGTCTTGCACACTTTGAAGACAGACAGGATTTCATCACATTGCTTGTCTTTCACCTTCTATCCCCACTTCTCTGCTCCATGTTCCCTGACTTCCTGAGTTTGCATCCCCCACTTCCCAGGTTTATTCGGGAGAAGTTCTACACTCACCTTCCCCTCTTCCCAGCATTTTCTTTCGTGTTGGTACACCTGGAAGCCCCACTAGTGGAATAAAGTCTGTAAAGTGGTGCACATCAGGGTCCCTTGTCTATTGCCCTTCTCTCCCTTGTTACTGTAAACTGGCTGTAGGGAGGTGTCAGCGATCCATATCCCGGCTGTCTCTGGAAACCAGGTCCAATGACAGTTGGTCATGGTATCACTTGGTCACCAAGATGGGGCACAAAGACTGTAAAACAGACACAGGCATGGATAATTATTTTCAAGCCAGTTTGTAGAAAGATCAACCAAGTGTCATTAAACTGACCAAAATAGTATTTGCAGAAGTATCTTTGAAAAACAATAGGGAAGAACTTTGGCATATAAGGAGGGGAAATCTGTTCTTTCTCAGAGTCTGAATTATTAAAAGAAAAAAAAGCAAGCAGGTGTTAGTATAGCCATTACCCTATAGAGAAATACTGGGTTGTAGTCAGCCTTATCTCCTCCTTTTTCAAGGATCATGAATTACTAAGCTCTGGCTTGACCTACAGTTACAATTTTTAACTTAAACAATCATCCTGACTCTCAATACCTATGGTTTAAAGAAAAGCCTTTATTTCAAGTCTTAAGGCATGCCAACAGAGTATTTAAAAGCAGACTGATCTGTGGTAAACTTGCCATTGCTCTTACACTTTAACAAGTGATTTGAGTTAGTACAGTTGTCTTTCATTGCAAGCCAAATTAATTCAAAGCACCTGTCCCTTGAAATTTCCTAAGTGGGGAGAGCAGCTGTGTGTGGTAGCTGTCTGTGTGGATAGAAACTCAGATCCTCAGGTGACTGAGAAAGACTGCAGGATGGAAGAGATGTAGCATGTGCTGGAAGTAAGAAAAAGAGATATATCTTTTTTACATCTTTTGAAATAATAGTCTTCTTGTGGGTGTTCATTTCTGAGTGTGGGTGAAGGGTATGAGACAGCAAATACTCAAGATTACACTGCCTGAAATAAATGTCTTAATTTTGTATTCATTTTTAGTATTGAATATTGAATTTTCATTTTCTCTGCCTAAACCAAATTTTAAAGTAATTCTTAAAGTTAATAACATTGAAAACACAAGGCTAGGGTTTTAAAAGTGCAGTAGCTTAATGTATATACTGTAGCAGAATATCAAAACCTGAACTGTTAAAATTTATCTCTTCACTTGTGTAGCAAAAGTGATTTAAAAGAATTCTTTGCTTACCATAGTTAAAGATGTAAGTAAAAAGAAAGTAACCATGTCCTGGGAGATAGGATTCTTAAGGGTTTCTTGACTCAGTATAGAAGTATGCCAGATTTTCCTCCCAAATAATGGTACATGCAAACTGATAGGGAGGGACTAAGAGTCAGTCCTGCAGAAAACAAACAAACCAACCACAAAATCCAGATAAAATGTATCTTGGTTCTATAGAAGAGCGAGATAGAGAGGCTAAAGGCCCTGTAATAATAGATTATTCCATCACCACGGCTATTTGTGATAAAAAGAGAATCTGCCTTGAGGAAATACTAGTTTTAAGTCTCTGCAAATTGACTAGATGGGAAGGAGCCCCAAGGAAAATTAGACATGAAGTAGCTGGATTTGCTTATAGTATTCTATGCTGTTTTGAAACTAGAGCCCTGAATAACATTGTCTGAGGCTAGGTTAAAACAGGCAGGGCTAGAACAGTTTGAAATGAGTCTGGAGAAATAGTGTATCCCAACAAATTGTGTCAAGGAGATACACTGACACCCGAAGCTATAAACATTACTTTGACCTATCAAGCGTTGTAGAGCTGGCTTTATAATCCCTGCTGCAGGCTGCCTCTCACAGGAGGCAGGACTGCTTTCCCATGGTGGGAAGACAGGTTCTGCTTTTACCCTGGGCATAAAGGAGACTTAAAAGCAGCTATATACATATATATATATATATATACATGCTGCTGGTGCAAACCTGATGGACCTATGTACTGTATGTACAGTACTATGTACTGAATATGGATTTATCTTCCTATGCATGTCTTGGTGCAATGTTATTTGCCTCACTGAACAAACGGGAAGAAAGAAGGTGTCTCTTTCCCTAAAAAAAAAAAACCAAACAAACCCAAAACTTCTCTTTCTTTGCTTTTTCAGTCTCCCCTTTCCCATGGGAGCTGCAGCATGCTCTCCTGCTTTGCTCAGCCTAGTGATCCAATTTCCCTCTCACCACTTTCAGAATGACAAGTTACTCAGTCCTGCTTTTCCTGTTGTTCCCATGATTGTGACACCCTAAGTCCTTGCAGTAGTAATTTTAGGAAATAATTTGATGTCAGTTTCTTAGACTTTGTGAGGAGGCCTTCATTTTTCTTAGGCCATCTGAGAAAAATCACAGATATCATGAATAAGATTTTTCACACGCTTCTGAGCAAAGAAGAGTATATGCTATTTTGCTGAGTAAGGAACAGCCTTCTGTAAAAGCTGCTGTCACAGTTGGGGAAAGTAATGAAGAAATGTATATAGGTCCTTTTCTCCAGGTGTGTGTGGCTGGCGTGGTAGGTGAGGTGACATCCTGGTGTAGGGGTGTGATACGTGGATGTGAGTTCAAGCCTGATGGGGAGCTAGGAGCGGTTGTGGTGGGGTGATCCTGGTGCTGTCTTCTCTACTGTTGGTCACTGAGAAAAGCAGGGTTGATGTGGAGCCTCTCTGCCTAGTCTTTTTGGGGATGGGCTTGGTTTGGGCAGCAGCTGTTGGCCCATCCTCCTACCTCCTGCCTGCCTGTGACAGGAGCAGGAGAGGGGACTTGGCAGTGGTTGCAGCTGAGGGGTAGCAGCTGCTTGCATGGAGGGTGAACAACCCAAAGGGTGATCCAGAGCTCAGGTCCAGTCTCCTCAGCTCCCAGGCCCAGATTATCTTAAAATGTGCAGACACACACACCCCAGTCACCTGAAGAGAAGCTGCTATTGCAGAGCATATAAAAACAGAAGAGGCTGTGAAGAAGGCAGTAAGGCAATAAATGAGAGGGATAAAACAGAGGAGAAGGAAAAAAAAAAAAACCCCACAAAAAACCAAAATCCAGTGTACGGAGTAGAAGAGTGCTCTCAACAAATTCATGGTCAGGGACAAATCAGTTTAGTTGTTTTCAGAGTATCTGCCTAGGAGTCCTACTATAGGTGACTATGTAAAACAAAGTGGCAAAACCATTAAAATTGAAGCACTTACCTTTTGATTAGGTATTGTTCAAGGAGCAAAGTATATCACACAGTCTAATAAATTTGTCACACAGGTGTGTCACACAGTTTAATAAATGTATAACAAAAAATCTCTGACCAGCAAAATCATTATTGCCTGGTACTTTACACAGTGATGTGACTTTATTTTATAAACTCAAAACTGCAAAAGCATTTTGGCACCTAGAAGAGAATTTTTTTTTCTCGGTTCAAAATTGCGATCGGTCAACTGGCTAGTTGTAAATTTGCTAGTCTTCCTTGTTTTAGGCCTTAAAAAAGCATTAGGCTGTGGCTGTCCTGAGTGGCTAAGCTCCTAGCTCCTGCTGAAACCCTCATGGGATTGACACACAGGGCTATGTGGTATAAATGCCCACAAACATCTCATTTAGGGATTAGGATCAGAAAATGACTGATAAAACCGGTGCACACTGTTTTAGTTTTAACAACAGCCAGAGAGCCAGCAGTTGTAGAGATGGTGTATTCCTGCCCGCTATAGTGCCTTCTCCAGTACCCACACGCTTATTTTAGGAGCGGAAAACATCAATTAACCACTTCTGTAATAAATGATGCCCAAATCGCACTCCAGAGGTTACTTCTTAGGGTTTTCCTCCCCAGCTATGGCTGCTGTATACATTCAGTATAAATGGAAAGTTAAAATATCCTGTATACTACTTGAATGAAATCCTAAAAATGGTACTGTCCCACACTAGTCACGTGTATGGCCATAGTTTCTCTGTAACAAGTATTATGTCATACCTGAGGCTTTTCTTATTCACAGTATTGAAGGTTGTGAGTTATTTTGGTTGGGTTTTTTTTCAGTTCTCTAGACTTCTAGAAATAGTGATGCAGCTCAAGAATTCCCTCACTAGATGAAGTGAGAAGGGACTGATTTCTTTCCATGCAAGCTTAAATTTGTTTACATAATTTTCTTCTGATAGCGTCAGTGTTAAAAAATATGAGGTATGGCAACAAAAATCTATAGTAATTTCAAATGCTCTGTTGGAAAATAGAAAGCTGCTGACTCCTGACCAATGCACAGTAGGAAAATGTATAGTTTTTATGTCAGCAGAAGCAGGAGGTTCCCATTATGGGCTTGAGTGAGTCTTGTAACAGCACTCTGCCATCCATTAAATTAGACACCTCCAAGACAGAGCCAGACACTTGTATCTGAACTCCAGTCAGGAAACTGAGATAGTTCACAACCCTCTACTTCTTTGTAATTCAAGACTGAAATAATGCTATATGCAAGTACAAAGGGAGAGTGCATCATCTAATTTATTAAGCAATGTACTCATTCCATTGAGAAACTACCAACATAAACTTTCAAGGCCTGAAAATGTACGTGTTGATAAAGTTAGGAAGGAATAGTTTTAGGATGTTTATATATACTTACATGTGTGCAAAACAATGACTTGTTTCTAATTGTATCACCTTTATATTTTGATACAACTACTGATACTGTAGATGGTTTTAATCCTGCTTTTAGCTTTCTTTTTTTTTAAATGATATAATACATCTTTTAAAACTGAGCAGGCATGTTCTTAAGGAGGGCCTGGACTCACCTCAGGTTGGCAGGGAAAGAGATCAGAACACTTACAAAAATCGTGCCAAATCTATGAAGGCAGAAGCATCTAACCAGTTATAAAACATGGAATAGCACCTTGGCAAACGAGCATGAACAGGCACTTTTGAAAACTTGGAGCTGATTTGAACCATGGGGATGCAACCTGTGTCACCGAAGCAAGAAAGCTGCAGGAGGGAGTGGGAGCCTGCTGCCTTGCACTGTGTCACTTTCAAAATCCCTGGGCATTGAGCATCGCTTTATACTGCTGATTTTGAGTGACAGTTAATGCTCTTTCATCTTAGTTTTAGAATGTAGTTGACTAGCAATCTGTAGGTGTATCTGTAGATTGTCCTTAATGGTAGTGGATAGCCCTGGCCACCTGGTAACTGCTTGCTCTGGTGCTTTGCATGGGCTTTCTCGAGCCTTGGTAAGCATGTGAACCCTCAGCTTATTATTGATCACTACAAAGAAATGCTTTAGCAAATGGATACCCTTGAATGACTTCTCATTTTTAATACAAAGCTGGTTTCTTTTTTTTCTTAAGTTCATACATGACCTACACCCCTGCGCAGATCAGTTGTGTATGAACAATCCATAATATCAGTTCAGTTGTTTAAAGGTGAAGTTCAGACTCTGTCTAGAAGGCGGCAGTATGTCTTTCCTCAGTCTTTCAGTGACAATATTTTTATTGTCATTCAAAGTCCAGCAATGTGTGCTTTTAATTTAGCTGATAAATCTGCTAAAGACTGTGAAATAAGAAATTACTGGGACCGTTAGAGGCTTTGAAAAATGAAGCATTTCATCTGGGGGCCATTAGGTTTCAATGCCACCAATTCACTTACTGGATTTTCAACTTAACAGATTTGATTTATTGGGACAGAACTATGAAATATCATTTTTTATGTTGATGGCCTGAATAAATGATGTGGCATGGCATGATTCCCCTAGTAATGGCAACAGCTAAGCAAAGCTGATGCTGTCTCATAAGCTGTGCTTGGAATAGATGCACATGGTGCCTGTTTCTGACTGTTGGCTAGACAAAAGGAGACAGTAGTCGGTTGGCAGCACTTAGAAATCGCTTGGCAGATAATGGATTGTAAGGACTTGGTCTCTATAGAGCAAGAGGGCTTGGAGGTTACCCCTGCTATCAAATGACTGCAGATTTTAAAAAAAGCTTGCTACAGCAAATTATTTGGCCTTTCCACACAACAAAAAAGAGATGGGTGAAGGAGTGGAAGGTTTATTTGCACTAAATCTGATCCTGTTAAGATGTGTTCAGATTGCTAAATTCTCAAGATCTCTGTAAAGGACAAACCACTGCAAGAAGGTCTCACACGCTTCCTGTGCTTGGAAACATTACAGTTTAAATGAGGTAGGCTCTACGGCTTTTTCCTAAATCAGAGCTGAAAATAATAGATAGCTTGGTGCCCAGTGTTCTTTGCTAGATTCCACTTGGGTAGAGAAATTGAGATTCATTTGAATGACCTTGTTAATTTTATTTAAAAAAAAAAAACAACCAAACAAAACCCCAGACTCCAAAGCTCACATTTTGACATGAATAATTACATGGTTTGGATTAAATCAAAAGCGACAGCTTTCTGTGACCTTTCTCTGGGCTGTAAAGGGGCAGTGTGCACAAGACCATTAGTGTTAGAAGACCTATATAGGAATTACCGTGGGATGACCTGCAGATGTACTAGTATTGATCCGTTTCAGCTGTTGCTGGGCTTGTGTGTGAGCCTGGCAGTCCTGGGCTCCTTAGCTAGCCTGCCAATGCAGGAGAACCCCCAGTCTGGAAAGAGCAGGGGGATGAGCAGGGTGTAATACCAGGATCTGGGGAAGGCAGACTATAGCCCCTGCTGGGATTCCAGTCCCTGACCAGCACCCTCGAGGTGAAGTGGGAACAATTCCTTTCCCAGACTCATTAGAATATTTTATACACTGAAAAAACAGCAGAAAATGTCCTTTGTCATTAAGGCTGTTTTTGTGGTGCATAAATATTTTTAAACTGGGGTGGCAGCTGAGCTTCTGAGTCTGATGCCTCAGCCTTGCAGGATGTCTGCCGGAGAACTGGAAACATGTCAGCTTAGGGACATCCTAACCTGATTTACACACGGGTGTGCCCTTCATTGTGCTGTCAAGGGCAGAGCATTCACAAGTGCCTCTCACAGCCGCATCCAACAGGGAAAACTCTTATGACCTCTCCTGAGTATGTGCCCGAGTGGAGGTAATGTGGATGACTGGTAGCCCTGCCCTTGAAAACAGGCTGCGGTCTGCTCTCAGAAGATGATTTGTACATGCAGAACCTTGCTAATGACTAGCTGGGACCAGCTTTCTGCATCTGTCTTTTAGCATAATTGTCTTTTTCTTTTAGCAAACAGGTTACAAAAAGAAAAAAAGGAACAACGGCACATAGTGATGGCACTGCAAACTTGTGACTACAGAAAAAGTGAGAGAACCACTAAGTAATCCCTGTTTAACCAGCTCTGTGGGTACCAGAGAAATCTCTAGGAAAAGGCATGGTTCAGATCATGAAAAAGACAGGTCAGTGTCTGGAATACAGAACAGCCTTGTTTGTTTGAATTTATAACATACCTCAACTTCTTGAGAACTTTTCTGCAGCCAAGGACAACTCACAACGCTGACACATCTCTTTTAGGACTGAGGAATTAACTGCACAATCAAACTTGTTCTCAGAGATGGAAATGTTCTGGAGGAGCCAAACGGACACTTGATAAAAACGTGGGCTTTCCTGAAAAGGAATGCCAACTTTGGTCTGAAGAGCACCTTTGGTTTTAGCGTTGCCAATGCTAACCAAAAGAAACAAAAACTCTGAAAATACTGATCAGAAAGTGCTGATACTTCTGAGAAGATCAGGTAGACAGACATTCTGATCCTCACTGTATGATAAAAGATTGCAGCATATGGAAATGCATCATCAGACGACAAGCTTAAATGCCAGCCTGCTTCTTTCTTCCTTCAAAAGGCATCAGTTCCAAATAATTAACAAAATGTTCCAGCAAATGGTGAAGTGTGAAACCACCTGGATGCGCTCCCTCTTTGAGCTCTGGCACATGATCAATCTGATTACAATGAGGGGAAAAAAAATAGATTTAAAAAATAGATTTATGCCATTTCCACATAACTTGGATGATGCATGGAGCTTGTTGCTGGACTGATCACTGCCTTTTGAAATATAGACTATCCATCATCTTCTCTCCATATGCCCTCAGACAGCCATCTGTCAGGGAGGCTGATGTCAGCAAATTCAAGAAAGATGGTGTAATCACCACCTTCCAAATGCAGCTGCAGTTTAAAATTATATAGTGCAGCTTTGATGGTGGCGTTACTGAAGTACCAGACAAAAGATCTTGGTCCATCTGATTCTGCAGTTGTACCCTAAACACTGAAACTGATTGCTTTAATAAAGAAGAGGTCAAATATATCTTTTGCAAACTGGCCTTAATAGTGTACTCAATAATATTCACTGCTCCATTAAAAACTCATAATGAGAAATGTTACAAGACTCTGTATAACCTGGCTTAGTAAGGCTGCAGAAGGAGGATGTGACTAAAGACAGCCAAATACTTTGAAAAAAAGAATAATGTTTTCTTATGTTTCTAACATCATGGCATTAAAAACCCCTTTGCAGTGCTCGTAGTGGCACTTCTCCAATTATACTATACTCAGAGCAGAATTACTCAAGCATTCCTCATGCACCTAGGAGATGTTATCATTAATGCAGTTGAGCAGAAACTCCTTCTCAACCTTGATGGTCTCTCTGTAGCTAAGGAAGCTGAAAGGCAAAATCTAGCTGTAAAGAAGTGATGTTTTCAGTGCTTACCCAAACTATTGGTATAGGCTCTTAGCTTTCAGATGCTTCTACTGCAGCCATGTATAAAATGAAAATCACATTTTGCATGACAACCGTTATGGCATCTTGTTTACCTGCATGTAAAAACTGGAAGGCTCAGATCAGGCCAGACTACCCTGTCTAAACCTTTATTTTGTGGACAGAGAAGTCTTGGTAGCTATAAGGGCTCCCTGACGTCCTCTCTTGAAGTATACCAACTCTCTATCAGTAACTGGTAGAAGACTTCAGATATGGATATTTGCAAGCAAATCTATAGGAGACCACTGTACACTTTAAGACAAATTACCTGGAGAAGGGGGGGGGGGCAAGAAAGGAAAAAAGGTAACTCAAAGCTCAGTAACCCTTGTGTAACCATTAGGAATTTGTGCACTTGTATAGATTTTTCTTGAGCCAGAACTGTCTGAAGACAACCCAGACGTAAAGCTGTCACTGAACTCGCTCCCAGTCCTTTGCGAGCAGGATGTCAGTGTGCCTTGTCCTCCAGCACAGGCATGGCTGCCGTTGGGACTGAGGACCACCCCCCTACCCCCCCAGGACCCAGACAGCATCAGCACTCAGCAGAGCTGGGGACCTACAACACCACTGCCACCACTGCCATGGCACTGCTGCAGCTAGTCAAGCACCAAAGCCATGGGGTGCTGCAGTGTTCAGTGCAGTGGCAACCTGTTTCTGTCCTTACTGTATGCCAATCTCCTGCCCCAGCTCTGGAGTGAACTAGGAATGATGGAGAAGGCAAGAAGGAGCAGATGTGGAGGGCGGCCTTACTAATCTGTTGGCCAAGGCAACTGCCCAGCTACCAGAAGAAAGCCCTGCTCACTTTTTGAGGCCAGTCTGTTCTCACATGATGGAGTGCCCAGCAGAAGTCATTATTGACATTTTTCTGAAGAAACAATTTTTCAGTGAGGTGACTACTGTATTTCAATAGGCCATATCTGCATGACTTTCTCCAAACTATAATGCTGTACAGTCAGACTGAGAGAGAAATTAATAACAAGGCAGGTGCTGAGATCAAATATGTTATAGTCAGTTGGTGACTGTTTCAAAAGTGGGATGTTCTAAAGTTGCTCTTATACTAAACTTCAATATGTCAGGAACAGTTGGGGAATAATTACAATTTTAAGCAGACAACATCATTCCCTGTGGTAGAGACAATTAAAGGCATGTGAGTGAGAAGTACATAGAATGGTAGAACAGCCCAGGCTGGAGAGGACCTCAAAACTTCATCTGGTCCCACCTTTTGTGGGAAAGGGGGCCTAGATGAAATCATCTAGCATCCTGTCCAGTCACATCTTGAAAACCTCCAGTGACGGGGAGTCTACCACATCTCTGGGGGTGGTGTTCTGGTGAGTGATTGTTCTCACTATAAAAAATGTATTTCTTATATCAAGATGAAACCTTTCCTGAGGTTGGGGGTAGATATATGAACAATAATAAGGAAGGCTGTATATAGCCATTGTGTGTAGCAGCAAGATATGTTCGATATTCTTGAGTTTGGGGCCTGGGGTTTTTTTTACAGTTAACTTTGGGGCTACTGAGCTCTTCACAGTGACACATCAGCAAGGTCAGACCACTTGTGCATCAAAACCCATCTGTGCAGTTGAATTGCTTTTCTCTCTGCACATCTCCATGAACTCCGCTCTGGTAATCTGCTGGTATATTATCAGATTTTGTCATCTTTGTTAGATATTTCTGAAGTTTATTGCAATTCTCTGCTCACTGGCTTTTATCACCTTTCTGCTTGGTCCCTCTTTCCAGGGTGCGAACAAAAAAGTCATTCAGGTTTATGAGGTACAATCTGCTCTTTGTAGGCCCATGCTGTTGCTGTTATTTAGCTGTTGTCTGCTTTGTGCTTCCAGATTAATTCCCTTATCATTTGGTCTGCTGTCTTTACCAGTACTGATGTCAAACTAAGTGATAATGTTCTAGACTTTGCCCATCTTTATTACACATTGATACCACATTTTCACTCTCAGCTGTTTCTAATTAATTTTAAGTAAGTATGTGCTAATGGTATCTTTGTTTCTCCTCCTTGGCAGTTCTAAAAACACTAGCAGAGGTGTGACCTTGCTGCCTTGGGCTTTGTGAGAAATCACTGTATGAGCTTAGGTAGAGGAAAGCCATACAGGTGTGGGAATGCTGGCTCCTCAGCGCACAACAGCTAACGTCCTTGGATGCAGTCCTCAGCCCATTTATTTTACAGGCATAGACATAAATTCTCCTCACCTCAGAACATAATGGCCACATCCAAACTGAAAACTGGATGCTGGCAAGGAGCCTGCCCATGTCCTTTGTGCCTCCTCTAGGAGCATGAGCCCTGCTCCTGAAGTGCCGCACGTTTTCCTTTTTCTTAAAATGGAGTCTCTCAAGTAGACTACTTACTTGTACGTTACTGAGATGAGGTACATGCTGCAACCCAGAGGGTACCTAGGGGCTTAGACTGGATTTTGTGTTGTGTATGCTCCAACCTGCAGTTATACTGCTGGAAGTCAGTAACTTGTATTTATAATGGCAAAGATGTGGAAGAAACTAGGAAACGTGCTACAGTAAGCAAATTCACTACCAGCTGGCAAAATGGTGGAGGGAAATTCCACCTGAAAGTCTAGCCCTTTATATTTGCTTTTGTATATTAGCACTGTTCTGAAAGTGTATCCTCAAACACATCAAACTCAACATAAGATGAAAATCAGTTATCATCGGAGTGACAAGTAAAAACAGATTACTTGTCTTGAAAACTTTCAACTCCTCATCTGATTTGTTTAAAAAAAACACCCAACCTCAGAAACTACTTAGCATCTGTATTTCTTTCCTTCATAATTAGTGCATTGAACCAATATTGCGTTTTACAGTGGTGACTGTCTTTTTTCTGAGAATTGAGCTGTCAGATTAAACCTACTCTTAATTCCAAACTGAAACCATTTCTATTCCTATCTAATTTCAATTTTCTTCTAATTGCCACCATGAAAAATTAAGTCTTTTCTTTTGTCTCACCTTGATTTTATATTTATAGCTTCATCATCTTCCTCCCCCTACAATTTTCTTTCTCATTCATCTTCAGCATTTATTTATGCCTCAGCATTATTCCCCTCATGTGTCACATTGCTCCTTCATTCCAGCTACTTTTTATCAAAACATAGCAATGTCTCCCTGTAGAAAACTGCATTAGGCTGAAGAGTTTGTGCTGCTTTATGATAACTCAGATAAATATCTGAAAGAATTAATAATTGTATCCAACCCAGAACACTCTTTATCTGTCTCTTTCAGGCACAGTTAAACTGTCTCAAATAAAGATTTTGCCCATGGATTAGAATTAGGGCTGTACTTTGTAGGTCTCCATTGACTTTCATCTTTTGATACCTGGAAAAAAATGTTCTATCGGTTGCATTTTCCGTTATGGGAAATATATTTGTGAAATAAATGTATTTCCTCACAGATGTGACTGATGGTGACAGCAAGAGCCAGTTACTTGATTTGAATCTTCTTCACCTCTGGAGTAAATGCATGACTGCTGTTACCCTGGAGTCTTTCTGGTCTAGAGGAAAAAGGTAAGTGGGCATTTGAACTAATACTGTTTTTAAAGAGCCAGAAGATACCATTTAGAGAAGAGCACAGATTGCCTAATAGAAATTAATAAATAACACTCCCATTTTCTTAGTGATACTGGGCTTAACAGTGTAGAGGAATATTAATAAAGTATTGAAAACCTGTTGTAGAATTCCTCATATTTTTAATTTTTTGGCCAGAGCCTACAGACATTTTTAATTGTCTATTTAAGTCATAAAGTACTAGTGTCAGATTTGTACAACCCATCCACACATGCGTACAGGCCTTTTTACCCAGACAACAGAGAAGCTACAGCGAACTTCAGCAGTAACAGAAATATGTCTTCGTAGATGTACAGTGAACCGGCTGTCTTTGAAATAAGTGCCTGTTAGGTAAGGGTGGGTTCTTCTTGCAGTGCATGTCTTTTAAACATGTTAGACCTAAAAAGAATAAGAAGAGCAAAATAAGCAAGAATGAGCCACAGTGAGCTGAAATTCTGAGTCATTAGTTGCTTTAAATTTGAAATACCTCAGGTGATTATTCTTTGTTTCACAATACATAACAGGATATCTAAGGGACTGTTCTGAAAACCGTTTGTACAGCACAACTAGCAATTTTTTAACATCTTTGCAAGAGTACTGTATTCCAGAAGTTATGTCCTCTGAATGAACTCAAGTTGTTTCACCTTTGTGTGAAAGTGAGTGGGTTGGAGGTTGCACTAAGAAGATGATGTCAGCCATGAAGTGCCTGTCCCCCGTTCCTCTCACAAATATGCACCTGGTTTGATCTATTGCTTAAAACATTCCAGGTCTTGAAATAAAGGAGCAGGCAGGCAGCTAGGCGTCATCAAATGATTGCTGTATGCATTGCATTTCAACTCTACGATATCAAAATTACAATTTTTACTTTGGCTATTGTCCAAGGCTTTCCAATATGCCTTCCATTTCCTTTGCCACCTACCAGTTAGAGAGGCCATCTGTCTTCCCAGTGAAAGTTAGAGCTGATATATGAAAAGCACCAGCTCATTTTAAAATAGCTTTCCCTACTGTTTTGTATTCATGTAATTTTATAGTGATCAGACTCTGTTTCTTACTGCTCTTCCTTAGTACAGACAAATTTTCTTAGCTATCCAGAGTGTCGCTGTTAAGTAAATGTTGTTTGGGGTTTTTCCTTTGAGTGCAGCTCTCTGAGAAGGCATTGGTTGGAACAATCTGGTGTTCTTTCATAAAGATTTTCCCTTCTGGTTTGAAAGTGACATACATGTAGGACGAAAATGATGTATTTCTTCAGGAGGATGTGCTGTTTTTGCTATTTGAGATCTGTACATTCTGTTCATGTTCCATAAAAGATGAATGTAAGAAACTTTTTTTTTTCTTGTTTTAAGTTCCTGAAGAAAGCCCACACTATTCCCTCTGATATTACAGACTGAAATTATGTCCCAGAAATGTATTAAAAAGTAACAAGGAACAGATTCTCTTGTGTAAAAGAAAGAATAGATATATCCCTACTGAGTTCCTGCACTCTCTTAATTTTCATTTACTTTCATGCGATCAATTCTTTGCAGTTCTGTCTGGTAGCTGATATAGTACATCAGGGAAATTACAACTGATTTTTAAAACCTATTTCAAGGAAAGCATTGAATGAAACTGAAGACTCAGCACAGAAGTGACAGAAAGAGATAGCGTTCCTGTTTCCTCATCTTTAAGGGCTGTACTGCAAATCACTTGAAATGTTTCTGTCCTTAGTTACTGAAAATGTTGGGGATACTGCTTAAATAATGACACTGAAAGACTGAGGGTTAGGAAAGAATTTTTCTTAAGCTTTTGATGTAACCAATGAGACCTTAAAATTTACCAGACTGATAAAAAAAAAAGATGAAATACCTTTTAAGGTTCTTGCATCGTATCTTATGCCCAAAGGTACAATTTACTGTCATGTAGGTGTTGATGGTAATTTAACTTTCGCTTCATATATATATAGAAAGGCACATTATAAGTGGTTAGCTAATCTAGATAGAGATGTGTGGTGCTAATCTCTATGCCAGCAGTAGTGTGTGTTATTAAAAGAAATCCATCTGAAAAATGCATCCTTATTCCATGGCTGACTTCTGACGTGTAAGTTAACCGCTCCCCTAGGTTTTATATTTTTGAAGACAAGAATGACTGCTTCATTTCTAGCAAAACAGATGACACTGCTTATGAAGGAGGTGCAAAATACAGATAATCAGGGTATAAGAGCCCCCTTCCAAGTCTTCCCTACATTTCACGCTTTCCCCAGGAAAGTAAACCAAGGATTAGGAATAAGGTTTGTCCACGGTCACAGTTAGTCAGTTTTAGAAGTGCTATTGTACAGATTTTTTTTATTGTTACTTTTTCTTATAGCTGTAAGTATTACTGTAGTATCCTAAATAGCATGATTTGACCTATTATAGGGGATACAGGGAACACATGAATAGTTAACCCCTAACTTAATGCCAGAAAAACCTGTTAATTATACTATCCTTTGCATAGAGAGGTTCTGGAATTCTGCCTCTGGTTTCCATGGTATTCATGCAATGGAGACAAAAAAATGCACCATTGAAGGAAATGAACCAAAGTGGTGGCCAGTGGTTTTTAATATATTCTCATAATGAGTAGCAATGTATGAGAATATATTAAAAAAACACTGGCCAGCACTTATTAGATTATTTTCCCTAAATCATTAGATAGTTTTCCCTTTTATTTTGAACAAGACAGTTATGATTAGTTTCCAAAATGTTGATTTTAGCAGCTGAGTCCTATATATAGGTGCTGACTTGTCACCGTTTTTGAATTTCCTATAGTTTTTGACACAATTATTCTAGTTTGGATTAATTTTTTTAATAGATGGAGGGACCCGACCAAAATAAAAAGATAAGAACCTCCCTCTCACTGTATTATTAACATTATGTAGCGTTATACAAAATTAAACAGTTGAACGAGATTCAGAGTTTGAGAATAGACACTTCTGTATATCTAGATATTCCGGCACAAAGTGTTGAAAACATATGGCTAAGTTGATAAGTGTCACTGACTTTTTCTCACCTAGTATATTTAAAGTGAAACTGTGCTTTGAATTTAGAAGCATGTTTTTGTAGAATGGCCTTGGTCGGAAATTTATCTTTTCTTTAAGAAAGTATTTCCGTCCTAGAGCTCGGCTCCCTGGTCAGGAAGAAATAGGGGAAGAAAGAAGGTGGTGTTGGTCAAGTGGCAGAGTTTCCTGCTGCTGCTAGGAAGATACACATCACCAGTCACAGACAGATGCCCTACGTTCGCAGGCTGAACACATGGCAGCTTTTCTAGATTCCAGCTCATTTATCCAGTCCAAAGCACCACCTGGCTGCTTCGCTCCAGGCCTTCTTCTCTGGTGGGTGCAATAACCCTAGAGTAATAACACTGAGAGCTGAAGCAAAATCCTGACTTCAAGCAAGTATGCAACCGATTGCTTTGAAACAAGCTGTATTATTTCTATCGGTTTGTAGGCAAAACTAGTTCAAATCACAGAGAAATGGATAGATAACAGGCTTACTGCTTATCTGCTCTATACCCCTTTAAGTACCCCTTAAGTATTGGTGATGATGCTTCTAAAAGCAGAGTTTCCCCAGGTCTGCAAAGGACACTGAATCTCCTTATGCCTGTTGGAACCAGCCATAAAATGAAGTTTATCTCTTGTGCCTTCTGCACAGTACATAACTAGAATTTGTCAGGCAGGATAAGGCTTTTGGAGTACAGATGATGCTTTGACAGTCCAGGTATGACTGAAAACCCCCAAATTCTAGAGGAATTACCTTTTACCTGTCTGAATAACCCAAGAATTGATTAACAAGGCATTGGGGAATGCTGATTTGGTCCTGCCACAGGAAAGCACCCTCTGTCAGAGAGACAGTCAGAATCAGTATCTGATTCATCCATCTAATTTTAACGTGATGCCATATCTGAGGCAAACCCAGTCATTTCATAGGGACTCAATTCACTAATAAGTAAAAGTTTAACTAAATTTACAGCAATCTTTACTTGATTCCAAAGTTGTGAGCCAGACTTATTTCCTTCTCTTTCTCTTCCTCTCTTCTGACTCTATAACTAGAACCACAGCTGAAGTCCTTGAAATTTCCTATAGCAAAAAAAAAAAAAAAAAATTTACTGTAGCCAAGATCAAGTTCTGTTATCCTAAAGATGTAAGCATTTAAAACAATACATGAAAATAGGAATTTTCTAAAAAAAATAATTACAGTATACCAATAAAACACTTTTAGAGGATTTTGCTAAGATATATGAAATGCCTAGCCTGAATATGTGATATGTGTATCTTAATCCAAAGGAGAGAAACTGAGGATAGAAAGTATGAAGTACGATTTTGCAGTCAGTATTTAGATTCTCTTTAGGAACTGAAATGACATTTCTGGTTATTTTTTTAATCACTCTTATGCCTAATAGATGAAGTGAACAAATTAAAAATGCTTTCCATGGAGAGCTACAGGGTCTTCCTCTAATCTCAGAGAACAGCAGGCTGTGGTACTGCATCTCGACACCATCTGTTCTTTGGGTTTGAAATGATTTATGGGAATTGAAGTGTTTGTGTTTTCCTATTGACAGTTCAACTTCAGCAATATGTTCTCAGGCAACAATGAAAGTCTAAGCAAATATATACTACTACTATTAAAGTTTATGCTCCTGAAAAAGTTATACCATATATTGAATATAGAAACCTATATCAATAAAATGTTATTCACCTCAGTATACAAATATATTGAAAAGAAAGTACTAAGTCCTCCTTGCTTCTACCACACCAGTTGCTTTGGAGAAACATTCAAAGTATTCACTTAAAGTGTTTTAAAAAGAACTCTGAAAACTTACATCAACCTTTTTGGGAATAGGGTCGAGCCAACACTGAATACTTGTTAATATTTCCATTTCCTCCCATCCTTCTTGAACTTTTCTAGAAAACAAAAAAGCGCCATCCATCAGCCAAATTTATGGTGCTGGTCTCTGCCATGTTATTTAAACCTGTTCTTTATCCTGTTTGAGAACGCTTTTGCGTTCAGAATGACTACTGTCTTCACACTTGGCTGTTATTTTCTTAGCTCAGGTTTGAAGTGTGCAATTTCATTTTCATGTATTCTATGATACTGGCATATATAGACAGGTTTCTCCTGAGAGGTAGGTAGCAACAGGGCTCTGTGGGAAGGAGTTAGTTGGGGGCCATATTCTGCAACCTCCCGTCCTGATTCTCTGCTCCTCAGGGAAGAAGCGCTGCACAGTTGGAGCTGGCCAGAGGATGGCAATTCCATTTGGCATTCACTTCTGAAGTTTCAAACTTTGCACTTTTTTTGCAACAGAACAAAAGACTCACGATTACTGTCACAAAGCTCAACATGCCCGTCCTTTGGAAATGAAACTGGAGCTTCTTAGGTCCTGAGCCTCAAATCAACTTCCAGAAGAATTTGCTCCACCTTCAACCTGGTGTCCAAGGTGTGAAACACCTGTCTTCAATTCCTTTCCCTATTGTGTTCAGAACAGTTTTACGTCTCAGTTCTCTCTAATCGAGGCAGTGCACAAATCTGAGCGTGAGCTTCCTACACTGCCAGCAGATACCAAATCACTTGGCTAAAGCACTCAGAGGTTAGTTTTCTAGTGAACCCTGAGTTTCTGAAGATTTCTGGTGAAACCCATACATCTCCTTGAAATTAAAATGGTTGTAGTTCCAACTTGATTAACAAAACACATTAATAAAAGCTCAGTTTCGTACTGACTCAAGGCAAATATTACTCAAATAGGTAAAATTTTTCCTTAAGAGAGCAAGAATAAATGCTATAGCAAAAAAGGTAATTTGTTATCCCATAGAAACTGTAGAAGACAATCTCTCAATGAAACTGGGAAGAGAAAAGGCTGCATTTGACTTTCAGGTACCTCAGTGAGCCAGAAGGATACAGCTAACCGTGTGGTGAAAGCATGTCGTAGTCCTTAGGAAGAGGTAGATCATTATCTAACATATCAATTTTTACATCCAAATTTGCCAAGATCAATTTACAGTTAAGATCTTACTTTTCTAGCAAATCCAACATGTGATCTGTGTATACTTGTCTCCTAATTCAGCGGCTTTCATGAAGGAACTATGTTCTGCTTAGCACTTTATTCGTATCCCAGAGTTTTGTTGTCTTCCCCATCGCCTCCATGTGTTGGAGCAATGCCAGCCTCACCCACCACCTTTGTAAAGATTTAAATTGTGCTTTAGTTCCTGACGTCCTTCACCCACTGTTCTTTAGCAGTGAATCTTTAGCATCCTATCTTTCCTCCTTGCATTATTTTTTGGGTTTTTTACTCAGAAATTCTGAAAAAAATAACCAGAAAAAAATCTGTGAGAAAATTGAAAAAAAAAAAAAAAAAAGCAGTTTATCAAACTATATTCTAATATGTATAAAATCAATATTATAGCAGCTAAATACAATGAAAATAGCTACCTGAATCTTATAACTATTTATGAGAGGAACAAAATAATTCATAGGAAACTGTTTACCAGTTTCCTTCAATATTCAAAGTATGTCCACTTCTCTAAGACATCAAGTTTAAAACCGTTCTGTATGGAGTAAGAACTCAGTGCATAGAAAGACTGTAGAATCAAATCCCTGGTAAACAGAATTGCAAAATGCTTAAAAGATATAAAGTGCATATGTAAGTGTCGCTAGTTTGCAAGGGATAATAATCTGCTGGGATAGATTGATGGCATTTTTTTGCCTGTATTGACAGAAATCTATCCTTCAGTGAAAATCACAGATTGAAATCCTGCTTATCTTCAGCGGTAGAGATTCTTTAATGTGTGTTCCTATTCTACTTCACTAGGAACTTCCTACTTAACAAAAGATAATTTTTAGGCATGCTAGGTCTCTTTCCTTACACTTCAAATCCTGTATGTTTATTCAGACCATACAGCCTGATGAGAGCATATCTTCTCATAAAATTTTTTTGTATAATGACAGATGATGTTCATATTTCCATTAAATGTAACAGTTTGGTTCTACTTAATCGTCTGGCTGTTTTGTTTCATTTCACATTGAGCTGTAATTGCACATTGAAAAAATTCCAAAAACCTGATTTATTGTTCATGTAAAAACAAATATTTACTGAAGAAACACAGAACATGATACTCTATAGGCACAAAAATGCATGAATTATATCCAACACCGTTTTTGTAGTTCAGTGGCTGCCCCATTGTTTATATCTCCATTTCACCAGGGTCTGGCTTAGTAGCTTTAAAGCAGAGCAGCAAGATAGTCTTTTCTCCCTCTCCAGTGCTTGGAAAAAAAAATCTTCCATTGCCTTCTACTGATCCTTTCTCGATCACTCCATTAATCATACTTCTTGTTTTCCTGTGGAAGATTACAATAACAAGAACTTGTGTGGGTTGGGATGAAATACATAGGAAAATATGAAACACATTTCTTAGTGTGGGAAGATTCTAGTGTTAAGTATGCTCTGAAATATAACCTGTAACAGCTTCAAATGCTCGGTACCAACTTTATGCAAACTAAGAATGCAGAAGGAAATTGAAGTAACTATTCAAGATACAGTAAAGCTTCAAAAATAAAAAAATAAATATGAATTTGCAGACTTTTGGTCTAATTTTGATTTTGAGCTGAATTTAACATGGTTCGGATCCTCAAATTTCTCAGCGCAGTTCAGTTCAACATTCAGGAAACCTGAAAGTATTTACATCTAAAAGTCCTGCCTATTTTTGCCCTGTAGGCAGAGAAGACAATGACTAGTGATGGATATTTCAATGGTATCTTCCCATTTTTTTTCCTTCTCTTGGTGATAACAGGAACATTTTCTGTAGGAGATGCACCAGGGCATGTGTGTCATTAGTTTTCCATTTTACTGGACTCAGCTGACTGACTCTAGGAAATAATTTTTTTGCAAGAGAAGAATTACATCTCTTAGCACCATTACGATTTTTGGCTGAACAAGATGCAGATGACCCCTTTCAGAAATTCAGGAAACGTTGAACAACAGAAAAATGCTAAAGGAGAGACTCCCTAGAATAGCACAGAGCCAGGCAAGGGTGGAAGAACTGGGATTCAATGCCAGCAGTAGGAAGAAATCGGAGCTTAGTGATAGAGGCAATGGGACTTTCATGCTTTGTCCCCAGAGGGCATGGCTGGAACGTCAGTTCCTGCAAGTGAACTGCCTGAACGCGAACAAGATCTGTGCTGAGCTGCCCGAAGGCATTCCAGCACTTCCCGGGTTCTGTTGTGCAGTCAGCAGCCCTTTTACCTGGTCTGCATTTTAGTCTTCGTGTACACAAGTGTTGCTGTACAATCCCACTTCTTAAAAGCAAAAATGAAAGCTTTCCCTTCATCACTTTTAAAAATGACAATAAATGCAGAGCAATGCTGCTTCGCTTTGGGGAAAGAAAAAAAGCCCACAAAAAACCAACACACAAACCAAATGTTTAATACTATTGACTAACGCACTGAATACGCAAGGGTAAGATATGGTCCACAAGATGATAGAGAGTAGAACTCATTTTGCAGCCTACCCTTTTTGATTATGTAGTCAGAACTGCGTGGTTTAGAGCGTGTCTGTCTGAACACTGAAGCATGTCTTGAAATGAAATAACAAACAGGGGACGTGTATAAACAGTTAAGTTTTTTAATTCTTGAAAATAAGAGAACTTGAGAATTGGAGGAGAATTCATTTCTTGCGTGGCTTGACATCTATTCTTTCAATTCTCTAAATAACTTTTTAGTAACTGTAATGCTTCTCTTGGTTTCTTTGGACTTTCATTTTGCCATTAATAAATAATTTAGGCATGATACAACGCATAAGCTTTACTGATCCTGATCAGATATTTTCTGTGTCTGGAAAATATTTTGGTTTGTGTTGTGCCTGCACCCGGTGAAAAAGGGCCCATGACTGGACTCCGTGCGGTTGCATACGTTACGTGCTACGCTAATCACAGAGGAGTATTCACGTGGTAGAAAGCCACGTATCATCATTCCATACTTACAGGCTAGTTGTTTGAAAAATAACCACTGCAGGTTAATGCGAATCCGCATGGCAAAGCAGGGCTCCTGTGGCTTCTGGCTCTTCCCTTACCCATTCAGGCTCCCGTGCTGACAGCCCTCGTCCCCGCTCTTCCAGCGGTGCCTCATTCCAGCTGCTCACTGTCTTCCGTCTTCTCGTCCTTTCCACTGCGTGCAACTTGTTTGCTGGATGTTGGTTTTTTTGGAAACGTTTAATAAATTGCCGTGGTTCATGTGTTTTGCATACACTCTGTTACATTGTTCCTCAGAAGATAAAGACTGTGCTTTGAAGTTGTTAAAACCGCTCCTTGTCTGGCTGTTGCCCAGAGTGATGGAGAGGCCAGGAACTGACGGCGGGCAGAGACCCAGATATATGTTCCACACGGGGCACGCCTCTGCAGCCCGCATGCGTGCTTTCTGAGGCAAAAAGGTCAGCTAAGAGGGACTTAGAAGTAGCTACGAGGAACTTTTGGACAAAATATTTTTTGTCAGATACTGGCATAAAACCATGGACTTTTTTTGTGTGTGTGTGTGTGACAATATTGAAATCAGGTAACAAAATGTGCCGTCAGGATTGGTTGTAAATGTCTCTGTTAGATAAATCTAGAAAAATACTCCATGGCTAATTCTTTCTAGCTATTTCTGGAGGTTTTCGTCCTTTTTCAGTTATATTTTTGTATGGTTTAGGGTCCCAGTTGCTAATCTGTTGCATGTGTTCGCCTTAGCGAAGTGATATTGGCTATGACGGATATGAAAAAGAAAAATAACGCTGTGTTGATTAACAGAAGAAAGGAAAAAAAGGGGTAAGCATAATCACTGTTTTCTGTCAGGAGAAAAACACAGTCTGAAGTGATACAGCACAGCTTTGAGGCACTGAACAAAGTCAATCAATAACTTAATTAAGAAGGACAAGTAAGGTAGTAAAAATCAGTATTTCACCATCTCCCTTGGCTTCCCCCACTCCTGAAAGCTCTGTAAGACAGATCTGCTTGCCTGGAGTTGTAACAGAGGTAAATGGTAGCACTGAGATTAGAAACCTGGAGTTCCAGTTCCTAGAATATATTTATTTGTTTTCTTAGTATGTTGTGGAAATCTATTTTACTCTGTCCACAAGACCTGAGGGTCTGAGGAATCAGTAAATTCAGAGAAAAGGTGTGAGAGTAGGGCTTCAAAGTGGTGCGAATTATGCTGCTTTCTCACTGCTTTAGATACTTCAATTGCCTGCAAAGTGGCATCTGTTACTGAAAGTCATATGGAACGTACTACAAGGGAAAAGTCAGAGGCTTTCTATCCATTGTGGCAGGGCAGCTGCATTTAGAACCTTAAAAAATGAAACAATAGAAGTTCGAGTTTTAGTAGTATTCCTCCTAGGATTGTGCCTTTTCTAAATGTGGTGTGATTTTGGAATTCCTTGCTTTTTTTTTGAAAACACTTTATTCTGCTCTACTTATTCTGCCTCTAACACCTGCTAACCTATGTTGTACTGTTAAACTAAGAATATTTGTTTAGACTTCCATGTGTCATCCTTTAATAAAGTTATCCCTTAAAATATTTTTACTGGACAGAATAAAATGAAATAATAGGAGGCAATAATACCTAACTGGCCACTACTTCTAAAGATACTGAATAAGAGTAACTTTGCATTATCATGATTAATTTATATAACAACATAAATATCATTAGAATATTATTGCATCAACTCCACTAATGTCATAGATTCAGTACTGCTTTGAGCACCATGTATCACATATTTGGAATCAGGAATCTGAGAGTATTTATTATTTATTCAGTCACAGTCCTATCACAGTGGTGGTTTGGTGAATGCTGCCTCTTACTCATTTTGGAGTCTAACTGCTGTCGTAAAGCATTGCTATTAATTTTTATTTCACATAGCCAAATGAATTTTGCCACCCCCCCATATAATTAGTGTTATTCCTATAGGAAATTACTTATGGCTTAAATTGAAATTTTAGAGCTTTTCATACACCCTTCAAAATCTGATGTTCCTGGTAATTTACATATTAAAAACATGATTTATAAAGCAAATATATGCTATTCTTATCTGCAGGGAGAGCATGGCATAATTCATTTTTAACTCTTTTTTTTTGCCTTGACAACCTAAGCCTTGATTGCTCAGTATAAATTCTAATTATTAGAGAAAGATGACAGATTTAGGGTGGAGAATAGAAGGAAGAAGCCAAAAGCAAAAGGCTATTCCCAGGATAAAGAAGCCATCAAAATGCTAATAAGCCCTATTCCAAAAGGGTATTATTGTTTCTTTGTTCAGCTTTATTTATAAACACACAGATCTGAAGCAATGGTTCCATCTGCACAGGCTAAAAAGCTCTGTGTCCAAAATAAACACTGCTCCAGAACCTACAGAGAATAAAAAACCCTGCTCAGTTAGACAGCTTTCAGAAAAAGCACTGGACTGAAAAATGACAAAAGTGTCCAGAATTCTAAAATTTAGGTGGAAAGCCTTCTTTGTACAGAAGTTATTTTGAGTCAACTACCCAGGAGAGAACAGAATTCTCTAGCTGATCTCGGTCCGGTGCATGTTCCAGTGAAAGTAACTTAACATCAGCATTTATGAGCTGCTAGAAGAAAAGAAACCCATCTGATTTTTCTGATTATTTGATGGACCGGTTGGGTCATATTTTGGGAGAGGGAAGTGGAATCCATGAAAGTTCTTGATGTATCATCCCAGCACTTCTCAAAAATTGTACGGGAAACAGGAAAAAGGAATGGACAGGGCAGAAGGAAGTGTGGAGATAAAACCCAACAAACCACAGATAGCAGAAAATTAGGAAATGATAATTCTCAAGTGAATACCGGAACGAGCTGAAAGAGCACTTCTAACTCTTGCCTCAAGGAAAGTTCCTTTAACGTTGATTTCAGAGCAAAAAAAGGGAGCAAGATATTCTCACTGTTTGTGTCAGTGGAAAGCTTGCAACAGCAGCAGCAGAAGCAACAGTCGATGTCTTATTTATTGATTATATAGGTAAAGATGACAAGTACTTATCAACACAGATCTGTAAGGAAGGAAAAAGGAATAACTCTACAAACATAAATATTTTGAGAGATGGCTTAATGAACGATATTTTTCCACATTTCTGTGTCAGGAAATTTGGATGGGTGTCCTTAAAAACACACGACAAATTCAACACCCTCTTTAGAAGAAATATTTTCCTCCAGCTGCCATCTGAAGGGTTTGGGTTTTTTTTTTTTTTGAGATATTTAACAGAAAAAGTACAACTGGCACTTGAGAATAGGGAGGTGTGTGCAGGTTTACAGGTATGTAACTTTGATCTTAGGTAAGCCACTTAAAGAGACTTTGTGTCCCCTTGAAAAGGGACAGAGACATTTAGCTGAAGTGAACCAAACATGCACTAGACATGATGTGCCCCAAAGAATAATTAACACAGCGAGAGGTATGGATAGATTATAAACAACCAGCTTATAAACAGTCCTGCCTTGTGTTTGAAAGAGTAAAACTGTCTGATGGGGAGGGAAGAGAGATTTCACTTTCCTAAAGCAGCAGTCTGGAAACGCTTCAAGAAACTGATGTTAGTCTGTACATATAAAATACAAAAAGGCAAATTAAAAATTAAGAAAAGATTTTTCACTTTATGAAAATAGTGAGGCCTGTTGACAACAGGAAACAGTTTCTGCAATACAATTGCTCTGTAATGTTACATTGAGAAGAAAGTGATATTTCCCTTCATGCTGTTCACAGTCGTAGAATTGACAAAAAAATTTAGAAGGGCATAATTCCTTTAAAAAAAAGAAAAACTACCAACCATATCATAATGAATGCTTCCAAAAATACATTTCCTCTCGAATTAAGCTTTACATATCTCTTTTAAAGAAACTATTTATTTTTATTTCCTGTGTAATTTATTGGTAAGTTAGCAGAGTAATTAATGGTAATTGTTGGTATAAAGCTTTATTTCAAAAGAAACAGACAAGAGATTACTTGGAGTATTATATATAACTCCCTAGTTAGTCTTTAATAATTTTTAATATTCAATACAAAATTATTTTTTGTATAATCTGATCCATGAACAAGTTATCACCATTTTCTTTTTTTTCTCTTGGTCTACTTTTCATATTTATGCCATGTTGTTCTGTCCTGAAGAGATGGATTCTTGAGTCAGCACCTGCTTCTTTGTTGCTGTGGCTACCAACCAGCTTAATTCTTAACATTTCCTGCATATTTCTGTCTCTTCCTTTGATAGAGTCACTGGATTCCAGTAAGTCTAAGTATATGTAAATACATCACTTTTAGTTGCTTTTATAATCATCAGTTTTTGCTTTCACAGGCACCAAAGCAAATATCGGTGAGTTTGATGCCTGGGCCACACTGGGTCAACATTATTACAGTAGTGAATGAGAGACTGCATGAAAATTCTGAAGAGATGTGGTGGGAGGAACCGTAGACTTGTGGTTAGAAAGAAGTTAGAGGATTCTAGTTAACTTCCTGCTCACTTCAGAAAAAGGGAGAAATTTCTTTGATGCACTGCAAGCTTTCACATCCATCTGTTAAACTGGGGATAACATTTTAAATGGAGATTTGTAATCTGTTGCTTCTCCAAACTGTGACATTTTTTACTACACTGCACCCTGCTCATTGTGTAGCTGTAGTAAATATAGACTTTTGAGTTTCTCTGTCTCCTTGTACAATACTTCAGTTGTGGGCAACTCTGTACTTTTCACATTATTTTTGAATCTAGTCTTTTCTCTGGTGTTACAAAATCATTTGGTCTTTTTCTGCATAACAGCTGAGTTGTCATTTATGAGCGCGAGAAGTGAAATTTTCTACTCTGATATATTTGTCAGCCCCTTGTGTCATCAGCAATGCTCAGTAAGAAAAATGAGGGAATGGCTTTTTCAGCTTGATGGCTATTCCTGTGTTGAAACACTAGTTATCATACAGTCTTCTGGCTTGAAATCCAGTTTATGGTTTGTTATCTTTGCGTCGAGTGCTTCCTTTATTCTGCATGAGATTATATTACACAACCATTTTATCTCTGACTGGTCAGTTTTCTTGGTAACTTAGATATTATTCCATTGTTTATTTTTCCAATATCTTTATTTTGCTGGAAAGCCTTTTGATTTCATGAATTGTTCTGTAATCATGGACTATCACTATTTTGGTTAGGGTTCAAGTTCAGGTTTTGTAGGTTTGGACACTTTTACTGTTTCTTACCATTTCGCCTGTGATAAAGATGTCGCAATGTCTCATAGAAACATCCTGTGGTACCAGCATGTTTCTCATTTCTTGAAAGTAATCTAGTCATTGCTTTGTTCTACTACCTTGTTGCCTTACTTGTCTTCAAAGAGACCTTCTGGCTTGTATGAACTTGCCACCTGTAATCCGATTGACTTCTTTTACTATCCCATACTCTTAACAGGAGCTTCAGCTTTGGAGTTGGCCATGCACTTTCTCTTACTATCTTCTTTTACTTCTGGATTTTTTGTTCTATATAGATATGTATGTGTATTTAGCTAGCTATTCTGCTATTTAGGTTCCTGCAACCTGCACCATTGCTGTTGCTCTCTGGCGACTGTACATCATTTCAAACTGGGCAAGACATTGAAGCAGAAGGGTTAGACAGCACGGGTTTTGTTTTTGCATGTGTCTCTCTCTTTTTAGTTTCAAAATATCAGCCAGTGACATTTTACATTTGTTCATTTAAAGGATATGTTGTCGGAGTAGGAACAAGGTAATGGCATTAGATGAAAGAGTTGGACTGCTTGAATAAAGCACCACTAGCCTGCAACAAATAAAATTGCTCTGCTGGAAAGCAAAATACGCAGTTAGCATTCAGTTGAAGTAGTTCATCTACAGAAGGCAAGCTTACCTGGGGACATGCCTTATGTCCCTCTGCCTTGGAATAAAAGAAGAAATATTTCAGATTCTGTTGGACAGAATTCTAGCTTCCCGTGTATGAAACTCCTATTTTTCATAAATTTTTTTCAAAAGATTTTATCTTAAATGGTGTAGTTGACTACTTTCTCAATTTTTAAAATGGATCTGGTTGTATTATAATCGGTCCAAACCAATAAATTAAGGAAATAATCCTTATCTTGCAGCTTGTTACAGGCCTCGTCAAAAGCAGACCACACTTTAATTATAGCATCCATCTTTGTGTTTTATTGGTGAAATAGTACTGATATTTATCATGATGATATGTGATATACTTGGAATAGCATACTTTCCTGAGCAAAATTTTTACATGGAATTTCTGAGTACACAGATAAAAATAATATGGCTGTATTTGTCAGGATAGAAGATGAGTATTCTTATCCTGTCGTCCCAGTTTAGTTCCTTGGCCAAAGACCACTAATATCATTTGAATGTGGAACTGAGAATGGTTACATTTGGTAACCAGTCATCTTAAGTACAGTTTATTTTCCAAAGTGAAGAAGTATTATAACAGACCAAAGAGAAAGAGAAAAGATTAGGAGCATCGGTATAAAATGTGTCACTCTGCATTGATGAAGATTCAGTGATATTACTGGCATACAATTTGCTCCTGTGCCTCTACACCTTGAGTGACTTCTACTCCTTACCTCCCCATGCCTGCAATTTGGAAAATGTGTAGTTTTTCAAGCAGGTACTGTGAGACAAAATTAAGGTGTCTGAGCAATTTTCCATTGATTCCTATACTCAGATTTATGGAGCCTTCCAGTTGGAGGCATATTTAGATCAGAATCTCTTGACTTTGAAGTATTTGTGTTTACTTTTTGTTCACAAATTGTTCATTTGTGTTTGGATCTGGTTCTTCATTCAGAACCCAACTTTTAGCCAGAGACATTCCAGTCCAGTGTCTTTTATTACTTCAGACATTTTTGTGTGGGTCTATGGTGTTCTAGTGGTTGTCTAAAGCTTCAGTGTGTCAATGTCATGGACAGGGCGATATAAGTCACAACAAATTGTCATATTAATCTTAATGGCTGCTAATGTTCACTCAGTTTGAAGAGATCAGAACAATAATTTATCTTCAAACATTACTTCATTGTTTCAAGTAAAACGTGTATTATATTGAATAAAAGAAAGGAAAATAATCTTACAGTCTTACACAGATAGCAAATATATCATAAAATTCAGTTGAATTGTGACACCCTGACATATCACAGCTGAATATGTGCTAAAGCATGCCACCAGAATAACATTGGTTTAAATGTAAATGGATTTGGACTAATACGGGTTGACACAGATATGCTATTGCAAACATCAGTGGAAAGTGGAATTTTAAAATACTGAAGTAAGATCAGTGCTTGTGTCAAGTGCCTTTTATGAGATCTGAGGAACCTGGCTGTGTGAATATGTTCATTATTCAGTAGTGTAAGTATTGTGGCAACAGCCAACGGGCTAGATCTAAAAACCCGTGAACAAGCCATCAGCTGTCTTTGACCGTGACTAGGTTCATAGCATCATGGGGTAATTCAGGTTGGAAGGGACCACAGGAGGTCTCTAGTCCAGCCTCCTGCTTACCTACTGACATATGAAAATCTCCTAGAGGAAGAACAAAAGTTAGCGGAGGTGGCAATCCTTGTTTTTAAAAGAAAATAACACTTTGATGTGTGAACGTTTCGCCACATTGACTGCAAGGAGACAAAGATGCTCAGGAGAACTCCAGCGTACCGCTCAGAACTATGATGAAACCACATGCAAACGTCTGTTTCTGTGGCTCTTCAAATACTTCTGTTTCTCCAAGTGGAGTCTCAACATCTTGTGCACGTGTGCCTTCAGAATGTTCTGCGCAGATCCTGCCTTCCTTGCTTTAACTGTCCTATTCCTTGTTTTAACTGTCCTATAGACCTCAAGCTATTGAAATAAATACGAAGTGCTCAGAAAGGTGGATTCTCAGAACAACTCGGATGCACCACTACCAGCTGAACCACAGGACCGTGCTGTCAAAAGGGGCTGTGTATGTCGCATGGTGGGATGTGCTAACAGGCCAAAACCAAAAACAGTCTTTACATGGTCCCAGAGCCAGCTGGTTTGGAAGCACATTAAGATCTATAATTTCTGTTTGACACAGCTAATTGATGACTGTCCTTTCATAAAGACCTTTGCAGAAATTTAACAACACCCTTTAAATAAACTGAAGAATAAAGTACATGTTATCTTGTCAAAATAAAAAAAAAAAGCTGGGGGTGGAACAACACCTCTCTGCAGATGTTAAGCTTTCCGGAGAGTTGTCGGCCTTTCTTCTGAAGGTACTACTTAACACTTGGATGAATTCTTTTCAGATGAAAACACCTGTGTTCTCTGTTCACTTTAGAAACTCCCAAGGCAAAGTCTGTTCCAGCCAGTCCATCCACAGGAACATGGCATTGTGAATAGATTGCATCACTGTCAGATCACATTTGGATGAAGTGTATAACCCTTGAAATGAAATGGTTCTTTTCTGCTTTGTTTTACTCATCCCTGTTTAACCAAGCGTTACTGGAAGAGCTAACAAGCAAATGAAGAAGCTTCAAACCCCTCTTTTAAAGTCAAAACTGTTGCACGCAGCCTACCTCGATTTCACATGGGGATTTTGGAAGCAGAAAAATTGGACATTTAAAACAGTATTGCAGGAAGAGGTTTATATCCTATTTAGGCTACAGAACTGCAATAGAGCCGTCATTATGGGTCCTACACCATACTTTGAGAGATCATTACTTCTTACGGCATATTTTCAGTGCGTGTTTATATTTTTGCCATGTGTCTAAATATTGAAGTCCTATCTATCCCACTCTGATCCTCTTTTGGGGATGAAATGTCATTTGAATTATCTCTTTTGTCCTGTGACTGAATTTGATGCAGTTAGAGCAACATGATCTTCAGGTACCTCATTTCCAGTCGTTATACACAAAAGTAACCCACATCTTACAAAGGAGGCTGTAGACCTCTCACAGTTAACTGTCTTCCATCTGAATGTACTGCAGTCACTAAGCCTGTTTAAATGGTGGTTTTGCTGCAATAGCCCCAAAGCACCAGGGGTAAAAAAATAATACTGTGGTGCTCTTAGTTGGCTATTGAGGCAATGCAGATCAATATAAGGCGGTTGCCCACCACAGTCACTCCAGCTGACCAGACCCTTTTTCACCGAGGGGCTCCAGAGTGAGATTTCTCAGCAACTGATGTTACTGTAGAAGTGAATTATTTTCTAGTGCATATATGAAACTGATATTTTTAGTCTCTTACCATTCATTGTGGAGAGAGGGGGATTGCTTTTCCTTCCTTAAAAAAAAAAAAAAAGGATAGCTCTGCAACAGCACTCGACTTACAACGTAGATTGGGCCAGACAGCAGCTGAGCATGAAGGTTGCAAAGTTCATGCAAGTCTCATTTTAAATTCCCAGCTGAACTTGCATTTTGAATCTGGCCCTCTAATTTTTTCTTGCCTTTTAAAGGACATAGATCAATTCAGTAGAAGTTAAAAAAGCTGATTTGTACTGTACATTGTTATCTACTGTAATTTTCAGAATTATGTGGCATTTTAAACAATATTTTTTTAAAGTGCTGGTATCAGTGACATCTGTACTGAGATAGATCCCTGTGCTTTTATTCTTCCAGCCTTATACTAAAACTTTTATGTATTAGCTCAAAAACATTTACAAATTCTCCTTTGGCCTACCTAGTCTCTTTTTAGTAACTGTGCAGTGCCCTGCAGCTTTAGTAGCATACTTTCACCTAAACTGAATACATATGAGCAAAAATATTATATTAGCATGTTAACCCACCAGTAATTTGAACCTTAGCTCAATCTCTCAATCTTTCTTCACTAACACAAATGATTTTTTGTGTCTGTATCTTTGAATGACGACTTTGTTATTTAAATTGTATTTTTCATTCAAAGTAGTTTTTATGATTACACTTTGGATCGTAGTCTTAGCAGAAAAATCAGCACATTCAACAGGACAGGTAGTGACAGAAAAAAGAAGGACTTTGATAACTTTGGGTAACTACTCTTTGCTTCTGTCATCATCTGTAAAATCTGAAGAATAATATTTCCCTAATTTGCAGTTGTGCATCCAAAATATTTAATGATTAGGAGACACTCAGATGCTATGGTGACTATCAGTAAAGCAAGCTGTACAATCAAATTGTGTGGCATCACAAACCCAAAGATCTTCGTGCAGAAAATGATTGCATAGACCTATTGCCTGCATGTTAAACAATGCATTTTTAATGCACACAGTTTTTTAAGGCAATAATACAAATGGATAACTAAAACCAAATTAAGGGAGGTTGAGCCAAGCTTTATAAGCAGTGTTTTTCTTTGATGGTATTTTTTTTTCATTTTATTGATTGCTTTTGATTGATATATATATACCTTTTAATGAAGAATTGCAATACTTATAAAATCCTTCACAAGCTCATTTTGTGTCTGCACAGTCCTTGCTTTGTATAAAAGCGACAAGCTCCTAGGAAGAAATAATCTGTGGCAGTGTTACATAAATTCAGCTAACCTGCTGTGACATTTTATTCTCAGAAGATACCAGAAGATTCTGGTGTGATGAATATAAAGAAGTGTTAAAAATATAATCAAGTTCTAAGACCTAAAATATTAAAAATAATAGATACCTCACAAAGAAGAAGAAAAGATTTTTCTTCTAGGTTTAACATTTGAGTTTGTTTGTACTGACAAGATTACAGAAGTCTCTTTTATGGAGTGTGATAGTGTGATCCCTAAGAACTGGCATATTTTTACATGCTGCAAAAATTAACCTTAGCTAGTGGTGTGCAAACAAAAAGTTTTTTTACCTCTTAGTTTAATAAATATTTTTTTCCCCATCGGCCTTCACAACTGCTCTAAGTACATCAGAGTGTTTCAGGTGATGTGTCTGAGAATGGCAGTTCAGCCTAATCCAAATGGGTATCAGTCACGTGGGCAGTTTGTTGACTAGGAGTAATGTAAGGGACAGAAGGTCATCAGGATTGAATGCTTTTTTTCCAGAACATAACTGAGAAAACCCTTTACCATCCTGGAGGGACTCCAGGCTAAATCTTTGTTCCCCTAAATGGTAGATGTTAGGATAGCTGCTCCTAAAGAGCACGAGAGAGGAAAGGGAAGTTCCTTGATAGCCGGATGGTGCTACCACAGATTGAACATGAAAGATAACGGGCAAGGAAAGAATAGCAAAAGTAGGAACCGGAAAGCAGATTAGCACTTAGCACAGGGGAGAACAAAAAGGAGGACCTACACCCAGCTAGCAGCAAAATTAAAGAGTAAAGAAAAGAAAGCCAATTTCTAACAGTGACAGTGTAGGACACATTTCCTCTTTCCTACCAGAGCAGGATTCTTGTGCATCCATCTGTTAGAAAGCCAGTAAATCATGAAAGCAATTTTCCTGTTGTGTTTTGTTATTAATCTGAATCCAGATTAATCATACTCAGCTAGGAGGTCCTCTCCTATCAACTTTAGCTTGTCATGACTTGTGATTTTTCTTGTCAATGCTCCAGACCAGTTTTTTTTTCTGTCACTCACTGAGTGTCTTCTCATCAGTGAATCCCAATGAAACTAACTCTGATGGCTTTCAGGCGTGGTTGGGGATGTGAACAGTGCAGAACATTCATTCATGTGTATGTTTTATGCAGTTCTGGTTGTGTTTTTCATCCTCTGCTGGCACCATTCTGAATGGCTCATACTGGTGTGTTGTCTAAGCTAATAAGCGAATCAAGCTTCGGCCCAGTTTCCTGACCTAAAGGTGTCAGAGAACCCTTTGCTTCTGTTTCTTGCTCTGTAGGAATCATCCAGTTTTCTCCTTCTCTTATAGTCATACAATGCCAATCTATTTCTCTAGCGTTCACTCTCCTTTTCCCTTTTTTTGGTAAATTACTTTTCTTGCTGGATCTGTCGTGATAGAAGCTGCCCGTGAGTGAACCTTCAACTCATTATTTACAGGAGCACCAGCTGCTTTTCTTTATCAAAATTCTTTTGCCCAAACTAAGGCTTTCTACTCCATGCATAGCAATCTTTTTCTGTCTCTCAGGAAGAATACTTGTAGCTCTTCCTCTGTTGACCATTGTCTACTTTGAAACACATACTTACAGACATAGGTAAAGAAAGAAAACAAATATCCTTTATCTGATTGAGGAGAAAATTTGCTTGACGGATGGAAATACATAGGTATTTCCATTATGCATTTAAGTGGTCAGCATCCTCGGCAGAGAGAAGCCAATCATTCTTAACACGTCATCCACTTTTGATAGTCCTAAATGTCAAAGTAGCAAAGCAATGAGACTAAACCATAAACATGTGCAACTGTGACAACTGGCCACCCTTCTTTCTCTTGCAGCAGTGATCATGAATAGAAATATGGCAGAGCACAGCAGAATCCCTTTCTAGAAGTGCAGGCTAGAGAAAATCAGTCTTCTGCTGTCTTTCATAATAGAGTTCTGAACCCCTCTGTCTTATGGAGATACTCTTCCTAACGCCTTGATTTAACTGAACTTCTGCACTGTCCCTCCTTTAAAAGTGAGGTAGAAATTTTGCTATCTCAAGTTGTACAACTTCTAAAAAATGTCATGCTTTTAGCATCTGAAAAATAATAAATTTTGCCTTATGAGTAATCTCCTCTTCCCTGATATTTGCGTACTACTAAAGAAGTGCCAGGCATGTGCTTATACAGATGTACCATAAAGGTCTGCTGTTTGGGCTTGTCACTCAGGGTGAGATTGAGCTCTCCAAGTGACATTATCTAAATGTTAGGTGCCTAGAGGATTGCTCTGTGGGCAATGGAGAGAGTGAGGCACAGCCAAATGCAGATTAATCCCATTTACTTTAGGCATCCCTTTTTAAGATGGAAGAATTTGCCTTTGGAGCTGCCTCGGTTTGTCCTTTGCCTCCCCATTACCTCAAAAGGGCAACTGCCACAACTGTTTTAACCTAAACATCTGACTTTCACATAGAAAGAATGATTCTTTCCCTTACTGGTCTGTCATGCTGCACTCTTCTGTGGTTTGTTAAAAAGTGTGTACTGAAGAAAATTGCTGAGTGTTAATTTACTGTCAATATCCCTTGCCTAAAAATGTGCTGCTTCACCCTAAGAATGGCTGTTTTGTCCAGCTTTTGCTAAAGGTCCCAACTTTTCAGGTTCTTTAGCTCATGTGTCTAAATAGGTTTAATATTAATAGTCTTTTGAATTAAATGACCACCGGATGGCAGCAGAGGATAAGGATAAATAACAGGAATGGCCTCGTACATTTCTGGAATGATGGTCTTTGAGAACTGTTTCGGTATTAAAGAATTAGTTCTTCTTTTTGTTTTTATAATGGTATTATATTTTTGTTTTATGCTTACGAATTAGTTTAAATTTATGCTATCAAATTGATTTCTAATGTGGGCAGAAATAAATTTTCTCTGCTAATATATCTATCTTGAAACCTTGATGTAGATTTATATCCTTATTTTAAATCACCTAATATGCAGTTGTTTTTTTTTTTTCTCCATTGTGTTTGCTACTGGCAATGAGAGACACAAAACACGGTCCTAGAGACCTGCAAATGGATACCAGAAATGAGACAAGATTATCATGATTGCACTGAAGTTTTTAAACTTCTGATTCTTAAATTATTGCAGGCCATGTTTACCTTGTCTCCTCTCCCCTTTCCTAGAGGGACCAAGGGTTCACACTTTTTTTTATGTTCAGCCTGTCCTGTGCTTTGAGGGCTGGTGCTTCGAACCCACTTTTGCATGGAGAGCAGCAGGGAGAGGAATCTTCCAGGCTGGGGAGAGCTGCTGAGCGTGGAGCCCTCTCCTGTGTGGCCACTCCCTGGCCATAACCAAAAACTGTGTGAATACGGACACCAAGCCTGTAATTGTCCTCCGGTCCTTCTTTCTAGGAACCGTCTGCTAGTGGTATTTCACATAGCTTTACGGCGCAGGGTACTCGGAAAACCTGCTGGGGAGTTTGGAGACGGTCACAGGGTGCTCCCGTCTGCTCCTTCCGTGCAGATGCTGGTACGTTCTGCAACTCCTCACTGCAAACTACGGCTGCTTTGTCTGCGTTTCGCCCCCCAAAGGGATGATGTGCTTACTGCTAAGTTAAAATGCATTAAGTACGCCACTAGTATTTTTCCATGTTGGCAGTTACAGTAGTTGCCATGGGAATGTCACATCGTGTGGATGGGTGAAAAGGCAGCTCACAAAACACTATGGATTAGGGACGTGGCCCACAGTATTAAAAACATGTACAAACTGTCTTCTGTACATAACCACACCAACGTCTGTCCCTAAGAGACTTCAGGGAAATAAATTGATACTTCTCTAGGCCTGTTTTATAAATGAGCATCTTAAATAAATAAAGCATTTAACTGTGATGAGTAATTCCAGTTCTTTAATAAAGGATGGAGTTATGCTAATTGAACAGCGAAGTTGTTTGTCAGGGCTGACAGATATCTGCATACTTCATTTATTCCATTAATTCATTTTCTGCAGCATAAAATTATGATCCCTTGCACAAGTGACAGAAGCACAGATAGAATTTCAGTGCAGGGCCATATATCTATTTTGCTATGATCAGTGGAGTATAGCACTTATATAATTTTTATCAGGAGCGTGCTGAGAACAACCAAAGGAGAGTTCTAATGATGATGGACTTGTAAACCTTGCATTTATTCATTAAGCAGTTCATGGTCAGACATTAATTTATTTTAAATGAATGCGTATTTTTTTTCTTGTCTTGGTATTAAAAGTTAGAGAGAGACTGGCACTAGGAACTCTTAAAGGCATTAAACTGAATAATCCTTAAGCAGTAAGAGAGAAAGAACGAACATTGTTGTAAAGGAAATAACTGATATTTCCGCTTATATCGTGGCAAAAATGAATTAAATTCCATCCACATTGACTAGCCATTTTATCTGTTGTTTTTTTCTCTCTCTGTAAAAAATTGATTATTTCATACTGAAACTGTTCCCTTATGTACGAATCATCTAAATTAGAGCAGTTGGATAGACATCCCACCTCTCTGGTGAAATGCCCTAATCACCTAATGTTGTCTTGCTCCCATTGTGTAAATAAGCTCTATCTTTCAATATTTTTCAAAATTTAGTGTAAAATGGGACATTGTTCCAGATAGGACTGAATTTGTTCCTTACCATAGTATCCGAACATGATCTCTAGGTTTCCTTCCAATAAATCTGGGTGCAAGTCCACTCTGAAAGAGGAAGGATTTAAACAATGGGCGTTTTCTTTTCCATTAAAGTTCATTAATTGATTGGTAAAAGGAGGATATAATCTCCTTTACCTATGCATTTTGGTTTTAGTTAAAACATTCCATGAATTTAGCCTGAATTTGCTTGTGGTGTTGGTATGATCAGAACCATATAGGTATATTAAATGTCAAATTCACCAGCCTCAGGAATAAGCCCTTCTGATAATTAGAACTAACAATTACTTATTGTGTGCTGGTGAACACAAAAATCTGATTTTTACCAGATAATTATTTTCTAGAATTGCTCAACAGAACAACTCAGTTCAGACTGAAAAATCCATTGAGTTCTGAATATAATCATAATTGGCACTAGTTTTTACTAGATATCTAAAAATCTGTAGTCAAATTGAAGTGATACCTTCAGGTTAAAATATACTTTTAATTAAACAGATATGTTTCCTTATGATGCAAATCACACATTGTGTCATGACTGCCCAATTATTTCCTGGATATAAACCACTTATAATGTCAGAGAAAAATGTGTACCATATTTTCTACACATCTAATATGATAATAAGTGACTTCATCTGTGTCTTTGGACAAGAATGCTATGGCTAGTGCAGCCAGGTGAGCAACTTTAGTGTGCATAGAAAACACCCTCTGTGTCAAGACTTAGACTAATTTTATTTTAGAACCAGTGCAGGAATTTCCAATACCAGGTTACAAAAGTACCTTATTTTTTTGGTGACCTCTCACAGAGAACGTTGAACAGCTGCTGAACTCATCCACGGTATGAGCTGGCTTCTTCTGTGTCGGATTATAAAACAGGAAAGCTATTCCTTGCTGGTTGTTCTCCTTGGAGTATCAGTAAAGTGACATTTAGATTCTGCATGTGAAGGTCAAAGGCTGAACTGTGGATGTTTTTTTAATACAAACTGGCCAAATGTACTATGTCGCTGAAACAATTCTGCTCCTTTTTTTTGTGTGTTTTGGAGGTATTTTTATACCAAATTTTAATCTGTGAGCAACTTTTAAGTTGTGACTAGGTCTTTAGGTGCTGCCAACACCTCCATCTTAAACATGACAGTCTTAAATGTAAAAACCAAAAAATTCCAACCAAGTGAACATACCCAAAATGTTCTACCAAGTGAGCTACCAGATTTTAAAGATTTCCTTTCTGAATCACAACTAGAAAACATCCATATCAAATGCAGGGATCCTGACTGTCTTTTATAACTGAAGCAAAAATAGAGTTGTGTACTAAATTTGTCATCATCTAGCTAATGAAATGTGCATCAGTCCTGTCAAACTCACATACGTGTGATATCTTAGATTACATTTGAATACAGGAAGTCTTTTATGATGGAGCATGAACTGAAGAATGGAAAATTGGAGGTTATGACCACTGATTATTTTTGACCATGAGTAAATCACTTAGTTTCTTTGTGGTTTAGTTTATTGAACAATAAAATGAATACATAACACTGAGCTGTGGCATATTATGAAGATTATATAGCGTATTATGAAGAATTATGAAGATTTACAATGATTCCAGAACTTTTTTAGCACTTAATGATCCTTGGAAAATGTTATTGAGAAGCAGGTCTTTTCTCATTTTGTAATGAAATAATGTAACTAAAGAAACCTCAATGTTTATCATGAAACATGTAATTATTAATCATTAGGAAATGAAGAATCATATAATATTGCAATTTGTGCTATCAGCGTCCTACAAGGTCATTTTACTCTTTTAATCTGAGCGATTTCCAAGCAGATGTTGTGGGTACTCTTTAGCAGAAGTAGTCTACTGGTGTGCTGCCTTGCACAGTACATAGGTGTGAAATAAATTCTCAGCCATTCCTTCTAGGTTGTGCCTTATCATGGGAAAGAACACCTTCTGAGGAAACCTTCACAGATGAATACCTCTATAGAACCTCCTACTTTCTTTGAAACAATGCAATTACAATTAGAAAATCCTCCTCCATAAATTGTCAAATGTACAAATATATGACTTGGAGATTGCCCTTGCAGACTTAAATTTGTGTGTTTTAGTTAGAGTTGATTTGCTATAACAATGAAATTTCTTGAATTTACACTATTTCAAGTGCTGTAAATAGCACACAGAAAACCTTGCCAAGTGCATTATATTTAGGGAGACATTATGTACAGGCTAAAAATGCAAGCAACGGCATCAATAAACGTTTTGCACTATGCACAGATGTTCTAGTCATTATAAAAGTTGTGTTACTAATTACATTTACACTAGGGTACCAATTCAATGAACTTTGTTTTAGAATAGGAGTTCTCAATTATACAGGCAAAATAACATTCATGCTTCAGTGGAACTGAAAGGCTGGGAAGAAATGTAAAATATACACAGGATCAACAATAAAAATTATTTTATGTCATTAAATTGATTTTACTGCAATATATTAGACTATTTTCTGGTGGCTAATATCAAAGGGAATAGATAACCACAATGACAAGCAATGGGACCTTAGTTACTACTTTTTTTTCCTACTAACATGTGGCACAGATGTCTTAAGGAACACCAGTTGTTCACAAACACTGTAATTTTTTTTTAATTTCTAAGAAATAGGAAGCTTCTGAAATTTACAGATAATGAGCAAGCTACGTTATTTTTAGTGACCCTCTCTGGACACATTTTGGGTGAGACTAAAAAGTAAAGTGCTTTTGAAACTTTAAACATGTGTGCAGCTTCCTCTGTTGTGATATGATAATTCATAAAATTAGACATGTGCTTAAATTCTCTAGTGACTTGGGCCTGCATGTTGCGATCTTCCTTGGTGAACAGCTTAAGGCTATAGAAAATCATCAAAGAAATTACAAAATGAGCAGAATTTCTATTACTTTGATCAAGGAATAATAGGAGAAACCAGAAAGAGAGTTGTAACGTTTATTTGAAGTAGTGGGAAGACAACCGTAGGTAATGTGTATTACATATTTATCACTAATGTTTTTCTCAGCTGTATCTATTTGCATCTTCATTTTACATGAATTTTTGTTATTCACAAGAATTGCAGGAAAAAAGATTTGTGTGACACAATATCTCCTCAGAGTTAAATGTCATGTATTCTCTAAAAAAGTTACGATTTCAACTGCATTTCATTCAACTGCATTTCAGCTGCTTTAAGCCTTTGTATGTAACTCCATATGATAGAAAACACATTTGCTATGTGTTTGAAACTTTAGAAATAGTCAAATTCCTTGCTTGCATTTATTACACTTGGTGATTGTTAGTTTTAAATATTGATCAAATATTTAATACGAACATTTTAATATTGATTAGAAAAAAACGAGACCAGATAGTCAGGAGGGAAGGGGAGTGGATGGGACTCTTCAATAGCATCCTCCACTCGCGTTGGCATAAATCAGTCATTAAACTGCTTCCTCCCCTCCCGCCTGCACAAGCCCAGCCAGCTGATCCACCAGAAGGTAAGGCTGATGCCAGCTGGACCAAGTGACACCTCTCTGCTTCCAGTGACATCTAGCCTCAGCCCAAGGAAAGGGGCAGGAATACACAGTGGGGCAGTGAATCTGATGGCAACTTGCCCTTAGATCAGCTAAAGCTGATTTGGAAGCAGCAGCCTCAGTGATTACCACCGGTGATGGGATGGTCCCAGCTGGCAGCCAAGCTCCCACCCAGCCGCTCACTCACTCCCTGCCTCCCAGGGGCATGGGAGAAGGAGGGGATGAAATAGGAAAATCAGGAGCAAGACAACTCATGTGAAACTCCACTCCTTCACCCCCAACTCTTGTCCTTCCCCCTTGCTGTCACTGCAGGTCACACTCAGTCCCTCCAGCGAGGCCACACGTGACAGAGGTATGGTGGTGGTGTGGGGGTTACCATCAGGACATGGTGGTTCCTTTTTGCTGCTTCATCCTCCTCATGCTTTTCCTCTGCTCCAGCATGGGCTCTCCACCAGCTGCAGCAAGGACCTGCCATGGAGCACCTCCTCCTCCCAGAGATGCCACCAGCTTGGCTGAGGGGCTCAGCTGTGCCCTGCGGTCTGTTGGAGCTGGCTGGAAATGACGGGCAGCCCCAGCCTTTCCTCACAGAGGCCACTCCTGCAGCCCATATTCTACTGCTGCTTTCTTGAAATAAGCCTCAGACACTATAGGTGCAAGCAGAGCAGTCAGGATCTCAGTAGCTTTTAATCTACAGAAAAGGCTAAATTGCTTTGCAGAAGTAAATTCTTGATTTGTTTGCTGACTGAAAGCATGTGGGATTAATCATGATATCCACTTCTCAAAACAGATTTCGTGTTTGATGTGTTGCAGATTGTACATTGCATGTGGATAAGGTTTTCATGGTTTCTTAACAGTGACTCATACCAGGAGTCTTTTTCCCCCCTTCTTCATGCAGCTTCATCACACACTGTGTCTGACTGGTAAGGCTTCTCCACCAGTGCCCCTTGTCTTCTCTCTGACCTCAGCTGTCACGGGGCCATGAGGAATCTGGGAGGCACAGCTGCAGGAGGTATAAGAAAGGCTGATTTACAACCACCACTGATAGGGTCCTTTCTGGGAGCCCGAACATATTCCGGGATGTTACATAAATGTGGATTTTTCACATTCAAAGCATCAGTAACTACTGGAGAATTTAGACGTATTAATCACTGGGATATAATCACTACCAGCTCTACCATCACTTATTAATCTGATATATAATTGTTCTATAATATGTAGTCTGGGAACATAATCTGATGAAAACAGTGAATAGGAGACCTGAGAGAGATGGTACCATTTTGCAGAAACTCTTGATGAGAATGAGTACTGTGCAATTTTTGTCACTTATGAAAGTGAATCCTACAAGTGTGAACATATACCCATGAAAAGAATAACGCTGAAAAATGGAGGTTCATCTGACTGCAATAGTAAGTTGCTTGCTATTAATTATAATTATTAATGAGAGTTACTCATAAGTCTTTAGGCACAGATACTTAATCCATACAGTACCTATCCTGTCTGATTTTGACCTGTTTGAACATTGACCCCTGTAAACATTTTGCCTGGTCTGGGATATCTGCTGATCCAACTGGAGCTGCGAAGAGGCACCAAAGTCTCCTTCGATAAAGGAGTTTGGAAGATTTGACTTTGGGAATTAAGGAACAGCTGTTTAGTACTGCTCTAGGGAAAAGCTGACTTGTCTTCATAAACATCAGAATGCACGTAATAAACCAACATATAGATTAATAGATGTCACAGGCATGAGATGAGCAACCAATTTCATGCCCTATGTATCAGCATAATTAGTTATGATTTATTACAGGAGTCAAGTCCTAAGCTCCTTCACTGTGCAGTAAAATAGCGTTCAGTGTCTGAAAGAGAGTTTGCCTAAGGTGCCGATGTTAAATACCCACAGTAGCAGTAGGTGCTGTCTTCGTTGGTTGTGTAGTGTGGCCTCAGTGTTTAATAGAATGTAAAACTAAGTAGAAAGAGCTGAAAGTGATACAAGCTTTTAAGAATATAAGAAAACCATAACTGCCTGGCTTTTATCTTGAAATTGTTCAGGCTAAGGCAATAGAAAGAAACTACTAGTAAACTGAAGAACAAGAAGACACAAAAGCGAGCAACACCAAAAGGGAAAGATGAACTGGGAACTTCCAAGGGGCACAGATGAGAAAGTAAGTTTGACTGCAGGTAACATAATAAGTCTATCTATTTTCCCTTTCATAATTACAGGTTTGTATCAACCAGTAAGGTACTAAATTAATAGTTATGCTCTGAGGTGGGACCCTCTTCTTTTTCTGAACTGATGTGCCTTTGGAAGTTCTGATTTGCAGATGCTTTGAAACCTTGACTGTTTACCTCTGGAAAAGGTAATTAAGGTTGAATTTCTTCCCTAGTGGGCTGTTCGTCTGTTAGTGATTTCTAATGTAGAATTATCTTGTGATTACTTATCTTCAGGTACAAACAAAATATGTATTTGTTTCATATATAAATTCTTTATGCCTTATTTAGAACACTATTCTTTATTACTTCGTTGTGTCATGCAATTACAGTTTTACATGAAGTACTTTTTGATCTGCTACTGTAAAGTCTTTTTTCTCTGAAGCTCTCCTTGACATCTCTTGGTTCTGAGCTCATTTCTAGGTATCAACAATGAACAGTCAGTTTTTGGCAGTCCTAGATGATGCCTTGTCTGAACCACTCAACTACCACCTACATAGATGACCTAGTAGTCATGCTGACTAAATAAAGCATCAAGCTGTGGGTGTTATCAGCATGGCTCAGAATAACTGTTGATATCTGGATGTAGTTCAGAAAGCCTATTGTTTTTTAATCTTAAATTATTCATACACTTGATCTGTAACAAGACTCAGAAATGTCTGCAGCTCACAAAGCAGAAACAGCAATCTTCTACTCCCCATCACAAAGACTTAAGCCTTTTTTCATTTCTAGGTTTTTGGGGGACTGTATAAAATCAGAACTAGCCTGATATGAGTTATTTTTTTAGGGAAGCACATGTCATATGTCATTTGTCATAAATTTCTAAAGGCAAAAATGCCAAGAAATGTACTCAAAACTTTGCCACAAACTAAATGGCATTTTCAGAAACAACTGTTACTGAAAATTCAAGGGTAAGATGGTAAGTCTGTTGTCAGCTGTCTACCATTGAGAAATTTCTACAAAAGGTTATCTTGTCTGATGGAGTGAAAGCAACAAGAGTAAGAGTGAAGGAAAAGCACAGATGATACATGTGTAATAGCACTTTTCAGTAGAAAGGATTTATCTGCTTTGTTGTTCAAAAAGTCATTGGGTTTATTTTGGGAAGATTGTTTCCTACTGCAGGGCAGCCCAATCTTCACATCACAGAAAGCCTCTTGGATTGTCTCTAAGCCATATGCTGGCATTCTTCAGGTTTTTGACCAAATCTTCAGGCATGCACACTACACATGGGATGGCCACTGCTCTGAAACTCATAAAACACTACCTAGTAAATCTATTGAAGACAACACAGAGATAACCATTGCCTATTTTCCTGAACTTGACCATATGCACATGTGGAGTATTGCCAGTCTGTACATATGCAGTTAATACACTGCCAAGAGACTAACATAGATACTGCAACTACTTCTTCCCAAAGACTGTATAAGAAGCCAGAACCTGGCAGACTGGAGAGCAGCTGGTTGAAATCATGCAAGCTGCCTTCAACTTCATTGCTGTAATGGCTGTAATGCCTAATTTAGCTATAATAGACCACCCGTTCAAAGAGTGTTGTCTGCCTCTGTAAGCAGAGGGAATCTTTTAGTCAAAATACAGCTCAATATAAAAGCATTAATTCCCTCAGCAGCAGCTTGCATTGCAAACTTGTTGAATGTGTCTAAGTTCTTGCAGCTGCTCACCTGCCACCACACAACATTTGTGGTTAGCTCTTGATTTAGCTCTGAGTTCGTTTGTGAACACAGCTTTACTTGCACCAGTCACTGAAATAGCTGGGAGAATAATTTATTGTATCATGCATTCAGCAAGGAGTCTTTTTTCTGTTTTCCTGTTTGTCAATTTTTCTAAGCTGACAATTTTTCTAAGCTTTGTGAACCTATTTGCCCATAGCTCCTACAAATTAGTCCTAGTTTGATATGTCTTTTCTAATTTATTTATGCATTTTTTGTGTTCCAAATTCATGCTGTTTTACTTGGTGGTATATTGTATGGTAAACCAGATGAGCATAACTAGTAGAATGAAGTTTTGCATACAAATATTCTTCAGTTGAATTGATATGGAAGCATTTCTGACAACAAGCTCATTTAGAACAAGCATAGCGAACAAATACAGTGATAAAAAGTAAAGTTATTTTTTCCTTTAAATGTTAAGTATTAGTAGAAAATGTTTTTCAGCAGAAAACTTCCAGTACAGCACTCCACCACTTCATTTTTCTGTTTTTTATTTTCTTTTCAACCCCTCTCCTAAGCTTTGTCTCTCTCTAAACCCTAACCCTGAAGCTAACCAAAAGTATCAAGTGAGCATTATCTGTGGCCCAACAACAAGGATGAGATGCTTCTCAGGCGAAAAATCTTTTTTCAGATGACCCTTCCTTTTGGCACTGCCTTTCAAACTCTGCTGAAGTTTAAACTCCAGGCTTTGCTTCTCTCAGCCCTAACCCTCACCCAAATGCTGAGCCTTTAGCTGAGCTTTGACCTGAGGCATTGTGCCACCCAACCCCATGAAAAAGTTCTCAAGACAGAAAATATTTTGCAGCTCACTCCTTCCTTTGGCAGCTTTTCTTGAACCCACTCCTGGTACAGCTCTAGTCTTTGCCCCCCTCCTAACTTTATCCCTAATCCTAACCCTAGGCCCTCAGCTAATCTTAGGCCAAGAGCCCCAGCCTTCGTCCAGGTGACAAAGTTTTCAGGGGAGAAAACTTGATCCAGCCCACCACTTCATTGGCAGCCCCTGCCCAATGCAGCCCTAGGTCTTGTGTCTCTCTGAACCCTAACCCTAAATCTAGGCCCTCTGCTGAGTCCTAAACTGAGATCCAGAACTCTTACTCAGATGACGAAATTGTCAGGGGAGAAAAGTTTTTACAGGTCACCCCTCCCATTGGCATCCCCTTTCCAGCCCCACTTCAGCTGCAGCTCTAACCTTTCGGTCTCTCCTATCCCTAGGTCTAATCTCAACCTTATCCCTAACCTTAAGTTTAAGCTCACTTTTTACCCAACACCTCCAATGATGACCCACTTAAAAAATTTCTCACAATTGACATGTCCCAGCATTCACAAGGGCTCCTCCACTTGACTTGTTTGTATGGTGGTAGGTCCAGCCATGCCTGCTGGACAATCACCTCTGAGACATTGGCCATCTACTGGAGAAATTGTATAGTGACCTCAGGTAACTCACAGCCCATTTGAAGCATAGAGAATACATGCAAATTTTAATTAACCTGATCAAAACTTTGATAATTGGAGAAGGCTGAGAAAGACCAAGAAGGTCTGGAGGATTTGAAAAAGTTGAGCCTTCAGGATGTATAAACACCTCAGTTTGAACATCAACTATCTGACAAATCATGAAGAAAACCCACTAAAAGCTAAAATATTACAATCTAAGCTAAAATAAGCAAAAGTTGAGGACATAATACTGTCTTTCACTATAATCTCTGTAAATCTTTCTTGTACTAATTGGACTTGAACTACAGGGACATAACTAATATGCCAACATTTTATAAAGCTCTGGATAAGGTTTTCTGTTATTTTATTGAAGTTTTGTTTTCTTCCTAAGGATAACTGAAGCAGAAAGGAGAACTTGTTTACTAGAGGCATGACAATGCTTGAGGCAGAGCCCCTGTGTCTCCTGAATGATCGGGGGAAGATTTCAATTGCTGATGCTCTTTTTAGGCATATAAAGGACGTCTCTTCTTACCAACAGAGCACTCCTTACTGAGAGAACTCCCCTTTTTCTTCTCTAGCTCAGAAACAAGCTTTGAAAAATTACTTTGAAAATTAACAATAGCTATTAATATTCAAGGGCAAGATGAATTTCCTTTTGCCTGTGCCCATCTACCAGTCTACTAATATATCTTACAAAAATATGGAGTCCTGCAGTGACTGTCAAAAGCTCTTAGATATACGTAGTCACATGCAAGACAGAGATAAAATCAATTCAATTTCCTAGATGTGAGTAACGTTTCTTTATTGAATGGTTCATGCATATATTAGTGGCTGTGTTGTTGGGATCCATAATGGGTGAGGGGTATTCTGTGTTATGTCACTGCTTGTGCCTTTTCATGCTGAAAGTTGAGAGCCTGCATGGAAGATTTTGACCCTCCTTTATGAAGTGAATGAGTTGGCATTTGGTAATGACATATATTTCTAATGACCAGGCCTGTTCCCCAGACTTCCAGATTTCCTTTTGTTGCTAGAGTAGCAATGTATCTACTGATTTTTAAAAAATATTTTTTAAATATAGGTGAGGAGGTTAAATAGCTATTTATAATAAATACATATTAAAATGAATTTAGTAGAACATAGGGAAAAAAAGACAATGGATGATCCTAATTTGCGCTTTACTTTGTCTGTACTAATTGCCTGCAGAAGACATTTTTTATCAACAATAAGTCCCTTGACACTATTTTCATTGAAACACTTTTTTTTTTAATTACTATTTTTTTCACAGAAAGGTTTTTGATGGTTACGCCCTCACTGACTTAGGCAACCATTTTGCTAGTTACAATGAGATATACTCATCCTATCTATCTCAGAGATAATTCTCAACCTATTTTTTGTCTTAAGTTGCAAGAAAATCATGTTCCTATTTCCTGTTATAACTTAATTAGCTTGTGTCATTTTTGTATTTCCAGAAATTAATACAAGCACTGAGAAAGCATCTATGGCATTTTAAGTTTAAGACCACATTAGAGATCTTATAGAAACATGCTTGAAAAAATGTTTGTATGTCATTGAAAATGAAGGTGTAACATAAATATATATTTTCACATGTAAGATTCATTAAAATATTTACTTCAGTTAGACAATTGTCCTGGTTTCAGCCAGGATAGAGTTAATTTTCTTCATAGAAGCTAGTGTAAGGCTATGTTTTGGATTTGGAATGAGCTTCCTAAGTTTCTTACGTTGCCTGTGTATTAGTAACTGGCGGTATTATACTGTTATTACTGCGTACTGGTGACACTCAGTCTTGATAACTTTGCAGTTCCTTGCATGAACTGTAAGGATAAAATCTTCAGTTCATAGCCTGAAGGTCTCCTGGTACCTAGCAGCCTCAGAGAACAACGCTTGCTGGTATCTATCCGAAGCTGGTACTGTTCATTTCTTATTTACTGTTTTCTGAGCATGATTCCTTATATTCTACATTCTAATTTTCACTGCCTCAACCCATTTCTCACAGGGAACTGGGCTATATGTTTAGGAGATGAGTTATGTGAACAACAAATAAGCATGTATTTTTGACAGACATAATATGGATGAATATACTGTAATATTATTATCCTGACAAAGCTTTGTTAGAGCAGACCAACCATGGCAGAGTTATGATTTCTCCACAAAGTACTGAATCCCACAGAAAAAAAATCAATGGGAAAAAAAAGTGATTTTTAGCAAACAAAGAAGTCATGCACTGTAGTTGGAATCTTAGCCCTTTTCCTTCAGCAGCACATTCCTTAATAAGAAGAATAAATTGTTTATTTTTACAGTTGTTAGCGCATTGTGGTTACTCCGTAGAAAGGCTGCTTTAAAATGCCCAGAGGAATTCCGCATTTGTAAAATTAACCACAGGTGAAGAGATCTTCTTGGACAACAGCTCCAAATTGATATCCTGATAACAGATCAAGTTTATGAACTCGGAATATCCTCAAGGAAAAGGCTGACACTGAATGGAATACTAAAGACAGTTTGGGAATGTAAAGATGCACATACACTTGCATCACAATCACTTTTGATGCAAAAAAGTGCCCGCAATTAGGGTTTTGCCTAAATATCGGTTGCCAGGTTCTGAGTGGTGTGTGTGTACCAGTGCCTTTGGACTGGCAGAAATGCGGACAACCACACAGAATAAATAGACCTGAAGCATGGGCAGATATCAGAGATATCAGTTTTATTTCCACATACCTTCCTCTCAACCTAAAAAACAAATGTTACCGGGAATTGATATATGATTTCCTTTTTTTCTATGATATATGATTTACTTTTACCTTAACAGTAGTTTAGCGTTAAGGATGATGCCGAGTACCTAGCAAACCAAATACCTCCCTGTTAGCATGGTAATTCTTAAAACAGGGTGACTGGGCCGTTCTTGCAATGCTTCAGACCTCAGAGATCCGAAGATGCCAAGATATAGATGTAGTGTTCATCTACCAATGGTAAGGAAAAGGACATTTTCCAGTGCCTTCTATTAGGCAGAATTACTAATTCTGGCTAACCTGAGCATGTTTGGGAGCATACCTAAATCACAATCACTTTGAGTATGCTTGTAAGCGATACTGTTTTTAATGTGATCTTTCTGATTTTCTTCAATTTAATCAGTGAACTGAAAAAACAATTGTGTTACAGTTGAGAATAGGCAGTTTTAATTAAGTGGAAAGTTAATAAGTCTTGTTTCACCTACAGAAATGCAGCTTTACTGGGTACTTTAAATATGCCTTAGATGTGCTTGGAACTGGATAAAAACCATCCTCATTGTAAATGAAAATAACATACATCCTTGCATTGTAATATTTTTTAGTTCAGTTTATAAATTCTCAAAAAGCTCCATCTTGAAAACTGCTATCGCTCCCTTCTGGGAATTCACAGCTATTTAAATTTTCTTTCTTTCTGGCTTCCCACTAATATGCTAGTAGTAAATCTGAACCATCTGCCATGTAAACAGAGAAGTGGGTAATATGAAAAACCTTGACAGCATAGTCTCTCATTTAACCAATTTACATAAGTTATTATTCATATAAATAAAAGTGTCCTTGAGCTACTTACAAATTTTGTGGTCATTACATTTTTTTTCCCTGACCGTCAAGCAGACAAAACTGCAGTAGAACAGAGCATGTTTGTTATGAGTAGCAGAATGATATTTACAATTTCAGTAAAATGAGTAAATAGGTTAGTTGCATGAATATTGTGGATACTAGTTTCTTAGGATATGTAATGTACATATGTCTAGCCCATAACTTCTGCTTATTTATCTGGACTACATTCTAAATGAATCACTGGCCAATTGATGGGCCTGCATTAAGTGATGGACCTTCTGGGCTCGTACAAAATCTGTGCACCTTTTAGAGAACAATCTCACTGTTACTTTTAGAGGAGCAAACAAAATATTTGTAAAATGCAGCAAGAAAAAATTAATGGCAAAAACCCATTTATTTTCAGTCTTGAAATGAATTGCAATAAAAATGAAAGCATAATTTCTGTATAGATTCACTACATGCTCATTATTCTCAGCTAATATGAAGCTGCTTCTGTTTTAGATGTGCTCTATAGATATGTTCATAAGAAAAAACCTTTTCAACATCATGACCTATGATGTGTAATAGTGGCATTAAGAAGGGTCAAAATCGCTCTGAAATGAAGGAAAGATAATTCCCTGTGCAAATATAAGAGGAGCAATAGAGTGTAACTGGTTATTTTGAACTAACCAATAGTGTCTGCCTGTCTACAGGGACCTCTCATTGTCAGTTTTTATGCTGAAAGCTAAAATCACATTAAATGCTTAAAATATTGAATATCTATTATGTCTCTTTTCAGTCACAATTGTGAAAAGGAATGGGCTAGATTATTTTGAATGAAAGTAACAATTAGATAGTCCTTACAAAGAAAAAAACTGAAAAAGATGCTGAGCCACGATATTTTACAGCAATATTGGAGATGAGGATAAGAAAAACTGTCGTTTTGTATGTGACTAATGTCTTTGTAACATATACCCTATTTGAAGCCAACTGATTTACCTAATGCTATTTCTTAAAATAAAAAAAGAAGTTACGTGCCAGGGAGTCCAGAGAACAGCTTTTCCAGGCACACATTAGTGTTTCTATTAATTTGACATTTTACTGACACCCCTGCCATCTCCTTCAGCTTAGTAGGTATCGGTCTCTCAGGGGTTTTTCTTTTTGTACACCAGCTGCATAGTGTACTGGAAATTATATTTCTGGCCTTCTTTTGCTACTCAGTCTTACAAATGGATCCTTTACAGGATCAGGTAAACTGAGGCAAGTGCTGCAAATTGTAATTTAAATTAACTGATTGTTAATTACACTTAACTGAACAAAGTGTCTTGATTATATTCCCTTGCAAAGGAAGTGTATTAGGACAGAATTTCCGTGTGTGCTGGGTACTGACACAGGTATGTGCTGTGAAGGCTGCAGGTGGAGGATGCTTAACGAGGGTGTTGAGCTGGGTAGTGGTGGTCCACTGCAGTCCTGTGATCACAGGGTGTGATGTGGAGCAGCTTCAAGGTCAGCTACTCTCAATGCAAAAGAACGGATAAAATACAGTCTTTTCTGTAATAGCTAAGAGCTTACATATTCATTCAAATAATCATGGCCATTATCCTGAATAATCTCCATTTTAAAACTCAGAAGTGTCCAGTTTTATGAAGCATTTGTTTTGTATTTTTACTGTGCTAGAGGAACGTGATTTGCAATCAATGGTTTTATAAAGCTTAGAACAGAATGCTGTGAAGTAGCTTGATTTCTTCAAGTTCAGAAAATATTCTGACTGGATCTTTCATTCTGACAAACACACAGTGATCAGAATATAAGATAATTTCAAATATCTTTAGAAGTGGATGAAGATGTTTTAAGTTTGATTCCCCTCTTGTGCTGATTCTGTATTAGTCATCTCTTTCTGTTTACGGTGGGGTAAGTAAAGATTTTGTCACCCTGTTTCTCAACCTGTAGAACACCATTTCAGACCTTCTGCTACAGTTATTTTGCACGTATATAGCTTTGTTAAACAGTAAAACATAATTGTTGACAATCATAGGTGAAAAAATGTGGATTCTCTGTGAAAAAACTTAGTGAAAATGTTAAGTGATTGCCAGGAGGGTGCTTGTACTGCGATTTCCTCCGCCCTCCTCCCCCCTTTAATTTTCTGTTCCTAATTGGCTTGTAAATTGTCCATTAAACTGCCCCAAAAAAGTTACAGTATGTGTCCTCCTACTGATGAGCACAGAAACAATACACTGTTCCACAGCTAATCACATTTACTTGCATATAAATCTATTTAATCAGTCCATTAAAAATCACACAGGCTTTTTGGTCCTCCTCCGCCGGATGTAAATACTTGCAATTCGTGCAGGGCCGGGATCCAGAAACATGTTGCTCAGCACAAAATGCGAAGTGCTAACCTCAGTGTTGGAGCTGAAACTCTAACAGATGCATTCATTAGTCTGCTGAAGTACATTGCTATGTTTGATTTTTTTTTTTTTTTTAAAATCTATGCAGTACAAGAAGGAAACATCCCCCAGGGTCTGTATCTGAGATTTAAATAAGACTCCAATACAGTCAGGATGCCTTGCCTAATATTGAATACTTCTAGCTGAAATCATTAGCTGTGTAATTGGCTACCACCCATTAGTCTTCCAGACAAAGACACAGGGAGTCAGCACCCTGACCCACCCTGCTATGTGTATTCCTACTATCCCATTCATAAAATGGCCAAAGATCAAAAGACTTTTTTTTTGGGGGGGGGGGGGAAAGGAGAATTGTAGAAATAAGCACAGCTGGCCTGGGCTGGGGGGGCTGACTTTGTAATTCTCTGAATCAAATATTCAAAGAAGAACATGGTTCTGAAAAAATGTGAGTAGCACTGAGGCTTTCTGTTACTAGTCATGGAGCAGCTGCTAGAGGTTACTCCGAGACTATGTTGTCACTGAAATTATTGCCAGAATGTATACTTTTTTTTCTCTGTAACTCCATAAACTCAGGTACTCTGTGAGTTAATGATTTCCATTTATTTCATGCTTATTCTTTAAAATTTATCTCACTTTTCCTTTTTTTTGGTGTTTTTTTTTGAGACCAAGATATAACAGTAGTTCATTTTCTGATTTTCTTCTGCCAATGCCACAGTGCAGCTCTGAACGGTCTCTAGAAACCCGTCTTTAAAAGCAGAGTCTTGTATTCCAGCAGTATCTTTTCCTATCTGCGTGTCTTCACATTGACTTCAACTGCCCAGTAACTGCAAACATTTGTAACAATCTTATGATATTTTTAAAAGAATTTTGTCAACAGCACATTCCACCCTGCTCTCTCATCAGATCAGTTGTTAAAGACCATTCAGGAGAAATTATTTCAGTTCAATGCTGTGCTGATAAGATTCAATTTTCACAGAACGAGCAGCACCATCATAACCAGTCTGGGCAGTGTGAGGGGGACAAGGAATGAGCTCCTCCCCACTTAATCAGTAGGATCCGCAAAGGCAGGGTAGTCTTAAGAAAAAAGGAAATGTTGTCAGCACCACACTCACTCATGAGTCAATAAAATGATATTCTGGGACCTTTAGAAGAGAAGGTCATTGATTAAACCCATACTAATATATGCAGGTGTGCTTTTCATTTGATGTGTCATTAAATTAAGAGGAAGGAAGTTCAAGACAAACAAAAGGAGGTTGCTTTTGATATAGCGTTGTTATAAGTTGTGGAGCTTCTTGCTGCAGGATGTATAAATTAAAAGTGACTCTACAAGTTCATAGAAGAAAATCCATTAAAAATGTATGCAATTATACAATCTTGAGAGTCCATGAGTCACTTACTGGTGGAAACAGGAATAGTGTTTAAGGAAGTTTCAGCATGTCCTTCCACTCTTGTGCTATTCCCTGGGGATGTGCTGCTTGACATTCTTTGGAGGCATATACTGGATGACAGACCTTTGGTCTGACCTAATACAGCTGTTTTTTTGGTCTTAAGATCTTAGAAGACCTGAAAGAATAGTTGCTTAAATCAAGACAATACATTAATTCATTAGTTTAGATAAACATATTGAAATTGTTGGCAGTAAGAATTTACTGTTATAGAGTTTCTCTCTAAGAATAGAAATAAAAGTTATAAAAAAATATTTTGGAAAAAAAATATCTTCTTTAAGAATTTGAAAATTAATTGAAGTATGTGCTCTTACTAGAAATAGTATCTCCAAATCAAAACAAGTTGTCCTTAATTTGCATCTATATTTTGGGGAGAGATTTGCATACAATTCGGATACTGAATAAAAATCTTATTATTTGCTTTTTCAATCGAATATGTCTGGGAGAACTCTCTTTTTGTGTATGTTCAATCTCCCACATGTTTCCTGAGAAACAGTTACCACTCAGTAACATTTAAGGAATACATATGAAAGAAAAATCCCAGTTGAATTATTCAGTAAAACAATGAGAGTCTTTTTTTTTTTTTTTCCTTAGAATGATCTTAACCTGTTCAGGTATTGATTCAACAAAAGTTTAATGAAGGAATGCCAGATCTTTTTCATCAACTGAGCAGATAAAAAGTGAATCTGGAAACTGCCAAGTGGAGTAAGCCAACACCACTGTGCTTCTCTATACACTTAAAGTGTCTCCATGAAGCTATTTCAAGACCTACCATCTCACCTTGTATCATAGACAACATTATATTCCCTTTTCCTGTGGACCTGAAGAACTGAATGTGTTTTTCCATAGTTGCTTGGCATCCTGGAGGCTTGTACCTGAAACATTTGTGCACTGTCCCCGTTGGCAGATTGCAGTGCTCCTTAACAGGTGAAAAGATCGGTTTTGGGGGTCCTGAACTGAGCAGGCAGCTTGATGGAGTACGACAGCATGTGTTGAAGGTTATGTCTCATGCGGGTGGAGAAAGGGAGCTTGTGAAACCCTGGTTTCCCGGTGGCTTTGTTAAAAAGCCTGAGGACGTGGAAGTAACCTGTCTTCCTCACCTCCTCGCGGGCTTCCAACGCGCCATGGCTGTTCAGATCTGTGGAAAGCAACAGCAGGACACACAGGAGTTTAGGCAGATATTGTCACCGGTGTAGTAACTGTTAATTGCAGACAGGGACGCTACATTTAGCCATATTCTGGAATCTTTTGTTTCCTTACTCACATCAGTCATACCTCTCTTTTCCAGAAGAAGCTCGTTGCAGTTTTGCATCAAAATGGCGTGGCACTCGGGGAGGCAGTTTTCAGCTAACAGGGTTGAAGAGCCGTAGCACTTTAAAATAAGCCAGTATTTGGAAGCCAAAACGCCACGTGAACTCCTCACCAGACTATTAAATTCTAATGTTTCACAGGCACAGTCATAACCCAGAGTGGGTGTCAGTCTTCGTGACACTGGTGTATTACTTAATCCCTTCATTATTACATAATTACATATTATTACACATACATATTATATGCAAACTGAAACGAATGTGCCAGAACTGTTCTGTCACACATCTGGGTGTTTGACAGGGTGTTACTCAGGGGTGGTTCATTCTGCACAGGGCTCAGTCAAGCTTCTCTCTCTTACTGAAAGCGAGTGTTTGTTTGCTTTTGCTTTGCGTTCCTTTAAGCGTCTTTCAGCAGCACAATCAAGGCAGTTACCCATTAAAATGTTGTCAGATACAATAATTGAAACTGTCCTTTTAATCCGAGGAGAGGTTTAGCTTTAATATGAGTGTAGACTAAGACTCGCCTCATCTGTCTTTGTCCGTACAGCATGTGACACCCGAAAAAGGAACTAATTGTAATCTTCCTGCCGGTTCGTTCAAAATAGTTTCTGGCTTGCTGAATTCTTTAGGGGTTATTTTGACAGCAGGTTGTATGAACCTTATGCTGTGGTTTCTTTTCTGTTGTCTTGCTTCCCCACCGACCTAAACACTTACCTCATGTCTGTCTGCCGGTGCCGTCAAGCGCCTGTTGCAAATGAAACAATTGCCCAGGAGCCAGTGAATTTTCAGACCTGTGAAGGAACAGTAGGAGCTCGATATGGCATCCAATGGGAATGCAATAGGAAAGGAAAATTACTCCTTTGGAGAGAGCTCTGCAGTTCCCAGAATAGAACAAAAGCACTATTAGCTGCTACCCAGTCAGACACCTCAGCTCCACAGAGAGCAGACTCTCTGGGAGAGTTTTTCTGTTGGCTCACTACGGAACCCTTAAACCAAATAAAAAATTTATGGAGATGTCAAGAGGTCCATCTGCATACCCAGAATTGATCCATTCCTTCTTTTCTGCCTGCTAAGTTTTAAGGACTGCATCTGCAACTGTGAAGTAGTTTCCTGATGTTTCTGCAATAACTGCAATCTGAGACACCACAAAATGTAGAAGTTAAAAACAGTAACTATCTTCAAACAGTATGACAAATATAGATGTATTCTATATTGGCATCCTTTCTGGAGGCAAAACAAAGTCCTAAAGCATTTGTTTTTTTCTCCATCTTTTCTCAAGCAGGAGTCACTGTAATTTAATCTTGCTCGGGGCGCTGGCTTAGCTGTGTCCTTCCCCAGATGTTGGCTATCAATAAAAGTGCTTTCTCCAGAGCTACTATGCAGCCTTTCAGGCATGGCAATGTATTTGCTATGTCTTCTCAAGCTCTGTAGGTTTCTAGTGATGTCTTTCTTCGGCAGTGTTTTATGGCAGGGTCACGAGGAATGGGCCTGAGGTTTCTGACAGATCTGCGTGTCGTACCTTGGGAGTTGAGAGACTGTGCTGAGGGCATCGGGGCAGTGCACAAATCGGTCAGGACCGTACCCTCTGCCCTCATACCTTGGTGAAAAACCTGAAACAACAAAACCTGGTAATAACAAAACAACAGAAAAGCAGACAACTGGGCTGAGAAAGCCGTTCACTGCACGCCTCATGCTCACAGTTTAGGGAAAAGAACAGAACTGTGAAAAAAGGCTCTAGACTGTATCCCAGCTTTTTAATTATATCTCTGTATGCCACAAGTTGTTAAACTCCTTTCTTTAACTAACACTAGCAAAAGGCACAGTAATAAGTGTACTTACCTTTACAGGTACCTGCACAGATGACAAAACAATGACTAGCAATCGGAGGGAAAACCCGTGGTAGAGAAATATTTTTTTCTTAGACTTAGGTCAGGGGAAGCAAGACCATATTATTAAAGCAGCTTCAAACACATTATTCTCCGAACAGAGCATAAATAATAGAGAACAGAGGAGTTAATGCGGCCGCAGAGCAGGCCAGGAACCACAGATTCAGGCCAGGTACTGCATACAGCAATCACTCCGCGGCACGTGCTCATTTTGTCACGTGAAGAGGTTATTGAAGAGGCAATCGCAGTCCCTTTCCAACGCATCCCCTCACCCAGCCATCTCGTGGTGGTGAGACCTTACCGTCTGTGTGTCACAGATGTCTGTCAGTGGATTTGAAGAGAAGATAAACACTTCTCACTGCCTTTTTCTGTCAACAGGACCTGAGGATTTAATTCCCTGAGAGTCATATAAGCTGTATCTCCCCCAATCCTTTTTCTCTTTGTTAACGCTGACAAATATTGCAGGTTGCTGTGGCTATCCAGGGCCCAAGAGGTCATTGATTCTGCCAAATGAGTAAATACAGGACTTGTTAATGCTGACCTAAAGCAGCATGTTACTAGCTTGCAGCTGGAAAAAAAAAATGAGTTTAGTTTGAAGCAAGCACTAAATTTGCCCTGCTGCTCTTGCTTCCAGAGTGGTAGGTCAGGATTTTCCGTATCTCACCTATAGTCATGTGCCAACTTGTGCACAGTTTCATATATTCAAAACACTAGTAAAATGCTTCCAATTAAATACCAACTATAAGAAAATTATTCCGATTAAATAGCAACTATGTAGGAAGTAGCTACATACATACTGGAGTATAATTATGCCATAAACATCAAAATTGAATTAAAAAGATTCAGTCACAGTCCAATCTATATTATTTTATCCAGGTATAAACAAAGAGCCATAATGTTCACTTATGTTGTCAATATTTACAGAGGAAACCAAAGAGGAAAATAAGCTTTTTTTTTCTACTTTGATGATACTGAATGTAAACGCATCTTCAAACATTGGTTCTGCAGTCCTTGCTAAAATTCAGCAAATCTGGATTTGGACCAAGTCATATATTGTTGTTTAAGAACACACAAAGAAGAAGTCAGAACAGCAATATGTAATGGGCTAGTGAAATAATATTGATAAACGGAAAAGGTTTAGGCTCAACATCATTAAAGAGTCATGTAGGACACTATAGGACTGGTGGAGTAATGTGGCTTTGTTTATTGCGCCATCAGAGAGACACCAATCTGGCGGAGTACAGCTAAAATATTGTCCAAAGTATCAAAACAATATATGGTCAAAAGGGCATCAGGAGAGGGGTGTGCGTGGGGAGGTATAAATAGGCCTTCTCATTGACAAAACTGCTCTCCACTGGGTAGTCGTTTGTGGCGGATGGATCACAAACTCTCCTCCCCTGAAGGATAATGAATCTGTCACAGCATGTGCAACTTCTTTTTTAGTAGGAACAAAACAGATATCTCTCTTCATACCTCAACCCTGTCTTAGAATGAGATAATATATGTTTTTCTTTTGCTGGGAGTAGTTTTCTCAAAATGATTTTGTCCTAATTCTGAACACCAAAAATATTTTCTGCATGTTTCCTCTAATTTAATATATGCTATATTTTCAAAGAAGATTATTTTTTGTCTTGTATGTTGCAGGGTTCATGCATATCTCTCATACTAATGTAGGGATTTAGTCTTCTCTTTCATAGAGTCCAAATGCATACTTTTGTAAAGATTTTGTTCAATCTATGTTTTTTGAAATAGAACCTAGTCTATTAATGAAGTAACTCAGTGATGCACTTGAGAGCAAGCTATCCGCAAGACATCCTGTATTAATAATTCTTGTAAGTGACAGAAACATTTAAACAGTGTACAACTTTCAACATACTTCCTTCAGAGCGTATTTCAGATTTTCAAAGGAAAACCTTGAGGGATCAAAACACCACATATCTGGAGGGCAGGTCACAAGCCCCATACGTAAAAACATTGTTAATATTACTATAGATGATGTACAGGTCATGTTTGCAGCTAGCAAATTGTTTATGTTTCATTGGACCTGGCTATTTTGTGGCAGAAACCTGTCTTTTCCTGAGAGTCTTGCAATAGATGTCAATTAAACTTACAAAAGTACACTAAGTTAAAAAAAAGTGTAAGCTAAGCATAGAAGTGTAGAGTAATAATAGCTTAAGCATGTTGACACATATCAGCTTTTCTACATATCACAGCATGACAAAAATGCACATTGCAGGGGACTAAAAATATTTGACCATTAAATGTTCTAGTTTATTTTCCTGTGAAAAAAACTGACTGTGGAGTATTTCTCCCCTGTATGTATATATCTGTGCCTGCATAGTTTAATGTAGCTATACTTTTCCATTAAAGAAGATGTTTGGTCTTCAGACATTTAGATTTAGTTGCATATGTAATCACTCACATCTCAGCAGGAATCAGAAAAAAACCAGAGATTTAACACTGAAGTCAAGGAGATGTTGAACACTTGGAGTATTGTGAAATTCAGTCAAGTGATGACTATGAATTGGGTCATCTCTGTGATCATAACGAAATATCACTGTTAAAGAGAAGAGACAACAGATTATTTCTGCAACTTTGTTTTTGATGGCTTTTTAAAGCACTCTTTTGAGTTATGGTTAGCTTGAAATATCTTTTTGAGAAAAAAAGATAATTAGCATAGAAAAAAGCTTACAGAGGCTTATGCTTCAACTGTTGAGACTGATGAAATAAATGTTTAGTTATTTTATAAGCTGGTCCAACAGAATATGAAGTATTGGGTTGAAAATTCGGAGTAGATCTGAAGGATAATCAACAGTGTTTTGATTACTCAATAATTCTCTCAAAGAAATAATGGCAATAGAAACAATCATTTGTGTGTGTCAATTCCCTAGAATGGCCCTTGTGCTGTTTTCAACTCCTCACTTTCTTTTCAGAGTTCTGATATATGATGTCCACATTTATTTTTAGTTTTCCTCAAGCATTTTCTAGTGCTTAGTGTGTTGGCAAAACATGGTTCTGACCGGTTTGGCTGCACTCTGTAATCTCAGCTCAGAGCAGATGGTAAGCCTTGGTTGCTGTGTGAAACAGGTAAAAGAAATAAACCACAAAAAACTATGAACACTTAAAATATTGTTGGCAGTTTTATCAAAGATACTTTCCAGACAACAGGTGTTCTTTTTTTTTAAAAAATATTTATGAAACTGCATATCATTTAGAGCTAGAGGAATTTGCTGAATGATCAATGTTGTTATCCTAAAAGAAGACTAAAAATCTTCTATGGATTTTTCTTCCTGTTTCTAATATAGCCACTGCAGCATTACTCCAACAGGCGTACTGTACCATACCTACCTTCTTGTAGCTTAGAGTGTTACAAGAGAGGTTGCGGTGAGAACTGGGGTTTGATTTTATAAATAAATTAACAGATTAATTTTACATGTCCTATTGTGCTTTGTTACTATATGGCATATCAGGACTGAAACCAATGCAAGGGACAAGTAAGGTGGAGAGTCACCCAGAGCATCAGGTACAGGTTTAAGAGGTTTCTAGGTGGAACAGGGTGTTGGGTAAGTGGTATTTTTTCCTTTGGTGCAACAGAAGTGCTTGGCTGTGATGTTTGAAGGAAGTCAGATTTATTTTTTCCAGGCAATGTTAATGACATTAAGTTGCTATATTCCTTGGTGAAGTGGAAAAGAAATTCAAACTTTAATTACTGTGATACTAGTTGAATGGCTGAAGGAGGTATGACTAATTATAAGGGAATAGGGTACATGTGGTGGGTGCACAGAGAGCTGCAGTTGGATGTTTTCACCCCTCCTAGGAACTACACCATGGGCACTGCCTTTGGACCCTCTATTTTGTTCTCCTTTCTGTGTGTTCTTGATTTTGCTCCCTGTGCCCTTCCTTCTGCTCCTTCCATGAAGCTTCAAAACCTGGAAGGCAAATAAAAACTCTCCAAGTGGGGAGTTTTCACAGATAACTTCCTAGTGTTTTTTTAAAGGTATCCTTAAGACTTTGAATCCCACTGCTTTTGTAAGTATAGAGCTAGAAAAACTTGACCGTAAGCAGACAACTAGGGTATATTTCATACCTATCTTTTTTTCCTTTATGCCAGAAAAGGATGTTACCTCGAAATACACCTTGATGTATGAAAACTTTTAGCTGGTTCATTTACTGGAGGCCCTCCATGAAAATTTGCATCATGTTTGAGGGCATAGGATGAGAAAAATGTGAATATGTATTAACAGTTCCAAAGCAGAAGATCTGTCCAGAAGCTGAAGTGGAGACAAGGGAAGCAGGCAGCTGAGGGTTAACCCTGAGGTTAACAGGAGGTGGAAGCTGTTACAGTTTCATAAGGCCCTTTAAAAGAGAGTGGAAATCTCCTTAGCAAAACTATGTTACGAAATAAATCACTGAAATTTAGAAATAGCATAATTCTGGTTTTCTGTTCAAACTCGCTGTAAGGTTCTTTGTTGACAGTCTTCAAAGGTAGCTGAAGGGCTAAGAATTCTGTTGATGAAAACAAATTTCCACTAAATTCATGACTGCTTTAGGGTAACAGCACCTGCTTTTGGGGACTGAAGTGGCACTACACAGACTGAAAGCAAATAATGCTGAGTTATCAAAAAAAAGAGAAAATAATAAACTTGGTCTTTCATGGAAAGGCTGCTAACTGGTAACAGTCAGATCAATCGTTCCTTTGTAGATAGGGATAAGTGAGTGGATGGTGTTGTATTCCTTGCTGAATGCAAATTCTAAATAATTCTAAATCATAGTGCAACTGGCAGGGTGTGTGACATACACATGTTGGGCTCAAAAGACAGTGTCAGACTGGTTAAAGCTCATGAAGCTAGTTCTGTTGTGACCAATGCGAGCACGGAAAAGCCAGGGGCATATCCATCTGGCTGGGCAACGGTGTGTCACAAGAACCAGCAGCCTTATGTGCTGAAAGTCATACACAAACCTGCTGTTTGCGTGGCAATACTTATTCAGCATAATAACATAACACAACATAACATAACATAACACAACACAACATAACACAACATCACATCACATCATATCACATCACATAGCCAATAATCACCATTGCAGTTGCTGTGTAGGGTTTTTGTAACATCACTACGGAAAAAAAATCAGCTACTGCCATTTTATGTGAATATAATGAAACAGAGGGAACAGACCAAGTCTAGAATGAACTAACATACTCACACTGAATCTACCTCTGATGCAGAAGGATCTGAAAGTGAATGTAGCCTTTAGGAACTACATAAAATATTTATAGTATCTTGTTCTTTATTTATCAATGCCACCAGCAACAAAACACTGCTTCATTTTACAGAGGCTCCATTTATATAGCACTGCATAAGAGAAGCAAGCAGAAGTAAATGGACAGAGAAATAACCCTGCCTTTTTAAATGGAATTTAAATTAAAAAGCAGACAAATACAGCCCTGAAAAAAAAGTCAATCTTTGAGCTCTAAATGTTTTTACATTACGTATGTATAAATATGCATATGCCACATATATCACGCTCTCAGCTGGTAGACTCAAATCTGTGCATAGTACGCTTAATTTGATCCCTTCTGACTGCTTGTGTCAAATGGGTGACTTCATTTTGGGTAAATTATTTCTGTATAAATGCTTTATATAAAACAAGAAAATACTTAGAGTTTCCATCAGATCGAGGTGGCCATCTGCAACTGCACATATCCAATCCCTATGGCTGGCAATAATTAACTCATTTAAGAGCATGAAGAGAAGGAAGAATGCTGACTGCCTTTTTTTCCTTCTGTGACAAACTCAGGAAATACTCAGTGTTCAGATGTTTGAATATGTGAGAAATTTTATACATACATCTGGATTTCATTATATTAATTTACGTGAACAACACACAAAACTAAGGAAAAGAAGAATACTTTTTGTGCACCACTTATGTCTTTGTCATTTTGGCCTATCACTATCCTTGTCCAACAGAGTGGTCACAGCACTGTTCTCTTTCTCAATAATCTTCTTTTAGTCTGAAGATTTGTGCTGGCTGATTGTGAGCCAAATGGTCATTCAGTCATTTGAAAAAGTGAAGTTTCTGTGACCAGTCTCTTCATCTCTGTTACTTTAATGCTTGCTTCCACTCATTTAAAAAGCAAAATAAAACTGCAAATGAAATGAAGTTCATCCACTGTGGATGGCCTTTCGTGTTCTTGCTCAGCAGAGAAAGGATTCAGTTTTGATTCCTTTGCACTTTCGCAATGCTGACCACATCAGTCACAAGCAGGCAAGAGCGCCTGGTGCCACCAGTCATGCATCTTTACTGTGCGTCATTTACAAGATGGAGCACCAAGAAGAAATAAAGTTCTGAATGTGACATCATAAAGCTGAAATGTGGGTATGACATCAGCCTCTCACATCAGCACTGTCTTCTGCAAGCCATCTGATCAAGCCAGAGCAGAGGGGGAACCTCAAGCTTGTAGAGATTATTTGCATGGCACATTTTCCTGAGAGTTCACTCATGGGATGAGTGTGGTATTAGAAGGTGATGAGGAGCGTGCTGCTGTAAAGAGCCTTTCTGTTTCACTAGAAGGCACACTAGATCAGCCATCAAACATTAACCCTAAATGAAGTAATATAAATTATAAATATAAATATACTGCATACTTGAACACTATAGCACCTCTGAAGTCAAGGAGAGGAACAGTAGTGGTCTCGCAGTGCGTTAACATGCACTTTTCTGTCTGACTGTTATTCTTTCTGGGGTGGACATGAACTAACATTTCGTACCAAACTGGACTTTGTTAGATCGTACAGGACTGCAACATTTCTTTAGCTATTTATTTTACTTCAAAAGGACAACAGTCTGGTTTACAAAGGGAAAGAAAAGCAAAAACTATTGTCATTTATGCATGTTTCAAATTGACTAGCTTTAAATCTTTGTGTATATCTGGTTTTGTCTGGCTATACAACATTCATTTCCTGTTTTGGTGGAGAATTATTGATCAGTTACAGATAAAAGTGCATTAATGGCTAAGAAAACTTCCTGGGAACTCCTCTCATGATGAAGAATTGAAGGATTATGCTGCTGACTAGTGTTTTGTAGAATGGCTTATTTAATATAGAGCAAAAATCCTGACATAGCTAAAACTTTACTCTATTCCCTGTGTTGCCTTTATGCAGTCAATGTCTTTTAAATACTGTTATATAAGTCAGCTCTCACCCTATTTTAATAGTTAAGGCTTTTGAAACAAGCTCTTCTGACAGTGCAAGAAGCATTTTAAAAAAATCAAATCTTAGGAGGGAGTTTCTGCTAGCAGGAGATGTGTGTTCTTTAGTCCTTATTTTCTTTATGACCCACTGTCTTTCACCGATGTTATTAGTCCCAGAGAGGAAACCTAAGTAATTCATATTCTGCAGTGAATAACAATTATTTTATTCTTTTGTAAATTATATGTTCAAAATTATATCCAGCCTTTACTAAGGTAGGAAAAAAGCTGCAGGAGATAAATGAAAGGGACTTTTGCTCCATTTGTGAATGAAAAAAAGAAAAAAAAAATATCAGGAGAAAATGAAAACAAGGTGAAGGCTTACATTGTAATGTTTTTTTTAGTCTGGAAATAGTTTGTGTTCTTCCCCTCCTATCATCATAAGAAGAGACGAGAGGAAGAGTTCCCTCATCTCTTTGAGAACAGTAGTTTAAACTTAGCAGCTCTCTAGATAACAGTGTCAATTCTGCTTTGACAATTAGTGATGAAGGAAAGTGTCCTGAAGCAAATGATATTAATATTTTAGTAGGTGGCATCCTCTCTGCTAAGTCAGTATTGCTAGAGGGCATTTTGGTGATGGTGTTTCAAAATGCAAAGCTGACGTCCTGGTCCCTTGTAGCTGTTGAGATACAATCCAGTGATATTTTTGCAAAGATGTATAAAAATAGGGACATCTAGTTGTGATTTACTCCGTTTTTACTTAATGTAAAATGAGCTGAATATATGCTCCTAAAGCCCTTTACTCTTTCAAATACATTTGAATGTGATCTATGCGCTGACAGTGCATAAGTACACTTAATTAACATTAATATTGGATCTATATCCTTAGGCTAATGAAGAACAATTAATATGAATCAGGAATTTTATTGAGATTTAAGTAAACGAAAGTCTAGACTGCAAAGAAAATGCTTTGGGAAGAAAAACCGTCCGCACAAATGGATGCTACTTAGCTCTTAACTCTAAGAAGACTACTCAGAGTGTGTCCGATATCTTTTTGCCCCCCTCTTTCATTTTTAGATCATTCTCAAGGCTTCTTTCTCAAAACTTTAAGCAGATCTCTCCTTCTGTAACTCCTGCACTCTGAACTTTTTTATCTGATGAGCAGTTCTACTCCTGAGCACTTTGTCACTCTGGGCTGGGATAACGGGCATTACCGTTACATATTTTCTCTCTCATGAATATTGGTTTATATGTCCTCTGTGTGTTCGGGGGGGAAAAGTCACAACCCAGATTGTCATTCTGCAAATGTGGCTTGAGTTTTTAGAAATCCTGTCTTTTCCGGCGTACAAAGCAGCAACTGACTGTGCTGTAACCATGGAGACCTGCAGCAGATTCGGGAGCTGTTTTTAATGCTAATGCTTTGGACCAGATAACGTTAGATACTCTGCATCAGGGAGTTGACAGAGTCAGCCGCAGGGAAAGGCCACTAGAGGTGCGGCACACTGAGGACCCTCCAGAATCAGTAGGGTCTGGGTCTGTTCTCAGAGAAGACTTTCACCGGGTCAGCCTCACTGCATTTCAGGTGAAAACAAGGAACACCCATAGAATTGGAAGGGTTGAAAATCTCTTATGCTGTTATTTGATTTTCAAAAATACTTTTCCTGTTATCTGGAAATCCATGATATTTTAGCTTCCTTTACAAGAGACCTAACCCCTTCCCAACATTTCTAGTGAATAGGAAGCTTGTAGTAAGACTATAGAATTATATCTCAGAGTCATGTTGCCATGAAAACTTTCCTTATTTATAGCTTATGTCGTGGACTGGATTAATCATATGGTCAGTAAACTACTGACTTCAGTGTTGTTGCATTATGGATACATTTGATCTTATGTAAATATTATTTACACTGTGGCTCTATATCTTTTCCTTGTTCCTCCACAATGTTCTCCTATCTTAGCAATTTTTATTAGGAAAACTTAGATCAGATAATAAACAAATAGCAGCTTTAAGTAATGGCTCCATTAGGTTCTCTAAACTGTGTTACATTGCATGGAAATAGCTTCTGGATGTTCCTTGTTGGGTGTGATCAGAGATAGGGATCAAACAGCTTTAAACATTGATTTAGCATGAGAAGCTATGCAAAATCAAGGCTGTTTAAACAGCAGGAAATCAAAGGAGCAAGTCAGGGATTGAAAAATGAATAATGGCTAACTAGGGAGAATAAAATAAAAGTATTTTGGTAAGGGAAATAGAGGGGATGGAACATTACAGGATCTTTTCTTTGCCAAAACTGACCTACAGTATATATCAATCCTATTTTTCTATTCAGACAGCAGAGCTTTCAGCATTTGGCTTGGCTTACTCTGTATCATCAGCTCTGATATTTCAGTGATATATGGCTCTATGCCTCAGAATAAAGGAGATATATTGATACTTGTGGCTAATATTTCTTCTGGATATAAGATAGCTGTATTATTGAACAGGGGCAAATGATTCTTTAGAACGTCATTTACTAATTGAATGCAGAACAACTGATGTCAGGAAGAGAAGATTGGACTTGATGAGCAGGGTCTTTTCTATGTAGCCACATCTCAGGTTTCAATCCCTAACTCCAAGACGACTACTCAGAGTGTGTCTTTCTTTGCCCTGCCTCTTTCATTTTTAGCTCATTCTCAAGCAGTGTCCAGTCAAACATGTACTTGCTGTCTGCTCCTGTCTCTGCACAGGAAAGTCCGTCTTTGGTTTTGTGTGTATGGACAAAAGCAGGGTGAATCCTGCACCCACTATTCTTTCCCGGTTCTACTCATTGCAATACGTTGTGCGTGGAGAGAAGGGAGTGTTACTGTTCTTGGTTTAACAGCAGGGGTGATTTTGAGCATTAAGTGCTGCCTTTGGTAACGAGCTGTGAGCATTTGTGAGAACAACTAGTAAGTATGAATCTGAACGGGGGCTGTTGTGGTCATCACTGAAATAACAGCAGCTTGTCCCCGCTCGATGCCAGCCCTCCTCTTAAGATGCATGTCCGGGATGTTGACACAACAATTCTCCTCTCTGAGGATGAGACATTCTCAGAAGCTTTTCCTGCCCTGTGATACATAAGGGCTAGAGATTTTGCCCTGGCCATGGATACTATACATACTAGATCCTTTTCTGAAATGCTGCTTTCTTTCTAATAATCCTCTGGCACGGATTGTGGCATGGGGTTATTACATCCCAGATGCAGAACTTTGTATTTGCCTTTGTTGAACTTCAGTAGAAGTGTCAAAGAAAGAGTGGAGACTCAGAGGAAGATGAGAAAAAATACGCAAAAATCAGAGCTGGAGATGAAAACAAAGCAGAGAGAAAACAAAATATTTCGGAAGGCAGAAGTGAAGAAGGATTATAATAAAAATATGGATAAAAAGGAAATTAAAAAACAAACATGCATTTTTATGGTTTTTGCACTTTTATGCTCCATTTTCATTGTAGGAACATATCAGACCTAGGCAACAGGGAAAAAAGCAGTTTCCATGTTATATTTCAAATCCCACATTTTTTCTTGCAATGGTTGAATAAAACAATGTAGAAAGGTTTGTGTGGTGCCACAGGAGTCTGAAGATACTGCAAGTTCTCTGATGGAATCTGTCAAATGTAAAAGCATATTCATTAAGGTCATGCACTTTTCTGCTTCTAGCTCTTTGCAGCTGTGACATTTTTCCATCTGTATCCCTTGTTAAAGATCTGAATGACTCATCCTTGAATTTGCCTTTCAGGTAGACAGTTTTCCTATGGCAATGAAATCCAGCTGGTACATGAAAAATATGTGTGTCACTGTCAAGGAAGGATCATTCTTAAAAGAATTCAACTCAGTCTTAAAGTTGGAATTTTATCATTCATTTTCAGTTGGATTTTACAAGTTTGGCTTTACAGGTTTATTTGTATAATAACATTTTAGAGTGTAAGTAACAGACCAAATATTAAAAAACCCCTGTATTATTAGTTAAACTCTTTCTAGGGATTTTCAAAGAAGTATTAGAAAGAAGAATCTAAATCTCACTAAATCTCCATTTTCTTCTCTGAAAACATCAGTCTTTTCTGCTCATGACTAGTTCCACTCATAAACACAAAAAACTTTCCCTCTTACAAATCAAACAAAATTCAAAGTTTCAGAATACATTTAGCATTATTATTCATTAGTTAAAAGAAAAAATCAATTACGCACCAGTTTAGTTGACTAATTGCACTTCACAGACTCCCACATACTCTTTTCTATTAGGAAACGCTTTTATTTTAGCTAAGTTTTTTAAAGTTTGGTGTTTGTTCAAGCCTTCCTAAACGTCTGTGGGTTATTAAGCTCTTTTATCTCAGTTTTCTTAGGCTCACCAATTATCTGATTTCTTTGCAAATGAAGAACAGACATAGACTTGAAACATTCAATTGTTGCAAAACAGAAAACTTCAATACTGTTAAAATATAGATAGTACTCATAAAAAATAGCAAAACTGGAAAAATGTTTGCTATTTCTATTGCAGCTTCAGCATTACAACCTCAAAGACTTGAAATGCATTTATGAATTAAGACTCATGAAATTATAGCATACTAAGGAAATATATACCCAGTATAACGAAGCATCTAAGGAAATTGCAAGTCTTCTCTGATTTTGAATATTTCTTGTTTTGTGTTAAAAATATAAATTAAAGCGAGTCACCGCTGGGAGGCTTTTTGAAAACATTTGAAGTCAAGAATGACATTTAGTTTGTGGAGCCTTCTTTAATTGATTCACATATGCTAAAGCAATAGACTGTCTTGGGATCAGTTTGAAAATCCTAGCTACAGAGTTCACATCTTGGTAGTTGATAAAGCCATTTGAAACTGATTGAGTGATACAATAAATGTTCCAAAATGTGTTGGGTTTTTGTTTGATTTTTTTTTTCCCCCCTTGCAAACTCTGTCTGGACAAATGAGGCATCATAAAACCAGTCTCATTGAGTCGCTCGCTAGTGCGTGCTAGGCGCAGGTTTGCAAAGCATAATGTAGGCTTCCTCTGAGAATCAGGCCTGAAATGTCTAAAAAACCATAGGAGAACATGAACATGTAGATCTTACACACTGAACTGTCTGTTCAATTCCATATCTAACCCATGGTAAAATGATTATCTATGGAATCTGCCAGTGAACCAGGAACCACCTGTCTGTCTTCTAATACCTTTACATCTTGCTGTGGTATTTTTGTAGCTGACTATAGTGCATTTGTTGACTTTTTCTGGGGAGGGGTTTCAAGGTAAAACTGTCAGCACTGTGTCTGGGACTGTTACCGATAGTCTGATGAAAAATTAGTACAACCATATTTAGAATGTGCCGTGAACCTGTTCAAACAGGTCAAGCTAGTATAGAAATTATTTGCACCTCTCCTAATAAAGAATGACAAGGCAGTGAGCACCATACTTCTGCACTCAGTATCATTGTTTATCCAAATATGTCACGGAGATGTTCGGACAGAATGAAAGTAAAAATCACTGCTGAGAAAAGGCTAGGACAAAATGCCTTTACTCAAAACAAGTATTTATTGTTATTTTTATATTATTATTATATATTAAAAGTTATTGTTACTTTATATTTATTATTATTATATATTAAAATAAATTTATCACAAACACAGCTTTTCTAAAGAACGATTCCTTCTGATAGCAACTACAATACTCATAAATACCCAGAAGAAAACTATTACAAGAAGATCAGACTGAACACGTGGGAAAACACACTAACCAGTGTGAGACATACACAACATATGCCATCAAAACATATAGATGTATTTGAACATTGAGAGGAAAGTCCACAAATCAATATCTTGCATTTTAGCCTAATATAGAAATCAGTGCTTCAGGGAACAAACTCGCTACCAACTTCATTTTCTAGGATATTTCTGACAGTTAGTAAAAAAAACCCAAAACCCAACACTTGAAGTGGGTTTCACAAAAAATAAATTAAAAAATGAATTTAGTGTTAGAATTACATGCTTAAACGCTTGGGACTATCTCTAATAATAAACTTAATAGAATTATCTCACATGGCTGTCCTGGCACTTGAGTGAGTTTCTCTAATCTATGGTAGGAATTTCTGCAGCTGCTGTCACCTGGTAGTTAGCCCCTATCCTTCTGAATTGTGACAATTTCTAAGGAAACGTTGAAGCTAATGCTACAAACAATAATTACACAGATGAGACTAAATCCGTACTATAATCACCTGTTCAGTGATCTTATCCAGTGCATTTCAATAAGGCAATGGTGAAATATGTTGAGTTACCAGAATAATGTAGGTAGCTTTGCATTCTGTTTCTACGTAAAAGAGAGATTTTCCTCCATAAATAAGAGTTATGGAGCAATTATCCCTAAGGCCTTTTGTTGTGTCTCTCAAATAATGAAAAAAGGTCTAAATTAAGTAAAATATGTAGTTTGCTGTGCTAGCTAGAAATTAAAATGGGGCTCTACTTAAGACACGGTGATTTACAAAATGTATATATGACTGTAGGTGTATATTAGAGCAATTTTTGAAGTGTACACCTGCAGCAGATGGTATGTGCTGTTGTTGTTTTATTACCAGTGTGTTAATTCCCAGATGTCTGACTATAGGCATTGACCGTGAATGTTAAAACACACGTGTAGCGTTGCCAATAGCACCGACTTGCTTCCCGTGGTATAGTCTTATGGCAAGAAGGATGATTGAGCTTAACCCTTTGCCCTCTTTTATTTAAAAAATGTCCTCGCTAGTCAGAAAACATGATATACGTTCCAGAACATCTGTTATTAACAGAGTCACTGGTGTGCCTTGAGTTTTTCACAGATTCAGCAGATTTTTGTACAAGCCACAGGCAGGAACAATACAAAACGACCTGATTGTCATTCGAACTTCTTTTTGCTTTTGTTTTTTTGATTACCTTTAGGCTTGATTTATAATATATATTGAGGGTATGCTTTATGAATTAAAATGCACTTTGCACACTCAGAAAGCGATGAAATTGTACCTGTAGTCAGGCAAGGGACTGCGGGGGATACAGCAACTCTGTTGCAGGATACTTTATTTCTGGCCTCTCAACAGCTTTCACAAAAATTTCCAAAGAAAAGTGACTGTGCAGATCTTCTGATGAACTTAGGCAGGTTTCTACTGAGTGCAGAACGACCCTCAAGATGGCACCTCTTTTGGGTCAATTTCCTCCTTAGCTCCTGTGCCGACTTCTTCCGAGCTCAAGAGGTTGTGACCTACACGTGATTTTGCTGATGAGACAAGGGCAGCAGAATAACTCATCACGCTCTCTCTCAGTCTGTGGGAGCTTCAGTAACACAGAAATATAGAGAATCTTTTTTTTTTTTCCTTTTTCTTTTCCAATTACACTTCGAATGCATGATGGGGATGGGCCAGCTAAAGAAGGTGTAATCAAGACTTGGTCCTGCAGGATGTAACACAGCCCAGGAGGAGATGCAGACAAAGCAGTTTTCTCACACTTTGAGGTACCTTACTACTTCTTGGTAGTAAGAAGACTAAAGCAAACCGGGAAACTAGAGTTACTTTATGATATGGTAGCACAAGCATCGTTCTCAAGGGTGATGGAAAACAGCGTATTTGTAGCCAGTTCAAGGTATCATTTACATTTGCATAAACTTTATATTTTGGCAAGTGACCCTTGTTTGAAAACATTTTAGTATAGTGAGTCCAAAGATATTATTTTGGTATCACAATATAATTTCTCTCTTCTTCTGTACTTACTTTTCACTATTTTAGTTTGTGAAGTAAAGCCAGCTGAGTTTGCACACCAAGGAATCAAGGAAGTTCTTGGATAAGGTAGGCTACTTTTCTCCTGCTTTATGTGAGGCGTGAATAATATCAGTAATAAAGATTAGTCAGGAATTATTTGATGATGTCTTATTGCTGGGAAATTTTAATTCACTTTTACCCTTTATGTCTTTATAGAACATGTGTTTGAACTGTTCACTCTGGTCATGATTTAAAACCAAATGTGGTAAACCCTTTAACTACCACATAGTTCCTCAGTTTGCCACTTTTATGAAGAGGTAGATGAAAGGAACTAGGAAAATACAACTGTATATTTGACAAATCCTCTTAAAGCTGTAATAAAACCAATGTTAAGAGCCACCTATTACATAACTGCACAAAATATTACATACATGCAGAAGTTCTTTAGTTTATCTTCACAGCTCTAACATGAGAGAACATTATTATACTCCTTGCTGTAAACTACTGGCTACATAAGATAGTGTAACAAGTCTTGGATATTTAACAGAAAAATTAATTAGACCTGATCTCTTCTCACATTTCACCAAGGATGTGTGTCCTATACATACTCTAAACTTATTAGAGAATATTTAGAGAACATGAGAATGCAAATGAGATTGAATGCAAAGCTGAGATTCTAATTTTAATTTATATGTAACCGAGGTTTAGGTTTATCCTAGTAATAACTGTTGTTCTTAAGTGGAATAGGCTAGGCTTATCAAACTTTTTAATCTAAAGTACGTTTTCTTTTTAAATGCGTTAAAACCTTGGAGAGTTTTGTGCTCAGAATGATTTCTGGTGGTGGAGAAATGAAAGCCACTTTTCTGTAGTGCTTTTATTACAAGATTCATGTAAAAACTTGTGGGAATATTTGTTTACCAGAACCTATGTTATTTGGATACATTAAAATGCTGTTTCATTCTGATGATCATTTTGTTTCCTTAATGCATTTTTGCTTTGCATACGTTTTGCATATGGTGCGGAAAGAAAAGAACTGGACGAGAGAGAACATTATTAATCTACCATAGTACTGTGGGAAGAAACACTCCAGCCTGCTCAGGAAAATTTTACTTTTCTGAATTTTTTCAGCAAAGACCTTGATGGATTTATTGTCTTCAACAGGCAGAAAATTACACCAGCCCGGGGTCTTTCCTTCCTTGGTTTCATATTATAACACAAGGAATATTTATTTGTCAATGCACATGGCTCACAATGACCACGCTGATCCCAGGGGCAATGATTACAACAAACTCCATGGGGAATTGCTTGACTTATTACCTGTCTCTGCATTGCAAAGAGGAATTAAGTATTCTTTTCCATGCCCCTCCTTAATTTCAGAGAAGGAAGAGGTCTAATTAAGGTGTTCTGAATCACCTCCAACTTCCTATATTGATTACTGAGAGCCTGAGAGGACTAGCTTTCTGGTGTCTGATGTCTGTGTGGCTGCTAGCCTTGAGATACTTTCAGCAACAAGCAGATTATCCTGGGCTGGAGGTGGATTTCAATTGGAAATATGATTTATTTTTGTACAACAATGATTAATTGACTATATGTCTATTATTGTATGTATAAAAATCCTTCATTTTCCTTGTGTATAAATGCAGTGAGTCATTGCATTCACTTAAAATATGTAATAGCTATTAGATATATTTTAACATAATCTTATTGAAATGCTTGCACCTGCCCCTCAAGAGAGGAGTATAAATAATCTTTGACATAGTGAAAATGGAAGATGCAATAAACTAAAGACACTGCTAAAAACACAAATATAGAAGCAAATACAGAAATAGGGAACAAAAACATGGAATGCAAAACTTGAGTAAGATCTTAAAAAAAATATTGCGAATTTAGTTAAAAGCTCCTAATTCTGCATAAAAGTGAAAGCTGCTTTTGCACACCTCCAATGAGCTTGTGCAGCAGTCCCTCAGCAGTGCAATAAAATCTGAAGTTCTGTAAAAAATACGTATCATGTCAACAAACAAAAAACACCAGACATCAATACACTCAGGAAACACAGGTGACTTTGGTTTAGTTTGTGTGTGCGCACTGTCTGTGAGAGGCCAGTGTTCATTGATAATAACTCATAACTGCTTGTGACCATTGCTAAAAGTCTCATGGGAAATGCAAAATACAGCAACTATTTTTTTTTTTTTTGTAACCAAAAAAGATGATTTACAAACCAGATTTATCATTGGGTAGACTCTTTAGAACACTTGTCAGAAGCATAAAGGAGCGAAGTCCAGAATAAAGTACAAAAGGTGAAGAAAAAATGTCTGAAAGCACATAGAACATGAAACATTGAGTATTAACAGCCTTAAAAGAAGTGACATGTAACTTTTGGCTTGGCTGGTGGCACGTTCCCAATCTCCGTTGTTTATTCATAACTAGTTTTTAGCCCATCATGAAATCCTCTTCAAAAGACAGCAGTATTGCCATGATCTGCATGCCATTAATTGCTTAACTAACACCTAAGAAATAGTATCTCTCTCAATTTAGAATAGGATAGTCCTGCAGTTTTGCAGGGTAAAATGAGACATATAAAACTTTAAAAATGTGAATTGGGGTCCTGGGAGCTGCAGTCAGGTCAAGAATAGACACAGTATGCATTTGTGATGAAAATCGGCAGTTACAGATAGGAATGATGTCAAATGAAAGTGCATTATAGTCACAGCATCTTGTCACACTGGGTGGGCATTCACTGAGAGACAGCAGGCAATCTCTTCAGTTTCCAGAGGAGATGAAAGATAAAAGAATTTAATATTTTGCCTGAGCTTTTTCTGAGTGAGGAACCATAAAAATATCACGTAATTCTGAGATACAGCAGTGCTGGAATCAATGGACATCCAGCCCAGCCCATGGAGCACTGTTATTTCACAGAAGATCTGCAAGCCCAGTCGGAAGTACCTCAGAGATGACAGAATACTGGGTTGTATCTTGGTTCTTGGTGTTTGTCACTGTGTGTAGTATCAATGTTTTCTGTGATGGAAGACATGGCAATAGGAAGTGGGATTTTTTGATGACTGAGCTTGACACAGAGCAAGTCTGAGTTGCACCTGCAGGTTTTTGCAGTCTGTTATGCAGTTAGAATTGGTCACCAAATAAAGAGTATCTCTTTCAAGTGTGTTGTCCACAGTGTTTGCTGAATTCTACGATGGCAGACCAAAACGGCCTTCAGGGAGGACAAGGAGCCTACTGGAAATGGTAGACAGTAATTTCTCTGCAGTTCCTTCCTTGCTACTGCCACAATGTGTAGTATTGATATGGCAAGATCTGTTAGTGACTGAGCGTGATGCTCGCCACTGCAGTAGGTCAGGTGTCTGCCTCAGGGGGTCACAAAGCTGCAGATGGCTCAGGGAAGCGGTAGAGCTGTTGCCAAATAAGAAGACTTTTGAACAATTGAGGGTCATTCTGGTGAAAATGTATAAAGTCTGTATGTTGTCAGAACGCCAAACTGGTTAGGATCAGTCAGTAGCTCTTACGCGGGTGATAAGTACCTAAGAAACTTCCTCGACAACGTTGTAAATCTGTCATTTATTTAAATGAGTATTGCATTCTCTCTCTGTGTTTCTGTCTCATAGACATACACAGTAGACTGTATGTGCAGTACAATATTGCAAGTAATATTCAATTTTTAAATTAATTACATCTAACTTTCCTCTTTAGCATCAGAACGTTGTCATATCAGTTCAGACTCCCCTTCCCTTTGAGTTTTTACTTTAGAAGTATTCTGCTTTTGAAATAACAGGTTCTGCTAAGAGCATCTCAGTGAGTGCATCTTCATGGTGTCTGCATATAGTTTTTCTCGGAAATTGCGCATCAATACAAAAAGATCTTTTGACAACAGCTGTGTAAAATAAATGGTAATACTTGTTACTTCACTGACGGGAAGAAAAGATGATGGAATTGTTCACAGCTGGAGTCAGGGATGCCTGGAGACCCACTTGAATGCATTTTTCTCTGTGCTGTTTAATCTTCTCTGTTCTCTGTCTGCCTTTAAACCACTTGGTTGTTACATGTAACTTTTCAACACAGGCCTTTTATAAAGAAGTTTAGAAGGTAAACACTGTTTTACTTTATTTTAATAGGAGGAAACAGAACTATGAATTACAAAAAATAACTTGGCATCCAACAGTACAGTGATCAAGTCTATCCGTATCCTGGCTCTTCAGAGTCTTTTCCTGGGCTTTATCCATCATGACACACTGAATTTGAAAGTGTAGAAATATAGATACTTGTTATTCTTTTGTTGTAAATGTCCTTTCACTCAACAAATATATGTAAATATATAACTATAAATATCAAATTAGAAGGAGTACATATTCAAATTCCCTTATGAGATGCTGTTGTGAACATATATAAGACTTGCACCAGCTCTGGTAGAGCTGAGATGCTTGTTTCTGATCCGTAAAAAGAATAGTTTTGTCTACTGAATCTAGTGTATTTTTTTTTTAATTGGTGGCAAGGAATGCTTTAATTAATGGTTTTAAAGTACATTTATAGAATGTTAGCAATTATTTTTAAAAATGCATAAAGCCAGAAACTGTAGTTTTAATTTCTTGACTTTTTCCTGACATGCTTGGCATTTCTTCTGAGATGTTCATGTAGTTCTCTAAATACTTGTCAGAACATATTGGTGTCATTAGCATTGTTTTCCTTTTCACAAATTTGATATCTATGTAGCTGCCCCTTTGCCAGCCATGACTTCAAGAGCAATTATGGCATTCCCTAAGATTTTTTGAAATTTCAGAATTACATTGTACATCCACATTGCATAAATCTAGTAATGTTGCAGATTAAAATCATGTTGGTCATTCATTTAGGATATAATTATTATGAGGTGATCATCACATCATTTATAGTGAGTTATCAAAGAAATGCTATTTGCAAGCAGAGAAGTCAAGGCACTCATCCTACCCTGATGGCATAGGATGCCAGGGACTGCCTCCTTTGTCACACCCTTGAACTGAGACACAGCATAAACACAATTACTGGTCCTTAGGTAATGTACAAACACCCCTAAGTGCTTTAGGGGAATTTCCAGTATTTGGTTAGCTGCCTTCCCATAAAATGTGTGGTCATGTTACTCACATGACAAAGGGGTTATCACAATGATTGAATAGGAACCCTGTGCTGATGATTCCCAAACTAGGGTTTGCTGTTAGCAGTTTTGAAAATACTAATACTAATACTACTACTAACAATAATCAATCTGAAATGCCCAAGGGCAGTGGCCCACTGATAGAGATAAGAATCTCTTTTAGCTTGTGGTCCTGTGGAAAGAAACGTCTCACAGTTAGATGTTTAATTTCTGTATGTGAATAAAACAAATAAAAAAAGAAAGCTTATCTTCTCCTAGAATATGCATTATCTTAGTAATCAGAGCACTGGCCTGAACTCAAATCCCCATTCTGCTGAATTCAGTTCAGGAATTGCAATCTATATCCTTCAGGAATACCCCATCATTAAACGGTTGAGTGTTTTAGCTTGAGCACCTGTTTTCTCTCCTGTTGGCTCTCTTCCACTTTATATAAATAATTAATCAGCTGTTGAAAGAGTGATGTGGACCTGCAGCTCTTCTATCCTGGTTGATCCTTTGATTGCTGGCTTGTCAGCTGCAGCCAGCTCATGCCTATTTGCATTAGGTGTTCCCTACATGGGGACAAATGTGCTTACAAAGCGTTTTTCACCTGAGTGAAACAGGCCAGTGGAGAAGTGGTCTATTTTAAGAATCCGATCACCCAGGGTGTCTAGTGCTTCAAACAGGATCAAAACCCTGTGCAAGATGTGTGACAACTCGGGGCCTTTGCAGTCAGTACGTAGTTGAATCTGAGTTACTTAAGGGACTCTAACACCAGCAGTGTTGGATAGCAACAAAGCATCATTGACTGAGGAGTGTAGTGCCCATCTCAACCTAAGGAAGAAAGCTTGACTTCATTAGATAAACTTGGCTGGACAGGTAGCATTTATGATCTAATTCAGGTGATTTTATAAAATGAGCAACTGTCTGGTTCGTAGGCAGGGATTTTTGGCAAGGGAAGCTGCTGCATAGAAACCAGATTAATATTCCAAATTTGATTTATATCATTGATGGATGGAAAAGCAACCCCAGCAGTTAGAATATGGTTGAGAATTTTAAATTCCCATGTTGCTAACTAGAGTCATTACAACAGATGAGTACATTCGAGATTCTAGAGTTGTCTCAAATGACTAACCTATATGACCTAGACTGTAAATTCAAACTTGCAAGTCTTTGGGTTTTTATTAATTTGTTTTAAACATCCTAAGAAACTTTTCTGCTACAAAGCTCTGCCTTTCCTCTTATGATATGTCATACATCTTACAGAATTGTCAGATATCTGTTTAAAAGTCACTGAGTAAATCAAAACACAAAGATTTTAGTTGCTCATTTTAGCTGTTGTTGATTTGTTGGTACTCTCTTCAACATACAACTTTTAGAAATTGCTTATTTCCCTTTTACTTTTGTGACACTTCCAAGGTAATTTGGAATTCATGTTTGACACTTTTTTTGTAGTCAATGGATGCAAGTCACATCATTTTGAAGGACTACATTTTAAAAAAACCCTGGTGAAGAAAGGAACCAATATAATTTTTAAGATCTCATCTTGACAGGCACTCTAGCTATAAATAAATGCTGTGGAAACACACACAAAAAAATATGTTTTCTTGGCTATGAGATCTCAGAGGGTAAACATGCTTCATTTAGATTAGTATCCTGTTTTCTTTCTTTTTTTATTTCAAAGTAAGTCTATGGATCTCTATTTCAAACAGAATTCTAAAGGTAATATTCGATTGAGGTAATCTCCAGAAAACTTCGTGTTAAGTACGTAGTGTTGCATGGTTCTCTATGAGAACATTCCATATTAAAGTAATAAATGCAGCTGAAATTTACATTTGCTGATGGTGCTTTACAAGACCATTACTCTCAGTGTGACTCTACTTAGGAAGAGATGAAGTACTAATGATTACTGAAGAACCCTGAAATAAGTCATTTTTTCATCTGCCTGGTTTAGATTGTGCCCATGTTCTCTTCACACTTCTGTCTAGTTTAAACTACTTCTTTGTGTACATGATGGAAGTCTGACAAAACAGAGGGATTTTAACAGTCAGGTATAACAAAATGTCTTCCTTTTATACAGCTAAATCCTAAAATACCATTACAGCAATATTTGAGTAGTCTAATGTCTTTAAAAGCTGAAACATACAGAACACGAGGAGGCCAGGGAAGAAGATAACTTCAGTGGGAAGGAGTAGCAAGCAATAAAGAGAAAATAAAAAAGCTACAAGTTATGGAGGATAATCATTAAAAATATCAGTAAAGAGAAGCTCTAAACAGAAATCAGATAAACATCAGCCTTACTATGTCAAGAAATATTTAGCATTCAAAACACTCTTCAATCTGTTTACACTACCATTCTTAAAGGGTATCATCTAAGAAAAAGTGTCACAGAAGTTGAGGTTTGCCACAGTTTCACTTAGCAGTTGCTCCTAAGTGCAGTTCCTGAACAGTTGCCTAGGAAGCAGCAAAATCCATATTTCAGATTGTATTTGTATGGCAAAGAAGATGGTATTACCTCCTGATTCTCATCTCAGACCAGTAGAAGACATAATTTTCTTAGCTGGAATCTGTATGGTGGCACTGCTGCAAGGGGAAATCAGGCCTCTCTTGTTTACTTAACATATTAATATAGTAACTTCTTTTTCCTTTATCCCTAAATATGATAGTTTTTCTTCATTTGCATTAGCTATAGTGAAGTATATTCAAGTTGAAGTATGCAGGCCTCTCATACAAGTTGGCGTATATTCATTATTCTGAATATCTCACCAAGCATGCTTGAAGTGCTCAGTGATTTTTCCACTGTTTTGTTGGAATATCATCAAACTATTTTATTTTATTTTTTTAAGAATTCTTTGCTTTATGTAGAGCTAATACTGAACTGTTTCTTTCTTCAGCAATATTTAAAGAAAGAACAAATTTAAATACCTCTAATTATAAAACTTTGAACTGTTAAGCAGGTAAAGTAAATGTACTGTTGATGCATATTTATACTCTGTAAGGGTATTGACGTTATAATGTAATGGTTTAGTCCTGCAGTTATTAAAACAATAACTGTTTTCCCAATAGGCATTATAACAACTGCTTTTGCATTTGAATGGTAAATAAATCTGATGTGGTTCAGCCTGAAGTGACACCTTTATACTGGAATTCTGTTCTAGCTCACTTGTCTCCTGACTGCCCCTGCTTTTCTATTTCAGTTTATGCCATTGTTACTGCTCCCTGATCTCATTCTTCTTTCCTCTATCGTTTGTCAGAAACAGCCCACACAAATCATGGGAAATGAGAGCTGGAAGAGACCTCAAGAGGCCACATTATATGTCTTCCTTTTTCTATTCGTCGCATCATCTGGATTCTACAGAAGGGAAACAGGTACAGAGAACTTAAATTACATCCTTGGTTCACTTGGATATGCTGTGATTAAGAAAGCTCTGCTTCACTCCTTTTTGCTCTGGGAGTTTCACTGTGAATACATGCTCTAAGTCAAAACTCCTCTGTTTCTTCCAAGGAAGAAAAACACATAGCTGAATAAAGACAACTGTGCAGTCTTCATCCTGAGGCAGACAAAAAAAAATTGTCAGGCTGAACTAATTTCTAATAATCAATTTATACCTGTTGAGGTATATTATGTACTTTAAGGTTGATTTGCCAGAGTGTTTTTCATTATTTATCAATTATCTGTTGACATAAAAAGACATCATTTTTCCCCTCTGGAATCTACAAGCACCTGATTTCCAGCCCAGCCAGATCTTCTCATCCTCGTCCAGCCATCTGGATTGCTCAGCACTCATTTTTCTCCATTTGAGGCTCATGCCATTTTTGTATTTTTTATGTTTTCATATAACACAATGGAGAATGGTTCCCTTAGAAGCATCAAAAGAGGTGTTGTTTCAAATTAGTGGCAAACTGTAATTTTACTACCAAGTATTGAGATACTACTAATACATTCAGGCAAAGGGTCAGGTGGTGCTGAGAGGTTGTGAGTGGGCATAGGAATGTTTGGGTCTCTCCTCCCTTCCATCTTCTTAATCCCTCTACACTGATCTGGTATCTCCGAGGGCCAGGACTAAACACCCGGATGAGAAGAGCCAAGGCAAGCCAAGTACTGAAACTCCTCCTTTCTCATCATATAGAGGACTGTGAATGGAAAGAAGTGCAAAAGACAGCCCAGTGATGCCCAGAATAAGCATTGTGAGCACCATGGTGCAGTGGTAACATCAGTAGCAATAATTTTGATAGTAGTTTATATGTAATATATTGAGAAGTGTGGTATGGATATATTATACCTCATTACTTCAAATAAATATGCAATTAGTAAATAAACTAGAAAATATAATAAAACTCACGCGACTTCTGGATTCTGAGATGAAAATTCTGATTTGACAACAATGTAAGTTTTGAGGAAGGGAGATTGGTACTTTGGAATTCCTGCAGGCCTGGTATACATTGTAAAGCCAAAATTCTATTCTATCACTATGAATAGAGGAAAGAGTTAAAAGGCAGTTTATTCTTTTGTGGATTTTTGGTCAATATTTAATTTGCTAAAATGCTTCATAGTAACCATAGTCTAAAAGACATTTCGTCCATTGTCTAAGCTTTGAAAACCTGTTTCCTACTGGGTAATCATCTTCCTGATGCCATTGGGACTACTTATCAAATTATGATGCATCTGGAGCAAATGTGACAGAACAGAACTATATGAAAGCCAAGAGAAGAAAAACGGAAAGTAATTCTGCATGATTAATGCAAAAGAGTGGAAAATTATATCAGACTTTTAACGAGCCTTGACCTAGCCACAATAATCAAGTACTGGAGGTGGTCATGACATTCATCAGTTATGGCCCTCTCTCTATGAAGGAATATTTTCAAATCAGTCAAATATGATTATGTTTTATGAGTATATAAGTGCAGTAAAATGTCATAATTCAAACCCAGTATCTTTCTTATTAAAGTTGTTATTCTGACTAATATCAGATATGGCTGCTGTGATTTGACCATTTCTGGTCAATAATTTTAGCATTTCCAAATTTACATCTGAATATAACCACAGTACTTCCTCATAATTTATGCTCTTGTTGTGATTAATTTGCCAAGACTTTTCAAATATGGAGTAACCTTCATTTGCTAGAGTAGGTTTGTGTTCCTTAAATTTGAAGATTTAAACATACTAGTTTAGATAAAATATTAGAGTGTTAATTTATATTTAAGGAACTATGCCTTTGTGTTCATCTGACACTAATGTAATAGCACTGAGCTAAACCTGAGAAATGTTTCTTTTTGGAGTATGTATTACAGGCTTTTTTTATGTTATAGAACCATCCAGCATACTGTGAGTGTGATCTAAAAAATCCTACTGAAGTCAACTGAAAAGCTGTAAGAATAACAACTGTGTTGTGTGCGATGAGATGAGAGACTGCAGTATGAATAACCTTAAGGAGGGTGTTTGGCTTGGAACTGGCCACCGCGGGTCTGCAGGTGCTGAAGAGCAGCACATAAGATGTAGACTAGAGAAGGAAAGTCTGGTGGCCAGTGGAGCGCACAGAAGGAAAGCTGCAGAAAGATGATGACTTTGGGCCAGGAGGCATAGGATCAAGCAATGCAACAGGCTAAATGGCAGAAGTTGGATGTTTCTTGGGAGAAAAAACATGAACAAAACCAAGGGATGTGAGGAGAATTGGGGCATGGGGTCCCAGTGAGCAAAGCTACACTGTTCCTAGCAGGTAATGGCTCTTACAGCCCTCCCCTCCATGACCCCTCTGCGAGGGCTGTTGTACAGGCAAGATGTACTCTTTTTAGACATCTGGAAGCTACGTGGACTTTCTTTAATCACCCACTGCCACAGTGATGTCACATAGCTGCCTAATACCTCACAGCCTGCACAGATAAATATTATTGAATAATATTTATGCCTTATAATAGTTTTTCAGCTTAGCTTTCAGCACACCATAAACCATAATATTGTTGAATAATGATGCTGTGTCACAAAATGAGAGAGATAACTGCTCTGCACAGGTGTTGGGGGTGGTGAGAGGATTCTTTCTGGGTCTCTATGAGAAATGCCCAGCAACAAATGGCTTAATAAAATAGCTGTTTTAATAAAACAGAATAAGAAGAGGAATACAGATAGAAAGTAAGTCTTCCATCTCGTGAGCTTCTGGGAGCCTGCTTTCATGCAGCATCGGCCAGGTCCTGGATGGATTTTCCCATGGCACGCTGGATGGGTACCAGTCATAGAGAGGTTCCTTCTTCCACCCATGCTGTGATGCCTTTTATCTTGTGTGAAAAAAACCACCCATATATCTTTTCCTGACAGGCTGGATGTTGCCTCTGTCATAACACCCACTAGTGTGCAGCAGGGGCTGGCATGGGGCACTCCAGCAGGTTCCCTTACAGCAGCTACTCATGCTAATGTTTGGGCTTCTTAAACCCTCGGTACAAGGCCCAGTAGAGCAGATGCGGCTTGTCCAAGATCACCAGCTCCTCAAACACAAGGCTTCCAATAGAATAACCAATTGCACAAGCCCAGGCATCAAGAGTTCAACCCTTTCCAATGGATTTTTCTATGTATTTAAGTCTTTTAATTGTTTCCTGCAATGTCACTTTCTGTAGCACCCAGCAAAAAAGTTACCCCAAACAGTGCAAGTATAGGTCATACATATTATATGTTTTGTTGGTATTGAACTGACTTTCACTGATTTAGTGTGAGGTACTAAAGAGTAATTTGAATGTAATCGAAGCTGTTTCACTAAAACTTGCCGTGAAACATTTAGTCCTTCTGTGATGATGGCATTGCTTTTGGTAGGAGTTGAATTGCCACGGAAACTAAGAAGTGGAGGTTTCTATCTTCAGCTGATGATGCAACATAAAAGTAAAGTACTTGCTGCTCCATTTTCATTTAAAGACATCAATAAGACCACATCATTGTGGTGTTCGGATATTTCAATAATAGTTTAGTTCACACAAATACCTCGAATGCAACATGCTAGGATATAAATACTAGACATGTTTGAAAATTAGGAAGACCTAGAACCTTATCCTCAGTGAATCAACGTTTAAAGAGAAACAAAACAAAGTAAGATATTTTGCTTTGGACTAAACATCCTGTTTCCCAACTAACTGATGACTTCAGCCAGAAACTGAATGGCCTTCTCTACTGTCAGTTGTTGACCTGTGAGTGTGTCCTCCCACTTCTAGGACCACCTATGTTTAAGAAGATGTCTCTGCATCTTAAGCTTGTGCAGGCTGGGGCTTGTTTGTAAATTCCCAATATTTGTACTAAGTAATTTTCCTGAAAACCAGGCTTAAGGATTCTTATTTACTGCCTTTATTATAACTGCGAATAATTCTTTCTGAGAAAAACAATTCCACATTTTTAGCTCAAAATATAATGTTTTGTTTCATTATTCTTAATTAAAAAAGATAAAATTGAATTCAACTGCCAGTGAAAATATTCTAAATGGAGAAGTCAAGAAATTTAATTTTGAAAATATATAGAACACATTGTTCTTATGGTTTTGAGCCATATGATTTCCTATTGAAAAATGGACATGTTTGGAAAATTTTTTAATTCTTAGTAATATACATTACTTAAATAACATACAGTTCCAGAAAGGTCCACAGATTAACAATTCCATATTTCAAAATAAATATATTCTGTAGTTTCAGAATTTTCCTGTGCTTCAGGAAAGGATAAGGACCTATTTAATTATGTCTTACCTCAAATTACCACTTAATAAATATAGATTTTGTTGCTATTATTAAAAACTCTATGCTGCCCAAAATTTTCTTTAAATTAATAAGCAAACTTAAATGCTCCAAAATAAGAGTTTTTCCTACAAGTGTATTTCACAGTGCATGAAGAATAATTTTTACAACTTTGATTTTTGTAAGAATAAACTATACAAAAATTGGCGCTTTTCCCCCCACATATTTACAAGGTTCTTAATAGCAGCTGTTTAGGAACACCTAGTGATAAAACATCCCTGCAACATTTTTTCCTTTCACAAATTGTTTTTTCTTTCTCCATTTCCCAAACAATTTTGTCTGATAGCTTCCTCATGAGGCAGATTGGTTCTGATTAAATGATTAAGGCGAGGAGCTGAGGTTATAATAATAACGAATAATCTATTGAACTTAACTGGAGCTTTTAATCTTCAAAGTGCTTTCCAAACATTAACTAATTAAAGAATGAAGGAAGAAGTTAACTCTAGCGGACCATGGACCTCTTGCTTAGCAGACATACTTAGGAATAGGACATCCTAGGCTCCCATCCAGCACTTAAGTCGTTTAGCAGAAGGGTAGTCAAAGCTCACCAGGCTTGGGTTTATCAATGTCTGTTTTTTACACTGGTTATCCATAAAACCTCTCAGTTGGTAATAATTTCTGCATTTGTGGATGTAAGCATTAACTGACCTCTGCAAATGAGTCTGCTTGAGTAACTGGCACGATAGTTCACCTCCAGTCACTTAGAGGCCATGTGCAGCTGTCCTACGGGGATTCTCCTGATCTTGCATCAAGTGGCTTATCCACGTTGGATTTGCATTTGTTTCTATTGGCTTCTTAAAGGAAAATATCAACTGACCACCTCTGAGAAGAAAGTTGAGCACCGATTTGTCTTTGTTGCTATATTCTGTCCCTGTGGGTGCCTCTTGAGAGCTACTGAAAACAGCCATATGTAGCCAACAGTTTGAACTTTTACATAACGCTGTGTGCTTATTGTAAACAACTGAACACCACTCTGGCAAAGTTGCAGCTGTACATCTTTGTGTGGCAACAATGATGCTCTTTTCATGGTAAGTACCTGAGATTTTGTACTAATGGGGTCCTCATGGTCTTCAAAGATCTCTATCAATAAAATTTTATGGCTGACATCAGAAGAATCGATCAGACTGGGCTGTGATAATGTCTTGACTTGGCTTCTTATTCCGCTATTGTAAGAAGACCATCAGATAGTCTGGTTGCTCGCTCTTTTGAGAGTGAGAGGTCAGAAAAAGCACTTTCTGAGGGGAGATTTGCTAATTTCGAAGATTTCCTTAGTGTGTTGCAATTGTTGTTCTCATAATTGAAACCTAATTGAAACCACATCATGGGTGTTTTGAAAGTGAGCAGGTATTGATGCATACAATAAGTTGCAGAAAGGAATTATATTTCCAAATACTGTGGGGGAAAGACAGGGTTATGAGGATAGCATTGGCTCTTTCAGCTCAGATGGACAGGGCAGGAAGCAAGAGGGGAGAGAGAGAGGAATTATTAATTTAATGACAACATTATGGTTTTCATCATTTCATTATTTGTTCACATAGCAGTGTGGCATTTGGTCACACCTTTGGTAAGATAAAGAACATCTAAAATCACTGAAAAATATTTCAAGGGTATACGATCTCAAAAGTCATTAAGCTCAGTTCTCTGTTTCATGAAGCGCTTTATTCCACTAGAAAACATCAGGGGGAGACTCTAGTAAGAGGAATGGCAATGCGTCGTCTTTTACATCGGTTGGAGAATGATTTCAGAAACATACACAGTAATGGGGGCAGAGGGTGAGTAATCTAAAAGGCGTTGATAAATCCTATAACTGGCTTTGGATTTATTAATTGTTTTCCTCTCCTAATTCCACTCTTCTCCTCTTTTCATAGGATAACAAGGAAAGGAGATATGGGAAGGAGAGAAGATATAAGGAGTACAAGCCTGACTTCTTAATTTCAAATCTGATTTGACCATCTCAGCAGCTGGTATTATTTATTATCAAAATGGACAATTATCAGTACAGTTTAACTGGGATTTTTATCTGTTTATTTTCAGTACTTTTAAAAAACATATTTAACATGGAAAAATATATCTTCTATGATTATTTTTCTGGATACTGCCCAGTGAATGTACTTTTCAGCAGGTTACCTCTGACCACTGTTTCTTCGCAAAGTACTCTGTTATTTCTATAGAGATTTTCCTTTTATTTCTCAGGGGCTGAAGGAGAACTCATACATCCAGAAGACAGCAAAATAGATGGCATTTGACTCTATTGGAATAAGGGTATTTTTTGTCCTGTGCACAGTTAAGGCCAGAAAGCCCATTCTTTTACTGGATTGCTTAGTCCCACATTTTATTTGACCTTTCTTAATTTTCATTCTTTCTCCTATTGCTCCTTTTTTCCCTTCTCAGAGATATCTGTTCTCTGTTAGTTGTAACACGATGTCATTAGCCAGGTTGAAAAGTTTATTTCTTATATAACATGATATATTGTTGGTTTTCATATATATTTCTCACCACCACTTTTCAATGAACCCTCCATAAATCCAGCTGAGGGCAGGCAAGATCCATGTAGCTCTGAGAAAAAGGGTAAACCTAATTTACTAAAGATTCATGAGTTTTTTCCTCACACCGTGCCAGCTATTATGCCCAAGTATAGTATATCTGATGGAATTACAATGAACATGAAATAGTGTTTCTGCAGCAACAGATTTTGAGAAAGATCACCACTAGTCTCAAAAGAAATAGAAACTCTTTCTCTTAATTTACCATAAAATATAAATTCATTTTAGTATATGCGTTTAAAATTGACTATAATGACGGTTTAATTTCTTCCAAGGCAACACTGTACTTCTGCCTTGCACGATCTGTGTGAGTTTATACGCAGCATAATGCATTCCTTGCCTACTCAAAATACAGAGTTCATGCAAAGCAGAGAAGATCGGAGTAAAATTGGAACAACTGGTAATGTTCCACTGAATCTGACATCACTGATTTTAGTAATTTAAATTTGCAAGTGTTTGCATCTGTGTATCCAAGACTTGCCTGCTTTTTTTTTTTCCACCCCCATGAAATGCCTCGGCTTTCAGGCCCCAGCAGAGCCACACAGGAGCAGCAGCCATATTCACGTGCAATAGGCATCCAGCTCTTGTTGCTCTCTCCATCCCTGCAGGGCAAAACATGTCCATGTCCATAACCATATCCATACTCTTGCCAGTGGTAACCAGGTGCTTGAGAAGGAGGTATGTCTGTGCCCTCTCTTCCGTGCTCGGACCTATCCCACCTGACAGCCGTTGCATTAAGAACCACGTATAACAGACCGGCCAGCCAGGAAAAGCTGCAGCATCCCTGGCGGGCAGGGTAATTTCCTCCTTTTTCTGTATTATAAGGAATAGTGATGGTGGCAAGAGACACTTTGCCCAAGTGTGATCCTCCCATGTTCTGCCACTTAGCTTGCTGCATTGCTCCTGTACTGGGGAACAAAGAAATTTTCCATGCCGAGTCGTTTGAAAATTAATGGTAAACTGTATTTAAAACTGAGAGGTAGAATTTCATGTGTTATAGTATGTTTTTTAGTTATACTACTGGAAATAATTTAAAACCTTTTCATATGCAATTCAGTGGGTTGCTGCCTCATGTATAGTCTTAAAATGCATGCTCTGAAAATCAAGTATGTAAATGGAGTTTATGCCTAGGGCAACTCTCCCTTGTCTGCCCCTCATTTCCCCAGGAAAGCTTAAACATACCAAGTTTTCTAAAGCTGAGAAGGGAACAAAGTATCAGAAGCCCGTTTGTCCATCTTTAGTTAGGCTGTCCAGGCTGCTCAGAGAGAGAAAATCAGACATACCTCTTCATATCTACTCACTGTGCCATGAGTATGTCAAAGCAAGGGGATACCCCACTCCTAATTGATTTTTACAGTAGAAATGCCATGTGGATAATAAATACACTGAACATTGTATTAGAAAATTGAGCTCAAAATATATTTATAATTGAGCTCAAAAAAACTGCATCGTTCACCCTCTTCTTACTTCTGAGTTTAGCGTACCAAATATGCGCGTTTTCCCACTGTTTCTTACTTACCATTGCACTTCGCTTGGAATGTGCATTTCAAGGGAATCAGATTTCAGGAAAACAGTTGTCGAGGAATGATGTTAAAACACATCAGTCCAGAATAAAGGTGGATAAGCCTTGAGGAGAACATAACTATGGATTTAAAACTGTATTATTTATGTGGGGGTTTGGGTCCAGGAACAGTGTTCTATGAAATTGTGATCTCAGCATAACATAAAGCAAACAAGCCTTTTCAAGTGGATTAAGAGTGCTCAAGTGGTCTGAGCACAGAGCTATAACAAATATTGACTACCAAACTGAAGAGAGGGATGTAGTGAGCTACATCAGAGGGGCTCATCCCTGTCTATATTTATTTTATGTATCCCCAGCAATTGAAAATAATGAACGAAATGTGGCTTTATAAATAGGCCTCTTTGGGAAACAAGAATATTAGCCTTGCTAAGTGGCTGCCAAACAGCTCTGCTATCATTTCATGTCCTAGAATGGGAAAAAATTTCTTTCTTTCTCTGCTGTCTCCTGAGGAACCCTCTGCCCTGCTTTCTTATTCCAGTGCACAGCCCTGTGGCTCAGGCTGTGCTGCAAGATAACTCCTTGACCCCTCAAGTCTAGATAATATTCCTTATACATGCTGCACTGTTTCAGTCCTCCTAACATGGAATGATAGCTCCTAAGGGGATAAAGGGTGTTGTTATCAAGTTAAGTTTCTTTAACAAGCCAATGGTCCAATCCAATATAAAAATCAATTTTTTTCAGAGCTTCACAATGAAGAAGCATAATGTATTTTTGATGGATCTAGCCCTGAGCTATCTTGTCAAAAGTTAGCAAAATATTCTTCAAAACCTGTTATCAAATCAGGGGCTTCTGAGTTTTGCATGATGTTTCCCAAACACAGAGGAACCTAAAGAATCATAAATATGTGAAAGAATGAAACAGTGAGTTGTGCTAGGTGACAGAAATTGGTTATGCATTATCGAAGTTGACAGCTTTCTCGAAGGGATAACTTGATAAGTTTTGTTTTGGTTTGTTTTTTTTAAGCCCCATTGAAAATCAAGGTTCACTGATAGAGGTGGACACAAATGAAACTAGAAACTAATAATATCAAGTAAATGACCTCATGCTTTACACAAATCAGCACATTTTCCCCAGTCAGCACAGTTCTAGGTCACTAATTAATATAGAGCAACACCGTTTACTTTCTTTCTCTTCAGTAAACTGCACAAAAGAAAGTTCTGAATTTTAATGAAGATTTATGCTGCAGGGAAGGAGGGAAACATTTTTGAATGTTTTAGCTTGAAGGAGGTTTAATCATATTTATTATAATACATTGTATTCGTCACCCATTGTATGATTTTAACATCATCCTGATCAGGAGGGGAAAAAAGGCTGAAGTTACACTACCAAACCTCCTTCTCTCATTATTATTATTTTGTAACTTAGTCATTTGATCATGATCTATGTTTTAGACATTCACCTCTATTTTGTTATTTAAATAAAGACCAAATAGCCAAGTTAATTTCTATCCAAAGCACAGGGCTTTTTTCAGTGTTTTCTCTCAGTTATGCTTACACTTGTTCTTTTGCAAGAAAATGCATTAAATGAACATCACTGAAATGCAGATGAAGACCAGTGCTGGAGCCCTAGGACTCTTGAATCTCCTGAGTTTCCTGTGCTTGTCTTTCTATAACAGTACAGTCTTATTTCCAGTCTGACATTTCTTTTTAATCATCTGATTTGCCTTTGAAATGGTGACGTAATTTAAAAGTGAGGAGTTTAACGGGACAGCATGAGATGATTTTCCTTGGAGAACACAGAGAAATTCTGGATGGGATTAAGTACTCACAAAGACATTCAGTCAGGTGGAAATTAATTTCAAACCATTATTTTTTTCTCAAGCCAGAGAAGAGCTTAAATCATTACTCTAATCTTCTGTCGAACTCGAAGAGAAAGAGTTGGAATGACTTAAGTGGTGTTTAAACATCACCAACGACTGGAACAAGAAATTTGATGATTTGAATGCTACAGATATCCAGAAGAGATACTAAGGAAAAATTGCACACAGACTTTTCTTCCTTAGTACGAATTTAAAAATTATTTTAGCTTGGTTTAGATTAGTTTTTTACATGCACAGTTTTTGTCTTCAACAGCCGGGAAAAAAAGAGTATGTTATTTGGTGGATATTTTCTATCAAGTCTGACTTAACAATTCAAGACTGGCTTCTCATTGAGGTGTTTTCCCTATTCCTTATTCATTAGGAGACATTATCCTAAGATTTTCTGTCAATTAATTATTCTTAGCAGTTTGGGCATAGCTGTAGCTGTGAGGCACTGCATTGTCACTTAGCCATTTAAGAAAACCTGACATGCCATCCAGTAAACATACTGGGTAATCAGAGCTGCAAAAGCAAATCTGCACCATTTCAGTTGCAAATGTATTATGAATTTTACAATGGTGCTGATTTTGGCTGAGTAATGTCTTTTTAAGTTTCATATAAATGCATCTTCTTTTCTATTTTAGAGCAGCAAACATTGCATCTGAATCCCAGATATTTTTTTTTTTTCCAAAATATATCATGGGTTTCAGAAATTATGCCTTTTTGCATATTTTTTTAAAAAACTATATAGTTTTAGGGTCTGGTCCCTTGACATGTCATTCAAACATGAAATCTGATTATCTTCAGTGAGACTCCTTATGCGAGCTGTAAATCTGGGGCAAGCTGTGCTTAAATGTTTGAAGAATATTTCCCCTTGCAGATGTCTGTTTGTAGAGATATAAAAACCACAAATCTTTAACTGAAGGCTTTTCAGTGTTTCCCTTAATATCTGTTAAAAATATATGTATCTTTGAACCTAAACTCTTAATAAACTCTAAACTCTTACTCAAAATTCTTGTTCATGATAAAAGAAATCGACAATGTGTTAATGATATTTCTGTAGCATTCAGACCCAATGGTCTATATAATGGTATCCCAAAAGCAAATGTGTCCAATATCACAAGTTTAGCAAATGATTTTTAAATGTATAAAAATATTTGAATTTGAGAACTTTAGTACCTGTGCCCATACTTTTTGCTGTGGAGATTACCACTTTGAATTTTTTGTAATAGATGTTAGATATTTCTGGTTTTGGGTTTGTTGGTTGGTTGGTTGGGGTTTTTTTTTTTTTTGTTTTTGTTTTTTGTTTTTTTTTAAACAAATAACATCTGATTATCTGGTTCACAGTATTTACTAAGCCAAATAGGAATAGCAAATATGAGCTGTATTTGGATTTTCCAGACTTCCTTGAAATGACAAAATTGAGGAATTTCTAGTTACCAGTAGAATAAACATTTTCCAAAACTGAAGAAACAAGAAGTATCATTTATTATGATAGGTTACAAACACTAACTACCTCACTACATGACAATTAAAATGCTCTGTTGTCAGTTGACTTCAGTAAAGATTTTAAAAATAATACAGACATTTGTGTGTTTATCTTTTGGCTTCCACTTGCATTTTGAATTTGATACTAAAATCATTCAGAATCTATTTTCACATTGTATAATATCTTCTCTCAAAACATATTATTAATTCCATGATTGACTAATAATGACTAAATCTTTTTTTTAAAAGTCATTAGTTCCACCTAAAGCCTTCAAGAACATGTTAGGTATTTGAAATGATATTTTTTTAAATATTTCTGCACTTGCAGAAATGCCAGCAATCTGGAACCTTCATATGGACTACCTGAAAGAGTTTTATATCTCCATACGTTTCTACTTTTAAAAATCAGGATTACTTGTTCAGCTTTTGAGGACTATTATCTTTTCATGGTTATATATTCTCTCATTTATATGCAATACTGAAATGCAGTGGTTTTCCCAAGCTCTGCAGATTAATGATGAATAAACTTTTGTAGTGTCATAGCATGCTTATTAAAATAACTAGGAGTTGTAAGCAATGCTAAAGGTAAAATGCAAGTCACATACTTGCATGAATAACAGTTTGGGGTTTGGGGAGCAGTCTGCAGTTTGGGGAGCTAGATATGTGTGTCCAGATATCTTTAAAATTATTAACTGGTCAAAATGAGAAAAAATGGTTTCAGGAATAAAGTGCACTATAAAGAAGAAATTCTGCCTGGATTTCACTTACTCCTTAAAACTATGTGCTGACAATGGTAAATACATAATAATTTGCCTCATTCTGGCCTGGGTCTTCCATCCAAATGCCTTTCTTCAGCTGGTGAAGAGGCATAATGAATTGTCAGATTTTTGAATTTGTCATCTTGAGTATATCAGAATTAGAACCACTGCCTGTTTAATTATCGAAGAGACAAATGATACTACACATAGTAATCAATCTCAAAGCAATGACTTCCCTGATTCTCTTCAGTAAGATAGTCTACTATTTCTGATATAATTTACTTTTTTAAAAATATGGACCATATAGGAAAAAACAACATTTTCTCACATACATGATTTTTCAGGGTGTTAAGAAATCTGTAGCTTTATCCATTAGTACTGCCTCTTAACAGGGTATGGGATTTTTTTCATTCAACCATAAATCACTTTCCCTTTCTGGTCTTATTATCCCAACCCAAATATAATTATTTTCTAGAACTTCTACTGTTTGATTCATTTCATGTGTTGTTCTGATGCGAGGAAGCTCAGTCAGAGCAGAGACACTCTGCTCTGCTCCCCTTTCCCAGACTAGGATATACACAGTGGTCATTTCCCCAAGGAGATAACAATCTGCAGCCCTAAAACTACCTTGTGATCATAGAATCACAGAATCATTAAGGTTGGAAAAGACCATTAAGATCATCATGTCCAACTGTCAACCCAACACCACCATGCCCCCTAAGCCATGTCCCAAAGTGCCACGTCTACATGTTTTTTGAACACTTCCAGTGATGGTGACTCCACCCCCTCCCTGGGCAGCCTGTTCCAATGCTTGACCACTCTCAGTAAAGAAATTTTTCCTAATATCCAATCTAAACCTCCCCTGGTGCAACTTGAGACCATTTCCTTTTGTCTTATCATTAGTTACTTGGGAGAAGAGACCAACACCCACCTCACCACAACCCCCTTTCAGGGAGTTGTAGGGAGTGATGAGGTCTCCCCTCAGCCTCCTCTTCTCCAGACTGAACAACCCCAGTTCCCTCAGCCGCTCCTCATAAGACTTGTGCTCCAGACCCCTCACCAGCTTTGTTGCCCTTCTCTGGACATACTCCAGCAACTCAATGTCCTTCTTGTAGTGAGGGGCCCAAAACTGAACATAGGATTCGAGCTGCAGCCTCACCAGCGCCGAGTACAGGGGTACGATCACTGCCCTGCTCCTGCTGGCCACACTATTTCTGATGCTGTTGGCCTTCTTGGCCACCTGGGCACACTGCTGGCTCATGTTCAGCCAGCTGTCAACCAGCACCCCCAGGTCCCTTTCCGCCGGGCAGCTCTCCAGCCACTCCTCCCCAAGCCTGTAGCGTTGCATGGGGTTGTTGTGACCCAAGTGCGGGACCCGGCACTTGGCCTTGTTAAACCTCATACAGTTGACCTCTGCCCATCAATCCAGCCTGTCCAGATCCCTCTGCAGAGCCCTCCTACCCTCCAGCAGATCAACACTCCCACCCAACTTGGTGTCATCTGCAAACCTACTGAGGGAGCACTCGATCCCCTCATCCAGATCATCTATAAAGATGTTGAACAAGACCGGCCCCAGAACCGAGCCCTGGGGAACACCGCTTGTGACCAGCCGCCAGCCGGATTTAACACTGTTCACCACAACTCTCTGGGCTCGGCCATCCAGCCAGTTCCTCACCCAGCAAAGAGTAAACCTGTCTAAGCCACGAGCCGCCAGTTTCTCCAGGAGAATGCTGTGGGAGACGCTGTCAAAGGCTTTACTGAAGTCCAGGTAGACAACATCCACAGCCTTTCCCTTATCCACTAGGTGGGTCACCTGGTCATCGAAGGAGGTCAGGTTGGTCAGGCAGGACCTGCCTTTCATGAACCCATGCTGGCTGGGCTTGATCCCTTGATTGTCCTGCACATGCCCTGTGAGCACCCTCAAGATGAGCTTCTCCATAATCTTCCCCAGTACCGAGGTCAGACTGACAGGCCTGTAGTTCCTGGGATCCTTCTTCTGGCCCTTCTTGTAGATGGGTGTCACATTGGCAAGCCTCCAGTCTTCTGGGACCTCCCCTGTTATCCAGGACTGCCGATAAATGATGGAGGCAAGCTCCTCTGCCAGCTCCCTCAGTACTGTAAGGATCTAAGGTCTTCACAGGCCTGCTGCTGCCTTTGGATGCAATCTCTCACCATCAGAAAGTTTCTGTGCAGGGACAGCAAATCTCTCTTCTGATCCTGGAGAAGAGCTGTTGACCGGGAAGATATGGAAGAGATCTAGGCAAAGAGGGAGATGGAGAGGAAAAAACCTGGAAAGAAAAGAATGTATAGTCATTTTATTTTTACTCTCTTTTAGAATTATTTGCTCACCCTTTGGCAACAGACTCCATTAATTAAGAAACAGAATTTCTTTGGGCTTTGTGAATCCAGATTTTTTAAACTGTGTAAAATATAATGCAAACATTTTCAATAACCTACCACTGAGTAATGGGAAGTAAAATTTTGATTAACTCTAGAAAGCATATTATCTTGTCTGTTTTCATGTTCTGTAAAAGGTTCTAAAATGGCAGGATCAATTAGTTTTGATTTCCATACCAATCAGTCCAGATGGTTCCCATTATTTACTAAAGATAGCTGCAAATGGAATTTTTTTAACCCATAATTCACATTACACAGAAGGTGGTACTAAGCTATTTTTTTTGCAGAATAATCAGGGCTGAAGCCTGGCTAAGCTCACCTTTCTCCAGACTTGGAAGCAAGTTTGAAAAGTACAATGTACTATTTCAGGAAAAGGGCAAAATAGGCAATGTTGTTTTCTTTTGAGGGGAGATGCTTGCTTAGATAATTTCTTAAGTGATTTACATACTATCTTATTCCAGGATATTAGAATTGATGATTTATTTCACAAAGTATCTGTAACTTACTGTAACAATGGTTCTGGGCATAAGCCATTACTACTACTTCAAATATGTCTATAGCTGAACACAATCTATGGTCTGATTGCTGTTATTTTAGATACTAGCAAAACACCCAGAAAAAAATATTTATAGACAACATTAATTTAGCAGCCTGTGCAAGCTTCTTGCAAACAGTGCTCGACAATCTACCACATTCATGTAATTTATCTGAACAGCATTTAATACATTTAATAATACTCCTTCACACTTATAAATGAGAATTTAAGCAGTTCTGTTTTCTCAATGCCTAGAACATCTGAGTCCTAAATCCCTTCCTTACACCATGTAATGTATCTTGGGTCCATAAATAATACAGATTTCAGCCCACATATGATGCATAAGCCTGTATGCAGCAGCTTGATCCAGGACTACCGTTGCAACGTTGACTGCACATTCTATCGTTCCCCTTGGGTAATGTAAATTGCAAAAAGATATGTATGTATGTACGAATGCACACAAACTATATATAGATGCATTTTATATCTTTACCTGTATTAGTTTTATATATAGCTTTTAGATATGTATATACAATATCTTTAAAGGTGGCGTTATATTCTTCTCTTAAAAAGCCACTTGAAGTTTCTGTCTTTAGCTGTTTATGAGCTGTCTGGAAGTTTTGATTTAAAATATCTGGGGGAATTGTGCAGTTTTTCATGATCAAGTAGTCAAAGAAGTCAACAATCTAAGAACATGACCTGTTATAGCCAAATTACTGTTAAATAACAAGATAATACCTACATGGGGCAGGTATCAATCATTATTACCTGTATCTTTTTTTATCTGTTTTAGAAAATATTGTCAAATTAATCATATCATTTGCATAAATCAAAAGTGAGTTTGAAGCATCCTCAGCTGTCTTGCAGGAGACCAAAGGGGTGCAGTTAGCACAGGGTTTTGTAGTATTTGGCTTCTGATAACACATTTATCTTTGCATGCCAATTAACTATGTATTCCGCTTTTATTAACACGTGTTTTCCCAGTTCCACGATTTTTCTTTAAGGTTTTTAACCTGATGGCCAATGAAAACAAGAGTTGCGTGATTACATTGTCAGCCTCTTTTTCTTCCCCTTTGATAACATGTGAATTCACTGACTAATTGCAATTCAAATTTGATAGGTGGACAGAGGCTTCAAAAATAAATAAATTCTTACAAGCTGTGTAAAGGTAAGCAGCTAAGGAGAGGAGGGAGAGAATCTGTGGGTGCCTGGGTGAAGGGAATGGCAGCTGTGAGTGTGCAGCTAATTAGACACTGGCAAACCCACAGCCGTGAGAGATATAAATGTCTCCACTGCTGGAAAAGCTTCAGCAGGATCTTGTACCTTCTCATACACCAAAATAATTGCAAACCTGCAAGAAGGAAATGAAGCTTCTTGTTTTCTTGGTACTTGGAAAAGGAAACTGAACTATCTAGCTATTATCATTAGAAGTATTTGGGAACCAGATGCTATTCTCATAGTTGATTTTTACAAATTCTTCTGAAAAATCAACACCTACTACTTATTATGCCCTGAGAAGTTTTACATTTGGATGCTCCTGCTTAGAGAAGCTGTGAAGTAAATGAGATTGAATAGAGCAACTAATTGAGCCCTTCAGAGACTGTCAGACCTGAGGCCTAATAAGCACATTGCAATGTCAGTAGAGGTAATTGGCCTGCAGCTGCTGAAGGTGCAGGCTGAGTTTTAAGGGGAAAGAAAAAAAAAAGGAGAAGGGGAAAAAAAAAAATCAGAATGTCTTGAGCATGAATTATTTGGTCCAGGTCATGCCATCAGGCACCTGTGCTTGGAGAATAATTGATGACAGAGAACTTGCTAGCAAATTAAAAAGGAAGGCTTATATGGAAACAATATATAATATGAAAAATGTCTCTCTGTGTGTAGGGTAGATTGAAATGACCTTGTTTTGCAAAACTTTACTTGTCTCTAATTGTTATATGATAATCACAGTAGCAATGAGCTACATACCAGTTTTATTCTGATACTGTAGAATTAGGGTCATCCTTATAATAGCAACTAATTTGAAGCAAAATATCCTGGAAAAATACCAGTGAACTGTGAAACAAAAAGCATTAAAAATTCCTGTCTCTCATGACAGCTCTGCAGTAGCTTACACCTGAGGTCGCCAGGAGTAGAGCAGCCTGCAACCAACCATCAGTGGTCATCAATTTACACAGAATGATGTGAAAAATTGCTCCAGACCCCATCTGAACCATCTGAGTCACCCTTAAAGGACTTCATTCTCTAAGGCAACCTCTTTCTCCAATTTTTTTGAGGGTTCCTCTTTGATGCATATAATTTAAAGCACAAAGGTATGAAATGTCCTGTAACTTTTACAGTGCCCTTATGTTTTTATTTAGTTTCTAAATGTTGTTTCTTTTGCATTAGGAAACATCAGTTTACTTGAAAGCTAACAGATATTCAGGGTAACAAATATTCTTCATATTTTACTTATGTAAACCACTGCCAGGAGAATGCTTACAATAAACTGACTGCTTTCACGGCAGACATGAACAGGACTTGCATGCCAGCACATTTCTGGTTTAAAATCAGTCGGTCTGTGCCCTAGAGTTGCAGAGGTTTCTTGGGCTGAGCTGCGAGCAGTGCAGCCTCACTTACCTCAGAGCCCATGCTCCTACAGCAGCTGAAGAGCAATCACAGTTTGTGGACCACGTCTGTAAATAGGGTCTTCGGAGAGCCACGGCAATCATGGTCAATGTACTGTAGAGTGCCTGCTTTTAGGTGACGTGTCACAGGGCTTTGGGAGGTTTAAAGACAGGTGAATCAACGTGTTTAGATACACACTTATGGTACAGTGAATTACGGAACATTTATCTTCAGTACATTTATTTTCTGTTACTCTGGGCTAGACTTCCACGTCATGGGCTGGTGCAGGTGACACATTGTCTCCTGTTTTTTATGATAAGATTCCCTCTTACAACTTCATAGCCAGCTATAGGAGAGAGGTCTGGGTTGAGAGTTTCTGGAGAGGGGAGCAGCCAGAGGTTCCTCCCATGTGGTACTGGGGATGACCAGTGTTTCCCACTGTCCCCATCCCTCTTTCTCTGTGCACGGCCGGCCTCTTCCACCCTCACTGGGGCAGGGAGGAGAGGAACACATTCTTTCTAAGACCCTCTCCATTGATTTCACTAGATATCTACCTATGGCTTCTTTCTTCAAAGCCTCTGGGAGGACTGAGCCTTGCATTAGTAAGATAATAGTTTATTACAGCATAGTATGGTCAGGGCCTTACAGACTCTTAGTGAGCAACTGGTTTAGCTTTTCACAGGTTGTCACAGCTAATCATGTAAAGCTGCAAAGGTCTGAAGGACCCCTACCTCTGTGTGTGTGTGACAGAGAGAGAGGACGAGGAAGAGGAAGAAGGTAGTGGGTCTGGAGGTGAAGATACAGAAGGGAACCAAAATCCTTAGCTATTTTTTGGGGTTGATTGTGTAAAAAAAACCCCAAAAACCCAACAGTGTATTATGGAAGAAGTAAGAAAGTGACATCATTAATCTGTCTTTATTGCTGATGCGCTTCATTGTCTCTTCAACATGATTCTGAGGTAAAGTTACTTCTCACAGAGCAATGTGAGGGTCACTGTGTGGGAAGCACTCCTGAGCCTCATGCACTGAGGCACCCTGTCTCCCGGTGCGTGTTTCTGTGTGTTCTTCTGTCTGTATGCTCTTGCCATATCAACATCACCAACATTTCATATTTCGTTGTTCAAAAGATCTAATAGCCATATGTGTGTATACAAGAGCCTATACACATACATACATGCAAACATAAGTGTGTGTGTATATATATATACACACATATGGTATAATGCCTTGCTTCCATTTTGTCGATTTAATTGATTTGGTAGGCCTGTGGTTTAATAAAGCTGGATCTTTAGCATGGAAACTAAATTTATTCCAACAGTTGAGATTATACCTTACCTACCAAGAGTTCATGTCTTAAAACATGGAGAGAAAATTTGAGACAAACTTTAAATTGATCTTAAAAGTCCAATAAAATATTAAAAATATAACTTTATAATAAATATTTTACAGTAGAGTCATATGAGTTCATAGTATTCCCATTATAGTTTTTAATTTATTCACTTTCTGTATGAGACACTTATATACATGATCCATTTTTATTGTGAGTTCACAGATGAATGGAATTCATTTTGTCATATTGCAGTTTTAACACGAATATTTGTTCCCATTTGTACAATCGGTCCTTGAATACTGTCGAGGAAAAAAATATTAGAAAGTGTAACTTTCACCTCTAATTTATCAGGATATTATAAACAAATGTAAACATGCAAATTAGTGCATGGTCTGTTAGAAGTTAATTTTCATACCCACAATGTTAAAAAGGAGTTTAGATGATGAAAAATCGTAAAAACAACAACCTATTCCCCAGGTTTATACTGTAAAAATTACCTTTTATAGTTTATAAAAGTTCTTAATGACATTTTTGACCTGATCATTTTCAAAGAAACACAAATGCACAAATCTTTGGCTTTGTATAGGAAATCATATGGATGTGATTCATTAGAACAGGAAATTAAGGAAGAAGAAAGCACTGCTGTGTTCTAATGGAAGAACTCAAAATAATGTGCACATGAATAGTAAATGAAAGGTACGATAACGCTCATGAATTGTATTACTTATTTTATAGTCTTTTACAAGCTATTCCATAGCATTTCGGCATGAATAGGTATTAAACAAATGTTTAACTGCCTCACCAAAGCAGCAATAAAATTACACTACATTGCAAGCATAATTCACTATGCATTTTCTGAAGAGGAATCAATCAGCCCAGCAAACTGAATGTGCCAACTAGTTTAGCAGCTACATATCCCTGTGGCCAAGGCAATAAATGCAATGTGGAATGAATGTTTATTAAACAAGCATAGTCAGTTTTTCAGTCTACAGTTTTTACAATTTTTTTTCCAATAAACATACAAGAGGAAAAGGGTTTTATACTCTGATGAACTGCTTTATAATTCCATTTTAAAAAAACAGAGTTATCACAATGTATGCAGTAGTACTACAACTGATAGGCACCTGGCAGAGTTACTTCTGAATTTTTGGTTCAAAATTGATGAGTGCATGTTATTCTGTAAGTGGGATGGGGTCAAGTACAATACCCTCTGCTTAAAACGGTAGGTCAAACCCACATCTCTCCCTACAGGCTGCAAATAAAACTGAGATCAGCTGTGGTACTTGAACAGCTGACAGATTCAAAGGTCAGGAAATTGGGAGCATTCTCTGCAAACTTTGGAATTTGTGTTCTCTACTGTCAGATTGAGTTTGACCTTTAAAGGACTGGAAAAGCCCTGTCTCTCGAAAATAGTAAGACTCTCAATGCCCAAGCACTTCCAATCAGTACCAGAGTTAATGGAGCAAATATTTGCTCGTGGATGCAATCTACCACTGATTTAGGATTGCTTCTGATAATGTACCCTCAGATGAAAGTTAATCATATTATTGTAGACGCATATGGGCAGAATGAGAGTGAATAGGCTTTAAAAGGTGTATGGGAGTGTCAGAAAGTCAGAGAAGGAGGAATACAAACTTGCTGCAAAGGTGCCTGGTATGCCCCTTTCACTGAATTTGCCCCATAACAAGTGATACTGATATTTTGCCCAGAACTATTTCAAAGGCTATACTTGCTTTGTTTGTAATATGTATATTCATATCACAGAATGCAATCTCTTTAGCTGTTTAGGTAAATACTGTGCAGAACTTAACCCTCCATTATATACAACTTGGTAAAATGATTTTGGCCACCTGAAGCTTTGTAGGAATCGACTCATTTGGAGGTCAACACACTGTCACTCTGACTTGCTTTGCCATCAGAATATGCACGTTTCAATCCTGGCAGAGGCAAAGCCTGTCAGAAACACCTCTTTCTCTTTGGAACTTCAGCTGTCCAGCCTCTTCAAAGTTCTCTGAATAAGGCCACTGCCATGCTCTGTGCAGGCTGTGAAAGGGTGGCTTGTTGCCTGATTACTGATTCCCATCACAATTTTGCCTGAAGTTCATTATATATGTATAGGAAAAAACCACAAATTCCATTATTGCTGTTTATCCTCCTTGTAGAGCTCCTATGTAGTAATTCTGTAAGAAGGACAAACTCCACATACAGATAAAGCACAAGTACTTGTGTACATAATAAGGTGTACCAAAGAATTTAATTTGATCAATACAAACACCAGTAGAGAAAATCATAATCTCTGACTTCACTGTTCAGAGAGAAAGAATAAGATAATGCTAAGAAAACATTATCACTGGCTGGCCTCATTTAAAAAAATCACCCTGCTTGCTGAAATTTTTATCAGATAAAGGCTGGTTTATTTGGTTAGGAATGTTGTTTTAGAAGTAAGGAGCAATATTACACTATTTGCATTCAAACAGCTGAGCAATTTTGTTTCATATTGGCATACTTTTTTTTATACAGACAACTACAACACTTCATTACTGAACTACAGCAGCTTAAGGAATTATGGCTTCCACTGTATTGTGTACAGCAAGTGGTTAGGGATGGTTAATTTTTCAGAAATTAATTTAGGTCTTTCATTTTTATTGGTGCTCTGAAACTAGAATATAGCTTTCTTCAGCATAGGATTTCATCTTTGTTTGCGATTTATTGTCCTCTGAGCAGCAACAATCTTTATTTTTTCTAGACAAATATCATGACTACACTATCCAATTTAATTTTTCCTTATTTCTGTGAAAGGCTTAGAATTTGTAAAACACATTTTTCTCACTGAAAACAATTACTTTGTAAAATGCTTTCAAATAGGGACTCAGGTAGCTGATAAAACAAAATGGATTAGTAAATCAAAGGAAAATATGACTTGAAGTAAAGAGGATAGCAATTTTCTTCCTGTTTAGCTCAGGAGGCACTGGAAAGGGACAGTTGCATCTTGGTGCAACATTTTGAATATGAGAGTAGTGTTGTGATGCTATCTTTAAAGTAAAACTGAAATAATTACATTTTAAGGATTGAAGACATGAACTGAAGTATGCGAGCCTTACTCTGGGGTAGGACAAAGGGTCTGAAAAGAGAAAACCACATTATATTAATATGTACTGTCACTGCAACCATTCTGACTGGAAAGCAATATAGACTAATAAATTGGGTCTGAGGCAGGGAATAGGAAAACCTGGTTTCTATTCTTGGCACTGCTGATAACCAATGGAGTGACCCTAGTGAGTCATCTCAAGTCACTGTTTCACTTTTTTCAGGCTTGGATTGGAAAACTCTTCGAGGGACGGACTGCCTTTTTTTGTAGGGTCTGCGTAGTGCCAAAACCGATCTGGGTCTCCTAAAACTCCGGTAATATGAATATTCTTAGAGAAATTCTTTGCTAAAACTTGAAGTGACCCTGAACCAGATATTTTTGGAGCATCAAAAACAGTATGAAGAAATCTCTTTCCTCATTTCATTGTGTGTTCTTATAGGATGATATTCCTGCCTCCAAATATAGGAGCAGAAATTCAGTCTTCAAAATATCTCAGTAAAGGCTGTCATACAATTTTTCTCTGCAATTTTGCACCCCAGAGTATTTCAGTCATTCCAGACTTTTGGGTCTTTAATTACACATTGTCACTGAAGTGAACTTTTGAACCTTTTTATTTCAGCCTAAGAGGGAGGTTTTAAAAAAAATGAAGTAACTTTTATGTGCAATGTTCCTGTGCTGAATTCACAGCATTTTCATTATTTTTTTTTCAGATTATTAAACACTGACTTCAAAAAAATATTTCTTCAAAGACTTGTCTTTCTTCAGAAATGATGAGAGGCATTTCTCACTTTAGAAACATTCCCTCTCCAAACGTAAGATATGACACTATACGCACCCACAATATTTAACTTTAAACAGTGTAAGGATTTGGCTGTCTTAAGTTTGCAAGGGATATAACCATGACAGGGAAAAAGTGATGCTTATCTCATTTGATAATATTGCTACTTCTGTGTAAGTAGCTGGCACTTTGTCTTTTACAGTTAAATCCCGTACCAAAGGAGCGGTAGAAAATTGAAAGCTTTTATTATGATGAAATTAAGGTTAGTCATACACAGCAGTGAATTCAGGGCAAGAACACCACCATTAGCAAAACCAGTCATTCTTAAAAGTTAGAAAAGTTAAATTTCTTTGAAACCCATATATTTGTGGCTTGCTAATTTTGGAGGAAAAAACCAAAGTTGCTACGGTCCTTTTTCTGTAGATCTTAACAGTTACAGAAATCTATAAAATGTACACTCCCCAGCAGCGCATTGGAGCTCTTCTCAATCCTTGCAAAACTCTGACTTACTAAGCTTCTTCCTGAAACCCTATGGGCTTGCTCAGGAATCTGATGGTCCACGACCCTTACACAACCTTTACAAGGCTCCTTGGGAACTTCTTAAACATCCACCCCTTGCTGCCATCCGTTGGAGGAGATGGCTCATGATCTCACACCCCCCACTGGGTCAGGAGCTCTGCCAGTGCATCTTTTCTGCATCCTTTAAAGCCTTCCTAGTTTTACCAGGTTCCATCTCCATCTGTGGTAAGCTGTTGAGGTTGCTCATGTATTCTTTGATTAAACCCACTGTCTTTAAGCAGTCAGAAAACACTTTCTCTTTGTACAACTCAAAATTATGATAGGAGAAACTAAAATAAATGGATTGTACTTAGGTCCTTTAGCATTTGTCAGACCTTAAGACCATGGTGATAATGATGCCAGCCTTATCTAAATAGATGAGACTGTGACTATGTCTTTGCAGAAACTGCTGTTGCCAGAAATTAGCGTTTTGGCTGTACTTGCAAGATGTGTCATTAGGTCTTACCTATTATCAGATGTTTATAATCTAAATTTCTGACTGAACTAGTTATCCAAGGCTCCGTTTGTAATCAGTGGGGATATATGCAGAAGAGTCAATGAAATTTAAAGTGTGATTCACCTTAGCAGATATTTAATTTTCTTTATGGTAATATGCACTGTGTTTCTAGACTCTCAAATTTGCATTGATTTTAGTAGGAATTCAAGTGATCAAATGAAGTCCAGGTGGTTTTAAATTGAATCCAAACTTCTTGTATTATTCCCGGCTTACCTGGCTGTGGTAGAAGCTGATTGGGATGTGTCAAATTTTGGGACTACCTACTGTTTCCTCAGTAGCAATCTGGGATGTTCTGGCACTACTAACAGTCAGGGAGGTCCACATAAATCTGGATCTTGCAGGTAAATAAGACATTTCCAGAAGAAGTGATATATATCCATTATCCAGCTGAGTGAGTTAAAGTTGTGTTTTCCATCAGTAAACCTAAGAACCATCTTTGGAATTCACTCCTGGGAAAAGTTATCAAGACTTCTGTATCTTAATGATATCTCAAATATCAATGAGATGATAGTGCAAATATTTTGGATTCGTAGTAATTTTAAAGGTATTATCAAAGGTATTAACAGTTTTTATTCAACTATTTAATCTTTACCACATGCACTGCAGCTTAGCTCTATGAGTGCTGTAAATTAAATCTTATTCCACCCTGTCATGTTTTGCTTTAGATTAAAAATAAATCTTTTTCATCTATAGTAAACATTTCTATATTTAGATTGCCATGAACTCAGAACCACTTTTTAATTCCAGTCAGGTACAAAAGTCCTAATACAGATAATGTTTTACTTTGTTTCTTATAACAATAAAGCACAAATACATCTATTCTTATTTTGTATTTCTCCCTCTCACATAGTCACACATATACATATATCAGGCTGACTAGCTATTCCGATTCTGTGCTCTTTAGCTCATTTCTATTGCTACTTAACATCCCCTGCTTTTGGAAAAGAACAGCTGTAGAGAGTAAGCAAATTTAGCAGTTCAGTCCATCAAACAAAACGAAACAGATTTCTTCATGCAGAGGTACAGAATATATGACATCATTGCATGCTTTCCCATCTGATGACTTATAAAGAAAACTCCTTCTGCTTTGTAATTAAGAATTGATTGACACATTTATCTTGATTTTTAAATGCATCTGGGTTACAGAGATCTAGAAACAAACTGGCATTTGATTGTTTCTAAAATATTCCTGAATTTGTTGCTTATTTGCCATGTTTCCCTAGGTTTTTATTCTCTGTTTTTGTGACTGAATTTCAATCATACAAACAAAAGATATAGTTTTAACAGACATACCAGTACACTGGCAATACAGCTATGTGATGCCCAATTTTTAAAAACAGCTTTTTCAGACTGAATTGTCTTTTTTCCCTTGAAAAATCTGTCCTGAGTAAATAAATGTTGTGTTATTAGAAAGAAGATATTGTGTTTTGTGTTAGAAGTTTCCTTTTTTTGTTTCCTGTTTGCCCATGACATTCGTTTTTGCTTAACTATGTTCTATTTATATTTTCACAGGAAAGCTTTTGACAGCACCATTTATAACAACAGGAGAAGAACTAAACAAACAGGATAACCCTCTGCAGGTCTGTGAATGACACATATGTTTCTCTAGTACATCCACCATCTTAGAGAGATTGGAACAGAGAAAAAGTTCTTTCCAAGACAAATGTGTCCATTTTGCAAGTCAGATGTTCACTGAGAGCTCTGTATCATCAGCACTTTAGGGCTACATGGCACAGGGAGATATATATTTTTTTCCAAATGTAGTGTAATACCTCTAGCTATGCACTTCAACAACTCTGCAGATGATAAGTAGATTCATGGAGAACTGGTGGAGCTGAAAAATATGTAGAATCAGCTGACTGGGGTGTGAGTATCCTTGTAGAGTGCAGATCTCGGAGTACCAAAGCAATGTATGGAGAGGCTGAGAGAAACAGCAGTTATGTATTTTCAGGGTGGTGATTTAGTGTGCCTAGTTCCAGAAAACCCCTGTGTCTTTGTACTTTTCTGAGTGTATGCCTACCTGCTACGGACACTCTGACTCTCCATAGATGGTGTCTGTTCATACTTCTCCCACCGGCACTGTAGGTTTGTCTCCCAAAATTCCTGGAGTCCACGTTCCTCACTCATGTGCCTCTTTTATTTGTGTATAAAAGCCAAGAAACAAATAGGAAAAACCCCATCCAAAAGCTCCATACTGCTGTCACTGATCTGGAAAGGAGAATTTGTTTTTAAATTAAGAATGTTTCCCACTGTATAAGCTTTCTCCAGTCTCTTATGGATCAACAAACTTGTTATTTCCCCTCACTTATTCTCTGTCTGATGAATTAAAGTAATTAAACTTGTCTAAAAGACTGTGCTTTCTGCATTTTGGGAATAATTTATTTATACCTTGAGGCTATTTTACACAGTCTGATATTCACCATTGAGAACTTGCTCTGTATGTTCCTAGTTGATCACTTGGTCCTGCTATGAGTAAGGTTTACTGCTCTGCCACAATTATCTTTATTTAATTTATTTTATTTTGAAATATTTTTAAAGGTTGGTATTTATTTTGCCTTCTTTTCTGTCTTGCTTCCAAGAGATTTTGTTCTGTTGTCCCAGAAGAAGGACAAGGTTTAGTGGAGACAGTTAAACTTGTCCATAGCTTTTCCAGGCACTAGCTGGGAATACAGCGCCTGGGACAGGTTATCACTCTTTCTTGAGCTGTGTCTGCCTCAGGAAGTCTCCCTGCCTGGTCTCCAGCCTTGCTTTTCCATTTGGGGCCAAGGGGCTAAGGGAAAATGAGAGGACCTGATTGCTGTGCTAGGTACTAAATTAACTCTGCCCCCAAATTTTTGAGGTTTACTAACTACAGACTCATCTATAGGATTATTTATGTTACCTCAAGTAGGCCCAACTGTATCTGGTTTTTTTGACTTTGTGGTTATGTTCCAGGGAGTTCAGCAGTGGCTGTGAGGTTTTGGTGACACTGCTGGTGGGGTGGGAAGAAGTGTGAGAGGAGTGGGTGAGTCCTTCCGCCCCGCTTAGCTCTGCCCTAAAAGGACCACGGGGATCAGAATGAGCTGGAAAGGGGAACGCCTCCCATCTCACCCAGACCTGTAGTCAGGGCAAAGTCACGGAGCATGTAGAGTTTCAATGTAAGAAGAAATGATCTTGTGACTAACTATAAATAAATCTGTAAAAAATCTAACAGGGATTTTGCTCAATAAATTTGTCCCAATGTTGCTTTTCAGATATTTCTTGCAAGGGTTTTTTATCTACAAAAAATACATGTTTGTGTGTTTAAACTTGATATGTGAAACCATACACCTTTTTACTCCTTGATAAATTAATAATATTGGTTTTTTTTATTAACAATAACAAAATGTTCTGAGCCAAGAGATTGTTCTTCAGATAAAGGTAGAAGCTACTGCTAAAACAGGTAAGATAACATTCCGTGTGCTTAATAAAACACTATATTCCATCCAAATACAGCATTTATCAAATTGGTAATTTTATTTTCCTAGTTTGCAGATAAAAAAAAAAACTAACATCCTGGCAAGTACATAAATTAGCTTCCCATTCAGAAATTACAAAATTTAATCAGGTGATGCATGCTCTATTCTCTACCCTAACCCCAAAGACGGACAAAGACTCAACTATATTTTTTCTATGGCTATGAAAACACATTACACCCTTTCTGGTCATTTCTTTTTCATTGAATTCATTCAATTATTTATTTTAAGTTACAGTAGGTGACCATTTCAGACTGATGGATGTGCTAATTCTGGTCTCTCTCAAACCTTCTCTGGACTTTATTACCTCCTATTACCTCCTCTAGCATGGCTAGATTGAACTGAGCATAGGTTTTAATACTTATAAGAGTTTCTCACAGAGTACAAAATCAAATATGGTGTTGGGTAACATGGTTTATTCATGGATATTTAAAAATGACTTGAACCTGGGAAGGAGTCAAACGTTGAAGAAAAGATGTTGCGGTGCAGCTAACTTAAATGTTTCATGTTACCGAAAAAAAAAATCTTCTCACACACACTATACAGAACTAAAAAAAAAAGCTATTATAATGTAACATTTGGTTTACTTTATATTTAAAAAAGAAAACCATACCTTCATAATATACACTATGTATAACCTGATTTTAGGCATATATTGCAGTGTATGATCCTATTTTGCTGGGAATCTAGAGAAAAAAACCTCATTAAAATGCAGCTGTAGCTTCAGCTTGGTCATGTGCTTATTTCTTTTCAGGGGAAACCAAGGCATGTTGAGTGACATGTATGCCATAATATGTAAGTCAGACATGTCCAGGGCTCACAAGTATACACAGAAAAGGCTGGAGGATTTATTTTGACTTTCAAATTGAAAAGTCTATTGCACTTCCTTTTTTTTTCTTTTTTTTTTTTTTTAAGCAATGATTGATTTGGGACCTGATCCACAATCCCTTAAGTCAGTTGGGTATCTTAGGATTGATTTCAAAACCCTTTGAACATGTTACCAATACTGCCTGAGTTAATCTTGCACGAGAGGTTATGCACTGAAATGGGCATTTTAGAAGGACGCATTTATATGCAGTTTAATAAACAGTGTATAGCAAAGAGAGTATCAGTACATGTATTTATATTACAACTCAAATAATGTTCATATCTGGAACTAAAAAGAAAAGCTGGCACAATAGTTAAATGGAGTCACTACCAATAACCTTTCAAATATGCAGGAAAATCTCAAGATTTCAATGTCTTTACTCCACTGGAAAACATTAGGTACCAGTGGTTGATAGCCCAAGATAATTATGTAGGAAGTACTTTATCTGCTTCACCTATTGGGCTTATTTATTATTTACTCTGTCTTAGTTCATAGCCTTATATCATGGCTGCGCACTAGAGAAACTAGCTTGGGCTGACACTCTGTGATGACAGGGTTTGGACAATACATTTATCAGTGCAACTTCTCAGTAGTACACCCTGAAACTCCTTTGGGTGTTTTGTTTTTAAAATCTCCTCCTTAGCCCACTTTGGAATTTAGAAAAATTATTTTCACACCCTTTAAAAATGGATCTCCTTTTGTTCCGTGCCAGGTTTTGTAGCGTGATGTATTTCACTGTGGTTTTTCCCTTTCTTTTGTGGAATCTCAACAAGGTACACTGATGGGCAACTCTCCATGACATACAGTGTTACATATGGGATATAGGCACATGGACTCATTTTGGGGCTTCATTTAGGCACTAGGACTTGCAGAGCTATTTCATTTTTGTAACATTGCTTGTGAAGGTTTACCTTTATGGACTTGTAATTCTTCCCTTGACATTAAAATCTCTCATTACACTGAGCTGTCAATTACTTTAGGCCTATACACACCCATGGCAAATCTTGTTCTTTCCCTGCACCCTGTTCTTCTCCTTGATTCTTTCAGGTACAAACTGTTTTGTTTTTCCCCCTATCATTTCCTTCTTCCCTCCATATTTCCCTCCCTTTCCTCTCCTTTCCCTCCTTCCCATCATTTACCCAGCTTTACAAGTATTTGAAAATAACTGATAATCTTAGTATGTGGCTTTTCACTCTCCCTTTGCACACAGAGCCGTGTGTATAGGTAGAGAGAGGAAAAAATAATGTAGATACTTGTTCAAGAGTGCTTGTATAGCTCTATTGCTTCCTATTTCAGAAGAATTGCATTAGAAAATCTATTTTTTCTGTGTTTTGAGTGGATTAATCAAGAGTTCAAGTCAGATCTTCTTGCAGTTTGACGCTTGGAGACCAAGGGTTACCTAAAGCTTGCTAAGCGTCTGCTCGTGGCAGCGCTTGTAAGAAATTGCTTGCTTTCTCTTGTGACAAACAATATTCTGGCCTGGAGCATATATCCGGGGCAGCAATAAGTCTAGCAGAGCACAAGCAGAAAGATCTTTTAAAAAGTACTTTGTAGGTCATGTACAGTACTATAACTGTGGCTAGGACAGAATTTGGATAGGGTGATGGACATTTTACAATATTTTGGAAGAATAAAGGTAAAAGACACCCAAAGATGATGCTCCCACACACCCTTATCTGAATTTTTTCTAGGGCTTATTGTGCAGAACAGCCAGGTAAAGACAGGCTATACTACAATGGAAACTCCCTCTTCACAGCTTTATTTTGACTTGTTTTGTTGACTTCTTCCGCATAAAATCATTACTTTGACTTGATAGGGAGGATGAGGAAATATTTTAGTGAGAAGCTTTAGAAGAGAAAGCATATCAAGCATATTAGTTACTGATGTTTTCAGTCCTCTTTTCTGCTTCTAAAAAAATTGTTTACATGCACAAATTGCACATGTATTTGTTATCTCTTTCTGTATAAAGAGCAAAGAGAAACGCACACTACGTTTCATAGCTATCAAGCTATAACTTAATTTGCTTTGTATAAAACTAGTCACAAGGAGCTGCCTATCGGTCATATTTACAAGTGCTGTAGTTGTGTACCCGTCTGTCTTGCAGCGTTGCACAAGTTCCCTGCCGCTCGCACAGCATCTTCCAGTGCTCTGGGGCCAGGCGGGGCTCTACAGCAAAAGACCTGACTCCCTGCACCTTCCCTGGACATGCCTTGGCCCCCAGCAGTGTACTGGTGGGGAACCAGGAACCTCTCAGTACTGAAGCACGTGTGCTACCTGCACCCTGTGGCAGAATGGCATGAGCCTGGATGTGCCTAACTTGACATTTTTTTGGCATTTTCTTTTTTTTATGGGCATTCTGATATTATTTTTGACCATAAAAGTAAATGGTTGTGAAAATTTTTGAATTCTTTCTCTGTTCACTAACATCTTTCTTTTTTACACGCAAAAAGCCAGTACATGTTAATGGACATACAAGGAAATATTTCTACTGTCACAAAAAAAAAACCAAACTCCTCAAGCCTTCTTTTTAGTGGGGGTGTCTGCAAGTCAAAATCTGATCAGTAGAGGTTCAACAGAGTTCAGACTGTAGGGATGGTTTAGTGCAGGAATGTACTCTTTGTTTATAGTAATGCTCCCTTACTTATAATTTTGGTGTTAAAAGAGATTGGTATTTTGTTGTGCTGTGCTTTTTGTTTTCTAGACTCTGGTACTTGATTAGAAATATTTGTCCTCCCGAAGTCACCATTAAATTTCTCTTCAAAATTGGGGACACAAGAAGAAACGTAAGTGGTTGCAAATATCTTCAAAACGTGAGCTGGTAAAGCATGAGATGTTCTTCAGCATTTCCCTTTCACAGCTGGTAACAGCTGTATTACTGACTTCTGTAGCCTATCACGTCAGGAATGACTTACAGGCCTTTGCATTTATGAAATATCTTTTCTTAAATAGGCCAGACCATCTCGTGTTCAAAGCAGCCTCTGTGACTGACATCTCCGTTGGTCATCGGAAAGACAGCTGCCAAACAGCGTCATCATCCCAAGAGATCCTCTTCTCCTCTCTTCCGCTGCAGGGAGTGACGGTAACACAGACAGGACTGAGAGCAGAATCTGTGTCTGTCTCTGCGTTTTTGGGTATCTTTCATGTCTTAAGTGTGATCGGTACACATCACGATGGCTATTTTAGTTGAGTTCTTACTCATTTTGCTCAGCAATGAAACTGAAAGAGCAGAATTAAGATCTTTGCATTATTCCATGTTATGCTGATGGAGCCTGAGTCATTTCCAGTTACACTGGTTTAATGGTACCTTCATTAATGAGTGACAGTATAATGGTGTAAATACTGTGTTTTAAATGAAAGAAGCACAATTCTCACTCCCTAATTGTTTACATCTATGCTGAAGAACCCCTGAAAATCCGCTGCAAGGCAGGGTAACATTTTCTGTTACTGTAAACTACTTGCAAAATAGCTGTAGGTCTAAGTACACCTCCTTGGTGATTTAATTTTCTGATACATTTTGAATATATTTATATGAATAGCTTTATGAAGAATTTCTATTAAGGTTGTCAGTGGCAAAATTATGGCACCTCCAAGTTTATTTCATTGGTCTAAAAGAGAGATATCATCCTCGTTGGGGTCTTCTGGCCCCAGGACAGGTTTGAGAAACAGGGATTCATCTGACAAATTTCTGGTAACTGTGCCTTCAGGACATGTCTATGTCACAATATAGAATGTAGCTAAAATGAATTATCCAGTGTGGTTGAACTCAGTTGACATATAAGCTGGCCAGAAGTAAAAATAATTGCTGAAAAATGTATTTATGTTATTAAATTTCTGCACACAAAATATGAGTAAACAAAATATTGAATAGTCCAGGGTTGTGGAGCTTTTCAGCACTGACTCTAATACAACTCACATTAGTTTATAAAACCCTATTGTACAATGATGTTGTGGTGTTATATGAAATATATTAGCCCTTGGTTCACTTTCTGGTGGACAAATATCTATTTTGGATCGAAAGGGAAAAGGAAAAGAAAATGGAAAGACAAAGGTAAAGGGAAAAGGAAAGGGAAAGGAAAAAACAAAGACAGGAAGAAAAGATAGAGAAGACCAAAAATGAGAGAAATATATTAAAAAAGTTAATTGGAAAATCAGTTAAAGGCAACAAATTATAATGAGGGAACAGTGCATGTAAATATATATATATAAAAATCTGCAGATTTTAACAGACATTATTATTTTCTGCAGAGCTAAGCACAGAGTAACATTTGAAATAGGAAATTACAATTTTTTGGACAGATTTCCACAAGGGAAATTTCACAGTGTCTGATGGTGCTGCTGTTACCTGGAAAGGACTGTAACTCTGCAGCAATTGAAACCAAACCTTTTGCTACCTTTATGAGCTAAGGTCCTGCTGGCCATCTTGTTTCTAGGTGGTTTCTGCGAAAACAGCTCAGAGCCAACAGAATCCAAAGGTGCAAACCTAAATCAAAAAAATTTAGTAAATTAATTCAGCCAAAGACACTGCTAGTATTTCTGACGGTTTTAAAATTTTCCTGAAATCAACGAGTTTATTGAAAGTTAACCCTCCATATGCTGAATGTGAGCTGTGTGCTCTAGAAGGAATGAGGACCGACAGCCTCCTGGGCTTGTTGAACAGGCTGAGCTGAAGAGGCAATAGGTCAATGGGAGTGATCGTTAGACCACAGCAAGATACTGCATCCTGTGCTGGGTCCCACAATGCAAGAAAGATGTAGCTAAACTGGAGCAAACTCAGCAGAAGGTCACCAAGCTGGTCTGGGCTGGAACACTTGCCCTGCGAGAAGTTGAGGCACAGAATTTTATTCAGCCTGGAGAGGGATGTCTTTGAGGGCACCCAGCAGCATCCTCCCATAACTATGGTGATGTGATCAAGATGATAGAGCCAGGCTCCTTGCAGTGGTGCATAGCAGGACAATGAGATGAGGGTCATAAACTGAAACAAAACAGGTTTAAGTTGGATGTAAAGAAAAGCTTTTACACCATGAGGATAGCCCAGAAGAGGAGCAGAATGCCCAGGGAGGTTGAGCAGTCTCCATTCTTGGAAATCAGCAAAACCCAACAAGGGTCTGGGCAACTTGGCCTGACCTCAGAGCTCTTCCTCCTTTGAGCAGGAGGCCGCACTAAACACCCCCTGTTGTCCCTTTCAACCTGAATTATCTGATGATCCTATGTGCCCACTTGTTTTTACTAGAAACGTAGAAATGGAAATTCTTTTAGCTCACCTGTCAATTCTGTGTAAATGGAAATCTAAGGACCTCTGGGATCTTGGAAGCTGGAAAGACTAATACAGTCCTGTGTTTATCAACGGTGATGTTTGCTAGAATCTCTCTGAGATCTCCCATGTAAGTTGATAGTGTAAGACAGTGTAACAACTTGACACATACATGTCTTTTTCTACGTCAGATCACTGAAGGCACACAAAATTGAAAATACAGTTTGTACCCCTAAAGGGATATGAAGATATCTTGGAGCTAAATATATCATAGCCAGCAGTTTATTTAATAGAGAGTTTTGGTCTGCTAGCTGAGCTTGAAGCAATGATGTGAATTTCTGAACTGGATACTGTTTCTTAGTGTTTGTAACACGTCGTATTGGAGTGTGGTTCATGGCCGGTAGTCTAGCTGAATGGTCTCCCAGCTCTTCAGTCCAAAGGCATGAAGCTGATCCTAGAGCATGAAAACCAGCTACCTCCTTCTAAGACAAATTGAACATCTAAGAGGAAAAATGAAAAGGGTTTTCAAATTTTTTGACATGTACCAGTCCCCAAGATGATTTCACACTTTAAACCACAGCTCTTTGAAAACCGCATAAAAAATTATGGGTCACAAATTGAGTTCTTGATTATACCTCTGGGACCCTTTTTTTGCAGAGATGAAAAGTTATGTATTATTTGCCTTCCAGTGATTTTTTTTATAGCTGTCCATAGAAAAGCTACTAAAGCCTTGATTTAGAAATCACCACCACAAATAGGTGTCTAGGTTAATTCGTTTGGCTGAAATTGCCAGTATTCACAGACAATTTTTAGCCTGAACAATAAACAAAGCTATTATTAGTCAAAGTGCTAGACAGGAAGGAAACTCATTTGGTTACGAAAAGTAAGGTTTAGGGGAACTGGGGTCAAACTCGCTATATAACCTTAGGTATGCTGTTTAATCTCTTTGTGTTTCAATTACCTGGCTGTAAACTGAGGATCATCGCATATCTGCTTTCCTGTATATTCAATCTTTGCTCTGACAAGTTTATCAACTAAATAAAGATAACAAAGAACCCTTTAGCATATGCATGTACAAGATATGTGACAAAACGCCAGTGCTGGACTGCTCAATGTTACTGTGATCATCAATGCAAATAATCAAATAACATCTGAGTTGAACATAACTGTCTATTTCTGCAGCTGGGCTTATTTCTCATAATTGTTTAATATCACATAGACATAGACTCCATTGGGAGTATGGTTGGAGGTTCAGTCTTTAAAACTGCTGCAGTCATGAGGAATTACACATCAAGGAATCTTCTCGCCTGCTGATTGAAACTTCTTTTTCATAGTTGCAGTAATCAAAAAAAAAAGTATTTCTGTTGCAGAATTTGAATAATAAGGTGATTTTCCTAATTGAGCTATGTAAATTGATGCAGATTTCAAATTTCTTCTGCCTGTGTGCATGTGAAGAGCATATAAACTCAGCAGATGAACCTTACAGCGTATATTAACTGGTTTATTATAGTTTCTTAGAGAAAGGATTTTGACTACTCCAGTACTTTTTTAGATTAGTTATTTGACACCAGCAACCAGTGGTTCCAGGGATTAGACATGCAGATTGAATTTTCAACTAAAATTAGTCTGTCTTTCAAAAACATCCTTGTCTGCAGTTGAAAGCTACATGTACAAAGGTTTCTCAACAGTGAGTGATTTTCAATATCAAATCCATCTTTTGGTACACCTGAAGTAAACAGCATTATACTAGTGGCTACAAAAGAACAAAGAAATTTTGAATTCTTTAACTGGATTCTAAGCTCAGGATAAAAAAGTGTTATTAATAGAAGTTATTTCCTTTACACCTATCAATTTACTCCTATGTATGTTCATGGGATAAATGCCTAATTTTTAAAGGGAATTTGCTGCTCCCACAGAGCTTTTAATCAACAGCTTTTGAGGCTGAACTCCTTTACATAGCCACAGAGTATACATGAAAAAAGCAACAGCTGCACAAGGCTTGCAATACTGCCCTCCCAATGTGGCACACATCTGACCAAAGGAAAAACTGTTTTTAAAGTAAGTCCATTTGATGAACACCATGAACAGAAGGCATTTGCTATAAGATACAGGTATCTGAAAGGGAATCTGGTTCTATGTTCCATTTTGGACACGAGCCACCGCTTATGGCAGTCTTTGATGCTGCAAATGTTTTCAAGGAAAGAGGAGAGAAGCAAATATCTTTGTGCTATGCTTTCTCTCCCTTGATCCATGTCAGGTGTTGATCAGATTTTAAGGACAAGCCCATGTGAAACAATTTCTTGTTATGATTTTTCATATGTGTTCTAAAATACTTAAACAAATGTTATATAAATGCTAGTCCTCTCTCTGAACAGAGTCTCAAATATTGGGCATATTAGAGACTTGAAAACAAAGGCAAAGAGTGCTACAGAGAGTAGGTTATTCCGCAAATGTGAAAAAAAAAATTTTTTTTTTTTCCTCGTAAAGCAGAACGATAGGATAACTGAAGAGGTTCAAAAAGTATAATATCTGAGATGAAACTAGGTGTGAGATATTTCAGTTCAAAGGCTATGACCAGCTGAGAATAGAAGTACCTTCTCAACTTCTGAACCATTATTCTGGGGCTAATTGTGTATGTATCTTTAGTAAAGCCTTTGACAGCGTCTCCCACAACATTCTCCTGGAGAAACTGGCAGCTCGTGGCTTAGACAGGTGTACTCTGCACTGGGTGAGGAACTGGCTGGATGGCCGAGCCCAGAGAGTTGTGGTGAACGGTGTTAAATCCGGCTGGCAGCCGGTCACAAGTGGTGTTCCCCAGGGCTCGGTTCTGGGGCCGGTCTTGTTCAGTATCTTTATCGAAGACCTGGATGAGGGAATCGAGTGCTCCCTCAGTAAGTTTGCAGATGACACCAAGGTGGGTGGGAGTGTTGATCTGCTGGAGGGTAGAAGGGCTCTGCAGAGGGATCTGGACAGGCTGGATCGATGGGCAGAGGTCAACTGTATGAGGTTTAATAAGGCCAAATGCCGGGTCCTGCACTTCGGCGACAACAACCCCATGCAACGCTGCAGGCTTGGGGAGGAATGGCTGGAGAGCTGCCCGGCGGAAAGGGACCTGGGGGTGCTGGTTGACACCCGGCTGAACATGAGCCAGAAGTGTGTCCAGGTGGCCAAGGCGGCCAACAGCATCCTGGCCTGTATCAGGAATAGTGTGGCCAGCAGGTAGGGAAGTGATCGTGCCCCTGTACTCGGCACTGGTGAGGCCGCACCTCAAATCCTGTGGTCAGTTTTGGGCCCCTCACTACAAGAAGGATGCTGAGGTGCTGGAGCGTGTCCAGAGAAGGGCAATGAAGCTGGTGAGGGGTCTGGAGCACAAGTCTTATGAGGAGCGGTTGAGGGAACTGGGGTTGTTCAGCCTGGAGAAGAGGAGGCTGAGGGGAGACCTTATCGCTCTCTACAACTACCTGAAAGGGGGTTGTGGTGATGAGGGTGTTGGCCTCTTCTCCCAAGTAACCAGCGATAGGACAAGAGGAAATGGCCTCAAGTTGCACCAGGGGAGGTTTAGATTGGATATTAGGAAAAACTTCTTCACCGAGAGGGTGGTCAGGCATTGGAACAGGCTGCCCAGGGAGGTGGTGGAGTCGCCATCTCTGGAAGTGTTCAAAAAACGTGTGGATGTGGCACTTCAGGACATGGTTTAGGGCACATGGTGACGCTGGATTAATGGTTGGACTTGATGATCTTGAAGATCCTTTCCAACCTTAGTGATTCTGTGATTCTGTGATTCTGTGATCTATGCATAAAAAAATATACAATGTGAATCTACCAAAAGACATCTTAAACATTTTCTTTACCCTTTGCATAATAATGTACCTTATGTCTAAAAATACTTCACGGCACATTTTATTTTCAGAAAGGATCAAAATGTCAAACCTAGGAACAGTTTTAGTATAGATACTATTGTTTCTCTTAAATTAAAAAAATGCAAAGGTCTCTGAATAAATTAGCACAGTTGCCGTGGAAACGTAGTGGGCAAGAAATATTTATAGTTGCTGCAAGCAATAATTTTGCAGTTTAATACTCTAAAATGTCAAGCAACCCATAATCTCTAAAACAAAATAAAATATTGTTTATGTTTGTTTGTCAGTGTGTATATTCACAATTTTATGTTAAAATATATTTTCACTTCTTGCCTCCAGAAAAAAAATTCCAAACCTTTACAAAAAAATCAAACCTCAATATATTCTCTGGTTGTCTAAAAGCATTTTTCAGCTATAAAGACAAATAACGTCTTGTCAGACTTAGGTACGTTATTTTAAATGTGTGATCATTAAAGTAAACAACTGCAGATTTTTTAAAGTTAATTAATTTAAGAATCTTTTTAAAGTATCTAAAGTCTAACATTAATTGCAACTACTAAAACTGTACATGCCTTATTCATAAATGCAAGATAGCAAGTATTTGGTATTCCTATTAAAACGAGTGTTATTCCTACTTTGTTAATTGAAATAGTACATCATAATAACATATAGGGAAGCACTGGGAAATTATCTCAGTGTATATTGGGTAGAAGAGGTCGACAAATATCCTTATACCTCCTATATCCATTTGCAGATAAACCTAGTAATCGTGCCAGGGGAACAACACAATTAGCTTCACTGTGTTGGTATGTTGTTATGAACATTGAGCTTCATAACACAGATGGACTAGGTCTTGACTTGTCCTTAGTCCTACCCAGACACAGCATTTGAAAATGCTGTTTCTCAGTTCTGGATTCACTCAGCACCTATGCATAGTGCAGAGTGGTGTGTGTAGTTGTGATATATGAGTACATGTGAGGAAGGGGAAGAGTGAGTGTTGTGAGGGGTGAGAAGCAGGTGTAGTGATATACTCAAAAACCCTCAAAATGTGCTCTTAGAAGATGCTGAGAACAAAATCAGACTTGAGATCCAAATATTAATAGCAATGTTTCTGCCATTTGTCCTGCAAGTCTTTCTCACAGGTGCTTCATGACATACTGCATCCACCATGATTTTGAAATGCTCCCTCTTCTCATCATACCCCCCCTTATTTGATTATAGTACTTTGTGACAATGGGAGAAAGCATCAGCATTATTAGCTACCTGGCTTTCAGAAAGTATGTGCTGCTCTAAGTCTCAGGAACACAGATGGGCACTATGATGGCTGGTAGTTAAGACCTTCCTTGGTGGGCTGAACATCTGAAGGTACAGCTAGTGGCCACCTATATGGTGTAGTGAAGTTGAAGGTTGTCTCCTCCCCTCTCGCTAATGAGGTTAAGGGAGAAAAATTCTGATGTACTTCAAGGTAACACAGACTGTTGCAAAAAATAAAATATTTCCTTAAATTAAAAATTCAGTTTCTAACTTATGTAGTGCTGCAGCGCAGTCTATTAGACGGAAATGTTTTTTAAACTCTGACTTATTTAAGAATTTGAGGAACTGCCCTACAGGCTCTGCATTCAAGTGGATGCTATCTAGGCACATCATAAAACATGTACAGTTATTGCTAAGAAAATCAGAGGCGGTCAAGAAGATAGACAAGAAAAACTACAAAATAAGAAAAAATTGTTTCTACTGAATTCCTTGAATGAGAAAGGAATGTCTTTTAAAGCTAGAGGGATTCTTCCTGTATAGTTCTTCTGTTTGAATAAGAGGTGAGAGCAGAATTAATCTAACGTGTCATAAATCATGCGAAAGAACAGAAATAAGTAAGACATTCACTTCCGATGCACACTGATTAATTTTCGGGATTTTACACTGCAAATAAGTGCAAAATGCTGTCAATTGTAAAACGAGTCTGTCTAAGCAAGATGAAAGTATTACATACTTTATTGCATTGGATAGAACCATATGCATTTAAGGAAGACCACACCTTCTAAAAGCTCACCTCCTCCCATTCAGCAATGCAGATCCTGAAGTATTAAGACTATTACTCAGAAACAGAGGCAAAATGCTGAACAGAAGGAAGAAGAGCTCAGGTTTTCTTCTCTCAGGAAAACTTGTTTATTTCTTCAGACCGGCGAGGCCTACGTATGATTTTACCATCAATCACAACAGCAACTGCTAACTGTCTACTTTGTTTACCAAATTGGAACTGATAGTTTCGTGATTTATATAAGATTCAGGGAGAAAAATGAAGGTGACATTTCTGCTTGCATATTGCAAGTGAAATTTCTGAGTGCTAAGTTTGTAAATAACAGGAAGGCTACATGTATAAAGATTTGGATTTCTTGATGATTGTTTTAACTCTGTGCTAAGTTGCTTTAGAAGATGTTTTCTTATTTTTGTCATGTTCCTCATCTTGAAAATTAGTGGTTTGCTCTGTCATTTCCCTGTTAGATAATTGATTGTTTCCCTGTATTTTCGAAGACGTGTCTCTGGCACTATTTCTTTTGCTCTTTCAGATTAAATAACATATTTAATTAAAGGTTTCTAGAAATAAACAGATCTTGCCAGCACTTTGCTAGATTGTTAAATTCTGTGTTGTTACTCATGATGAAACACATTGGGATTTTAATTGCCATTGCCATACACGGTATTCTTAAAAAGGTATTTTGATTTTTGTTGTTGTTTGTTTAAATGCATAAAATTATTTTAATGAGTATGTAATGTATATCTTAACGTGCTACGTGGCAGCAGTATATTCAAGGTATAAAGCACCATTTGTGATTCAGTGAACTGAAACATTTTTCACTGCAGTAACAAAGTTAGAAATAACAATGTGTATTCAAGGCACATCACAGAGATTTTAAAAAAATAAATTGCATATTAAGTAATGTACTGTGAAACAAAGGACAGAAGAGAAAGTGTGTAGCATAGCTTTTGATCTTCCAAGGAATCTAGATGAGGAAACATTGTCTCACACTTATTTACGTGTCAGCCTCCAGCGTGATGCAGTTTGACCTCAGGTTGACTCCAGAGTCACAAGCTGAAAGGAACGGTTATGCAACTGTGAGTGGCTAAATTTAACCATGCGAAACCCCAGAAGGCTGGGCTGAGGGTACCCAGAAATCACATAAGCTTAAGGAATAACGTTTGCTTATTTCACTGAAAGAGCTGGCTTACATTATTGCAGTGTCCATCTTTATTGTGCTTACAGACCATTATCTTTGAATTTCTTGGCATAATTTTCTATTTGCCAGCTCATTTATTGCAAAATACAATATTTTTCCAGTTAGATACTTACTTTTTGGTGAATGCCCAGGAGCCCTTCTTCAATTTAAAAAAAAAAAAAAGAGAGAGAGAGAGGGAGTGATAAAAAGACATAACAATGTAGCTGGGATTTTTCTTTGAAAGCTTCAACTTTTTATTATTATCTGTATTGTGCTCTTCTCCAGTGAGAAAAGCAGAATTCCTCGCAGAAGAGCATACTCAGAAACTGGTGACAGGACACAGATGGGAGGAAGAGCAGATCCTCCCTTTCACGTTTTTGCCCTTTCTGTGACCGGTGCAGGCAGGCAGGGTATGGCAGAGCTATTGCTCTCCAGCACCACTTAGGAAAGGCGGAGTTACTCCCCATAACAACCATCGTTGTCCAGAACCAAGACTCTGGAAATTTCCGGTAGGGGGATTGGGGACCCATAACATCTACTGAGAGTCCCTGAGAGGACTTCAGGATGACAGAAGGACAGAGATCATCACGGGTCATGACTACTCTGAAACCTGTGCTGCCATGTCAATGAGTTATTGATTTTCCACCAAATAGCCCTTTTTTGAATAACCTGAGATTCATCATGTATTTATGCAGGTGTTACACTCCCACAACCAGGTGCTGTGGCTTCTGGACTGAGACCTATACTTCCAGTCTTGCCCTCAGAAACAGAAGCATTCAGCATAGCTTATTACATAATAGTAGCATGGACTAACCAGAAAAGCTGAGCGGCAGATAAAAAATACTGCAAACAAAAATGCCTCTTCATGCAATCCAAGGACTATGCCATAAAACAATAAAATAGTATGACATCAGAAAACAGTAGGTGAGAATAGTTACATTAGAAAATAGGCCTATCTACCAATTAATCTAGGGGAAGGAAAGACTGCTCTGTCCACTGCTACTTTTAGATACCATTGCAGAAAGCATAAGCAAGAGGATTCAGCAAGGTCTGTTATGATTACAGACGCCATGCCCAGCTTTCAGACCCAGATCTCATGACCCAGCTTCTGCACCAAGATCTGACCTGAGCGCCCTGGCGCTTTGCTAGTGTGGGAAAGTAAAAGCCTTATGAAAAGATTGGGTGAGGGAGATGGACAGAAAAGACAACATCAGTGTTACCTGCTTCGTTGCAGTCTTGAATAGCACCTGGAATGCAAGGCTTGTGTTTTTTTAGTCAGATCTTCCTTACCTCTCCTTTCCTTTCACCATCAATTTATTTTCTTTCCTCTTTTTTCATCTTTCATCTTCAGTTTAATAAAAGTCTGGTGTATCAAAGTCAGTCATTATCTCTTGTACGCTTTTCTGCACCAATGATCAGAGAGACTAAAGAAAACAAAGTTTGAAATAGTTCACTGCTAGTACAGGTCTCAGCTGACAAAATCTGTTATGTAGCAAGATGATGCCTTCAAGTTAACCCAGATGCAGAATAATACGACATAGTACAGCAGAGCCCCGTCGTGGAGCACAGGAGGTAGAAACTGCAACTGCACGTGATCTGTCCCCAACTCCCTCATCCATGGAAACTTCACTGCAGTGAAGATACTGCAGGAAACTTTACTACTAATTTACTGTAGCACTCAGCTGGAGCTCCACCAAAGGTGTTGTGTTAAGGCTGGTGAAGACCTGTCTTGGGTTTGCCTTTCTCCAGCAGTGAAGTTGCAAGTAAGTCAGCTTTAGAAAAAGAAGCTGTGTTTTCTATCTTTGCTATACTTCTGTTTGCATTGAGTGTGCTTACAGGTTGTTGGCGACAATAAGAGAACAGACATTCCAGCTCATTTTAACTTTTTTTTTGTTTGTTTTCCACCCAAAAGGAGTAGTTAGTGTTTTCAGGGTCACAAACAAGTCTTTCAAGCAGGACACTAAAAGGTGTGGAGAGAGGGAAGCAATGTTAAAATGGAAAGCTTAATTCTTCACATTTCCAATATTTAACTGTATCTTTGGTTTTGGTTTTTTGTTTGTTTTTTTAAATTTATTTTTCATTATGCTTCTTTCCAAGAGTCTAAAAGATTTATAATGGCCATTATCTGATAAGACACTTAAAAAGCCTATCTCTATAGTCAAAGCTTCAAATCTCTAATATTGTAGAGTGAAAGGTTCACACAGACTGTTTTGTGAAACGCAAACACTTCATGGAAAATGAATATGATCCAAGGATATGAGTAAGCTGAAATTCACAAAATCCTTGACAGCAAGACATTTGTTCTGGTATTGAGAATTATTAATTTACTTAAGTTCTGACAGCATATTAATGTTTTATATAAAACACAGGGAACATCTGAAACCCAAGGAGTATGCAAATTATAAAGGCAGATGGGAAAAGTTTCAATGACATACTCTACAGTAAAGAATTTGAGCACACTCTTTTCCTTTTCCATGAATAATGCAGCTACATTTAAAAGTTCCCAAACTCTCGATTTTAAGATGCTGAGTATACCTAAGAAAGAAACAGGAGACAAGTTCAAAATGAAATCATGACCAGCTTTTATACTGCGAGGCAACAGATGGTAAAATTTACTTCACATGGTGAATTTCTTGTTCTAGGCAGACTTTATTATACTGCTGTCTGTCTAGAAATACTATCTACAATATCATAGTTAAAAAGGAAATCTACCGAGGCCATGATGCTGCGATAGTGTGCTCAGAAGTACCACCTATAAAGAGAAAACACCAGGAGCTTATTTTTCCTTGACTGATATTCCTGTGTCATTTCTCGAGCTAATAAATAGGCCTCCATGACATTTTGCAGGAAGACAAATACTGGATTGAAGACTCTTTAGAGCTGCATTTTGTGGAAAGATCTTTAATTCACACCACCTTCATTCTCCTTGTTATTGTCTTTGGTTGGAATATCAAAGTGAATCCATATTGGCATTTATGACAGATATTGGGTAACTTGATGAAAGGGATAACATGACATGATGCCTTTTGTAACGAGAGCCTGAACTCAGCGATGTAGGTTCCTTGCAACCAAATGTCTGTATACATATGCATGCACTCAAGCCAAGCTTTTTTCCCCATGTAGGAAAAGGATGAAGTATATGCTCAATTCAAAAGATGCAAGCTGGGAGGTGGGAAAAGGAAGAAGGAGAATAAAATGTTATGTTTTTTTCTGATTCATGCATATTTATGTCAAAAGAAATATCTGAGTGTAACACAATAATTCCTACATACATTCCTGTTTAGAAAAAGAAAATCTCAGTGAAGCGTGGCATTAAAGATTAATATTAAATAGAAATTATTAGTAAGCATTTTAATTTCTTGACCCCTTTGGGTAAACAGTCACAGATATCTTCCAAGGTAAATGTTCAAACTTTTTACCTCTTATGATTTATTTCCTACTTTTTGTGATCGTAAATAAGGTAAAGGTTTATTCAAATACTTTTTTTTTTTTTTTTTTAAATCTAGGTAGAATACTGTAGAATGGAAATATGCAGAGCACTTCAGAAAAAAACCACTATATAAAAATAATTTCATTCCTTGAGCTCAGAATGAAGATGGATGATAGCTGTAAGTATATTACTTTGCAATAAAAGAGGTAAAGTAAAGGCTATTAAGGGAATTAATTTTATGAACTTACATGATTCATTCAAAAATATTTTATAAAATGCATTTTAGTGTTCTATCAGAAGAAAGTAATCTTTTTGACAGAAAATCTGCCTTGTTATTTTCCATACCTTTCTCCATCACCGCCAAGACTTTGCAAAGCAGTGAGGTTCACATTTTGCAATCTTAACAATTATCAGTTTTAAATGATTTTGGGAAAAAAATGTAACACAGAATTCCAACAAGATCTGCTTTTTCCTGTGTGGTTACGTATATGTCTGTGTGTATATATGTGTCTGTATATGTGGGTGGCGGGTGTGATTGTAACATTTGAGCTGACAACATCTATAAAGTTAAAGATGTCTGGCATTCTTTTAAATTGCTTATGACTTGGCCGAAACTGAAATGTTTGGACTGAAATTTTCCACAGTAGGTTTATGCATCAGACAGGATCTTATTCAAAACATTCAGACAAAATAGTTCATCTATTTCAAAGAATGAGATTAGTATGTTGTTCTACCACTGTTAAAGAACATTAGAGAACAGTATCTTGCAAAAGCTGGAACAGAACCCAGAAGCTGTTAGTTATGCCATCTCACTCTGGCAGCAAGTAGCAGTAAAGCCAGCTGCTGAGTTGATGTCTCCTTTGCTTTCTGATCCACATAGAGGGAAATGGAATATTTTTGCTACTAGACCAGGAGTGATGGTGCTGCATGTTAGTTATATAAACATTGCAGTTGTGCCCCACAGTTATGACATTTCATTTGAAATACAAGTTATGAGAAAGTGTAGAGAAGACGAAACCAACACCTGCCTGCTAAACTGTAGTTAAAATTACAAGTCAAATGACAGAAGAGAGCAGTTGCTGAAATTTCCACCCATACTCCTGCATTATGATGTTGTCCCTGATAGATAATGATTTTTTTTTTCCTTTCCAGAAGACGCTTGTTTCATCCAATGATTAGTTGTTCAGTTACTAAGTATAAATACTAAGCATTTATTCTTTTCATTAGGTAATGTAATGTATCATTGCTGGATGATGTATCTCAGGTCTTTATTATATTAGACCAACTTTGAAAACTGTCCAAGGATGATATATGAAGTTGAAATTTATATGTATTCATAATGCAGGTGTTTATTGAATCTACAAGTGCAGATGTTTGTGGCATGTTCATTCTGGATACCTTCTGGCATGCTCATAAGCTTGACATTTCTTCCTCAAACTGTCGGAGCACTTGGCCCTTCCCCATATACATTTGTTATACCATCTCCATTTCTTGTAAAAGAGGAAACCTGTCAGGGAAACCTCATACAGAGGCCAGACCCAAATGCTTGGACTTCTCAGTCACCAAGGTTTGTCAGTTCCTGTACCTGAGAATACACACAGGACAAGAGGATGAGTCCATAGCTCATTGGCTCAGGCTGTAGGGATGGTCTGATGGAGCAGAAAGTTTATTTCCCCTACTTAACCTCCTAAGCCACAAGATACTGCTGTTCCCTCTGTCGTTTTTTCTGATGGATGGATCCCTTTGAAGGAGTTCTGCAGGTCTGAAATCACCAGGACTCACCAGAGACAGGGACAGCCAGCAGCCACAAAGAGGGAGCAGAAGAAAGGGACTGTGCTCAAATTTGTGTTTAAGGGGAATGTAACAGCAAGACAACAAATAAAAAATTGTAATGTACATAAAAACAATTGTTATACGTGCCATACATGTGATTCCTAGCAAGGTCCTGGGAAAGGTATCTGCTTGCCCCTCGCACAAAAGCTTTAAACAAGAAAATATACTCCATAACTATGTGGACATCTAGAAACTACTCAAAAATACAATGAAAACAGGTTCCTTACAGGGACCCAAATGACAGAGAAGGTCACAGCTCACTCTAACACAAAAACCCAATCTGTCTTCCTAAAAATTGTTCCTGGTGTGGGATATGAGTCCACAGCCTGAGACAGGTTGAGGCAGGACTCAGGTACAGGATGGTCCAAACTGCTTCAAAGGGTGTATAAAAGGGTGGAGGGCTCATCATCAGCAATGTCATCTTCCCTTGCTGTGCCAAACATGCAGCTCTCATGGCATCCAGACTGCATGCCAGGAGCTGGACTGTGGCTGGTCAGAGACTTTGGCTCTCAGGACATATCAGAGCTCCAGAACAGGAACGGGTTATGCCATTTTGCCATGTTAGTCTCAGTGCAGTCACTCCAGTAACTTGACTAGGCCCAGGATTTTATTTCTGTTATGTATCAAATAACTGTTCAGAATGCATGCCTATAATATGAAAGGTACTGATATTGCAAGTAAAGAAATATTGGTATAAAGACATTTTAGGCCTATTCTTCATCTTAATACTACCCTTCAAACTTCCTGTTCTGAGTCCATTCTGCACTGCATGGCAAAACTCTCACTAACTTCAAAGCCCGGAAGTAAATGGCTGTGGAAGAGAGACTGCTCATCTTTCAGGGCAGTGAAACATGATTATTCTCTTCCAGATGTGTTTGCGTCAGTCATCTCTAAGACTGGAGCTGGCTTCTGGTTGACAAGTTCATGCGTAACACCCTACACAGGCACTGGGGCCCAACAGAAGCCATGTAAACTGCTGCCTCTGTTTGCAAAACATTGTGTCCTAATTAAACACCACAAAATCAACCCCAGGTTTTGTTGAGCAAGCTGTAAATTACCAAAAAGCAGGCGTAGCTCTGGTTTAGACACCCTCTTTTCATAGCTCTGCCTCCAACCACGTGAGGCAGCAACAATCAATAAAGCTGCATTTATCATAGAATCATAGAATCTTTGGGTTGGAAGGGAACTTTAAACGTCATCTAGTCCAACTTCCTTGCAATGAGCAGGGACACCTTTAGCTAGAACAGGTTGCTCAGAGCCCTGTCCTACCTCACCTGGAATGTTTCCAGGATGAGGCACCTACCACCTCTCTGGGTAACCTGTGCCAGGGTTTCACCACACTCATTGGGAAAAAATTCTTACTTATGTCTAGTCTAAATCTACCTTCTTTCAGTTTAAAACCATTACACCTTGTCCTATTGCTACAGGGCCTGCTAAGAAGTCTGTCCCCATCTTCCTTGTAGTACTGGAATGCTGGAAGGTCTCCCTGGAACCTTCTCTTCTCCAGACTGAACAACCCCAACTCTCTCAGCCTGTCCTCACAGGAGAGGTGTTCCATCCCTCTGATCATTTTTGTGGTCTCCTCTGGACCCACTCCAACAGGTCCACGTCTTTCCTGTGCTGAGGGCTCCGGAGCTGGACGCAGGACTCCAGGTGGGGTCTCACCAGAGCGGAGTAGAGGGGCAGAATCCCCTCCCTCGACTTGCTGGCCACTCTTCTTTTGATGCAGCCCAGGAAAGGAAGGTATTTTTGAAATCTATTTGGCACTTTATGAGTCAGGTGTGATTTCACTGGAAAGCATTTTAATACCAAGTTAATAGACACTATAAAAGGTTATCAACCAAACTCTGATAATCGGTACTTTCAACTGCCATAGTAAGTCTGCTAGTGTTTACATTTTTATCTTGTATTAAAGACTGCTTCTTTTGAACTGAAACTGAAAATATAATTAGTGGCTAATAAAAGAGCATATTAGATTCTTCACAGTGTAAATTGATACGGTACAAATTAACTGAGCTGTGTCAACTGAGGTTCAGGCTTGAGTTTAATGGGATAGTGAGAGAATTTGCAGACCATATAAAAAGAAACTCTGATAATATCAAAATAACTGAAAATTTATAAGCAAATCTTGTAAATTCTTTTGCTCTCTGTACAATTCTAAAATTCAGATGGAAAGATAATTAAGATAATGTATCTAAATATAGAGGACATTTATGACTGGAAGCAGAACTGGTGATTTATTATTATATGTTATCCAGATTGCTTAATTGGATTCAAATTCTTTTCTATTAAATTTCTTATACTTGATATATTCCATATGTATAACAAATCTTTTCCCATGAATTTTTTATTCATTGACATTATGAATTGTCTTGCATCGTTAATAAGATTACTGTTAAAATATAGCTTTGGATATGTGCAAAATTATTCTTATCTGCATCCTGTATTCAACACAGTCTGTAGGTATTAGACACTTAAACAGTGACACAGTACTTTAGAATCATAGAATCATAGAATTATTTAGGTTATAAAAGACCATTAAGATCATCAGATCCAACCATTAATTTAGCGCTGCCAAGTCCACTACAAAATCACACCCCTAAGTACCACATCTACATGTCTTTTAAATACCTCTGGGGTGGTGACTCCACCACTTCCCTTGACAGCCGGTTCCAATGCTTGACAAACCTTTTGGTGAGGAGATTTTTCCTCATATCCAATCTAAACCTCCCCTGGTGCAACTTGAGGCTGTTTCCTCTTGTCCTATCACTTGTCACTTGGGAGAAGAGACCGACACCCACCACGCTACCACCTCCTTTCAGGGAGTTGTAGAGAGTGATAAGGTCTCCCCTCAGCCTCCTCTTCTCCAGACTAAAGAACCCCAGTTCCCTCAGACGCTCCTCATAAGACTTTTGCTCTAGACCTTTCACCAACTTCATTGCTCTTCTTTGGACATGAAGAGCAATTTGTTAGTATCTACTAACGTTTAACAATGATAAAGGGCCAAAAGTTTCTTTCAGCTCATGAAAAGAAAAAGGCGGCCAAACCAGAAATATTCAGTCCACAATATTAGTCTCATGGTTTCAGCCTGGTGGAAAGACAAATACTGTTGAAGTTAGACTGGAACAGACTATATATTTACAGTCCTGAGAAGATATTGGAAATAATTAACACCATCTTTCTCACCTTACAGTTGAAAATCAATGGAACTTAATAGGCACATGGTACATCAGGACCCAACTATAAAAGGTGAGGACTGTGCACGATCTCAGGGTTATAACATATGTGGTCCTGACCTTTAATCAGCTACCAGAGTTCTGCAAAACCTGAAAGCTGAATAATTATCTTGTTGAGTGGAAGACAGCAAACTGTGCCACATACAAATTACAGACACCATCAGAATGGAGAGAAACAAGCCATGAAGAAGAGCAGTTCTGCAAAAACCTGCCCCAGAAAAAGTAATTGAGGACTAAGTTTGAGTCAGGAAAGGAGGAGAATGGGTTTTCTAAGTTGGCATGTGTATGCACATACTTATGTCTGTCTCTGGGTACAGTCAATTGGAAGGTGGGAATGTATTTGGTTTTCCTTGCAGCATAGAATTAGCAGAAAAAAATGTACACGATAAATGCAACAAATTTCATTTTTGTCAAGTGTGAATTACTATTTTCTACTCTATTCTGTTGAGCAACACTTCTGAAAGGGGCCGAAGTTGTTAGCACTGACTTATAAAACACCTAAGATGTGTAGCATAGACAATTCAGGTTTGGGTTCACCTTAAGAAGTTGTTCCAAAATCTGTCACTTATCAATGACCCAAGGCTGGGGTAATTTGTTACAAACCCCCAAAACTCAGAGAAAATCAGGGAATGCAGAAAGATGCCTCCAAACCAACCTACAAGCTAACAGTGCCTCAAACACTGTAGCCTTTGTCCCTAATTAGGTCAGCATCCCGCAGCATGAGCAGTGCAGCTCTCACCCTGACTCATGGCACTTCAGTGACCTGTTTCAAATCAGTGGAGAATGTGCTCATGCCTTTTACCAGCTAAACAACTTGCACTGCATTTTCAAACAGCTCATCTTTCTATATTGCATTTCTGGAATTCAAAAAGCTTAGATTACTGTCTTCTCCTGTATTTATTTTTTTTATACCTCTTTGTTGCCTGGCTAAGGGAAAAGAACATAGTGACGTGCTATGAAGACTGGTCTTTTCAATGTTTTCAGCTACCCAGAAAGTAGAGATCGAAGAGCATGACTGAGTTACACCTAAGACACTACTGAGTTTTTGCAGTCTTTTCCTCCAGATCCTCAGATACTCTAAAAGTTCTGCCCCAGGTAGCTTGACAGCTCTGTCCTGATTTAGATATGGAGGCCATCTAGAATCGGGATCCACTTGACCAAGTGGGGTAACAACATGTCTGCCAAGAGACTTGCCATCTTGATGAGGAGGCCTTTGACCGTGTCATGTTGGGACCTGGTTATAAGCATCTTGTAATTAAGTGAACTGAGGTCAGAGGTGGTAAATACATGAGGCAGGATAATGGGAGATACAGATCCCTCAGGATGAAGAAGATGGGTCAAAAAGTGGCCCACCTCAAGTGCCTATATGCACAAACACACAGGAGGAGCTGGGGCTCTGCCCGCGGACACAGGACTGACACTGCTGAAATAACTCAGAAGTGGTGGGATAGCTTACATGACAGGAGGTCTGTGATGAGTGCGATGGGATTTGTAGGAAATATGGGTAGGGAAGAGAAGGGTGTGGGTTGCCATTTACAGGAAGGAAGAGCTCAAAGGTATGAAGCTGAGTAAGGAGAAATAGGAACTGGCCCGATCCATGCCTCTTCTGTTACTTACTGGTTTCCTTATGCTTTGTACTGTAAGATCTTTCCTCAGGGTTTTGAAGCTATGTCAATGTTCTGTTCACCAACAGCCCGCAGTGAAAAATTATACAAAATACTATATGAAATAAAATAACACAGATGTGCTTCTGAGCATGATGTCATTATCTCATCATAAAAACTCCATATGGTAATCGTATGGTGTTTGGAATTGCATTCTGACATAGTATAAAAAATCAGATTGCAGCAATAAACTTTTACTTGTTATCTACTTCTACATTTTAAAGATACATTTTAAAATATATAATCTTTATCTATCCTTTGTGCTTGTGCTGCCTAAGACATTTTGCGACCTAGGTAAGAGCAGAACTGGATCCATTTGCTCCTGGGTGAATGAACTCTTTACCTCTTACTGCTATTTTTATTCTTGATTTTTTTTTTCCCTTTCAGAGCGGTTTACTTGATAATTTAATCCAGCAGTTTTTAGTTTGTGGGACAGAGGCCTCTGAGGGGAGGTTAACTAATAAACTGTTTATATAAAAATAAGGGACATTATTGCCAATAAGCTTAAATTTGCTGCATACTAGTCCCTTATCTTCAACGGTGCATGTGTAAAATTTTATGAACTAAAATATACTTTCATTCGATAACTTAATTAGTACTTCTCTTAGTAGCACTTGCAATCTTATTGTAGAACAAGACAATAATAAGAGTAGTAGTAATAGGAATAGTAATAGCGACAGTAGTTGCTACCACTACTACTATTACTACCATGGCAACTAATAACGTTACATTGGCTATCATGTGTTCCTGAAGTCAGAAACCAGGACTTGAACGGCCAGTTGTCCACTGGTTTCAGAACTACGCTGATTTATACAAGCTAGGGGTCTGTCCCAAAACTTCACAGTCAACTCCAAGTTCTTCATTCGCTGCTCATCCGTATAGTACTTTGCACTGAAGTCAGCAGGACTGCTCAGCAGATATAAAAGCTGTGGAGTTTGTCTCTCATAATGCTGCTGTCGATTACAATAGGCAAAACAAACTTCTGACATGCTTTTACCCTTAGACAAGTGCTTGTGAGTTGACACCAAGTATTGAACACAAAATATGTCTGCTGTTTGTTTTTGAAGTCAGGCATAATGCCTACTTCTTGTATTTTAATAAAGATAGTATACATACTAAATTAGTCAAATATTTTATATCAGAACAACAATGTTATCACGGTGTAGTGCTGCTTTTGAGGCCTTTGATTCTCCTGTCATTCACACAAAAGCAAATGCATCTAATGAATTAAATAGAATGACACTACCTTATCATAAATATAACTAAAAATACAATCATGCTCCACAAACAAAAAAGTGTCATGTGTTACCATAAAGTATAAAAATTATGGCATCTTCTCATTGTGTAAAAGTGAAGGCACACAGAATGTTTTTATATCAATCTTAGAAAATGCAAGCAAATTACACTTAGACAAGTACAATGTAAGCGTACAAGAAAGAAAGACAGGGAAAAAAGGAGATTTTTCTAAAAGAGTTAACATTGTTTCACCTTTCTCCCCAGTCAGCTGAAGCAAAATTTCTCACTGTGCTTAAATTTAGACCAGTGTGAGCCCCAGATTCATAATAGGGAATGAAAACATATATATTTCAAAAGCTTGAAGGTTTTTGACACAATGTCTTTTGCATGCAGTTTTCTTTATGAATTTCTACATTACGCGTACTCTCTGGAACTCTAGTGTTATTATAGTGATATTAATGTCGTGTTGCAGATGAATAGTATGTAGCATTCTGGATGTCATTCTGGGGTGTTTTCCTCAAGGCTTTACTGACTGATGTGAAACTCTGGGTTAAACTTACCTACCTGCTACTGAGATAATTGAAACAGTGGAAGAATCAGGTGTCTGGGTCGAAAACACATGCATGTCAATAATCTCATCGTGCGCTATCCCGAGATGACTCTGTGTGTGTGTGTAAAGCTATACAGATACATGCACAGCAGTCTGGAGAACAAGCTGTGGCACCCTTGAAGTGTTCTCTGAACCAATTACAGATATTTAGGGAACTGCAAGCAGAAAGAAATACTCTTGATCCACTACCCTCACCATTTAAGTCAAAATTTAATCCAATTCAATACTTTTTTTTTTTTTTATAGGAGAATCTTAAATTTGTGAGGTGAGTTTAGCACATTCTTGAGTCTTTTTTAAACTTGTAATTTGACTAAATAACACACAATGTGTGCTGTCCAAGGGATATAAGTGTTCCTGCAGAACCTGAATAACACTGGCTCCTTCCCTTCTCCCATGGAAAAAATTAGTGTTCACTAGCTAGCAGCCATGCTCAAGTACAAGAATCACTATCCCTTTTCCAGATCATGTGTTTTGATATTTGTTATTGCAACTCATGGATTTCACATTGTGCGTGTACATACTTGTTGCTGACCTTGATAAAATCTTAGTCTCCATAGTACTTTGTGGCAGACCACCACTACTAATTGTGTAGGAAATGTTTTCACTTCTCAGCATTGATTTTCCTACCTTTCCATTTCACTGAAATCTTTTTATTACTCTATTATGGAAAAAGATGAATCAAAGTTCCTTAGCTGGCTGCTCTATCATAGACCATTTTGTCTGTCTTTTCTCTGAGTTAAACACTCTGTCTTTTCAGACTCTATTGCTAGGAGAGCCTTCCCATGCCCCTGTCTTCTCATAATTATATGTCAGAAAGAAAGTCAATGATCTGAATGTGTCCCTTGGGGTGATCAGCCCAATGGACCAACATTAGCTAAGGAGAAGAATTAATGAACTGAGACACAGGGTTACACATTTAAAATGTTTTATATTTCCATCTCTTTTCTATTTTTTTAATTAAAAATTTTAAATATCATTGCAGTATAATATAACTAACAAAATCTAATGCTTTTTTAAACTGAAGAAGACCCTGCCTAAGGCAACACTGAAGTTCTTGAATTGAATAAGTGCTTTGGGCTATAGAAACATTTATTCATGCACTTAACAAGAAATTTTCTAGCCCTTTACAACAGAAACAAAATGAGAGAGTTTATTGTGATTACTTCATATGTGGCTTTAAACCTGAATACACCAAGTGTTAAGATTGGTTATTTTATTAAGTGACTAAAGATTTAATATTTAAAAACGATGATTAAAAATCCTTCAATTTTAAGCACAAAATATAATTGATATAGATTTTTAAACTTTCAAATATCCCACAGATAAACTAGTTGAACGTGCAGATTAGCCTGAATTTCTTTTTGTGACTATAATATATTCATCCTTTACTCAATTATCCATCAAATCACATATCTCCAATACTGAATCACTTTTCTTATCAAATTACTTACATCACCTATCAAATTGAATTATCTGTATCTTGAATATACTACAAACTCCCTATCATTATTTAGAATACCAGCTACGAGATGATATTGTATATCTCTCAGTAAGTGATTAGATTAGAAAAGGTATATGGCATACTTGATAGTACAATAATTCAATATAGTTTTTATAATGTAATATGTGGTTTGCCAAAGGAGGACTTCCTTGACACTTTTCAGAAATTATAGATTTTTAAGCCATCTGATTATCTCATTAAAGGATTATTGTTCCTGGCAGTTCCTGATGGATACTAGGAACTGCATACTGGTAAAATGGTCATTATTCATGTGATAATTTGTAAAATGGTTGGTGTTCTCCAGGTCAAAATAAATGACCATAATTGCTCCTTTTCAATTTAAAAAATATGACTGTTTAAAAGACAATTTTAAAATATGAATTAAAATAGAAGTCATCAATTGCCTTGGGCAGTACTTGCAGTGATTTCCACTTTTCTTTCTTTCTATAATCACATACATGAATTCTTCCTCACTTATTCAAGAATGTTTGTGAAGAGGAAATCTGAATACTTTATGGGCATGAAGTGTTCACGCAAATATGTGTTTGCATAAATGTTTATAACATTAATATCTTTCAAGGTCTGTTCCTATTCATAAATGTTCAATAAGGAAGCAGCACACAGACTCCTTCAGAGAGAGTAAATACTTGAAATAACTACTGCAATGAGGAATTAATGAAAAACTGTAATGCATCTTCATGAAAGAGTTGCTGAATGAATTTCAGTAAAGAAGAATCCTAAAGATAAAAACTCCTGTCCATTGCTTCCCCAAACAGAAGACTGCAATGGATACATTTGTTAAATTATCAATTGTTTTACAATGAAACTATTTGTCGAGTATTTAAAATATCATTAAAAATATATTCCCTGTTCTGGTGATAGAATTATCAAGAAAAATGGTTGTAAAACCTCAGACTCCTTCAGCTGGAGTGGCTTAGAGAGGACATAACAGAGGTCTACAAAACCTTAAGCGATATGGGAAAGCAGGGACTTTTCACCGTGCCCTCCAATAAAAGAGTAAGGGCCATCAGGTGAGGCCGTCAGGAGCCACAGTCTGACAGGATTTAAGGGCTGGGTTCTTATACAACTGGCCATAGATATGTGCGACTCTTTGCCAAAGGATGTTGTGGGTGCAAAAAGTATACAACAGTTCAAGATGTGACTGGACAAGTACTTTGAAAAGTCTCTGTTGTCTCTAAACAGAAAAAACACATCAAGCTTGTGATACTCCTTCAGCAGAAAATGGTAAGAGCTGGGAAATTATGCAGGGAGGTGCCACATCCACTTGCCTATCCTTATTCTTTCCCCAGCACCCACTGCTGGAGGCAGCATCCTGTGCTTGGTGGACCCTTTGTCAGAAGGGCTGCTCTTGCACTCTAAGGGGACAGTTTTTTGATATCTGTTTGATATGAGGCAAGTTATCAGCAAAAGAGTGAATTTGGCAGGATTTTCTCTTTTTACTATTTAGAGGGCGGACAGGAGTAAAAGTTGAAGAAAACTGACCCAGTTTTTGTCCTAGTTCTAGTCATGTGAGTTAATCTGAGCCGCATGAAAGGCCAGCGCTTGATGTCTAACTGAAACACATTGAAATATACACAGTACCTGCTGTGGGTTTGAAACAGGTCTAAGTTGCTTTTAAAGGAATTCCATTGTTTACAACAGAAATTTTAAAGAGCTCTCGGTTCTGGCTTTATGTTTTCCTCACTGAGAAAAAAAAAAAGATGGGGTTAACATCCCATGGAAGGCAATCAGAATGCACCTTGAAAACTCCTCAGCCATTAAATGAAGAGAGTCTGGGGTCCAGGTACCCCTGACATTTCTCCCTCTGTCAATATCTGTGATCAGAAGATGAAGACTTGAAAAGCAAAATTTAGTCTTTGGAGATTAGGTTATATATTTTGAATTATATATATGCTAATGGGGATAATATGATAAGTGGTTTGTTTGCTTTTCAGATCACTGCACAAGACTGAAAGCCACCCATTAATGTGTTTCCAGTTTATCTTCCTGGTTTTGTTGGTCCACAGTGATTCTTGCTTCTGTTTCCCATTGGGGAATCTGGGCTGACAAAAAATTGCAGGCATACAATGTTTAGTTAGCTAAAGTTTATACACTGGTTTGAAAACTCTTTTAAATTAGTGTTGCTTCTTTTTTTTGTTGTTGTTTATAGAATGTCCTCAAGTGTATTATGATTTCTTAGTTTGATTTTTAATGAAACATGAGTAATGTTAGTCACTAATTCTTAGACTATGGATTTTACAAAAACAGTTTATTGTCAATATACATTCTGTTTCTCATTATTTTTATGTAGACACCTGGGCCACATTCCTTGTTTGGGTGCAGTCCTTCTGGAATAATGCTTCTGTTGTAAATACTAGTGTTTCCATGTTCTAAACTCTGTTTCAGCAAGTATTTCCTATTAGTAACTTAAAATCCAGTTTTCATAGACATTACTGTTAACTGACTCATCTAGAGTATATGTACATACTTAAGTGTGCAGAACGACACATGATCAGTTAAAGTAAATCATTACTTTAAATTAATCTTAGTAAAAATATGTTTTCCAGATGTTTTCTGTCAGCTGAATCCACAGTAACTCACAGACTAAAGAACAATGAATAGCAGCCTGCAGTTACATTTAATATAAATCACATACAGCTTCAGGTATCACAGCCTGAAAAAGAAATACCGGTCACAGAATGCAGGTTACCCCACTTATCTTTCCAAAATCTATTTTAGAATATACTTGTGCCTTTTAAGTACTTGTCTAAAGGAAGACAAAACGAAATATTTCTGCTAGTTCACCTGAAAGATGTTATGTTGAAAAGTGCAAAAAATTCCTGTCCCACAAAGTCAAGTCATGTTTGGGAATATTTCTTTCCTTGTGAGGGACAAAAAAAGATGGGAAGAATATGTTTTGAAATGCTTTATTAAATAAGGTTTCCAGAAATTTTAAACTCAGATGATAAAAATAATGATAATAAATATAATTAATAATAAGAATACTTGTACATAATGCTATGACCTGAACACCTCATCATGTTTCAGATGTATAAATTAATTTACTTTCCCAGAACAACTGTATAAAGCATATAAGAAAATTTCCTATTTTTCTGAGGAAATGTAAGGAAGTACAAATAAGGATCGGTAGCGTAGCTTTCCAATGGAGGTGGAAATTGCACCAACAATACATAAGCCAAAGGTTTGGCAACATCAGTTGGTGGGATGAGAGAGCTGATTATTTCTACCTCTTCATATCTGGATTTGTAACTGAAGTAGCAAGAAGCAGAAGTTCTTGGTCGCTTTCAGTTTGCAGACCTAATATTCACCTATAAAACAGACAAGCAGTACTTCACTCGGCTGAAAAAAATACTTCTTTCTACCGCAGCTTCAAGGCCTGGAGTTACTCCCTAGGAGTTCTAACTTCCACTCGCCTTCCATAAGGGAAAGAGGTGCTCTGTCCGCAACACTTACTTCCCCCGTTTAATATGTCATAGTTTAAAAGATAGATAATTACATCCTTTCATCTTTCAGTTTCTCCTGATGTAATAAAGGTATAAGGTTAGAAAGAATTATTTGGACATTTCTCAGTTTGTCCGGGTCAGTTTGTCCAGGCAAGACAGGAAAAAATATTTAGGCAGGATCACCTGCTTATGGAAGAAGTGGTTCAGTTCTCTCAGAGCACTGTTTTACTGATTTTCAAGGCCCAGACTCCTACTTGTTTCACTTCCTCCTTTCCAAATGCAAACTTCTAAGGCAGCTGAGATGATCAGTCAGCAGCCATTGCTGGGAATCACAGTTTTATTTGAATAAAACAGTCTCTCTGACATATAAAAAAAGAATCATGAATGTCTAGCTAGACATGGATGAAGAGACGCTAATCTATATCATCACAGACATTAAAGCCGAACATTTCTATGTTGGAAGGAATTCACATGCTAATTTTCTAGAGATGCACATTGATTCATGGACTAATCAGATGTTTCTTTCAGGACATGGTGGTACAGGCATAACTGTCCTGTAACAACCTGTCTCAGAGCTAAAGAAGCCTTCTTGCAGAGCACGGTTGTTAGCAGGACAGGTATAGCTTCAGAGACCAGTTTTCTCCCTCACTCTTTCTCTTCTTTTCCCCAATTTCCTTAGCTTTCTGTGCAAATTTTACCTTGAGGTATTACCAGTAGTACAGGTTTTGATTCTTCATTTTGGTTAATCAGTGTTACTTCCTCCTTTTTCTATATTATGCTCAGTACAAAACTCCCATGGTACATCCCTGTTGCAAAATAATAATAGATATATTTAATAAAAAAACCTTCTGGCTTACTGACAGTTTTCTAGCATGTTCCAAAGATCTCTTTTGGGCTTTCATTATTTTAAATGAACAACAAAGGCCCCTGTGGTCACCTGAGCAAGTGTCTGTGCTAGAACCTACTTTATTAAATTTTTAATGATTTTCTTATCCCAGGAAGACTCTTCTGATGGTTTTTCCAGAAGTGATGACTCATCTCATTTCCTTAGATCCTCAGGGTAAATTGCAATAAGTAGAGGCAAACCCCTCATAGATTTTTACCAAAGGCATACAGGTCTTGCAAAATGTTTTTGTGCTCGTCACAAAATGTTATGTAGCCTATTTTCTATGGGAATTTTAAGTTTAGAAAAGTTTAGTGAAGCTGCTATGTTGTTTGCTTATTGCTCATGACTTATGGTAAGTCTTAATCATCAAAATTGATATCAACTAATTCTTGCTCAAAGATTTATCTGTTTTGATCCATTAACAAATTCAACTGCAGATTACTGTGTTCACTTTTAAAATAATTGTGTTATTTATCATTAGTTATCCTTAATGGGATGTGATACAGCAACCTCTTTTCAAGCTGAAGCTCAATATCTACAAAAGGCATGTTTTGAAAGAACTCTTTCCTTTTATTACAGTGAGAAAGATAAGTCTGTCTTTTCAAAGATGAGTCTAATCTAGATTCTAATTACATACAAAAATTAATCTTTTGAAAAATCTGAAAAACTCTAAAAAATGAGAGACTACAAACACTGTAGTAGAATTGATTATTTCTTAGATCCATGTGTTTTTTTAACGTTATCTAGGTATAACAACGTTAAAGACCAAGTAATACAGTTTTATTTTGATCTCTTGATGGGTGCTATATATTAGTTAGGTAATGAGGTGATTGATATTGATATTGAAATTTATATTAATATAAGACAGCCTGGGTATTGCAGTCTTGGGTGTTACACAATTCATTTCATCCCCTCTGGTTCTAAGCACAACCACAGAAAGCACCTGCAGGTGCAGATTTATCAGTAATTGTGGGCTGGATTTAGTCAACCTGATTTAGGAGCTCTTTCATGGGAAATATGAAGTACCTGCATATACATGGGATCCAGACTTGTCCTCTTTTGAGAACTGCAGCTAAATGAACAAAACCACCACCCTTCTTTTGTAAAATAGGGGCACTATTGGGACATTTGGGCTTTAAACTTTTAGAATTCAAAAATTAATTCCTGTCCTCTAAAAACAAACATTTCTGAGACTGTAGACAATTGAAATGAACAACAAGGAAAGCTTCAGGAGCTGAATCTTAATCAGTTCAGGTACCTACAGTGCCAGGTAGTCTTGGAAAGGAGATGGTCTGGATCATATGTTAGGACAGAGTGCATTTTTGTCTTTGGCAGGTTTGATTTCACACTACCCCACAGATTTATACTAAAACATGTTAATATACACACATATTTAATATCTATTAATTCTTAAACTTTTTAACCTTGCATTTCCTCTTCCAGGGTTAACACTTTATTTTGTCTTGACTGAGTCAGCCTCACTTCTCTGTGCACTTTCATCTATGCTGTTGCATATGATGTTGTGACTCAAGATGAATGCCACTCCCAGTGGAAAACATACTTTCAGCTGTTAGAGGAAAAAATCCATGTTGATTTCTTTTGTTCAACTAGAGATTTGAGAAACAGATCTTGAGACAAAATTCCAAGGTCTATTCATGAGGAGAAATTCTGGGCTGCTATTCTCATCCTGAAAAGCTGGAGGACCAGGGGAATCAATATGTGCTTCCTTTCATAAGACTTCCATGAAGCCTGCAAAATTTGCAGGGATTCTGGAAGCTTTTGATGTCCAAATAATAAATAACCTTATTCATTAGTTATTACCACTTCCTCTCAAGTCTTATCCTAGGATGCATTTTATGCTAAAAGATTTGGGTGTCAAATGTAAAGTCTACTGTTCCAATATGTCTTACATAATAGTACTCATGTGATGACGTCTTTGATCTGGTATAAGAAGGTGATAGCTTGGGTCTGAATTTTACAAAAGCACCGAGTAATCCTGCAGAAGGTGTTGCATACATAAATAATTTTGTTTATCTCATATCATGGCACAAATAAAATGCAGTAGGGGCTGTTGTGAGGTTGCATGTAGCTTCTGTCAGCCCTCCCTTGAGATGATGACTGTGTTTTGGGATTTACGTATAAAGCAGAGAACAGGCTAGAACTCCCATGGAAGATCATCCCTTTGATAATGGTACAGCTAGTAACAAACATCCCACTACTTAAATTACAACAAGGAATTTCAAATACATGCCGATAAAAATCAGAATGCAGCTGCCTATTGGAGTCTTTTCTAACGTTTATTCATGTTTTATGTATTTATTTCTGTGTGGAAAAGGTGGCTTATTTTTTTTTCCCTGCTCTGAGGGACTCGTGGCCAACAAGTTATTTGCAGAGTAGAAGAAAAACAGGAATAATATATGGAACATATGTCAATATTTATTTCATTCAACCTACAATATGCATGAGATTCTTCTGTGAGTTCATTAGATTTTTATCCTGGGGATGACTGTCTTGGACAAACAGTACCTAAAAACAGTTGCATATTTCAGCTGAAGTCCCACAAACAGTTTATTTTTTTTTTTTGTGTTCTATCATAACATCAATTCAGGATCAATGATTTAATTTATCATTTGTGGTAGGTTGAGTGCAGGAGCTGCACTTGACAGATCACTAGATATAATGCAACCAATTGAAATAAAAACAATACTTAAATTTTGACAGCTGTATCAGTGGCAGCAGCAGCAAGGAGAGAGTGCTGTGGAAGCAGCCTCTCCTGACAAAACCAGAATGATACCCCCCTTCCTCCCAAGGTTTTGGGTATCTGTTCTTATTGTCATTTGATGAGATTATGTCATGACCTTGTTGCAAATGTCTGTGAATAGTGCTGCCTCACTGGATTTTTCCTAATTTCTGTCCAGGTTTTCTATGTATTTTCTATGTATGCAGCACTGTTGCATTAGTTTGCACGGTCAATAGTAAAATGTCTCTATATAGTGGAAAGTATAAGATATTTTCAGCTGGCTGAGGAAAATATTTTGAAGTTACATCAGTAGTACTCATAAGGCTGCTATGATTGGAAAATGATTTTTAAGTGCATTATGCAATGGTTTAGGAATGAGAAGACAGCCAAAGGGTGGGGAAGAACAAGGTTAGGTGCTAGACAGAGAAACTGTACATATGCAAATATAGTTCCATCTAAAGAAGTCACCCGTGGTGTTGAAAGAGATAGCATGATCTGTGGATCTAATGAAAAGTTGTTGCACTCAAGGTCATCAGCAACTGGAGAAGAGCAAGTATTACTTCCATCTAAAGAACAGCAAGAAGGACTCAGGGAAGTGTAGGCTTCACCACAATCCCTGATCAGGAAACATACCCTCTTGGAATTAACTTCCAAGCAAGAAAGTAATCAAATTAGTCACTGTGGATTTACCAGGGTAAATCTTGCTTGCCCCAGCTACTTGCTTTCTCTGAAGAAAAGACCAGAAATGTGTGTGAGAGAAGAGTGGGTTAATGCACCTGGACTGTAGCAATGCTTTTGACACCAGCTCTCAGGCATTCTTACTTGGAAATGGAGGAACTGTGGGCTGTGCAAATGGACTGTTGTACAGGTTGAAAACCAGCTGGACTGCCAACCTGCCAAGCTCATAGTGCAGTAATCAATAACTTGATGTTCATTTGGCAGAGGTAACAGAGTACCCTGGGGTCAATACTGGAGCTGATATCATTCAATGTCTTTATCAGCAGCCTGGATGCAGCCTGGATGGTGTGACAGAAATCATTCTCAGCAAATTTATGGATGATGCTACATTGCGGATAAAATTGACTGACATGCCAAACAGCAAAATTTCAGTCCAGAAGAACCAGAATAAAATACAAAAAGGGACTAGCTGAAGCCTCATGACATTTGCTATGAAAAGTATAAATGTCTCAACCCAGAGACAAATAACCATGTAAATCTGCACAGGTTGGGGATTGTCTGAATAGCAAACCTGCTGAAGAGGGCCTGAGCAGTCAGAATGGATGCCGGTTTGAATATCAGCCAACATTGTGCTCTTATTTCAGATAAGACAAACCTCACAAGCCAAATACAGAGGTACATTAAGAGGAGCATGGCCAGTGGGTCAAAGAAAATTGTTGCTGTCATTATTTCCCTCTGCTTGTACTGGTGACGTTGCATCTGAAATTCATCCAATTTTGGGCCAACATTTCAAGAAGGAAGTTGAGAAAACAGGAGAGTGTCCAGTGGAGTGCTGCCAAAATGGTCAGGGACCTAGGGAAAAAAGAAGTCATGAACTATCATGACTGTCAATAAATGTGTAGCTCGATATAATAATGTTGATACCCCATGCACATGGTTTCATTATCTCATGTTTACAATGTATATTTGAAGATCTTTTTTGTATTAGTGAACTGATCTTCAGCAACGATGATTTTCAGAGGTATGACCTTTCATGCTTTTCCCAGATGATCCCAGCTGGGGAGCAGTAGGCTTCAAAGATAGTAGGAATAGGGTTGTTCACTCCTGAAAATGTTTTAAGATCATAGAATCATAGAATCTTTGGGTTGGAAAGGAACTTTAAAGCTCATCTAGTCCAATCCCCCTGCAATGTGCAAGGACATCTTCAACTAGATCATGTTGCTCAGAGCCCCATCCAACCTCACCTGGAATGTTTCCAGGCATGGAACATCTACCACCTCTCGGGGCAACCTGTGCCAGGGTTTCACCACACTCATTGGAAAATTCCTTCCTTACATCTAGTCAAAATCTACCCTTTTTTATTTTAAAACCATTACACCTTGTCCTATCACAAAGAGTATCCTGCTAAAGGGTCTGTCCCCATCTTTCTTGTAAGCTCCCTTTAAGTACTGGCAGGCTGCAATAAGGTCTCCCCGGAGCCTTCTCTTCCTCAGGCTGAACAACCCCAACTCTCTCAGCCTGTCCTCACAGGAGAGGTGTTCCATCCCTCTGATCATTTTGGTGGCCCTCCTCTGGACCCACTCCAACAGATCCATGTCTTTCCTGTGCTGAGGGCTCCAGAGCTGGATGGAGTACTGCAGGTGGGGTCTCACCAGAGCAGAGGGGCACAATCATTTCCCTTGACCTGCTGGCCATGCTTCTGATGCAGCCCAGGGTACAGTTGGCCTTCTGGGCTGTGAGTGCACATTGCCGACTCATGTCCAGCTTCTCATCCACCAGTACTCTCAAGTCCTTCTTGGATGCCAACAGTCATATAGAGATTGCTCAAGTTATGTTTTGAAGCTTTACTTTGCATTGCACATACCTAAGACATCTTTTTAAAAATAAAATCATTGATTTTCATGTAGTGATAAATGATGCCAGTAACTGGGACCTTTGGCACCTATCTTCAAGTCTTTTTCTGTGTCTGCAGGTGTAATTTTTCATCTATAGTGATCTGCTACAAGGTTATGAAGATGGCTGCTTCTGGAAAATCATGTAATAAAGTATCTGACATTACTGTTAGTGCCTTCAGTTCAGTGCAAGGAATTATTTTTTTGTAAGCATGAAAAGGCAACAAAACAGTGACCTGGTTTAGTTAAAAAAACAAGTCCAGCTGTACAGAGCTCTTTGCAAAATCTGGGTCTTGTTTTTACCATATGGATATTGTATATAAAAGAAAATATCATAGTCGTGCTGAGAGTGGCCTACTTTGCAGTGTGCCTGGATACTGAAAAGGCTCAGCAGTGCCACTTAGATATTGTGATTCTCTTCTCATTGAAGTGAATGATCTTGGCATGTGATGTGTAGATGATAACTATAGACTTTATAGTCATGGTTGTGGCATTTGGACCACTAATTGTGTTACTGCCAGAGCAGGCATTGAATTCAGCTCTAAGTGGTCTACAAGCCAAGTTAGGACTCACTGCACGTCTTGCGCATCGCTCTATGTATTTATTCTTCCCTTATCGTTGGTCATTATGTATTCAGTTGCTATTATGGACATAATGCTTTTCTCTCCACTTCTTGTCTGAACATCTCGTTCTCTCTCTATAAGGTTCCGGACCTGTTGGGAAATCAGCCAGGGATGCTGAAGCTTTCGTCTTTGGAGCTTAATGTGTTGTGATAAGTTTGTGCAGGCTGCAGGCAGTCCCACAAGGGACTTCAGCATTTTAGAGGTTTATAAAAATAGGGCGGCTGGTTCACCTTCACAAGTCTTTACAACAAAGTGATGATGTAATCTCAGGGAGGTGGTTTCTCACTCTTACAGAAGCCTGACGTATACCTGACATTGGCCTTTGGCACAGAGCACCCACTTTCCATCTTTTCTTTCTATTATACTGATGAGCCTCATAGTACTTTAGCAAACAGCCTGGTGCCAGGGAGTTAACAACTGGGTATCTTCACCCAGGGGCATATCTTGATGCTGCTCTGCTTGGTTACTTGGACATGCTTCTGCTATGGATGTCTGAGAGACACTTGCCCATATGTGTGAAAAAGCGTGCTGTTTATTCTGCTGCAGCAATTTGTCTCTGGTTAATTTTAAGATAAATTTAGTTTAAGGTCTGGGGAAAATATAATCACATCAGTGACTCTGGAAGGGAAGGTAACTCTAAAATCTGAAAGACAAATATCAGTTTAAGTGGCTTGAAATCAGATCTTTGTAACAAGGGATTGGAAATACATATATTAGTTCCTCGGTTTTGATTTTGTCCTCTTTGTATTCTAAAAAGCTAGAAGAAATCATATTGAGTATGGATGAGAGGAAAAAGCGTGGAATATTATTTAAACTACAAAGTAATGATTTTAAGGAGATGATCTCAAACAATGGAGACCAGCTGATTGAATCGCCCTATGCTGCTTTGAAAATATAGTTAAAAATTGACAAGGACCTGGGAGTGTAATACTGAGAAATGAAGAGACCTTTAAACAGTTTCTTTCTTTTGGGTTCTTAAATAATAAATAAAATGCAAGATTTATTAAAAAAATGTACTATTTCTGAAGCAGAATACATTAATGAAGTCTGCCTGTTGATTCTGCTTTATACTACTCAAAAACATAATCAAATAACAAAAGAATAGGGAGATCTCATACCCAAGGAGATTAGACCCTCTAGTTAATCCATAACGTACAATTTGTTCTGTTGGAAACTAGTACTAGTAAAGTCAGGACTATCAGGATACTGGTCATACAATTTACAGCAGACAAGAACTGGCTTGGGACACTCTTGTAAAATAAATAACATTGTAATATATGCATTAAGAATATATATAATTGTCTAGAACAACACAGGTTTTGAGACAGGAACTTCTAATAGGGATGTCACTGTACATAAATCTAGGTCTCTGTACATCTCACAATTTAGAAGAGCTAAACATTTTCCACACTGGTAGGATCCACTTCCCCACCTTTGGCAGACCGCTCTAGTCTCACCACTAGTCCTGTGGAATGCAGAGGCTGTATCCCACACCACTGGGAGACCTATATCATGAGAGACCATTCATGTCAGGTCGTCTTGTTCATATTTCCAAATAAAAGGGAGAAAAGGGTTGGGGGGAAGAGTCTATTTATTTTCTAGCATTAATTTGTATTGAAATTCTAGTGTTCACAAGTTATAAGCCACAGTTTTCACCAAAAAGGATTATCTTTGGTTTAGGAAAAGAACTCCAAAAGGCAATTTGGTTAACTTTGCCAATGTGTTTACTGTCAGATAACTTCAACCGTGCCTCATTTCTAGTTCCGGGTCTCCTGCTCATCTGTTCTGTAGGTATATTGTTTGCTCCTCTGTTCTTTTTTGGGGTGAACCAACTGGATTCCATGAGATAAAATCCACCTTCAGTTCTGGAGATAGTTTGCTCCTGTGATTTCTTGCAACCAGAGATACAACGAAGACTGAAGCCAGGCTTATGTTCTCAATCTCTCCCACACATCCTCCAGCCATACCATGGGGCACATAACAGAGACCCAGCGGCCATCCTACTGAAGACAGGAGCTGTTGTGAGGGCCTGCCCTGTCTGGGTGGGTATGAGTCAAGGAGGGGCATGTGGGCAGAGTTTGAGATCTTCTAAAGACAGGAATGTTAAAAGGTCTGGAAGCCCAGATACAAACATCAAACTGCTCATCAACACTGCACCTCTGAAAGGGAAGATTATCTTCCCATCTATGGAAATTTTGTCCCTAGAATCATAATTACAAAAATGAGCTCAATAAGGCTACTGAAGTCATCATGGGTAGAGTGAGAATGCTGTTTCTGGAGGCAATAATTATAATTATTATATACCTAACTTCTGGGGTTGTGCTCTTGTCATGTACATCAGTTTAGTTATCTACTGGGAGCTGGAGCCTCAAGGAAAAAGTCAATACAGGTCAAATTCTGTAACTGTAGCTGAACATTTTTCCTCTGCATCACTACCAAACAAATGATTGTCAGTGGGACTTTGAGTGTTGGTGGAGTTTCCTTAATCAGGTTGGATGGGGCTTTAAGCAACCTGATCTAGTTGAAGATGTCCCTGCTCATTGTGAGGAGGTTGGACTAGATGACCTTAAAGGGTCCCTTCCAACCCAAACTATTCTACGAGTCTATGATTCTATGGCTATGATTTATTCCTGAACAACTTATGACTTATGAAAAAGTGAATTGCATTCTTATAAATCAGGTTCACCCATAGAGATTAATTTGAAGGGATTTGTCATATGTGTAGTCCTTCTGGTGAAATAGCAGCTCCAAATTATAGGTCATGAAGAAGAATTCTAAAGGAATGAGTTATTTAGCCTGCTAAACAGGAAAGAAACAAAAATAAAAATAGAGGGACAAAAGGTGCAAACTTTTGTTTATAAAGAAAAAATTAAGCATTTGCTAAAGGATACAGTGTGGCAGAGTGTGGTGATCAGAACTGGAGATGCAGGTGAGAGCCATGACTAGTGTGGAAAGGGTATTGTGCAGAAGTTCCAAAGCAAGGACATGGAGTCAGAACTGGAATCAGAATAAAGCAAGGAAATAAAAAAAAAAAACCCCAAAAAAACCTGATGTTATGGAAATATTACAAAATATTTAAGAGTTAACTTATGTAGAGTTAAATATATGTAGACTATACATATAGTATACTCAATAATATACTCAACAAAATAATAACTCAATTAAGAGTTAAATATAAGTAGACTAGTGCACAGAAAAGAACGCTGAGAAAGAAATAAGGGCCAGTTTGGAAATGCAAAGAAAAGTAAAGAGAAGGGTGAGATTTCTAAGAGATGAGGGGATTTGTCAGGATCGAAGTGAAAACATGAATGTGAGGGGAAAGGAACAAGGAAAACTAATTTTGACTTTGCAGTCTAGTTTCAGTGACTGGTGAAAGGAAGGAAGAAATACTGAAAAATAGGTAGTCTTCTGAAGTTCAATTTTAGAGTTTCTATTTTACTGATTTGAAAAAGTTAGAAAGGTAATCTGAGGAGAGACAATAATGTGAATCCTGATTAAAGGCAGAGTGATGACACAAGTCAAGTTGACAGAAGACAGTGGCTGAATGCAAAACTGATTATTTTCTGAGTTCGCCCTCCCTCTGCTTTGCTTATACAAAAGTAGTGTTAACTGCAAGGCCAGATAGTCTGAGGAGTCTGTTTTATCACAGCTATGAGTCTAGAGTATCAGACCTGAAATCATCAAGGTTATATATAAATTTAAAGTGGTTTTGAGATGCTCATTCCTCCTAGAGGTAACAACTGCGACGTTATTTATTTATTTATTTATTTATAACTAATCAAGAAGTAGTATGGCACCATTGCGGGTGAAGGCTTTGGCAACTAGTCCACTCTTTAGTCAGGTTCAGATTATGTTAATGCAGCTTCTGAAAATGACTGATGTAAAACAGGGAGATGTCATCCTAGGAGCCAGAAGGAAAGAAAAGGCCTAATTCTTGCTGCTGTGGCTGTTGCTGCAGCTGCTGGAGGGAGACAAAGCAGTTCTGCAATGTATGTCCTTTCCAGCCACTGTAAGGTCATTCTGATCTACTGCTCTGTCAGTGCCCTATTTTATTTCAGGGGTGAGCTTCAGTAGTAGATAAATTGATTCCTACATGGACTGTGAATGTAGTGCCTTGGGAAACTTCAAAAAATGGAAATATACAAATAAAACTAATTATCATTTTTGCTATTGAAAGAAAAATAAGAGTGTGTTCCACCAGCTGGGAATGCCTTCTGGTGAATTACTCATGATCACCTACAGCAGACAGTCAGAAAGTCTATTCCCAGCTTCTTCTCTCTTTCCAATTTGGTCCCTGCCAGTACCTATTTCTGGCTCATAAATTCTTCAAAAGGCAAAATGAAGCCGCTTAAAAGTCTTGATACTTCTGCTCCACAACAGCCATTCTGTTAAAGCTGCTGAGAGAGAGATCAGGACAAATGGCTGCTTTTTCAGGGGGAGTTCTGCCCTGTAAGATGACTGTTTCATGTCTATGTTTTTACATCAGGATTTTGGTAGCGATCAGAGAAAACTACCGATTTGCCTTGGGTATATGACACAATCCAAAATAATTTGGAAGGGATATTTTCGCAGCATGAACTGCTCAGAGCGCAGAGGACTTGAAGGGCTGCCTTTTCATTGTCATTCCATTAGTGCGAACAGAAGCTGTACTTGTAACTCCCTGTGTAATTTGAGAAACTTCAGTAACAACTGTAAACAACCTGTCAAGTCTTTCTGACTTTTAAGAAATCTTTTCTTCAACTCAGTGAGGTTTTACCTCACAATCTCAGCTGCTGATTTTTCTTTTTGCTAAAAGTGTATGGGGTTATTTTTCTGTAAACAAAATTGAAAAGGCCAATTTTCTTCTGACTAAGCTTGATTAACTTTTTGTCTCTACCCTAGTAAAATTGATTTTCTGTACAGAAAGATTAAACAAATTATATTAATTTAAATACACTCAAAGCCATGATGTTTATTAAAGATACAGCAAATGTGCCTCTCAGCTTGCAAGATGTAACTACTTAATCTTGCAGTTCTCTGCGAGACATACGCTCTATAAATTTTATAATATGTATAAGTAGTTGTTTCCCATTACTCATTATAACTGTAGTTAATGTCAAAAGAGAAGTTTACAGACATTTGTAAGAAGATGTAGAAATACTGGTGAGAAGACAATGTGTGCTACAGCCTGTGCCTAGAAGGTGTCAGCACAGCTCTCCGGAGTGAGGGGATATCAATACAGGCTGAAGGATGAAGGGACTGAGAACAGCCTTGCCAAGAAGGACTTGGGGGACTGGTGGATGAAAAGCTGGACATGAGCTGGCAATGTGTGCTTGTAGCCCAGAAGGCCAACCGTATCCTGGTTGCATCCAAAGCAGCGTGGCCAGCAGGTTGACGGAGGTCATTCTGCCCCTCTGCTCCGCTCTGGTGAGACCCCACCTGGAGTCCTGCGTCCAGCACTGGAGCCCTCAGCACAGGAAAGACATGGACCTGTTGGAGTGGGTCCAGAGAAGGGCCACAAAAATGATCAGTGGGATGGAGCAGCTCTCCTATGAGGACAGACTGAGAGAGTTGGGGCTGTTCAGCCTGGAGAAGAGGGGAGAAGAGAAGAGGGGAGGTGCTCCAGGGAGACCTTATTGCAGCCTTTCAGTACGAAAGATGGGGACAGACTTTTTAGCACGGCCTGTTGTGATTGGACAAGGGGTAATGGTTTGAAACTAAAAAAGGGTAGATTTTTACTAGATGTAAAGAAGAAATTTTTCCCAATGAGGGTGGTGAAACACTGGCACAGGTTGCCCAGAGAGGTGGTAGGTGCCCCATCCCTCGAAACATTCCAGGCCAGGTTGGACTGGGCTCTGAGCAACCTGCTCTAGTTGAATATGTCCCTGCTCACTGCAGGGGTGTTGGACTAGATGGCCTTTAAAGGTCCCTTCCAACCCAAAGTAGTCTATGATTTTATAATTCTGTGGTAATCATGGGCTGGTACAGGACTCAGCTGGGGTCCCCTTCCTTACCTGAATGTCTCTCCCCTCCTGATCTCTGCAAGAATGCTCGTTCCAGGCTTCTATGACCTTTGCAGGTATTTGAAATGGTAAGAGCAGACATGCCATTATGAATAGGTGCTGCTGAAGAGGGGATACACCTGAGAAAGGCAAGGACAAATGAACATTTTCCTTGTGCCAGAGCAACAACCGTTGTGACTGAGAGAAGAAAGTACTGGTGTTTGAGTCAGAGAGCTGAAAGATGGAAAAGATGCTTTTATTATAAAGATGGGTTTAAACTCTTTCCATTAGTGGCTACAAAAAAATTATAAAACCAATGTTCATGCCTTAGCACTATTGAACACTTGACATTTCCATCTTGGGGAGAATAATTGGGATTAATTTGCTCATTTTGTTTATTTAAGGCCTTATACAATTCCACAGTGTCTTCTTTGTTGTGCATGGAGGGGTCTTTTTCTTTTCAAAAGGTTGGCTAGGGCTTGCAAACTGAAACCTGAACTGCTTTTTTTTGCTTGCTAAAGAGATTACGTTTTTTTCTGCAGAGGAATGAATACCTGCCTACAAAAGAAAAAAAAAAAAGACTGAAATGTAATGGAAATTTCAATTAGTGCTCAGCCAAAGCAGGACCTGTGACTATAACTTGACTCAATCATATTTCCATTTGTTCTCTCATTTTAGTAGGATTCGCTCTGATGGGATTGCAATACTACCTAGCTGTGAGGTCGAAACTGTAAGCTTTCCTTTATCTGTGAAAACTGACATTTTTCATTTTCTTCTTGAAATAGCAGTTTTAAGCTATACTGTATGTAATAAAGGGCTTCTACTTTCTTTTCCAGAGATAGCTAGAGTCCACTATCCTAGGGAGTGACCTCTATGTTTACTTTTTAAAGTACTTTGGTATCCTGAAATACAACTTTCTGTGTGAGAATGTCAGTTTTTGTTACCATTAAATCAGAAGCTTGGCAGTTTCACACTTATACTACTATTTCTTGCTGTTGCTGCTAAAAAAAAACAGGTGAAATGTCATAAATTTCACACTCAGAGCAGACTGGACAAAGCCTTGCCTCTGGATTTGTAAATGCTTATATAGAATTGACAACATATCTTAAACGCTTCCATTACAGAGGCTTTGCTTCTGGTCTGACATAGTCAGAAACTGAATCATGTTGTACAAGATTATTTTCATGTAGTGGAAATACAGGAAGCTCATCAAACACAGGAGTGTCTGTGATTTTATCCGTTAAAGAAGATTAGCTCACCAGGGCAGAAACTGTTGTTTAATGTAAAGCCATACGATACGCACCTGGAGGAAGGTACTGCTACTGGTTAACCATGCTTAAGTGAGAGATGGTTATCAAAAAGAAACTCCTTTGAGTCAGTGGCCTTTCAGGAGACATTTAGATGAGAGCAATGAGATCCTGTGGAATCTCCACAATCCGCTTGGTCCTTGAAGGAATTGGGAAACAAACCTGAATAGAGCTGTAATAACATTTATATGAATTTTGAATATACGAAATTTAGCTCAAGTCAATAACTTCAACTATTAGTATTTATATTATGTCAGCGGCTGAAGACCCCAGCTGCAGATCACAACTGCAACTGGATGAAAAAGTACAAACGGGGGCCAGTTATACATACATGTAGCATAGGGTTATCAAAGTAAAAGAGCTAAAACTTGCAACCTGCTTTCCTGTATTATGAAATGCACTACTGTGGCCTTCAGACCTCTGCTGCCAAGGCAGCTCTATGACTTCTACCAATGGAGAGGTCAGGTTGGAAGTCACGATCCTGTATTTCATGAAAGTGAAAGACAGGATCTAAGAAGTAGAGTATTGAAATCTCAAGAGTATTGAAGAATAGAGAGATCGTTAAAAACACATGTCTTTCTATGTCTTACATCAAATCTCTGTAGGGCACAAAACTTTGTGACTTCAGAACTCCTTGAACTATCACTTGTCACTCCAAGCCACTCTGTCCTCACTCATTGGTGTGCAAAATTATCTCTCTTTCCTACACAAGGATACCCTGAGCTTTATCCAATACCAGTATACACAAATCCCTGACAGAATACACCTTATTAATGAAAGAGCAATCATCCAGTCCAACCTCAGGAACTCAGCACATGATATTGAATGAATGTAATCATACCACACAACTCTTCATTAAATGATATTTTTAGCTTTTTTTAATCTACGAAGTCTTTAGACTTTAATTACTGTGATTGTCATATTTTTCCTCTGTATGAGAAAGAAGATAGAATCAAGGAGAACAATATTCTTTAAAGAGTAAGAAACTGTAATGAGACTTCTTGTAATTCAAGTCACTGATTTTTTATATATGTATAACTCTCATTAAAAGTATTCTCATGTGGAAAAAGCATAAGCAATTTTGGTTTCACAGCCTGCAACTTCTATTTAGTAGGTTTTCATTTCATATATATACATACTTACTTATATATTCATACATGCATATATCCCACACTGGAAGGACACATTGAATTTAGCCACATGAATCAAGAGCTAAAATGGGAAGAAATGAAAATTAGGCAAAGATAAAAGGAAGAGGAACTTTATGTGTGATATTTCAATGACTTCCCAAATTCATATGTGCAAACCTTTGCTTCCAAATTGCAGATTAAGCAAGCATTCAGTGATGAGAGCAGAGAGTGATAGTTTGTATTTGAGGAGAAAGAGTGCAGATTGAAAAAGAAATTGTACTCATCTATATGTACAACACAATTTGCATGCAGCTATACATATTTTGTCGAAAAGGACATTCTGATGAATCTATGCATGAAGCTGTTCACATTTGGCAAATGTAGAGAAAGATTTGATCTCCAGACTAAAGCATTCCAGCAGAGAACAGTTGGGTACATAAAAATGATATTCATCTCTAAATGTGGGCTCACATGTATTTTACCCCCAAAAATGAAGGTTCTGCCATTTCTAAGAGCATTTAGGTTTTTTTCTGCAGTACTACTGTCCATGTCAACTATCAAGAGTACTTCAGTTGTTTACCTCAATATTAATTACCTGCACAATTATTAGCACTGTAGTTTGTGAAAAAACAAAGCACATTTCAAGACCAGTGTTCCAGTTCCAATATATAACTCTTTGACTTTGCAACTGTGGTAATTTAGGAAATTCTGTAATATGAATAGGTCATTAACTCCATTTTAGTTTTAAAAATTGCTGCATCCTGGAATACTCCGGCTGGTGAACCCAACAGTAAAGTGTCAGGCCTGGCCCCTCCCCAAGATTAGCTAGGAAGGTGAAGATGATGGAGATTAGCTGGCCAGGAGGGAAGTTTAAAGTGCTGGAATTCCTTCAGCCAACCCTCTACCTCTGGAGATAGCAGCTGGACAGATGCAGAACATTCACAGAAGTAGAGAAAGGTCAGGCACGGGCATATTTTCATAATAGATGGATCTTTAGTTCTGGGAGCAGTGTAGCGAGAAGGAAACTGATTCCACACAGAAGCTGTGCTCCTTTGGTGAAGACATATGCACAGCTATAGGGGTGCCCTCCTTTTTAAGCAGGGGTCATAAACCTCAGAGTCTGGATTTGTTGTTGGCTGTTGCAGTGGGAGCTGCTGGAAGAGTAGTCGTCCTTACTTTGTGCGTGCACAGGAGGAACTACACATTTTTGGACAGCATTCATGCACCACTTCGTAGCAGCTGCCTAAGACCAAGCTTATATAGTATCCTCTGGGAGTACATACCCTGGAAAAACGTCACCTAACTTTGAAGAACTTGATCAAGAAACCATATTTATGAAAATACCTACATTTTCAGTCTGAATGTTTCTTAGTCTTTTCTGAACTCAAAGGGTTATTTTCAGAACCTTTGTAAAGTCTTTATAACTGTCTAATGCAATTATATTATGTTTCTGAAGAGGTGAACTGTAAACTCAAGGTACTTCCAAGATGCCAGTGCTAGAAAAGAATATTTAAACTAAGAATTTGGGAGGGGGCTTGAGCCACCTGACTCAGTTTGTTTTTTAGACGTCTCCTTAGCAGATTGTGAACTAAACGTATGCAGTCAGAACTGGACAGAGATGGAGAAAAAACTATTTCCCTTACGAGATACTCCATTTTATATTCATGAGCACAACTGGTATTTGCACAGTACTCTGTTCGTTTAAATTTTAATAGCATATTGTAAATGCTATCATCAATATTAAGCCTGGTATTAATATTAATGATCTGCTGCTTTCAAAAACTGCTACATCAAAAACACTCTAGCAATAGCCCTTAACACTTCTATCACTCCAGAAGTGGGAATGTCGTGAAGGCTTCAAACACGTAACAACCACCCTCACTTTAATCTTGAATTATGAATTTTTCTGTATGCAAGGTACAGTGTGTGTGATGGACAATCAGGAAGTTAAAAATTTCTACATTTTAAAGATTTTCAGTAAGAATCACTAATATTAATTCACTATTAGAAACTGCAAATATTGGCAATTATTTTGCAAAACCACAAAGCATTTTGTTTCTGGATACTGTGATGATTGTTCTTAGTGAGTCTAGATCTTTAAAGTTATGAGATATCTTATGTTCCTAATGACAAAGTTGTTGAGTTTGGCGATCTAATGGTGTCCATGAGCAATTGTTGTTATACATTAAGCTATATTAATTCCTCTGTGTATTTCTCACATGCCTAGGATATGCCTACATGGAGAACTTAATCTCTTCTGAAATCCAAAGAGGCCACTCAAGTGCCTTGCATCCACATAAAAAGGTCTCTATATTGGTTTAAGGACTTTAGTGCTCCCTCTCATTTTCATTATTAAAGTCACCCTTTGAGACCTGGACAGGCAGCGAGGTAAACTGATTTCTATTAATAAAAGTTTTCCTGCTGTGAGCCTTATAGCAGTCTTGTGAAGTCATTGGTAGCTGTATCAGAAGCTTTAGTCAGAAGCGACTTTGTATATTTTGTATTGTCAAGTTCACTTTAATTGGATTGGAATTTTGGTAAAGCTAACCCTTGAAAATTCCTGAGAGAAACGACAAACAAAATGCTTTCAGATTTACTTCACAGACTTCAGTCAGAGACCTCTGGTATTGTGATTTATCAGCTCCTTTTTTGCACACCAAAGAGAAATTTTGGTAGACATTATACTACATTATAAACATTGTTAAGGCAGATTTAGTTGAAAATAAATATATATAAGATATTCAGGGTTACAAACAGGATGTTACAGAGAGAAATGAGACCCTGACTGTAAGAGAAATACAAACATGAGTCCATAAGAAATGCAGTAGGATGGTTCTTACACAGTCATGTGAGACACTTACAAGACATTATAAACCAGGAAATGGACAATTAAATTTTCATTAAGCAGATGGAAACATATTTTCCACCCATCTTTTTCCTCGCAGCTAAATCACAGACATAAAAATTATTGTAAGAAAGAAGTTAGCAGTCAGCATCGTGTTCAAAACATGGTTACAATGACAGCAACAATACCGATATTTGTAAAACTTACGTAAAGAAAATTAATATTTGCATTTAAAATAATATCTGTATTTGTATGGTTTCAAAAAGATGTTATTTAAATATTAAAAATGTAAAATAAATGTTTATCTTCACACAGTTATCTTCAAGGATTCAGGAAAAAAGGCAATATCAGGGAAAGCTGTGCTTTACTGCATTTGAGGTCACAAGCTTAATTTGCTCAGTCCCTGCTACTTGTTGCCAGTTCATTCGGGATAAAGCGTGACATTTTGAAATCTATTTGCAGGTGGAAACACGACCTTGAAAAGCACGACATTTAGCAAAACTTGTATCCGGATGTTATCCGGTTCGCCGTGGAGGTGTACCCTGCCCTCAGCTGGCGAGGCGTCCCAGGGAGGGAATGGAAGGCAAGGCTGCCGCGCGCCCGCGCTGTGCCCGGTGCGTGCACGCAGCGTCACACGTAGCTGAACGCGCAGAGTGCCGTGCATAAATATTCCTGCCAGGCTAGTCCAGGTCACAGTGTTTGTCCCTTCTAGATGCTGGCATAATTTTAGCTTTCTTCCTATAGGGTGCCATGCCTTCCTTAAATTCAGTGTAAATGATCCAGAAAACTCCTCAACAGCTTTGAATCTGTAGGATATAAATTATGCCGACCTGTGGATTTTAATACATTCTCCTTGTCCACTCTTTGAAGCTCCTGTTCCTTGTAGCAGTGAAAGAAACTCCCTCAATATACAGATTGCCAGCTCTTCACAAGCAGCCGGTTGATTCCTTTCCTTATAGATCGTGCATCCGTATGCTTCACATGGAAGGAACAGCCAGCTGTTAAAAAACCTTAACAGCAAACAGATGAAGCTATAACTTTCACTGTTTGTTTCTCACTTTAGGGAGAACAGAAAATCTTTATTGTCAGGCATGCATGACTTCAGTTATTTATCAAGCCAGTTCAGAAATGATGAAAGTACTCCTAAGAGACGTCTGTACAGTGGATCTCTGATAAGGAACAGCCGAGTAGGACTAATTAGAAAGTAAGAAATTCATTTTGCAGAATGCTTCCAGGTCTGATTATTTGTTTGATTTTCTTAAATATGGGGATGGAATTGATGTTTTTTGAATTACTTCATGGAATATGAGAGAGAGACCTCACTCTCCAATAAACCTAATCTTTTGTAGAGCTAGCATGGGCTTACCGGCTTATGTAAAATATGAAATCCCCAAGAAAACTTTTCAGGACAATAAGTTGCTTTTCAGATTGGGAGGGGTATCAGAATCTGGTCTACATGAATTAGAAACTAAAATGTGTGCTATTCATGAACTCTATAAAATTTCTGTACTTCAAACCACTTCAAAGGAATGTACAAATCATTTTTTTCTTATTGTTCCTCAGGAACAGCTGTTGGATACTGCTGATTTCTTGCTGAAGTTCAAACTGATGAATGTTTTGAAGGTATAGATAGCGTTACACATTTGTCACATATTGTGATATATTTCCAAAATTCTTATATTCCTCTAGTCATTTCCTAAATTAGCTTCCTTTGAAGAATCTATTAGTATTAACTTGAAAAGCTGTACCTAAAATCATAAAAGAATTTTCTAACATGACATCCTAAAAATGTCAATGTTAAGTACTGTCTAGATGGAGGTCCTTCTCTAGATGATCCACGGTTTTAATCTTCATGAAACAACCAAAGGATATTGAGCAAGTATAATCTTGGCACCTGCTGTATGCAGCAAATATAAAGTATTCATGTCTAAAATAGACAGAAATAGAAACAGTTATGATTAAGAATGAGGTATCTCTGTCCCTTGCTATTAGCCTGAAAAGAGATTTTCTAAAGCAAAGATTATGTGGTATAAATTATGTTTTTTATATCAGATATATGGCTGTTAGAATCTTATACCAAACATCTTTATACCATAATTCAACTATATAGACTAGAAGTACCAATTCCAAGGATTTTTCAAATGTGTAACACTATATACTTATTTACATAAAGTTTCAATATTTATATACACTGATGGAACAACAACATGACTTGGTTTTCTAAATAAAGACCGCACATATCAGTTTGACAGACACAGCTGAGACAGCTGAGTTTATGTTTCTAAAAAAGTATTCATTTGTACTTTTTTTTATAGAATACTGAAAAGGGAATTGCTAATGAAGATAAAAATGATAAGGGTGGGATGTGTAACAGACAGGTGGTTCTGTAGAAATTAGAAAAAGATGTAAAGCACTGTTTTACTTTCCAGTACCATTCTGAACAGTCAGTGTTACTATTTTAAAAGAAATGAGATGCACAGGGTGCTGTAACAAATAAAATTTGATTTTTATTTGTACAAGTTACAAATCATATAACAGAATTTTCTGATTTGCAGGTTGTAATTAGAATACAGAGCTGATCTAATATCTGACTTCAAAGAGTTTTACAAATACCTTTGATATAGCTCTTAAAACGATCTTCTTGGTTCCTTGATGAAGCCATTACTGAAAATCACTATATATTGATTATTTTATTTTGATAAAGGCTTATTTTTAAAAAACAAGACTACAAATATTTAAAAATTTTGACCTTAGCTTGTGTTGCTGTAATTTAATCTGTTACAAGTATTGCAGAGATATAGTGGATCATTACATGGTGGTTTCTTCACTCATTTGGATCTGACATTTTTTAACAGCGTGTGACTAACAATAGGAATTTTCTCTGTCAAGGAGCAATTACCTGCTTTGTGCTTGTGTAAATCCTTTTACTTTCATTGGGTTATATTAGATTCATAATAAACAACAATGAAATTGTGATCTTTCCTGTTGTCACCAGCGAGAACCTCAACAGACCATCAAATTAAAAGAAATCTTACTTGGATTCGTAAAGTAATGTGTAGATAAAAATAATTACGTCCCTGATACTGCATCAGGTTCCATGTCATGTTAGATTACCTCACTCAGGCTGTTTAAGACTGCATGAATCAGGCATGATTCAAACAATTTTATATTCCTTGATACAACTTGACATTGTCACCATATTCTAATGAGTCATGTAAATCATTAGAAAATAGACTTGCACAGTTCCAGAAGATTGTAAATATTTATTTCACGTGCATACGTTTGTTTCGCAAATGTCGAAGGACACATAAACAAGTAGAAAATCTGAATGAATACATGGATTAATCTTATTTGAATTGATTTTATATATTAAATTATAAACACAACAACATCAGCAGTCTCTAGTCAGCAGCAGGAAGAAAAGATTCCATGTTATGCCCTAATTGGCTGTTAAATTAAAATTTCCAATATTCCTGCGTGACTTCAATGCCTAAATTAATAAAACTTAGTTCACACCTCTCTTAAATACTCTTGAAATTTTACCCACTGTCTTCAAACAGCAGCAAATTTTTTTTTACAAAATGGGATTTTTTTTTCTCCCTAGTATTTATCTCAAAGGGCAATACATCCATCATCTAAATAATTCAAAACAAGATTTTGTTTAAATAATCTACTCCAGAATTTCAGGGTGACAGCCTATCACCTCTTCTGTTTTGCGTCAGACGAGATAATGTTAATAACAATTCTGGTCCCAACATCTGTGGAAAAAAACCTTGTCTCCAACCACAGTGGTGAAAGTGTTGCCATTCAGGCAGGCAAGGGTTCCAGCCTGTCAATCTATGAGCTCTGCCAAGACTGCATTTCATTTAGCACCTTGCCATCTTCTTTATGGAAGGAATTCTTTACTAGTTTGACTGTGTGCAGACGATTACAAAATTGAGTGACCAACAGAAAAATAAAACAGCATTGCTCACAACTTTGTTCTGTGGTTACAAATACTTACACCACACATAAAGCAGTGCAGAGTCGGAACTTTTATTCTCTTCCTAAGCAAGGTTTTTATCTGTGTCACATACTCTGCATACTTATTTCGGAACTGGATCTTTCCCTCTTTTACCTCACCATTGAGGACTTCTTTCAGGAACATTGGGTCATTAAAAACAAAGGGGTTTTTAGCTCAGCTTTTTGTTTGTCATTCTAGAAACGTATCCAAAGAGACAGAACAGCTGTATCAATATTTATTCTGTGGCAATACAATGCCTTTTAAATGTATTAAGTGCCCTCTAAAGTGTAGGGACAGCACTATGTGTGTACGTGTGTGTGTATTATTGTAACATAAAAACAGATGTTTAATTTATAATGAATAGTTACATTTATTAGTACATCAGGTATTTATTATGGGCACTTACTTATTTCTATACCTTTTTAATAACAACCTCCACCAACATTTAGTGTGTTCTCTCAGAAAATGTATTAAAATGTTGATTTAAGTATTTTCTCAATTTTCAGGGGAAAAAATCCCTCGCTCTGATGTTGTCTTCACATATTTAACAAGAATTCACACTTTTTGAAGAATGTGTTGTCATAGCAATTCCATTTTTCCAAGCCATGTAATGGTGAGTAAGATTTCATTAACTACCTCAGGTATTAACTCTCTGCTGTATGTGGAAACTGTATTTCTTGCCATTCTTTTACAGGTGAACATATTTGGAACCATATTATTTTCCAGGTCCACAAGTTGAAGTCCAAACATTTTTTTTTTTTTCCCTCTGAATCCCGTTACTCACATGTTAGAGGTGGTCTTGTTTTTTACTGGTGTCCTCCACTTCTCCACCACACATCCCATTGGTTTACACCTTAACTTCATTTAGGAGCAATGCTTTTCCTGGAAGAACTGAGATGTTATCTCAAGCACTGCTTATGCCTGTACTTCTTCATAACCTGCATGTGTTAGGCACTAAGTTAAATAATTCAAGGCATGTTGCCTCCAGATTAAAGACAGAAACTGACGCTTACTGGCAAATGAGCTGGTGGTCGACGCAGAATAAGATGTTTTGGGAGGGAGGGAGGCTGCGATACAGCTTCATCTGCTGCCAAACACTGCAGTCTGGTTGAGATCCATAGTAGACCTCTGAACCCTGGAGCTATATGTCCATTTGCCTCAGTGTCCAAGCCATTGAAGCAGCTGATGAAAAGGGTGAAAGGGTCCCTATTTGTAGACGTCATCTCTGTCCGAATCCTGAATTCTAACTCCTATACAAGTTTTTGACATGGATGGTCATGTTCATGCTGGTAATTGCCTGAGAAAACACAGGAAATGTGGTTCCAGAGTAGGGACTTACAATTTTTAGGTAATGGGCAGCCCTTGAAAGACACGAGATGTGTTACCACCGGGATAGACAATATAAGGCAGGGCATACTTTGGGAAGCCCATCATCTGTCTGGTCCTACATTAGTCTTACAGAAAGGAAACTCAGATTATTTACAGGAAATGGTCTTTTGCCTTCTTGGTCCAGTGGTCACCCTCCAGATCTGTAGTGGACATCTGCTTCTCAAAATTAATGTTCAAGTAATGCCTAGAGACATGCCCTGGAATTAAAAGTCTCTTTAGTAAACTACAGACAACAGTAAAAACCCATCCCTGTCACAAATTCTTGTAATCGAAATCAGCAAGACAGTCAAAGGGGAAATGGAAACAAAAAGGAGTGAAATCACTTGCCTGGGGCCATAAAGAAGGTTAATGGAAGAGCTGAGAATAGCACCCGGTTCTCTTGAGAGCTGAACACATGCCCCCCCATTATTCATCGAGCTACATTGCAGCATCTCCTCATGGTTCCTGTTGGGATGCATGTGCCAGAAAAAAAACAGTCCTTGAGCTTTTCTGAGTCCAGGAGACTTGATAAACCTCAACTATACCCATAGAAAAGGAAATACAGTGGGGGTCATCTTTCAGCTTCCTTTATTTATGATTTCTCACTATTTTTAGACACTGATAAAAGACCTAAGCATGTAAATATATGTACTAATCAAACTACCACTTTGTTGCTTCCCAGTATTTCAGTAGTAGTCTTCTACAGAGTGAGATTTCTGAACATGCTTTAGAAATATTTTATGCAGAGATATGGCTTTTCAGCAATTTAAGTTATTAAGAGAAAGCTTTCAACATCCCTTTGAAATGCTTGCAGGCTTACATGAGAGATTCATGCTCTGTGCTGTAGTTTATGCTTCGTCTTATTGTGTCTTTACTTATGCCTGGGTTTACTTACATTTAATTGTGTTGTGAAGTTGACAGTCACAATGAAAATTTTGCCCTGTTATAGAACGAACAAAAATATTCCCTCTCTATTTTTTCTGGTGTGTGCTACACTAAGACTCAGGCCTTCTCTCTTAACATCAGTCATGAGAGTTCAAAACAGCCCAGTCCTCAAAGCAGGTGTAGGTGCATTGGTAAAAGCCCTAACAGTTCAGTCACATGGTCAGAATAAGTCTCTTGCCAGCTGGTTTTGCTCCTGTTGATATAATAATAAAAAAAACGGTGTTTTGTCAGAAACTCTGTCTTCATTGCAGTGATGGCTTCACATACCTATGTGAGTATGGTAAGGAAACAGCAGTAGCTTTATGATCAAACCTTTCCTAATTTGAAAAGGTCTCCACTTCTGCTCTTGTACTTGATCCATCAATGACATTGAGGCTTCAGTGTAGCAAGAGCAGTGATCAGAGCCATATTTTAGGCAATACGATTTTCAAATTTCCTCCAACGAGCCTTGCACTGATCTCCTGTTCTCTAATAAGAAATGGTGAGTGGTAAAGTGTAATTTTCCTTAGCTTTAATTTTTCATAGTGAGTTCTAATTCTGGGTTGGAATAGACATTTTTCAACTAGATTAATTTTCATATGAAAATTCTGATTTCTTAGCTCATTATTTTCATTTTAATAAGTAGGTTTTGAAAAAAAAATTTAAAACCTTACATTTTAAAAGAATATTTTAAGTTTTCTATATTGATATTCTGGGGCTTTAAAATACACTTAAGATATACTGTTGAAATCTTAGCATGAATTTTTAAATGTGAAATGGTTAACCTTGTGAAAAGGCGGTATTACGAGAACTAACACATATTCAGGATTTCCAGTTAGCTTCATACCTGTCCTGGCTTCAGCCTGCATAGGGTGAGTGGCTGCATGGTGCTTAATTGCTGGCTGGAGTTAAACCACGACAGTCCTCTTCCTCCAGATGCCTGTAAGTTATCTTAATTGCACATTTAAAAGATTTTCAAACCTTTGAAATATTTTCAAACCTGGAGTCTGAAAAACTTTGATATTTAATTCTATTGCACTTCTTGCTGCTCTCCTGAAAAGCAAATTTTTGAGAGAGAACCTGAGGATCCCACATCATTGCACATTTCCCTATGTCGTAATTAAAGAATAGTAAGTCCAGTGTTCTGGAGGTTCAGCTTCGGCAACCTGCATGTTTTTACGAAACTGCTGTAGAAACCTGGAGAAAAATCCTGTGCAACCCCCATAACAGACAGAGTGGGTAATACAAGAAATTAACTTAATGAATTTACAACTGCAATATTATTTTTGCTGGTAATTATACGAATGTACATAAGAATACTCATAGTACATATTCCTAAATTTCAATTAAAAACACGTGTAGAAAGGAGGTTTTCTCCTACTTACATTGAATGTCTGAGTCTGGTTTTTTCCTGCAGCAGACATTTTGGGCTAAGCTCTAGCGAAGACTGTAAGGGAAAAACAAGGCGAGTTATTCTGGCAGTACGAATAACTTGCTCCTTGAAAGAAATTCTTCAGGGGAAGCATCCCTGGCACTGAACACATTAATAGCTCTGACAGTTACCAGAGAGCAATTGGAGAAGTCCACAGGCAGCATGTTACTTACTCTTACTAATAGCTGCACTGGTGACCATTTTTATTGAGTATTAGACTGAACGAGGAGTCTGGGGACTCCAGACTCAGGGTATTTGCAGTTTCAGATTAGGACTGCTCAGTGTGGCACAGAAAGGTAAATCCAAGAAACAGAAATGACAGCTTCCCTCGTGTTGCCAGCACACTTGCTCATAGATTCTTTACTTTTTATTTCCTTTTATTATTTTTTAGTTTCGTGCTGTGTTTCCCTGGGACACATGACTCCTGTCTCAGATGAAACCTGCCGTTCAGCTCGCTCAGCTTTGGCTCGGGGCCTTTCCCTTGCTATACAGAGAACAGACACAAGCATTTCCCACCCCTTTCAGAAAATGTCATTAGAATCTCAATCCATGACACACATCAGCTGAGAAAACTGTAGAGAACAGAAGTAAAAAAGGTTCAGAAGATGCAGATAAATCTTAGGAGGCTGGGGATCATCTAAATGAATCCTCTGGTCTACTGGTGTTCACCATTACTATTGATGACTGTGGGAAAAGTCGTGCTCTTCCCAAAGTCCTGAGTGACAAATAACTACAAAATTCTGTGTGAGAATTCCATTAAAAATCCAGACCAAAGGCTTTCTTAAGAAAGGTGGCAAATGGGGATAATGTGGCGAGAGTTCACTGCTGACTTCACCGACGGCAAACCACACAGTGACATGGCTATCCTCAGATCAGCCACTTTCTTTTCCTTGGACCAGGGACTGATGAGGATTGCACCAGTGCACAGATACTGGTGGGAGCAGTCACTACGAGGCATACAAAATCAGGCCTCCAGTTCTGTACCAAGTGTAATGACGCTCTGCTACCATGCCACAGGGATGAATGTTCAGAAGGTGCTTATTTTCTGTAGCAATTTCATCTCAGCTTTGTCTAAGGCATGGTGTATTGCAGCACTTAACAGATACTTGTTCTGAGGTCTTCCTGCATTTCTCATCCCGCTTCCTTCCCTTTTTGTAACATTGTGTAATTGCAGCTTTGGTAAAGTGCTTCTCTGACTGCAGGACACTTACAGCTTCAGCTGTTTCTTTGGTAGTGCTTATATGAATATTTAAACAGAAGAAAGGGTTTTATCACCAGAATATTTTTAAAGCACATTCACTTCTCTTGATTTCCTTGAGACAGGACTCTTTACATTAGAGTAGAATGGTGGTAGGGTGCATATATCTATATTTTACAGAATTTGTTTTCCATCTCAATTTTAAAGCTTTTGTCTGGAACTCAGCATGTTCTAGCTACACAATGCACCATCAGAACTGCCTAAGAAGTTGACCTAGTGCTCTGCAAGACCTGGACCTTTAAGAGGAGCAGGGATGGGTCTTAACCATGCCTTAACAGGTGTACTTGGAGTTTTTTCATAATAGGGGTGGGAATAGTATCACCTGGTTTCAGGATCTCTAGTTTGGAGAAGCAGTTTGAGCATCTAGATGGAGTCAAGCTTGGTGGAAATGAAGCTGTAGCATGCATGGTGGTTAACGACTAGTCTGGTGAGTGCAAATCAGTAGAGAAGCAGAGGTGAAAGTCTGGTATATTGTTTGGAGTAGGCTTTAAAAGGAATGCTCAGTATTATGAGGTTTTGAGACTAAGGATAAGAAAAGGTAATTGAGGGAGTAATATGTGCTAATATGGGGCTGGATGAGTCCTCCCAAAGGCATTATTTTCTGAATGATAAAGATGTGTTAGTTAAGTTCACATATCCCTTCCAAAAGATTGATGGAAAAAAAAAAATGGGAGAGTTCTTCATTCAGTTGTAAGTGATAAATTTTTTGCCTGTGTTTTTTCCCTCGAGCCATTGTCTTAGGCTGTATCCAACTAGGTATTTTCTAAGGGTGACCTTGAGACAAAGAGACTGAGGTTGTGTAGTCACAAACCTTATACTCTGCACAAGTAAAGTGTGGATAACATCACACATTTTGTTTGAACTTAAATATTGTGCAGGTCATGACATTAGTGAAAAATAATAGTGTAAGATGGAGCTCCTGGTATAGTGGTTTTGGATCTTTCTAACTCCACACGGTTTATATGAAGCAGATAAAGAGCCAATTCCAAATTTCACAGATGGAGAGACTTGGATGCAGAGAGATACAAACAAGCACTTTTAATTTAGACCAGTGGGAGTTGCATGCATGCCTAAGTGGCTTTATTTTCATGGTTGCAGTAAACTTACCAATAACTTTAAAGAGTCAGGTGGTGAATTGTTTCATCTTACCATGGTGTTATTACGTTAAGTTTCTTAATCAGGGCCACAGCAGATCTATGTTGACAAAAGTGAGAGTAAAAACCATCTGTGACATGACTTAATAATTTATGTTGCTTACAAACTGCCAATATTCTATATTTAATTCTTGACAAAAGGCATAAGAATATTGAAAGAGCATTCTGATACATGAGTGTATGTTCCATAGCATAATATTCTGAATCAGTTTTCATTCTCCAACTCAGAGTTGTTTCAATCTAGTGCCTGTGTGCCCAAACCAAGTTTTCCTCCTTCATATTTATCCTCTGTTTACCCTGGAGGATAGGACTGAATTAGTGACAGAATTACACTATTTCCTTGTGTCCTCTGGGGACCAAACTATCAACAGCTCACTGCTTTGAGAATTCTTTACAGCTGTGAGTCAGAGATGACCTTTTCTAAGGCAGACTAAAGGCTTCAGCAGGGGAGTGAAGCTGACCTTGAATTGTGAACTGAACTTTTTCACTTTGATCTCTTGTGACACTTATCGCTAAGATGTGGCTCTATTTGTGACATGCTGTGACAACAGGGTTTCGTGCAACTTTTAAGCAAGTATGATACATATGCTTTGTAAGTCTTGATTTCATCCTGTAATAAACCTCCTGTGAAGGACATGTACAGACAGTTAATTGTTTCCTGTCCTTAGCGAGCCAAAATGTTGAGCCTTCTAAGGTTGATGTGTTCGAGCAAAAATATGATAACAATATAAAGAAGCAGAGCTCATCCTCATAAGCTGTTGTGTTTGATCTTCCTTGTTCTGTATGTGAAGAGATGCACTTGGCATACAGTGGGGGTGGCTGCCATGAAAAAGCTTTTTTAAGTTCCCTTATTTTTAGGGCTGACTCCAGCTCATAATCCATATGGAAGGTTCATCACAAGATTGTAAAATCTGTCACTAATGTAGGCTGCGAGATGAACTGATGTAATGGTAGGACTGCTTCACAGCCTTTCACTGCTAGCAGAGTGAAGGGAATTCACCACGTGTACACAATGTGGAAAAGTAAAGGTCTGCTTTTTATCGCTTGGCATGATATGAAGTCTTGGTCAATATGAGGAGGCCCTCGGACAAGCAATGCTCTTCAAGCACGTACTGTGACTGCATTAAATGTTGGAATTTCCTAAGCGGAGGAATATTTCAAATAGGATTATTGTAATTTTCCTTATAAGAACAAAAGAGGTGCATATCTTCTACCTTTGATGAACTATGTCCTCAAGGAAAGAATATCAATATTTATCCTCAGAGTATTTCTTTCAGAAGCTGCAGAAACAATAGTTAAATATGCTAGGGGCTGTACTGAAGAAGCTATTTTGCACTCTGCAACACACTTTACTGTTTCTGTGAAGTTGGGGAACTAAACTGAGCCATTAATTAATGCTTCTCTATTCATTATTGTTGTTATTGAGAGGAACTGCTGTTATATATTTTTTTATTGTTCTATTTGTGAATAACTCTTCTAATTAGATAGGTACGCTATTCTATACGTGTAAACCCTGAGTTGTGGTTTATATGTGTACAACACAAAGGTATTTTACAATGGATAGCAACATAAAAGACTACTCAGCTGGAATACTGTGCCCCATTTGGTCACCTCACTTCAACAAAGGGTTGAATCAATAGGAAATAGTCCAGATAAGAGAAGCAAGAATGGCCCAAAGTGGTGTTGTCATAGTTGTTATAAAAACAAAACAAAACCAAACCAAACCCAACACCCCCAAATAAACAAACAAAAAAAACCCACCCCAAAACACACACAAAAACCCTGTCCTGCTGTAGGAGGACATGTAGAAAAAATTTGTGATGTTTTTAACCTATAGAACAGAGAAAACATGAATTTTTAAATACACAAAAGGCTGTTACAAAGAAGAACAGAAGGATATGTTTCTCAATTCCTGATGACTATGACAAGAAGCAGTAGGCTTAAATTCCAGGATGAAGAATTCAGATTAGATAGTGAAGTGTTTCCAGTCGGGAAAAAAAGTCAGTGCCTGGCAAGGCTGTGAATCACTTGAAAGAGAGAGGAATCTTCAGGAAGGGAGCAACTCATTTTACGTTTGGGCAGATTGATAATGTCAGTGATAACTTGAGACCCCTTTCAGTCTGATTATGCAATATAGAACTGTAAGTCTATGACAACAGAAATCTGGTGTACCTAGCAAATGTAAACCCCACAATCATAATTTTATACATGCTTGTGTTTGAACTGTGATCCACATTGTACAGAAATACCTGAGCTTTGTCCCACTTCACATCAGGCATCTTTCATAACAAAAACTACAATGACTAGAGACTCCCTCCCTACCCCAACCAAACCAAATCACACCACACCACCCTTTTTGTAATTTCCAGTACCTGAGGTTATCATTCGATATGTATAAATGAGTAAATCATAGACCTTCATCTGTAATACAGTTTCTTACCTGTGGAAACTGTATTTTAAAGCTAATCCTCAGGACTCTGTTTTTTTTCCCTTGGGTCTTACTGCTACTATAAAGTATTTTCTCTCATATTTTGGATGACAATGAATCATTAAGCAAAGCTACTCTTTTGCTGGAATTTACTGGTGCTGAAAATTAAGGGTTTATTCCCTTAATTGGTCTACCCCAGTTACTCTTTTCAAGAGTTTCAGTGAAACAGCTTGAACACAATGCCAAAAATTAACTCCCTGAAGTACTTAGTGGAGTAACCAAAAGTTGAATTTATACATTTATATCTACAAATGTTAAATGATAATATTGTATCTTGGTTATCAGAAACACTGGCAAAAATTTAGTAAACTGATACTAAACACTGCATTATAAACGCAGTTTTGTAAAGTTTTTTTTAATGTAGCAGGAGTTTAAGATGAGTTATTTATTCAATCATTGAAGTAGATATTTCCAATTTTGCTTGTCTAGAATACTACCTTATTGACTTATTGTCTAGAGATGAAAAAGAATATGGTCATTGGAAAGAATGTACTTCGCATTTTTAGAGGTCTTTATGAAAGAAAATGTAGCTTCTGGTCTATGCCACTTTTTAAGAAAGGGTCATAATATTCATCCTCTTGCTATATCTGCTCTTTTCTGTCCTGAAGATGTCATTAATGATTAGCAAAAGGTGGAGCAGGCCAATAGTAAATTCTATTTACCAATCGTAAAGTTTTATCCTTGTGGGAAATAAGTTCATCCTAGAACTGCATGGTAGAGTCTGAGAATTGTTTTTCTGAAGATATTTCTATAATATAATAGCTGGATTTCACATTTGATTTCACATAGGATAACATAAACAATCCAAGTTTTATTGGATTTTTTCTAAGTTTACTGAAAAAACAGGGAAGCAAAATGCAACTTAGCAGCAGCTTGTGACTTAAGGGTAAACCAAAGATGAACAAAGACTTCTCCTTTTATACTTAGAAGTGTGGAGTGACATTAATATAATTTTTATACAATATTTCACTTATATTTTGATGTTGTTTAGGATAGTACCCACTTTATTTTGTTAATACTGTATTTATTAAAAACTTTGTGTTTTTGGAGCATTCACATCAAATCTTTATTTGCTTGTAAAACAGAAATCCTAGTCAAAAGAATATGAGATACATGGTGTTAAATCAAAGAGGCGTGAAATCTACTCATTGGAGATTTGCTGTTTCTGCTTGGTGGACAATTCCTTCATTCTCCAGAGAAACTGGTCATCCAAACTGACATAGCAATTTTCTGACTGGCTAACTAAGGACATCTTACATTTCTGAGGACAGCATGACATTTTGATAATCATTATTTTAAAAAGTCATCTGGAAAGAAATCATCTAACATTTGGTACTTCCAAACATTTGAGTGTTATTGCCAGTGAATGCTTCTTGAATAGTTTTATGTCTTTTTCACTCTTGTTTAATTAATATGTGATTATGGTGTTATGAAGAGTTTTTCCTATAATTGTATGCCAGAAGTGATAAATGAGGATCACCTTAGTTCTTCCATGTGTTGTCTAAGAGGAGGATTGGATCAGGATAGAATAGTACAGCTCACTTATGAGCTGTCCTCACAGTCCTTGGGACTTCTCAGTACACTATTTCAGTTTCTGTTAGAATGGGAATAAAGAGCATCTCTATCTCCTCCTCCTATACTGGAGATTGGAACTTGGACCAGTGAATGCTTGTTTGTTTTTAAATCTTGGATATATGATTTATTTGACTTCTATATGAGCAAAATGATTTTTTTACCCTTATTGCATGTTTTACGGGCCATGTTCAATAGTGAAAAGGAAATGTGTTTCCAGCATTTTGACTTGGACTAGAACGAGTGATGCAATGAGGATAATTGTTTCCTAAGGAGTGGATAACAAATGAGACTTTACCTACCAAATCAATGGGTTATTCCCTGAAGTATTTTTGGTTGGAGCTGGATTTAAGCTTTCCAGAAACAAAGTACAGATTCCAAACCTTCTAAAAGTTGGGTGGGTGCTTTAACGAAAGTCACACCAAGTGTATGCTAGAGAGGCTCTCAAGGAGGATACGGTCAGTAATAGCACAGTCCCTCCTTTCATAACAGCCCTCTCTAGTTCCTGTCCTGCTACAATAGACATTTCTTTGTATGTTCTCTATTGTTCCTTTCTTCTGATGATTTCTCTCTTCATTTTTGTATCAGGTTAGTGAGTCTTCTAGCTTTGAGTTATTTACGCTGCAATGGGTCTGATGCCTGATATTGACATCCTTTCTAATGGCCTACAAATAGAAAACAAAATCCCCATGTTACAAATGCAGATTATGCTAGCAGCTTCTCAGAAATTGAACATTCCTGTTTTCTGCTATGCAATTTCTTATCAAAAGCTGTAAGCTTTCCTGGGGTAACACAAGGCAACACAGAGAGAATATCAGGGGCAAAGAAACAGTGGTAAGGGAGGCAGGTAACAGAAATTCTGTTCCCCAAACTGGCCATTGACCTGTTCCGTGTAATGGATGTTCCAATCTTGCTATCCATCACCTCCTTTGTGTATTGAGATTGGAAGAAATCATGAGTATCATTGTGTCTATAAAATGCTTGATGGAAAAGAGTCTTCCCAGTAGCACTGTAACACAGAGAATCCTCAAAAAATGCAACATGTAAAGATTTTGTACTTTTATTAGGAGTTGTCACTGTTTCGAGCTAAGCAAAAGCTAACCATTTTGATTCCATGGAGGGAATGTCTTTATGGACTTCTGCAAATAAATCACATGCCCACACATCTCTATCTTGTGTACACAAGTACATATAAACAGACATGGAAAGGTCAATTCAATTAATCTAGGACTGAGGTATACACTTCTTAATTCTCTGTATTTTTAATGTGTAGACTTCTAAGTTATTCACTCCTGATAGTACCTGGGGTGGTGAAAACATGCAAGAAGTCTTATTTCTGTGAACTGTCTCCCTGCATGTTATCAGTGCTCAGAAGTAGAGAAACAGGCTAGCTGGCTGATTCTCTCATTAATTTGGACGAAAAGACTCTGAATGAAGAAAAAGATTAATTTTTTTTTTGAAAGATCTTTAATTATCTTGCATTAGTTTTTAAGCCATGCTTTCTGGCTTTTTTCCCTACAAAATGGTATATGGTGTATTATCACAGTAGTTCAGTATGCCCCTAAAGCCAAAATATGATTTGTTTTGTCTGAAATTTTACAGCTGATTGTGCTCAGTTTATTAGCACAATATTCCTTTAAGAAATCCATAATAAAACCAGAAGCCTGAAATAATTTTGTAATTACAGTTTAAAGCTTTAGGGCTAACCTATATGTTAAGCTCAGAGTGAAAAATAGCCTTCAGTGATGTGGGCTGGTATCCTGGCTCTGGCTGGAGAGGCTGCTTTTACATTTTTGAAGGACCTTCAAATTATTTCAAATTATAAAGGTATGAAACAGTAAGTATGAAGAAATGCGATTCTTAGAAATTTTCCATAACCTACACATACCTTGGGCTTTTAAGAAAAATCTTCTATTTTATCAAATTTTCAGGAGAAAAGGTAAATATTTAAATGAAATACACTATCATATAGAATATTTATATGAATATCAAGGATCTTAAATAATCAGTAAGAAAATAATAAACAGTAAGAAAACACCTGAATTAATGTTGTCCACATAAACCTAAATGGTTCCTGTTCCTTTGTAGGTATTCCTTAATACAGAGCTATAACAATATGAGCTATAAAATGTTTTCTGAAAGACATTCTTGTAATTCCTTTCAAAAAATATATGGTGTTCACTGAAAGAACAACCATTCCCTTTTATGTCCTCATCAGGTGCCTATCTCTTGCGTTTTTTTTCATGTAGTGGATAAATGCTGCAACCTCATAGGTGTTTCAACAGCTTACATCACTAACATCAGGGATAACAATGAATGCGTGTTCCCTGTGATCCCAAATTCTTCTTCACAGAACATTTCAGTCACACAGATGTCAAAAAAGATCAGTCCTTTTGTGTATCGCTTTGAAAAAACTATTCTCCCAAATACATTGCTGATTTTTATCCCTAGATTTCTCCAGAGCACAATCTCATTATCTTTTAACTTAAGTCGCAAATTTTCAGTGCTTCTGTGGCTCAGACATCCCCAGTTATCTGAAACCGCAAAAACAAGTTGTGAGGAATACAGAATCTATTGACAACTGTGAGTGGTTTAGTTTGAATTATCTGGCCATGACCTTGTAAGTAGGGTTTAGCAGTGTGCAGCTGCCCAGGTCGTAGGACTGTAACTTCCAACTTGTGTCTGGAAAGCTGCCTGGTGGAAAAGGACCTGGGGCTATTGGTTGCCAGCCAACTGAATTTGAGCCAGGAGCGTGGCCAAGAAGGCAAATAGCATCCAGGCTTGTATCTGAAATAGTGTGGCCAGCAGGACTAGGGAAGCGACGGTCCCCCTGTACTTGGCACTGCTGAGGCTGCACCTCGAATACTGTTTTGGGACCCTCACTACAAGAAGGACATTGAGGTGCTGGAGTGTGTCCAAAGAAGGGCAACAAGCTGGTGAAGGGTCTAGAGCACAAGTCTTATGAGGAGCGGCTGAGGGAACTGGGGTTGTTTAGCCCAGAGAAGAGGAGGCTGAGGGGAGACCTCATCACTCTCTACAACTCCCTGAAAGGGGTTTGTAGTGCAGTGGGTGTCAGTCTCTTCTCTCAAGTAACAAGCCATAGGACAAGAGGAAATGACCTCAGGTTGTGCCGGGGGGGGGGGGGTTAGATTAGGTATCAGGAAACATTTCTTCACTGAAAAGGTTGTCAAGCATTGGAACAGGCTGCCCAGGGAAGTGGTGGAGTCACCATCCCTGAAGGCATTTGAAAGATGTGTAAATGTAGTGCTTAGGGACATGGTTTAGTGGTGGACTTGGCAGTGCTAGGTTAATGGTTGGACCTGATGATCTTAAGGGTCTTTTCCAACCTAAAAGATTCTATGATTCTATTCTATGATTCTGCAGTAAATGAGACAAGAATATTCCAGACATCAAATTTCATACTTCCCACCTCCCATTAATTCTCAAGGCACTGTTTACAACTTTTGCTGAAACAGCCCTGGAGTGGATGTCTTTGGAGCTGGAATAAACTATTAGGTGTGATCTTGTCCATTCTCAGATCTACATTCCTTTGCTTCCAGGATACTAAATTTAAAATTCTCTGTGATACCAGAGAGTCAAATACCACAGTGATGTATTTATCATTTCTTGGAGGTTCTTAGTTTTGATTCCTTTAACAAATACATTTTTATTGCATATAGGCAAGTCTCTTGAGAATAAGAATGGTAGTTGTGAAGAAGGTCTAGATTTTAGACCTCATTCTAATTTTAAGAATTAAAGCAATATTTGTTTAATAGTTCAGCAAAACGTATGTTCTGAAATGCAGGTACTATGAATTTGTTTACTAGTAGGTTTATTGTACCTGTATATTTCTTCCTGCTTATGAAAACACTGCTGAGATAAGCTGCTTGTATTAAAATATTTTCAGATTGCTCCAAAGAAAGGTGAAATATCAGAAGGTTAAATATTATCAGCAGTGATGGACTACTCTGAAGTGATTCATTATTTCACTTCCAGTACTTAGGAGCTTTGCTGTGAGAGTGGCATGCCGAATGGCCACGCTAACACATTAATATACTGAACTGTCTTCTAAGCTGGTGAAAGCTGTGTTTTCATCAAGTATGCAAAAAATCACAGCTCTCTGTAGAAGTGAAGATGCCACGGAATGGATGAATTTGGGGAAATAATGCCTTTATATGGGATAAAAATTTCAAAGTTTACTCACAAATCAGCAGGGTTTTGTAATGAAATAGCATAATTTTCATAATGAAGCGATTCTCAATCTTAAATGTTAATTTCTTGGGATTTGTAAACTCTTAGAGGGCAAAGTGTAAGGATAGAATTTTCAAAGGGGAGTTACATGCTCAATTTTTATTAACTAATCCTTTAGGCAATATGGAAAATCTCAGCTTTACATCACAAATGTCGCTGAGGAATCAGCTAGTTAACATAACAGGTTGTGAGCCAAAGGGGAGGCATGAGACTCAGTTGGTTTTACGAAGAATGTATCAGAAAAGAGGAGCAAGACTGGGTGCTTCTACGTACAAAATGAACCGTGTTAATTGAGGATTTTTTATCTTCCTGTTTTCTTTCATTTTATGTCATTATTTTTCTTAAGGTTTGATTCTTCACATCATGTTGTACAGCAGCGGGGAAAGAAGGTCACTCTCCTTCCCTTGCTCTCACAATCAGTAGCTGACTCTATCTTGAGTTGTCCCTCCGTCCTGGAAGCTGGGGAGAAGAGCCCTCTTCTTTTTCAGACTGCATTTTCTGCACACCTCTGTGGAAGAGCAGAAATGCTAGCCACTGGGCTAATGTTTTTGCAGTTTAGATTTGAAGAGCTAACGGTAGGGATCCTGACAGGTGTTAGCAGTAAATTAAGTTTGTGCTGTTGAACTCAATCCTGAATGAGGAAGAACTATTTCACGTCTACTTTTAGAGGCAGAGGTATTTGGTCTTAAAACAGGAAGTGTAGGCACCTAAAGAACTTTGTGCCCTCAGGAAACCAAGCATGATCTGAACTTTGGACTTGGGTAGTAGTGAAGTAACTAAATGCTGTGTAAGTCTCTGAGGTTTTATCGCTGAATTTTTATGAAAACCCTACCATGTAAGGGAGCCCTTGGAGTTACCTTAGAGCTTTCCTGGAATGCATGTAGTAAATGGGTACAGCAATTTTTTACAGTAACCAGAAAGACAATATCTGACTGGGTACGAGAATGGATGTTTTCATCTCAGCATTTTTAAAAATATACCATATGTGGAAATTTCTTGCAGTATTCAGTGGAAAACTCATGCCTAGTGTAATGTAAATATTTTTAAAATAAATAATTAAATTTATTCAGATATTCATGTTTGAATTCAATGGGCCCCAGACTGACCTGAGATCACAGGAGGATTTGCTCAGGATGTAGATTTAAAAAAAAAAAAAAAAAAAAGCAAACATATTTAGTTTTACTTTTCTGACAAACTCTTCATATTTATTTACTAAAGCTCAACCACAGGGAAGAAAGAGAGTGGAGAGATGTGCACTGAGGAAGTCTTGAAGAAGTTGAAAGAGGAGTTGTCATGCATGAATAAAAGTGACAGAGCAAGAAATACTGACATTCAGTGTTGACTGATAGTGAGACAAAGGCAAAAATGCATGAAGAAAAATGTGCACAAAAATGTATGAAGAAAAATGTGCAGTATGAGCAACAAATAACTATAGCGATGATGTGAGATGAGAATATTTAACATCAACATTCTAATCTTATCTGGAAACCTTTTCACAGACAAATACAATTGCACAAACATAAGTGAATCAAATTAAAATGACATCCAGGTCAACGAGGCAGCACAACCATCAGTAGTTTAACCATGTGACAGTCCCAAGATCCACTCTCACTGCCAACACGGCTGCCTATGGACCTTGCCAAGCAGCCAGATGCTGCTGGAAGATGACCTTCCATAGTCGGCATTTAACTCTTGAGAGGGCAGTAATAACACTCAGGCTTTATTTTAAAGACTGAATTACATCTTGCTTCAATAGCTGAATTTAAATTGTCATACGATCCTACAACTGTTTTAGTAGTGAATTTTATTTTGACATGTGTTACGTAGTACATCCTGATCTACTAAGAACATTGCTTTTTTCTGTGAGAACGTTAATACTGACACAGCCTGATCAGATACTACTTTGATTAAGACTGCATTTGTTTTGGAAGAAAAAAAAGGAAAGGTATGATTATTTTTTTTAAATGTAATTATAGTAACAAACATTTATTAATCATAGACATGACATCTAATAAAGCACTATAAAGTTACGGGACCTTAGAAACCTGGCAGATCTCATGATCCCGTGTCATAGCTTCCCAAGCACATTTTCTCAATACAGTGTCAATATTTCCCTTTTGGTTATTTTGGAAATATTCTCTTTGTAGTAAGTATAAGAATCTGTTTTTACGCAACCTATGTGATATTTTATTTCAGAGCACTAACTGATTAGATGCCTTTTTATCAGAGACCTTCCAAGGCATAGAAAATACCCAGCCTTTATTGAATAAGATTTACTGAAAATATTCCTTAAAGACTTCAACCTTGTCTAAGGTGTTTGTAGAGAGCCATTTGGACTCAAGACCCACCGTGAGAACTTCCAGCTACTTCAGCGCACACTCTCAAAATTCCCACTGTGGATGGGTTTTACTTCGTTGCAAATCTCTGTATTGCTACATTTCAAATTTACAGGAATTGATTATAAGAAGATTTATTCTTATTTATAAGGAATGATAATAGGAAGACACTGTATTTGTTGCATGTAGAGGAACACCACATGTGGAGTTTTTGGTAGTTGGCACGTGCTACAATAGGGAAGTGCCTAACTGTCATTTAAAATGGATGGCTATTTCACTCTAGTATGAATTACATCAAAGATAGTATGCATGACGCAGTTGTTCCTCCAATATCAGCCAAAAAAAGTTGACATCCAGAAGACATTCTCTTGGTACAATTCTATGGCAACCTGTTTTAGAATATTGGTTCCTGTAAAATAAGAAATAGAGCAACAACTAAGCGTGGTAAATCAGGCAATATTCTGTTTCAAGCTTATTTGATGTTATTGAAGTAGAGTTTAAGGTTGGAGTGAGGAACAGACAGGGAACAAAGGAGAAAATGAATTGTTTCGTGTCTCTTGTGAGACTCATTCTAGTCATAAAAGTAATTGTATTTGTTGGTTTATCTCTGCTGTCCTCGACTAACATAAAACTGCAAAGAGTACAAGGCAGAATAGAGACAAATATACCCTTTTGTCATGCTGTTCGGACAGAGCCGGTGAAAAATACCCACTTTTTTTCTTTCCTTTTTTTTTTTTTTTTTAGTAAACAGGAGTACATTTCTTTCAAAACCAATAATTGAATGAAAGATATCTACAGATACCTCACTTCCTTCTTCACATTCTCTCTACATCAGCTGTATATTTAGCTGATAACTTCAGAATTTGTTGGCATCCATACTGGAATGTTATGAGATACAGAAAGTAGGAAATAGTTATTATTGCCCAAGAGTTGTAGATATGCAGAAGATGCAAGTGGTGATGCTTAGATTGTTCATCTAAGTTTCCTCTGATCCGTATGGGAACAGAGATACAAATCAAGAAATTAATGGGAGAATTATCTGTGAAGAAATAAGAGCTTGCACTAATTGTTTAACTTTCAACTTTTCTTTCACAGTATATCCAAAATGGAATTGTTACCTTCCTCTGTTGTGGAGAGTTTTCTGAAACTGCACTAACATGTAAAACCTAAATTAATCAAAACATTATGAAAAGAGTATGCCTCAGGATAAACACAGGGTGAATTTAGTACTGAATATCTGTTTTACAAATTTCAAAAGAGTAGGGGAAGCAAATCTGTTATTTAATAAGTAGAAGACATTTTTGCCAGCTGTAAAAGCCTACATGCTGCTAAACCCAGACTAAGATTAGAAGTGTAAAGCCCTCGGATATGGTGATACTTATCAGAAGAATTTTTGATGCATTCACTAGAAGAACTTCTCAGGGATCTTACCAATAATAAAAAAATAGCCTCTGAAATCAAAATCATGTCATGCAGCATTAGTTTATCACTCCCCAGGATGCTGACCTTGTAATGTTCAGACAATAATCCTTCAAACTCGCTCTCACCCCAAAGCAAGCAAGTAAAGTTATTAGCAGATGGCAATAGCTATGACAGAAGTCCCAAAAATGTGCACCTTAAAACTAAGCAGCTTTCAGCATACCTCAGGGTCATCACCTGTAAATATGGATAGGGTTTTCCATGTTTCATTTTCAGAATGTGGGCATGTCAGCTACAGATAAGTCTACGAAAAATGAGTTCCAGGTTTCTGCCATCATAAATAGTTTTTTCAGTGGTTTGTTGGGTGGTTTAGGTTTTTTTGCATTGCTCTAGTTTATGAGGATATGTGTGAGAAGAATTCACCTTTCAAATGAAGGGAAATTCATGCAGTTCTGATCTAAAAGCTATTTATGACCTTTATGGCAGCATCAGTGTCTAATGCAGCTTTACAGTAGTCTTATCAGCACTCAGAAGTGAAAGGGAGGCCTAAGACAATGTTAAAGCTAAATCCTACATGGAAATCGTGACCTGGATGTTGAAATTTAACTGGCAGAACATGGTTTTTAAAAAAAAAAAAGAAAGCAATAGCCGATTTAAACACTGAGCATCCACATACACTGAAAAGCTGTAATCTACACTATAGCTGAAATTCCAGTACAAAGGACTGTATTTAATCAGAGTTTTGCATATGTGTATCATTTTCATGAATCTTGGAGCACTAAAAATTGGACACCTTTTGGGTGGATTCCTCCTGTAATATAGTTGCTTTGTGCTGCCAGATTAACTTGTCCAAAAAAGTTAAACTCATATGGTGGTATAGAGCCACTGTGGCAGCTCACTTTTGGTACAGTTTTGGCCAAGTGGTGGAAGGAGAAGGATGGTCACAGTGTATTTAAACCCAGGGGATTGTTTTCTTGCCATAATGGGATTTAGGCAGTGGAGAGTCAGCTAGTAGAAAGATCTGTTGTTCATCTTCAGCTTTAGAACTGGTGTGTGTCTGTTTGCATAGGATACTTTGTATAAACTTGCCTTAAATTTCCTTTTTACTTCCCCATCCCTTTTCTGAATGGAGCTTGAATGCAGAGTTTGATCCAATAGCCCAGAATGTGGGCTTCCTGATATTGATATCTGACATTAAGAAGCTTGTGTGTACACAATAAAATGTAATCTAGACCTGAAAATTGAAATATGCTTTCTAAAATGCACTGAACATGCATTAAGAATTGCAGGAAGTGACTGAGAATAGGAAGAATTTTCCCTTGGAGAGGTGATGAATTTGCTTCTCAATTTCTACAAGTTAATTTTTCAAAATGCTGCTTTTAAGTGTATTATACAGTGCATTATTTTTAATACTCATATTTCAAATTGAATGTAAGGGCAGACATGAACTTCCACCAGAGTTTAATTTAAGCTTTACCATATTTTCTTGTTGTATTAAAAGCTAAACCTTTGAAATGTCACTATCTTTAAACTGAAAAACTTCATGAAATTGCTATGTAACTGGTCCACATCAGTATACATCCCATGACTTTAATGCTGGTATGCTACTTTATACTAACTCAGATCCTGGTTCATGTTATGGCAAGAAACAAACCAAGTTATCGTATTGACTACAAGTATTCTGTTGAAAGAGGAAAAAATCCTAAAATTTTAAAGATGCTTTCTTAGTTCTGACATTTTTGGGTATCATGCAAAATATCTAGCTGAAAAATATTCTAATACTTATGGGAATTTCAAAGTACTTGATATTTTGCTCTCTGTGTAAAAATAAGTCATTGGACAAATGGAGTCTCTCAGGGGTCTGTACTGGGACCAGTACTGTTTAATATCTACATCAATAACATAGGCAGCGAGATCGAGTGCACCCTCAGCAAGTTTGCAGATGACACCAAGCTGAGTGGTGCAGCTGACATGCCTGAAGGTCGATATGGTATCTGGAGGGACCTGGACAAGCTCAAGCTCAACCTCATGAGGTTCAACAAATTCAAGTGCAGGGTCCTGCACCTGGGTCTGGGCAACCCCCGGTATTAATACAGGCTGGGGGATGAAGGGATGGAGAGCAGCCTCATAGAGAAGGACTTAGGGGTACTGGTGGATGAAAAGCTGGACATGAGCCAGAAATGCATACTCACAGCCCAGAAGGCCAACCACATCCTGGGCTGCATCCAAAGAAGGGTGGCCAGCAGGTCAAGGGAGGTGATTATGTCCCTCTACTCCACTTAGGGGAGATCCCATCTGCAGTATTGCATCCAGCTCTGGAGCCCTCAGCACAGGAAAGACATGGACCTGTTGGAGTGGGTCCAGAGGAGGCCACAAAAATGATCAGAGGGATGGAACAGCTCTCCTCTGAGGACAGGCTGAGAGAGTTGGGGTTGTTCAGCCTGGAGAAGAGAAGGTTCTGGGGAGACCTTATTGCAAACTTCCAGTACTTAAAAGGGGCTTGTGAGAAAGATGGGGACAGACTTTTTAGCAGGACCTGTAGCGATAGGACAAGGGATAATGGTTTTAAAATAAAAAAGGGTAGACTTTGATTAGATTTAAGTAAGAATTTTTTCCCAATGAGTGTGGTGAAACCCTGGCACAGGTTGCCCCGAGAGGTGATAGATGCTCCAAACCTGGAAACATTGAAGATCAGGTTGGACGGGGCTCTGAGCAACCTGATCTAGTTGAAGATGTCCCTGCTCACTGCTGGGGGGTTGGACTAGATGACTTTTAAATGCCCCTTCCAAACTAACCCATAAAAAAATTCTGTAGCCGACAGAAGCTGACAAGAAAACTGCAAGCTACATACCATATGGAGGCTGTTTCTCAGTATGTTGAAGGTAGCCAAGCATACAATAAATATTGCTGATCTTTGTTTTGATTGTGACATATTAGTGTCAAATATCAAATTTGAGTATAACGTAGATTGATTTACATCCCAACATCTTGTGGACCCCCAGCCTACTTACTGTCAGGGAAGCCTGAGAAACAGGGAAGGCTTTGATGCTGTGCAAGCATTTCTCAACAATAACTAAAACATCCCTGTGTCATCAAATCCAGACATAGCACCGTGTGAGCTGCTGTAAAGGAAATGGACTCCATCCCAGCCAAAACCAGTGCACATAGTCATATAGAAGACACTATGGGGAGCAAACCTGAAATTGGTGCTCAACAGCCATTCACTTAAGGAATCAGGTACTTTCCTTTGATGTGTTAATGTGGGATTTTTCCCCCATCATTTATTATTAAAACCTCATCAGCTGATTGTTTGACTACAGTATCAGCTTGGCACTCATAGAAATGTGAGATTCTTGCTTCTAATTACCAGTCCATTTCCTTTATTAGAAAATAATATATATACAATGCAAGAGGGATACATGATGAAAAAAAATATTCCCTGTGTAGAGAAACAAAACAAAACATGGCACCCCCCTAGGGTTTTTTCTCTTCCTCTTCCAACAATTCTGAGGACCCGTAGGATGGTTGTTTCATGATTGTACCACTAACGCATGTAGCACGTGTTGGCGCACTGAAATGGCTAGGCTTGCAGAACATACTAATAGTATACTTAATAAAAAATATGTAATGCCTTTTTTTAATAGAACGTAACCCTTCTTTCATCCTTGTTCTGTTGCTGCAGAGTCTGTGTGTGTCTATCACAGTAGGTCAAATGCTTTTTTTCCCCCCAGAAAAATCAAAAACCTAAGAATTTACAGTAGTATTTTGTTCAGTCTAGCACTTCCTGCGAATCCATGGCTTAGAGAATAGCCGTTTCACTGTGGAATCTTACCAGTCTGACGCTTTGTGGCTGGTGGGAGGCAGCTGGGGAGCCAGCTAGGCCATGCTGGATGTGATCCTGATGGATCTGTAGGCTACTGCCCTGGTTGCCTGCCCATGGATGGTCCACATGGCCAGCATGCCTGAGGTCAAGGAGACACCTGTACTAACAGAGGGAGTGACTAACTTGCACATTATGTTTCTGATAACCTGCATCTGACTTATTTTCAGTCTTTTGATGATTTTTCTTACAAATAGGTCCTATGAAGGCACCAGTAACATAAGACGTTGAGTGGAGACCTAAAGATCCATAAGCTTCAGAAAACAGGAGCTTACAGTCGTAGTGCAGAAGAAATAGATTTTAACAACTGTAAGAATTTATTGCTGAATCTTTTGTTTTGGGCATATGCATGTGTACTTATTATTAGGTAGTGAGAAAGAGTATGGCTGGGACTAATTAAAAGAATAACATGTAAAAGTTAATAAACACTAAAAAAAACCCCAACAACTGGATAGTTAGGAAAATCTTTTGTTCTTTTATGGACAGTTAGTGTAACATTATGAATAATAAACTCAAATCACTGGAGTGTAACTGGGATAACATGGTTAGGAAGGGGGAAGAAGTTGCTGGGCAACTTCAACTAAAATCACTGGGATTTTAGTCCTGGCGGACTTGTTCAAATCAAATTCAATGTCACTTTTGAGGTTGTAACAGATGTCTGTATAGACTGGAAGCTGAAATTCCTTTTCTGATAATATTCAAAGCATTCAGTGTTCACTCCACAGAACCTGATATTGCATTTACTATCTACTAAGATGAATTTTTCTCTCCACTGGAATCAAGAAAAGTTTTACATTTGACTATAACAAGTCCCAGTTTCACTTCAGGACTCTGGTTGTTATTTTACATGCAGAAAATAGAAGAACTGGATCTTAAAAGGCCAGCTTTCTCTTTTTTTTTTTTAATTCCATGTCTTCATTCAATCAGTCACTCTCCTTCCCGTTCTTTAATTCACTGTCCCATTAATAGGAAGTCCAAACTCTTCAAGAAAATATTGTTATGATGAATGCTTGACTTGTACAATGACAAATTTTGTACTAAATTATTCAGATAAAAATAAACATGGTGTGGTGGGTTGACCCTGGCTGGGTGCCAGGTGCCCACCAAAGCTGGTCTATAACTCCTGCCCTCAACTGGACAGGGGAGAGAAAATACGAGAAGGGTCAAGATAAGGACAGGGAAAGATCATTGACTAGTTACCATCACAGACAAAACAGACTCAACTTGGGGAAAATTAATTTCATTTATTACCAATCAAAATCAGAGTAGGATAATGAGAAAATAAAAACTAAATTTTAAAACATCCCCCCCCCCCCCCCCCCCCATCCCTTCTTCCTGGGCTCAACTTCACTCCTGAATTCTCTACCTCATCCCACCCAGTGGCACAGGGGGCTTGTGGTCAGTTTATCACATGTTGTCTCTACCAGCTCCTTCCTTTTCAGGGGGAGGATTCCTCACACTCTTCCCTGGCTCCAGCATGAACTTCTCCAGCATGAGTCTTTCCCACAGGCTTTCCCAGTTCTTCACAAACTACTCCAGCCTGGGTCCCTGCCACGGGGTGCCATCCTTCAGGAACAGACTGATCCAGCCTGGGTCCCTGCCACGGGGTGCCATCCTTCAGGAACAGACTGATCCAGCCTGGGTCCCTGCCACGGGGTGCCATCCTTCAGGAACAGACTGATCCAGCCTGGGTCCCCCACAGGGTCACAAGTCCTGCCAGCAAACCTGCTCCAGCCTGGGCTCTTCTCTCCATGGGGCCACAGGTCCTGCCAGAAGCCTGCTCCAACGTGGGTTTGCCACGGGGTCACAGCCTCCTTCAGGCATCCACCTGCTCTGGCATGGGATCCTCCACTGGCTGCAGGTGGAGATCTGCTCCAGCGTGGAGCTCCATGGGCTGCAGGGGCACAGCCTGCCTCACCATGGTCTTCACCACAGGCTGCAGGGGAATCTCAGCTCTGGTGTCTGGAACACTTCTTCCTCTTCCTTCGCTGACCTTCGTGTCTGCAGAGTTGTTTCTCTCACATATTCTCACTCCTCTCTCCGGCTGCAGTTGAAGTTGCCCAGCAACTTCTTCCCCCTTCCTAACTATGTTATCCCAGATTTGGCTAATATATTTGTATTTATTCAATATTCTTGATGTCTTTATGGTTATTCCATAGGTGGTCCAAGTTACTCACAGAGGCCTTTACATGAAGGCTGTTTTTAACTTGGGTTATTTTGTTAATTAACTGCACCCTAAGAAAATGTAAACAAGTTGTCAGAGAGAAGGGCAGTTCCTGTGTCTTCTCATTAACGTATGGATGCTCTGTCCTGCTACGCACCTATAGGTGTGCAGTGTTGGTTTAGGTGATCTCATTTTTAATGGTGATTTAGTCCAGCTGCTCCCCAAATGCTGCCTGGATGCCAGGTGGGTCTCTATATCACAAGTGTGTGCTTCACCTGTGCAAAGGACACTTACGAATGAGATGTTCAGGCTCTGGACTCTGTGTTCCCATTGCCACAGTTGCTGCCTGTCCAGTCAAGTGTTGTGGGAATCACAGAATCACTAAGGTTGGAAAGGACCTTCAGGATCATCAAGTCCAACCATTAATCCAGCGCCACCATGTTCCCTAAACCATGTCTTGAAGTGCCACATCCACACGTTTTTTGAACACTTCCAGAGATGGCGACTTCACCACCTCCCTGAGCAGCCTGTTCCAATGCCTGACCACCTTCTCGGTGAAGAATACCACACAATGTCAGCATCCCCCAAGAGGTGTCTACAGCTGACAACTTTTCATGTCCACAGATGCTCTCGTGCAGCGATGCTGCTGTTAGACACCCACACATAGGGGATACCACAGCTCCCTAGGGAGTGCAAACAGTCCCCATGACAGCTGGGGTCTAGGTGCAGATCCTGTGCCCCTGGAGCCAATGATCAGGGTAGACATCTTTAACGAGGGGACTCAGATGTAAATAGAGGTCTATATGTGAGAAAAGGAAGGCATCTTCCTGTGGGTATTTATGTTTGATTAACTGCATGGGACCCAGTAGTTATTGTGCAAGTAGTTGAGTTACATTGTCCATTTTTTGAGTCCTGAAAGGGAGAATGTAAATTCAATGAGCTGAGTCAGAACTCAGTAACTCATGAAGAAATGCTAGTTATTTTGAATTAGACTGGCTGAGAAAACTGCAAGAGCACCAGTTATGAGTTAAAAGGTTCTTCTTAGTAAAGTATCCAGGACAAAGAGGTACAGTGCCAAGCAGTCCGGACCGAGCAAGCCAAAACATTAGGTCTTCTCTAGCAAAGATATAGGTTCTTTCTGATTTTGTTCCTGTAAAATATTCCAGGGTACCAAAAGGAGGATGATTTGTATCTTGCTGTCACATCATATAGATGCTTCTGAGGCAGAAATGTGGATACCCTGTAGTCTTTCATTTAAGTGCTGCTGTGATTTGTGAGCATGCATGGTTGTGCCTCACAGTGGTCATGACTGTGATTCTGCTGTGCTGTACAAACATGGGACAAATAACTCCAGCTCCAAGGAGCTTCCTAAATTTCCCAGTGTTTCCAGATAGAGACTTCCTGTAGAGCCAAAAATCCCACTGCAGTGATTATTAGTCTTTTAGACTACCAGCACTCTGTACAAAATATGTTTCACTGCCTATCAAAGAAAAGCAAAATATGTATATCATTCATATATAACTTGGTGACATAAACAAATTTCCAGGCACACCCAGTATTACATTGTGCCTTATGTTTTTTATTTTAAAAAAACAACATACTTAAAGGACTGTACTATTCTCTTTTATCTGAACTCAAAGATGCACAGTAGAGAAATATGTGCAGGAATTATCTTTTATTTATTTCATTTTGTTTGTGACAGATGCATTGTTTGCTTTTGCCAGGCTCCAAACCACCCACTGAACAACATGAATATTCAGGAGTTGTCAGCAGCTGCAGCCAGTTTGATTTTTCTCAAGAATTCTAGCACATACAATGACAATTAATTCACTTTTGTATGCAGTGGTTGTGTATGAGATGTTCCCTGATATTATTATTTTGGAAACTTTTAGAAAAAGATTGAGAAATACTCATGGTTATCCCAAAAGCTCATCAGTCCAGAAAAAACCAAAAACTTGGGAAAAAAAAGCTAAATATCTCTCTGTTCAGACATAAATGCCTTACAGACAGATTGGGAATGTATACACTTGAATAACTTTATTCATACAAGCAGGCATGGTAGACTCAGCAGGATACATGAATTAAGTTACTTAAGTGTTATTTCAGAACATATCAGTCTTCAGTGACTAAGTATGTGTTTTTGGAAGGGATGGTTTGTGATTACCCAGAGAAAGAAGTTACAACATAAGCATAGGATTCTGGATCAATCTATGAATATTTCAGGCTTTTAATGGAATTTGTGAATGTCATTTATTGTCTTCATCAAGATTCTGGAGACGTAAGGTATGCATATGCACGATGTTCATGTTATAGTCATGATGACAGTGGTGGCTGTAGTGAATAACGAGGTCTATGGGACTTGTGCTAACAGAAAGCCATAGCAGCAACAGGAACTTTTGAGGATGACTTGGAGAAAATCTCCAATTAGGTGCAGTTTGATTAATAGGAAGACACTGCTCAGTGTGCTTGAGAATGGTGTAGTACTCTGAGATATCCCAGATACACTGCTACAGGAAGAGAACAGATTGCTATCAAGACTTAAGAAAGAATCAATTATATTCAATCAGACTCCTAAATAACTTAGTATTTGCTGTAACAGCCATTTGGATTTTTACAAGTGGTGATCGAAGTTTTCTTTTAAGAGGCTATTGTTTAACACATGCATGGATAAGAACCTGCCTTGACTGTAGAGTTTGGTCAATGTGAATATTCCCTTGTCTGCCCATGTCCACCCTTCTGAAGAAACACTCTATCCTTTAAATTGTCAGAGTTAAAATGGATTTTTGCTCTTTGAAATAAAATAGTTAGATCAGTTAGAGCGGAGAGGTTTCTATGTAGTTAAGATTTCAGAACACAGTCTGTTATTTATAATACAACTCTAGTTTTGGTTACTCCTAACTTCCTGAAAGACAAATATTTTGGACCTCAAATTTTCCATTCTTGGTATGAATTTATTTGTAAGTTTGATTACAACTCAGGTAACCTTCTGAGGAGTTTGAAATTACACAATAATATCTATTTTTAATAATGCTTTAATCACATTTTCACATTAAACAAGAATTGTTACAAACACAGAGATTGCTAGTAACCAGCAAGGTTTTCCGAAGTCAGGATACAACACAGATGCTAATTGTAGAGGGCACCTTTCCTCTGTGTTTGGGTGTTCTCATTGCTTTAGATCTCATAAACCCTTAAAGTCTGTCTTCATGCTTCCCTTACAAGGTCTAGCTCTCCAAACATATTTATACAGGATCCTTGTATTTAGTTTGTTTTCAATTAACAATAATAATAATAGAAAATCACAGCAAAGCAAAAGACATAGAGGTACAGACTTACTCGTGATTGGTCATATGTGTATGAAAAACCAGCCAATAGATAAAACACACTTACATGTGCCCTCTTTTCCTGAGGAGTCTTCCCCAAATTTTGTATTAGGTAGACACTTCCCAAGCAGCATTATGTTACCCAGAATTTTATCAGGGTTTCAGCTATTAACAATTCATTTTATATGTGGTTATCACAAAGAAAAAATATTTTGCCTTTTGGGCCTCAGCAGAATAAACCTGAGATCTGTGCGCAGGGAGAACTAGAAAAATATTTCCTCTCCAAAAGGAGACGTGCTTTTTTCCAGAGTTGGACTTCTCAGTGTTCAGCACAAACAGCGAGGAACTCTGGTCTGTATTTTTATCTTGGGCAGCAATGCTCCAAACCTGCCTCAAAGCATAAGCAAAGCAAATAAAAATAAACAAAGCATGACTCTAACACCAAAAGCATGGCTGCGGTGAAAGGCTCTCTCAGTCTGTTCTATACTGCTGCCCATTGAAAGAACATGATCTTAAAGGTCCTGCAGGTTCCTCACTTTGCAAAGTTTTACAAAAGCAGATATAATAAGTGCTTTGGCTGGTTTTTTTTCCTCTCTGATGGATAGTATTTTTATTTTATTTTTTGTAGAAAAGAAAGAGGGAATAAAGGGGAAATGTAATTTCATTAACTTGCATGAAATAAGTAGTCCAAGTATGGTTTACTGGTGTAAAACAAGAGGACAGCTAGAATTCAGTTTCTTACTGTTACAACCTCATCTAGTTTTTTTTCTTTCTGCTTTTTCTTCCCTTCATAATTCATTTATTCATTGTTCATAGGTGTTCGGGTCTCTCACAAGCATTTCCAGCCATCTTTTGTGCTGTGAAATGTGAGGATAAAGACCACCTGGAAGTGAAAAACCTCCCATTTTTGTTTTACAAAAGCCTAACAACACCTGTGCTAGGTTTGCCCCTGTAGACTAATTCCATTTCTCCACTGTTGAGGTTTCACTCACTCTCCTCATATTGCAGCTCTGAGGGTTTTAATAAATTTAGAAGAAGTTTCATTATAGTAAAAATTGATTCTAACTTCTAGCAAGCTATAAACTCTTGGGGGAAAGAAGGTGAAATAAAAGAAAGAAATATGGAGCAATAAAACTATATGGTGTTTGCAAACAAAGCAGAAAAAGGTTTTAAGAAATACATGTTACTAATGAAAGTTAATGACCCAGAAACAACTGAGTGCCATCCAGATCATCCTCCCAAACTGCGTTTGTTCCCGCTCTTTCTTTCTTAATCCAAATAATTCCTGGGGAAATGTTATGACGATGTTCTGCTTTTTCATCTCCCCTCATATCAGTCATAGACGCAACCCTTTATCACCTGTGTATTAATTTGCATGGAGAATGGATCTGGTTCAGCCTGAACCACACAGCATTTAAGAAAGTGAGAAAATGGAAAGATTTAATTTGATTCAAACAAACTTTTCTGAAGGGTGTGGGGCATGGGGAAATCGAACGCTTCCAATTTTCATTCTTGATCTGTGGTATGCCAGATCATTTTTTCAAGCAAAAAAACTGGAAGACTCGTTTCAGAGCCAGATTATTTTTACTGAATAACCTCAGGGGGCCTCCAGGACTCCTGTTTACCTCAAAACCTGGTGAGGTTTGTCCTGGGTCTATGACCAGGGTCAAGGTTGTTCCAGTGTTTGTGGTTCTGTGGCAGTCTAGTAGGAATCTAGAAATAACTCATCTGGAACATGATTTGTGTTTGTTACAACTGCTACAAACCTGAGGTCTTCTGAAGGACCTTCAGAGCTGTTTTATTGGAAAAGTTCAAGGCATCTGTAGTCACACTTACTTCTCTTGTACACCTCCTCTCCTCAAGACTTAACTTCAATAATGATGATGCTGGGAGACAGAGGCAGCTAACGTTTGATTTGAGATAAAATTTGATCCCTTTCTTGCCAACTCCGTTTAATTCTCTACTTAGACTGTAGAGCTTTATTTAGTTCTGTGCAGGACTTTGTGGGTGCTACCAGAAATTCTTGTTAAATACAGTGATTCTATGGCTAGCTTTACCCACTTTTACAGACTGAATTTCGTAATAGGTGTGCTTCTATAATGCTGTGAAAACACTTATTGTTTCCTGTTGTTTCAAGCACTTCACATGAGCTGCACACAGAGCAATTCTCATCAGAGTTCACTTAATAATTACATTATCCACATTGGGAATGGACTAGCAGTCACACAGGTGAAAATATACATTGCTATTACTGTTCATTTATAGACAGAAATTAACGTGTGGCTCCATAGTATATTGGCATAAAATTATTATTTCCTTTACTATATTATTCTATATACTTTTTCATAGACACCTGAACATAGTACCCTTTTCCAGTATTTTCACTTCTGAATTCATTACTGGTTTAGCCCCAGCCAGCAGGTAAACACCATGCAGCTGCTCGCTTGCCTTCCCCCCCCTCCCCAGATGGGAGGGGGGAGAGAACCAGAAAAAAGACCTTGCGGGTTGAGGTAAAAGCAGTTTAATAGGATGGAAAAGAAAGAGGAAATAATAATAATAATGATAAAGGAATACACAAAAAGTAGTGATGCACAGTGCAACAATTGCTCACCGCCCGGCGATGGACAGCCCGTCCCTGAGCAGCGATTCCCGCCCCCGGCCCACTCCAGTTTATGTACTGGGCATGGCGTTACCTGGTAGGGAACATCCCTTTGGCCAGGCTGGGTCAGCTGTCCTGGCCGTGCCCCCTCCCAGCTCTTGTGCCCCTCCCCGCTGGCAGAGCCAGTCCTTGACTTGAGTATAACCACCACAACTACTTAGCAACAACTAAAAACATCAGTGTGTTATCAACTTTATTGTCATGTTAAATCCAAAACACAGCACCATACCAGCTGTTAGGGAGAAAATTAACTCTATTCCAGCTGAAACCAGGACAATTACTCACAGTTGCCTGCTACTGTGGGGCACAAAAAGAAAAGGTGGTTTTGTAAACATTCGGTAAGCTGAATCTTGGTCTCTTGCGGACCACCTAGAGAAAGAATGGTTCTTTCTTTTTTATTTCTCTGACATGGATTTCTGTTGTCTCCCTTGCTAAGACTAAAAATATATCACACAAATTATCCCTATTTGTGGTACAGCATATGTGACAACTCAAAAATTGCTTTCATTGTAGTCTTTAAAAGTGACTCAGGAGATTTATTTGCAGTCTGCCATCTACCATTAACATGATGCCAAAATTTGTGTGGTCTTTGATATGCCAATATTATGTTTGGGGGTTAGAGTGTGCTTTAAATAATATCACCTGAGTGCATTAGGAGAGGATAGAAGAATATTGATTATTATTTAGATAATAAATGTCGTCTTCTTCTGTTTCCTTATTTTTTCCACCTCTTTAAATGCATTACCTTGTTCTGTCAATAGAAAAATAAGAGGACAATAATTTATCAGCTTCTGCAAGTCTATATGCTTTTTATTGAAAATAATGTATCCTTAGTGGAGAAAGGACTGAAGCTCTCTGTCCCTCCTTTTTAAGATGGCTTAGCGTGCTTAGAAAAGCTGGAAAAATTTCATGAGCCTTAGGGAATGATATGTAAAGTTTAGTTTTAAGTTTTGTGATTTTCTTTCTTCATTTAGAGAGTTTCATTTGAACACACTGGTCATGTAACATGCATTGCTCTCTGCCTGAGTCTCTTATAAGTCTATGAGCAAGCCAAATTTCTTGAACTAGTAGGTGAAGGTGTTCTTTTGGACTAGCTCTGTAACCTGGTTCAGCATTTTCCTTCTTTACAAACCCTGAAGTTTAGAGGCAGAAATAATAATAAACAGCCATTTGCAGAAGGCTTAACATGAACCTTTCCTAACATGTGTATTGAAATGTATTCAGTAACATCTCTGAAAAATGTCAGCCGCTGCTTTGAAGTGTTTCTTACTCCATTCAGAACAGAGCGACTCTTACGTTGTCTGTCACTTTATATGGTCTCATATAAGCAAGGCCTGTAACCTTTTTGTTTCTGCAAGTAATATTCAGTAGCAAACTCCTAGTCCCTGCCAGGACTTCGGTCTCTGTCCCTCTCGTTCAATTCTTTCCTGGAAAGGCTTATCTAAGGTCTGGTATGAAAGGTATTGCCAGAAGTTAAACTCTTTCCAACATAGCATTGAAGATCATAAAATATGCAAAGCTGCCCACTGTGTGAATGCCCAATAAATCACTAGATAAGAGAAATATGCAGGTAGTTATAAATAAATAACTAGCAGAATAAAAAATCAGGGAAATCAAAAAGAAGCTGTCCATAATATAAATATGTTTTGCAAATTTAAAAGTATGCTGGTATATTTAAATTACCTTCTGACTGTGAAAGGCAATTAATTCTCTTCCCTTCAATGTGTTCAACTTGTTCAATGTGGGACAAAGTAGAAAATATATGTGCAGTCCGTAGCACAGCATAAAATACCTAGGAACTATGCAGTCCTGCAAGCAGCACATACTAAATACTTGTGCTATTCAGCAAGATGCTCTGCAAAAGACACTTTAAAATGCGTTTGGACTGAATGTGTTGCTTTCTGTCTGTAACCATTAGACACAGTATTTCTGTAACAGATGTAGTAATATGAATAGCTAGCAATCAGATACAAAAGTCTTTTGGGTTTGTTTTATTTGTAAATATAAAACCAGAAACAAGTGGGAAAATATGAGACAGTGTTACTCTGATGCATACAGTATGGTTTTCCCTCAGGACATGAAGAACTTCTTTCAGATAGCAGAAGATTTATAAAATTTTGTTATTAACTACTTTGTTCATGTTTTATAGCATACACCTTGGCAGATGCTTGTAGATTCACTTTCACTGAGGAAGCATGATCTTTAGTTTACTTTGTAGGACCTTTTGCTAGGTATAACAAGTATTTCCATTTTCATCTGACTGAAGTAAGACAGGTCAATAAATAGCTAAATTCAGAGGTATTATCCAATTTTGTTCAAGCAGTGAAATAAGAGACAGGAAAAATTGGAAAAAAAAATGGAGGAAAAGGAGGAATTGGAGGGCCCAATAATATTTGAAGTCTGTTTGGACATGGCAGATTCCTAGGGATCTAGGGATTCCTAGTCATCATCTTTCTAGCATGTGAAAATAATAATCTCCTATAAAGAATCATTGGATATTGTTACTTGCTTTAAAAGCTTGGCTCAAAATAACCTTACAAAGCTAAATCTGGAAGATATATACAAACTATCCTTAGGATATGAATACATGTATTATATTCCTGAAATGACAACATTTAAATGTATAATACTTATGATTCAAATCTGGCAATTACATCTTTACATTTCAAAAACATATGTGTTAAAAGGAATATAGACAATCTACTTACCATTATACAATTTTGTCTATCTGAGGAATCTAAAGAAACTTCTGGCATTCTGTGTTCTCTTATATATTAAAATGAAAGCTGTTCTTTAGAGGAAGCTGTGTACCCTTCATGATTGTTGTATCTGGCCTCTTCATTCACGAAAGCACAGGATGAAATTTCAGCTCCCACTGCATGCCATACAGGAGTAAAATCCATAGACATCTGCTTCTAGTCCACATCTATTTTTCTCTTTCTTCTCTTCTTGAAATACAAAATATAACTGGTAACACTTAGTGAACTTTTGCACTAAGCAATTTTGCCTTTTGGGGGATAGAAATTGATTTTCCTTATCTTCACATGTGAATACTCTGAGTGCATCCCTTTTTCCTCTCCGTGGGAGGTGTTCAGTGGAACCAGCAGTGCAAGATAAGGATGTACCACCTTTAGGGCATGAGCAAATTTATGTTCAGGCAGTTTTCCCTTACTTCGGAAGGCGAGAACCTGAATCGATCATCAAGCATGAAAAAAGGGATAAAAAGTATACCGTTCAGATGGAAAACAATATAGAAACAAGAGAAAAAAGCTCAGCTAAACATGAAATTTATTTATTTTCCTGAGCTGGATTATGGTGGTGGTATGCTTATTCATTTCTTATAAGTACCCTGAGACTCCCTTCAGTGAATGTAAAATTTTTTCATGTGGACAAAACCTTGATAAAATATCTGCAATACTTCTATCTTACTATTCTGAACAGTTAAATGGGATTGTAATAGAACATGGACCTTTTCTTGGCCTTCTTCCACAGGCTGGCTCTTACCCATCATGTCTGCCAACTCTGATGTCAAATATAGCACAGCATGGTAGGAGATTCATGAGTAATGGATACATTCAGGAAATACAATTATCCTGTGCCTAACTGCATGCAGTTAGCAGTTAGATGAAAGCATTTGGACTTTAGGTGATTTCCCATATTAAGTCGATAACAAAATCCTCCTAGATTCTATAGAGGCAAGGATTTCACTCACTGTTTTGCTACATAATTTGTTATATGCAAAAGAGAGAGGGTTAACTTAAAGAAAACAGTTTCCTTGGTGACCTTTAGATATGCTGTCACGAAATCACACAAGTCCAAAGCTTCTGCCCTATGGTCATGACAAAATGGCCCAGGAAAGTGGATAGATCAGGACTAGATAAAACTTCAGGGAAGACTCATGATCTACAGGTGATGCTTGTAGTGCTCAGCATATAGTAAACAATGCAGTTAAATGCTTGAGATGGAAATAAATCGCATTCAGTGGATATAATACATGATCATCATCAGAGCAGAAGGGACTCAAACAGATGTTAAGAGAGAACCATACTTTGTCATAAATAGCTGCAAAGAAAATGACTCATGTACCGGATAATGGAAATAACAATTACGGTATAGAATACAACAATAAGGGAATGAGTCATAAACCACTTGAATCAGAGGAGAGAAACATAACTGGCAGTTTCATGGTGGGGAGATATGCAATGACTGAGACTTCTGAAAAATCAAAAAAACTGAGTTGTGAAAAACTATTCTCTTAGAAGAGGCAACAATTCTGGCGTTTGTTGTGTAGCTCCAAGTGCTGTCTCTCATTCTAAGTTAACGGTCACACTGTGGTAAGATTCTCTGTATTTGCATTTTTTCTCACTGACCGCAAAGGATGGGTGATTTTTTCATTCATGATGTGTAAGTCATGAGAAAGAGCACTGAAGTGTCATTGCAATGGCTAAAGTAGTATCTCAAATAGACAAGATGCATCTGACTGAACTTTGTTCAGCTCGGTGGAGCTTAGAAAACTGAATTGCTGTGTGAGCCCCAAATCCTCCTTCTAGTTCCTTCACTCCAAGGCCCAAAGCAGGCTATCAGGTAGTGAGTTTCACCCGGCAGAAGGTAAGCACAGATCCTGTTCCCTGTTTCAGAATACTGGGAGGTGCTGACAAGTATGCAGATCCCCATACATGACACAACTCACTTTTTAACTTGACTCTCAGGTTTCTCTACATCAAAACAAACATAAGGTGAAGCCTGTTTGGCTTCCTTTTCCATTATATCAGACCCATTAAAATTTGGCAGAATCGCCAGAGGAGTAGTCCTTTTGGCAACCTTTCCTTGGCTTTCCTCGACTTTCCTCATGCCTTTGACCACACAGCATTTTAAATTCATGGTGCTTAAGAATTTAAACTAATTTAGGTTTAAACTTTAACAATTTAAGATGTTGAAAGAACTCACAACACAGTGATTCCTTGGGGTGGGTCAGCACTCTCCTCATGCATTCAGATACCAATGTCTTAAAGTCATGTCTACACAGAGAGCTTGGGTTAACTTAAGACAACCCTCAAAAATTCACCTGGTGCCATAGGCCTGAAAAATACCAGGTTGACTTCCAGCTCAGCCTGTTTCTGAAAGCTCTGCTTCTAGATGAGAGACCAAGATGTTCCCATTGTCTTTCAGCTCGCTTATCTTCAGAGAGCACTTCGCATTTGGTCCCTCTGTACTCAGGTTTTATCTGTGCTGCTTCCATGACACAAAGAAGGTCAGGGTGGCTGCAGGCCAGATCCTGAAAAAAAAAAGCCTCACATTGCTTAGAACAAAGAAACTTGGAATACTCCATACTTCCAGCAAAAAGAAATGCAAAGTGGTAAGACTGCAATATGGACTAAAGTGCAAATGAGGAAACAGTAATTTACTTGGCTCTCGTAAACTGTGATGGGCTTTAACTTTAAAGACGAAAAATCCCTCTCTTTTTCCTTAAGTTCAGAAAATTGTTTTGTAATTATTTTTTTGTAAGACATATTCAATTTTGAAAAGATTTTGCAGCTTTTTGCACTTATGCTTTTTGTACTTATACCAAACGGCTTGTTAAATCTTCTGATAAAACAAATAACGCTTGCAGCTTGGCCAAATCTTAATTCCAGACAAGACTAACTATATTAGCCAGTGATATTGAAATAAAGGTGTGAAATGCAGTTCTGAGAGTCTTTCAGCTAATGACTAAACCTCAAATAGATTTATGTGGAACTCTTCATTCCTCTCAAAAGATATTCTGATTCTATTATCTGAAATTCCATTAAACTCAGAGAATATTTTGTGTGTGTGTAAAATGAAAGTGATGTATGTTTTGTTATATGAAGCCTAAGAAATTCGATAAAATCCTCCTAACATTGTAACTGTACAATTCTGGAATGTCTATATTCCTTTCAACATCAATTTCCTTTGTGTGAACATCCATGGTATTTGAAGATGATTACACTTGCTTTTTACCTGTTTCTTTATTATAAAATATTATCATCACCCCAAGATTATCAGAGAGAAGAGAGGAAATGCTTCAAAACTAAAATTGATATGCTCTAATTTTTTCTCTGTTGATATTTTCTTGCTTTCTGGTTGATTCACACCGTGCTGATAGTATTTTATGGAATCAAAACAGATGAAGTTAATGCAAATCATTTTTTTATTGCAATAGGAATAAAAAACTGCATGAAACCTGGGAAAATAAAGCACATCATTTTTAATTTCACAAAACATCATGTGCAGTTCAGGTAAATCTAGGAAAAACATTTTCAAAGCAAGCCATCATGACAACAGAACGTCATGCAGTTTTATTCAGATTACTTTTGGCAAAACAGTAGACAAGCAATGTTAAACATGATGGTGTTTCCCACCCTTCTCAAATAAAGTATAAGAGATTGTTTCAGTAATTTTTAGGAAAAAATACAGGAACTAAAATGAAATTAAGGAGGGGCGGAAAAAAAAATGTTGTTCTTCCCTAACTGTAGGGGTCTCATATATTTTGAAATCACACGCATTTACCTTTGGTATTTGCCGTTATAGATTACACTCTGTAGGTTATATTTAACTGCCTGTAAAAGACAGGATGTAAAATATATTGAAAATAAATGTGTTAGGCTGAAACCTCAAGAATGATCTTCGATAGCAAACTGTGTGTTCATTTTGTTCGGATGTCAAAAGATTGAGGTACAAACTGAAAAAAAACCAACCACCAGATAGAAGAAGCTAATGAAGGTTGATGTTATGGGGGAGGGAAAGCTATTGCCAACACCGGCTTCGGTGTTCAGACACGCTTACTACAGGAAATATAAAGAAACACGGTGAAGGTCTACTCAAAGGATTTTACCTGGGAAAAAAACCCAAAACTTATTTTAGTTGGTCCTATGGGACAGTCCAGAATCACAGCAACCCCAATCTGATGGGGAATACAAGGACTGCAAATCTATTAATTTTATCCGATGCAAACTTCCCCCTCATCACATGCACACCAGCAGAGCTGCCTGAGAACATAAGAATATACTATCAACACTGTAATGTGTTTTTGTTATCACTTTTCAAATATAAAAAGGAAGTTTAAGAAGAAATGCAAGTTGAAGAACTGAACATGGTACCCAAGTCTCAAAACTCAAGGAGGAACCTAAAGACTGGGTATAGTGTTAGGCCACCCACTGAAAACAGAATTTCCATACCTGTCATTTAGTCAGTGTGCTGTGAATGACATCAAATTACATGAAACTGTAAAAAGGATGGAGTTAATGAAGGAAGTACAGCTGAATTAATAAAGTATGCAAATATGAGTGGGAGGTAGTTTCTAGGCACAGTAGGAAATTTAAGACACATCTTGTTTGGAAATTCTTGGATGAAAAATAGATCACTTGTGCATGCCCCATGCTGGTTTTCAAAACACTTGTACTGAAGCCCAATTTACCTTTATGGACTAATCAGGAGAAAAGAGTTTGCAGAAAACTCCCTTCAAAATGCAGCTCAGAGAGAGAGAGAGGGAGAGACAGATCCTCAATGTATACGAAAAGCAAAGTACCTATTGCAGTCAGTGGAACTCTGCTAGGGAATCCAGCTGCTAAAATTAACTCTCATTCTTGGCTATCCTGATTACCAGCTTTCCACTCTAGAGTACTTTCCTATAAGAACTGAGGATGCTCTTGGTGGGCTGATCATCAGTGGTTGTAGTGTTTAGGGTGGGCTCAGTGAGAGGTTGCATGAGATGCTTGAATGTCTTTGGAGAGATTTTAGGGTTTATCTTTATAGGCACTTTAGGAAATATAAGATGAACTAGCTGCAAGTTTTATTTGAAATTTCTTGCAGGTATGGTGAGGCCACTTATGTTTGCCTCAGTGCCTTTCCCAGTCACACAGCAATTTGTTAAGGCCATAACTGATCCAAACTGGGAATGTCATCCTATGCCACCAGCTTGGTCACCTCTGCTGAGCTCTTGCTACCAGAACATGGAGATGATGACTGTGTTACCTCAGGTCAAATGATACTGCTTAGGTTAAATGCCTGTCTCAAACTAGAGCCATCAGGCTTTCTTGAGGAGAAAGAAGAGAGGAAGGCTCTGTCTTAGGACAGGTATCAGAGAAACAATGATGGTGGTTTTACAGCTGCCTTTTGCTGAGCAAAGTCAGGCTTTGCCCAAAAAAAGGAGGTTTTTGAGCAGTTGGAGGGAAAAAGCTCCTTAACAAAGTTTCTACAATAACCTTTGTTCTTGAAGATTGTCTCGAAGAAACTCGTGTTGAAAGCCAAGTGGACTTTGACCCAGAGTCTTGTGGGCTCTGGCTTTTTCTCTTTTGGTCCTTGTTTGCTAAAGAAATATCCTGTAGGGTCTGTTCTTGTACTTGGACTTGAGGAGCGACCTGGGTTACCAGGAAACGATCCACCGTGCTCCCACTACCATCTTGTCTTGGCACTGCTTTCTGGGTAAAAGAATGCATCCCCTAAACTGAGTTCTTCAGATGAATAGTCTCTGCTCAGATTCCCTTCATTGCTTGGCAGACATAGGTACCATTGCCCATATGGAGGGAAAAATAAGACATGAATACAACTGTTTCATATTTTTCCAGCAAATTTCAATATTCTGACCAGTAGTAAATGAGGAAGAAGTACCTCAAAGTCCTTCTCTAATTTTACAACAAAAATTAAAACTTAAATTAGAAGTTTGTTGACCTAAGAGTAGTATAGGGGGGAAATAGAAAGTGTTTGGGTTTGGTTTGGTTTCGTTTGGTTTCATTTCGTATTGTTTCGTTTTCCCCCTACATTTTATAATGATAGACATTAGCGATGACTTTGCAGAACCCAAATATGTCCCTAGATATTGGCAAGACTAATTCAGACAGATGTTTTGAGTTTCCCCTAACTGGTTTCCACCTAGCTGCTGAATCCTGATCTGTACCACCACTCTTGTTCCTGTGCTGGATCTCCCCCAGAGCACAGAGCACCTAGTGAAATGAATAGTGTGCAGGGCTGGTGGCAAGAACCCAACAGAGATTAGACTGAGAAAAGTCCTGTAAAATCTTTCACTCGTGTAATTGGGATGAGCTTTCATGAATGCCTCTGCAAAGTGTTCCTTTGGTATTACCAAAGGAGTTTTAAATGGTGAGTTTTGAATGGAAATCATGGTTCGCAAAAACCTGAAGTATTAGTGTTCTGGGTTTCATTTTCAGTCATGAAAGGTTTCTATACCAATATCGATGACAAACACACTAGACTAATAATGCCCTGTACTTCCTAATCTAAGATCTAAGGAGGGATAGGTCAGTGATAAATTCTTCCCAGTATACTTGAGAAACCATGGTTAACTCTCTTCTTGGAAACAAATTTGACTATCATACATCTTCAAATCTATATAAAGTATGGCAAAAAACCATCAAAAAATTACATTAGTTTCCGTCTCATGACAAATAGCAGAACTTGATCACAAATCTGTCAAAATGAATTCTCCATAGAAAATGTGTTCTCTGTAGAACTGGCAATACTTTGATTTTATCAACATTTTATTGTCTTATTATTTTCATCAAAAATATTTTCCTCATGTAAAAAAGACTTAAAACTCTGTGTAAAAGTGTAAGCAGAATCATGGGAAAGATTTCTTCTTAATTAATTTTGTAAAATTATGTATCAAATATGATTGGAGAATGCACGTTAATAAACAATTAGACAGCGATGTAGAAATTCATTCCACAGCACTCTTGCTGACATAGCTAGCAGAAACCTGAAGAAATGCTTGGATGTATGCAAATTCTTTGCTTGGTTAGTCATGCCTGAACCTGAAAATCAGAGCTCATGGACAAATATCTATGAATTCAACCTTTACGAATAACTGTATTTAGATCCATATAAAAATTCAGAGAAATTTTTTTCATTCAGGTATTAGCTTACTGTGTAATAATTTATAAATGCATTTTAGAAAGACCAAGAGGTTTTTTTGTTTGCTTACAAAATCAAAAAACAAAAAGTTGCAAAATTTACTTTGAAAGGATATTCTACAGTGTCCTGGTTTCAGCCGGGATAGAGTTAATTTTCTTCACAGAAGCTAGTGTGAGGCTGTGTTTTGGATCTGGGATGAGAAAAAGTTGATAACGTGCTGATGTTTTGGGTTGTTGTTAAGTAGTCAAGGACAGTCCAGTTTCTCGTGCTGGGCTGCCAGCGACAAGGCTGGGGGTGCGCAGGAAGCTGGGAGGGGGCACGGCCAGGACAGCTGACCCAGGCTGGCCAAAGAGATATGCCATACCACATAACATCATGCTCAGCATATAAAGCTGGAATGAAGAAGAAGGAAGAGGAGAGGGGAAGTTTGGAGTTACGGCATCTGTCTTCCCAAGAAACCATTACATGTGATACAGCCCTGCTTCCCTGGAGATGGCTGAGCACCTGCCTGCCCATGGGAAGCGGTGAATGAATTCCTTGTTTTGCTCTGCTTGATGTGTGGCTTTTGCTTTACCTGTTAAACTGTCTTTATCTCAAATTATAAGTATTTTCACTTTTACTCTTCCAATTCTCTCCCCTGTCCCACTGTGGGGGAGTGAGCGAGTGGCTGCATGGTGCTTAGTTGCAGGCTGTGGTTAAACCATGACAACAGAAGAGTATTTCCCTAAAATATTTAATTTTAATAATCATCATTTTCTGATGAACAAAATAAATATTTATATGCATAATATCTGGCTAGCTCTAAAGAGTGTTGCCGCTACTAATAGGAATGTGTGTGTGAGCATGCATGTGTATGTGTGCAAAGCAGTCAGTGCACTTCTGAAATTGGTACAAACCATTACAGTCAGTATGGAAGTAACCAGCAAATAACAGCTTACATTCCAGATAGTTTTCAAAACAATAACACTTTCCCTGAAGGAGGAGGTAACGATCCTATTTGTCTGATTCTGAATAGTGTATTAATGGGAAACTGTTACTGTTTGCTGTCATCAGAGCTGTGTTGCCCTTTGATGACTATGGTGTGCATCCTCATGAGATTCAGTCAGTTATCAAGAAGAAGTTGCAGTCTTTGTTAGAAAGGCCAGCTGTTGTGAATGTAACCCTGCTGCGGACAGCTGAATTCCCTCTGAAATAAACCTGTTCTTTTTACTTCCACAGGATTTTTGAGGTTAACTTTCAGTGGCTGTTTCTATGGTGAGCATCTCGTTACATAGGTACATCAGCCATCTCTGCAGTCTATATTGGGGTGGAGGCATGATGCACACCCAGCAGGGGAAGCTAGCTGCCGCATCTTCTAATGTATTTTCTGGCTTGGGACTATCAATGAATCATGCTGCTTTTTGTGAGATGTACCGCAGAGAGAATTTGCCAGTGAGGTAGGAATGGCCAACAGCATATTGATTTCATTCATTATCCTAAAGAGGTCTGCAGTATGGCATCTGCAGTGAAAATATGGTGACCTTAGGTCTTTAATTCTCATACTTTTGCATTGTAAAAAATGATCCTTCAGAAGCTGTGCAGACAATTTTCTACCTTGACCTAGATACCGAATTCCTTATTCACTGTCTTTTCTGGTCATACCCCTCCTGCCTGCAATGGGACTCCTCTCACACAAAAAATAATTTTTTTAAGAATTTGATTGCAAAAAATCATGTTTCCTTAAAGCAAATGAAAGATAATGGTATACTGCAAAACTACTTCTCATGCCTTTTTACATTCTCACTGAATTCTGCTTCCCTTTCTGCTAATTTTAGCAGAGGAAATAATATGAGATGTAATCAAGGAACATCTTTCCATAGAAACCATATTTCACTAATTAACAGATTTATACATGAGGTAAGAGGAATTTACTTTTGTGGATATTTCTGTTCAAAAAATTGCTTTTTTATTCTCCAAAAACATCGTATGAATTTTCTTCCACTGTTACATGTCTAGAACTAGAAGTTAGCAAATGCGATACCAATCTACAAGAAGGGCTGGAAGGAGGATCTCGGGAACTACAGGTCTGTCAGTCTGACCTTGGTGCTGAAGAAAGTTATGGAGCAGATCATGTGCCAACAAGCAGCACATACCGGGTGATCAGGCCCAGACAGCATGGGTTTATGAAAGGCAGGTCCTGTTTGACCAACCTTATCTCCTTCTGTGACAAGGTGACCTGTTTAGTGGATTGAGGAAAAAGCTGTGGGCATTGTTTACCTAGACTTTAGTAAAGTTTTTGACACCATTTCCCACAGCATTCTCCTGAAGAAACTGGCTGCTCATGGCTTGGATGGGTGTACTCTTCACTGGGTAGAAAACTGTCTGGAAAACTGTAGAAAACTGCCCAAAGAGTTGTGGTGAATGGAGTTAAATCCAGTTGGTGGCCAGTCACAAGTGGTGTTCCTCAGGGCTCAGTCTTGGGACCAGTTCTGTTTAATAGCTTTACCGATAATCTGGATGAGGGGATCGAGAGTTCCCTCAGTAAGTTTGCAGATGACACTGAGTTGGGTGAGAGTGTTGATCTGCTGGAGGGAAGGAAGGCTCTACAGAGGGATCTGGGCAGGTTGGATCGATGGGCTGAGGACAACTGTAGGCTGAACCTCAACCTTGAGGTTCAACAAGGCGAAGTGCCAAGTGCTGCACTTGTGTTAAAACAACGCCATGCATCACTACAGGCTCGGGGAGGAGTGGCTGGAGAGCTGCCTGGCAGAAAGGGACCTGGGGGTGCTGGCTGACAGCTGGCTGAACATGAGCCAGTAGTGTGCCCAGGTGGCCAAGAAGATCAACAGCATCCTGGCCTGTATCAGAAATAGTGTGGCCAGCAGGAGCAGGGAAGCGATCGTGCCCCTGTACTCGGCACTGGTGAGGCCGCAGCTTGAATCCTGTGTTCAGTTTTGGGCCCCTCACTACAAGAAGGGCACTGAGTTGCTGGAGCGTGCCCAGAGAAGGGCAATGAAGCTGGTGAAGGGACTACAGGACAAGTCTTATGAGGAGCGGCTGAGGGAACTGGGGTTGTTCAGTCTGGAGAAGAGGAGGCTGAGGGGAGACCTTATCGCTCTCAGGGTTGTGGTGAGGTGGGTGTTGGTCTCTTGTCCCAAGTAATAAGCAGTAGGACAAGAGCAAACAGCCTCGAGTTGCACCAGGGGAAGTTTAGATTAGATATTAGGAAAATTTTCTTCACTGAAAGTGTTGTCAAGCATTGGAACAGGCTGCCCAGGGAAGTGGTTGAGTCACCATACTTAGAGGTGTTTAATAGCCCTGTAGTGTGCTTAGGGACATGGTTTAGTGGTGGACTTGGCAGTGCTAGGTTAATGGTTGGACTTGATGATCTTAAGGGTCTTTTCCAACCTAAATGAATCTATGATTCTACATATCAGACTGGATAACTGATTTTGCATCTAATCTCTTTCTCTTGTTTTACTTTGATTGCCACAATGTTACATTACAATTTGTTGATACTTCTTTGAAGATATCGAGAATGTCATTTATGTATTAAATAAACCAAGACCATCCAAATCTATTAAACTTTTATAGAGGTGTCATTTTTGTCAAATTCTTTTTTATACTGAAATAACAGACTCAGTGTTGCCAAGTTTCTTGGCAAAGGGAATGAAATTCATCAAAGCCCATACTAAGTCTTTTAGTTGTCGGACCTCTGTTCTCCTATATAGACAAGTAACAGTTTAGAAGTACTTTCATCTTTTCAAGTAAGATGTTTTCAAACATGAACAGCATGGCTATTTCTTCTGGCAGGGGATCAACAAACTTCTTCAAAGGTATCAAATCAAAACACTCTGATGGAGCTTTTGAATTTCTGTTCTGGCACAGTTCAGGTAAATATGAACATTCAACATTCAAAACCATTTTAGAATTCAATATGCCACTTGTTGCTGTCCAGCATTTCTATAATTGATAGTGTCTTAAATACAAGCTCTTTCAAGGTTTTCTGACTTGCTTGATTTCAGAGAAGTCTTCATAATTCAGTGTGTGCAATTTCTTCCATCTTCCATTTCTTTTTATCTCCTGTACAAAAGGATGGGAGATAAGACATACCAGAAAGTATTGTGAAAGGAAAATATCTTTGTATTCAAATGTTTTTATAAAAATAAAGCTAGTGAATCTTACCAAATAAACCAGGTACCAATCACAAATATTCTATTGACATCTCTTCCATAGATGTATGGGATAAGAAAACAAGTATTATATTTCAGAGTAGAATAGATGCAAGTGACGACAGACTCTCTAAAATGCAGTGTAGTCCTATAAACATCCATTGCTTTTGATATTCAGTTCATCAGTGGGGGCTGCAGGTGCTCAGAAATGCTGAGAAAAACATTCCTGTCCAGCTATATTGAGGTTTGGATGTCTGACAATTCCCCCAAATCCTAGGGTGACCCAGTCCTTTCAGTTCACAGTGCGGCCTGTTCTTAAACTGTTGCTTAAACTTTACACACACATAACATTTTGCAATTGATATTTCCCATTACTTTAAACTTTAGTACCTCTTTCAAGGGAAGGTCCTCTGTCTCTCTCTTACTGCAGTCCTTTTTTTCTTTGAGAAAGAATTTTGTTCTAATTTGTTTAGGTCATTGGTAGCCATTTGTTCATTAGGACTTCAATGTCTATGCTATCCAATACTCCTAGTCCTGTTCCTAAGACACCAGTTACATCTCTCCTTGATTGTTTTGGAGAGGCGAGGGTTCATCCATGCAACCATGCTAACCATCCTGTATAAGATGTATTCAGGAATGGTGAGTAGGTAGGTTTAGTTGCAGAGGTATCAACCTGCATTGACAGTTCCACTCGTCTGAGTGACCATGATGGGTTGAATAGCATTTACTGTTGCCCTATATTTTTAATTATGCAACGACCAGTGTTATAAATATGAGGAGACAATTTGATAGGAGGGTGAGTTGGCGAATATGATTGTTCAACATCAATCTTGAATTGAAAGCCTAGATTGGAACAAGAGTTAGGGCATGTCCAAAGGCACATTATGAGGGCTGAATGTGGTACAGTAAAAGTATACCAACATTCATGTTTGAAAGGACAGTCATGTCTACGTTGTTTTCCCTCAACATAGTTTACAATAATGTGCAATGTTGTTGTCATACATTTAGTGTGGTTTTCAATTCGGCATCCTATCGAAATGGTGTCTCCTTTGGTTCCCTTTAAAGATGGTATTTGTTGATTTTCATTTTCATCTTTAATGACCCATTCCTGTATATGGAAGGTGACATTGTTGTGTAGTGCTACTGTTGATACATTTAGATTAGGTGTAGGTATGCCAAAAAGTATGTATGCATCAACCCATGGCCATCCTGTCATACATGAGTTCCACATTTGCATTCAGTAATCATGAAATCAAACAATAGTTCTACGGGGTAATCACAATTACCCCAGAGGAAGAGTACAATGACAGGTTGTGTGAAAGAGAAATTATACTAGCAATCTGGTTCTGGTATCTTATAACAAGATTTCTCATTGTCTTTTGGTTTAGAAAAATCAGTATAATATATTTTTAATTTTTCTGGGTTTTCTGTAGGTTGATTCATTGATTGCTTGACACCCTATTGTTATTTCTTCCCCTGGTGTGGCCTGAAGTGATAATATTTGATAAATGTTATTGTTGTTCTGAGAGATTTTAATATTCTGTTTATAGAGTGTCTCCCATCTCCAGTCACTTTTTAGATATGCCTCATTTCCATGCATGACCAAAGTAGCAAGGTTCAGGTTTGCCTTATCTTTTGGTTGGATTTTAACACTTCCAGTATAATTTAGTAATACATTGTCCCAAAGATCTTTTGCCCAAATTGGAGGGATCATACTTATCCCGATTAAGAGGGAAAGCAAGGTTAGGTAGAGAGCATGCTGTTGTTGTTGCCATTGAAGTAGATTAATTTTGTCCTATAAAAGAAAAGAAGGAAAATGTTTCAGTGGGGAAGGCTGAATGGGTTGCCCCTTGTATGATGCAGGATAGCTCTACCATGCACTGATTTCTTGTTTTGTACGATTGTTATCAGTATCATCCCATGCATACGGGCCATGAGGCTTAGTTAAAGTCATGGGCGCAGTGCCAATGGACGGTAGGTTAACCATTACAGGTTGTCCTGGTTGTAATGTCGTAAGGCACTTTCTTTGCTTTGTAGATGGAACACTGAGCTTAGCCTTTGAAAAGAAAGCTCAGCTCACCAGGCTTCCACTGGGCCCATACTGATTATTTAATTGACAAAGCACTTTGGAAAATCAAGTATTCCAGCAGGCATTGTATGGTTCAAGGCTCCTTCTCAATAGGCCATTAGCTCTTTCTACCATCCCATTTGATTGGGGGTAATATGGGGTGTGGAACACCCATTGAATTTCTTCCTGTTTTGCCCATTCTTCTACCTCTTTGCATGAGAAGTGTCAGCCATTTTCACTTTGGTTGACATCAGGAGTAGGTAGGCCTGAGAACCAAGATGATAATCCTCGTATTGTATTTTGTCCATTGGCTTTTTGATACTTAGTTGTCATAAGGAAGCCAAAGACTACCTCTACTCCTGTGAGGATATATTGATATTCTGCAGAGGATTTGAGTGGTCCGATATAGTCAATTTTCCATGCAGACCACAAAGTTTTACCTTCACTGATATGTAGAGGTGGTGCTTTAGCAGGGTGATCTGCTTGTAGTTTTAATCTTCACGGGGGACGTTCTGTAAGGATAGTTTCACAAGTTTTTCTGTTAATAGGCTGGCCTTTGCTTTGTGCATCAAAGAAAAGTGCTTCTTTACCCGTGTGGCCTAGGTTTTGATAGAAACATTCTCCCAATCGATACCACTCAGGATCTAAAGTGATTTTCCTAATCTTAATTCAACCATAGCATGAGATTTCACCCATCCTATCTTGAATGGAGTTTTCCTGGCTCTATTTAATAATAATTGCCAGTCTTGAGCTCTTCAGACTGGAGATCTGTTCACTTCCCCCAGTTCAGCGATTCCCACTGACAGAGCCATTGTGTCGCACCAGGCCATACAGGATGGGAATCTACATATATAATTTTTGCCCCATTTTGTGCTGCTAAAACAACTACCCTTAATTCTCCCACTTGTGCACTGCCTTCACCTTCTTCTATCATTTTTTGGCCAGTGGCAATTTCTAATGCAACAGCCTTGTATTGCCATTTATCATTTTTGCTGAGGCATTGGTGAAGCAAATGTTTTCTGAAGGTGTCCCCTCAGTGAGGGTAGCTGCATCTAAAGTCGGTGAGAGTTGAGAAGGTCATTGTAATGCCAGTGGGTCTGCATTTACAGCCATTTGTAATCTGGAAACTTTAGTATGCCCTTCACTTAATTGCATTTCTTCTGCTACTCCTGTCAAATAGGCATACCATTTCCCTACTCTGAGTTTTTGTGCAATTCCTTCTGGTGGAGCAGTTCCTTTTAGGACTGTTTCTAATAAGTTAAATGGCCCTCTACTCTGAACAGGCTGTCCCTGGTGTATTTTCTCAACTTGTTTGACTGCTCGGACTAATGACAAAAGTCCCTTTTCCTATTCCATATGTCTCTGTTCTGTTTCTCTAAATGCAGTCAAGCTGAACAATAAAGGTCTCTTTGGTCCATCAGGGCCAGTTTGGAATAGATTACAATAAGTACCATATTCATCAAAACCCCATTCTGCTCTAATAGGGTCGTGGGGTGTACTGGTCCTAGTGACTGGCATGTTTTTAATTCCTGTATTAAGGTTTTGTTGCCTCTTCATGTTCTGAGTCCCATTTCCATGGTTTTCCCTTTCATAAAAGTAAGTACAGTGGATGAGCAATGATAGAAAATCCAGGTATGTGTTTTCTCCAATATCCTAAAGTACCCATAAGTTGTAATTCCTTTCAAGATAGGGGCCTCTGCAATCATTCTATTTTATTTAAGGTGTCCAGTGGAACTGCTGCACTACCTGCAATCCACCAAGTACCGAGAAATGAAATTTCTCTGCTTGGTCCCTGACATTTTTCAGGTGGGACTTCAACATCTGCCTGCTGTAGCCCTTGCCATACTGTTGTTGCTGCCTCCCCCACCTTTTCTGGGGAGGTTCCTCCAATTAGAATATCACCTCTATATTGGTACAGTTTCACATCCTGAGGGAGTGAGACTATTTGTAAAAGTTCAGCAAGCGCAGCATGAGCAATCGTGAGTGAATGTTTATTTCCCTGTGGGAATCTGTTAAAGGTGTATTGTACGCCTTCCCAAGTAAAAGCAAATTTCTCTTTATCCTTTTCTTGTAAGGGGACCATAAAGAACGTATCTTTTATGTCTAGCGCTGCTATCCATGGGTGCGCGGCTCCTTGGAGTATGGCTGTTAAAGCTGCAATATTAGGTACTGCAGCTGTTAATGGGACTGTGTTAGCATTTAAGTGCCAGTAATCAACAGTTAATTGCCATCTCCCATCCAGTTTTCTGACTGGCCAAACAGGTGAATTTTATGGGGAATGGGTTCTGGAGATAAGTTGTCATTTTTCCAAATCTCCTATTACCTCATAAATTCCATTTTGTGCCACAGAAGAAATCGGGTACTGAGGGACGTTAGTAGTTTTTTTATCAGGGAGTACTCGTGCTATAAGCTCCTGATTTTTACTAAGGTTAGGCTTGATTTTTAAACCAAAGGACCACACACTGCTGACCAGCAGGCGCCAGGTCCATCCACTCAAAACATCGTAAGCCAAAATATTTTCACTGTGATCTTTAACTGTACAGCAAGCAGAAGACATGCGCTTCTCACCTGGGAGCCATAAATTAACCTTGTCAGTTTGGCAAACAGCACTCCAGTGATGTTAACTCTTTGCCATCCGGGTTGTATACCCAGCTTCTCAGCATCCTGTTGTGTTAATACTGAAATTTGTGCTCCTGTATCTATTAGGAATTTTATCAGTTGTTGTCGAGGGCCAGATGGGATCAGAATGCATTCTGCTTTAATGATGGGTCTAGACTCATATTCAGAGGAATCTGAGAGGAACAGGGAATCCTCCTCCCCTGGGTCACTGTCATTAGAGCCACCCCATATGTTCCTGTCCCATTCTTCAGGGGACATAATTAATTTCCTAATCTGCACAATTTCAGGGGGATGGGGAGCCTGCACAAGAAAAATTTCAACCTTGTTTCCAGCTTTTGTTCTTTCTCCTTTTTTTTTTTTCCTGTAACTGTTTCTGCAACTGCTCAATTTTCAAGGACAGTATTAATTCAGCTGCTTTTCTGCCCTCTGTTTCCTTCTGTAGGTCCTGCTCACTCTACTCACTTTTACCGCTATTCTTCTTATACTGACAAGTAGCTTCTAGGCAGGTGCCTAACATTTTGCAAATAATTCCTTTTCCTTTGCCATCCTTTATAAGACTTCGGGCCTCTTTTAGTTATTTTCCCATGGCTCCCCAATCATGCCAATTATCATGAGCCCATTCTTATGAGAATTTGGGACTCAGACATATTGCATGCTTTCATAAGTAATCAGTGATACTACTTGCCATCCTGCTGACTATGCAAATTTGTCATGAATGAGTGGTTTAGGCCTCTTAAAGAATCACTGCCAAAGATATTAGGAAGGAAATGATTTTAATATAAATTTGTAAAAAGCACAACTTAACAGAATTTGATGGTAAGGTCCACTCTATTACTTATTCAATATGGAAAAAGCATACAAAGAAAAATCAAATTAGAATTGGGTTAGATTGATTTACAAATGGATTGGGGGAAATGATGTTTTGATGTGACGTATGTGTGGATTAGGGACAGAAAGCGAGGGAGACCCTCCCGTTGAGTCACAAGATTCAGAGTGGACCAGAATCCACCCCTAGTCCCAGACTTGGTCAACGGTTTGTGTCTAAAGATTGGGTGCAGGGCAAGATGAAGGCTGCCCTCTCATTGAGTCACGAGGTTCAGAGTGGACCCCCTTGCTTTCTAAACTCCTTCTCAGAGAGGAGTCTAGGTACAGCTGAATCCATTCCTAGTCCCAGGCTTGGTCAACAGTTTATGACTAAAGGAATCAAGCGCTGGGGATTTTAGTGTGGTGACATAGCCTATGATTTTGTGCTTTGTGTAACTTTCAGGTGGCAACAAGTCAAGATAAAACGGCAGCAATTTAAAATTCATTAACACTGTTAAGGCAAATCACAATGTTAAATCATATGGTTTCCTAATAAAGCTTAAAAACACAACTTAAAAACTTAATAAGATTCCCTAATTATGCATACACACACACAGAGACATGGATATAGAGATAGAGACATATAAAGAGATACATGTAAAAGAGATGTATATGTAAGAGGAGTTATATAAAGAAGATATTTTTATATGTGTACACACATATATATACAAAGGTACCTGTTAAAAGTTTCCCCCAGAATTCCTTGAAATACTCATGTCTAGTGCTTTTGCATTTCTCAATGGGCAAAGCGTTGAGCTTCAAACAGGGGCTTTAGCCCAGGTTCACACCGGTCCTCCAAACTTAATGCAAACCTGAGAGTTCACAAGAGGTATCCCACTCCAAGGGAAGTGCTGGTAGCACCAGGATAGCTCAAAGGACCTTACTTGGGACCACTTTTATAGGGTTGGGAGATGATTGGCATCAGTGAATTTCCACCCTGGCCACAACCCAGACAGGTAATTTCTCAAGTCTCCAGTAGCACTAGTGCTGGTCGTTCCAGGGTTGTCACGAGATGATTAGTTAGTCCTGTTCTTGTTACTCACCCTAGTCAGACCACCACATTCCTGGTACAGCCAATGCCATTCCCCACCTCAGCTGTGCAAGAGTGCTTGGTGCAGTTGAAGGGCTCTCAGCTGCCAAACTCTTTGTTCAAAGGCCAAGGCTTGCCAGGCAGCTGAGTTTCTAAGCTTGTAGAGTAGCCCATGTGCAAGGTGAGTTGGGGGGGAGTGGAATGCACTGCCACATAAAGACAAAATTTTTAGTGCTGCTTCACAGATTTATACCCTGCTCTGTCATGTTAAGAACAAGAAAAACTTCTTCTAATCCAAACAGAGTATTTCAATGTTGAAATCCTTATTTGTCAAGGGTTTGGACACAAGTCTTTTTTTATTTTGCAGCTACATACTACAATACTGATTTCTAGGATTAGTTTTCCTTTCATATTGTTTTATTGATCCTTTTTGAGGGCTTAAAAATGTCACATTATTTCAAAATGATGAGGCGTTGTCAGTTGAGATAGCTCTTGTCCCAAAAAGCTTGTAATTCACAGATCCTCCTCCACAAGGAACTGGCATTTTTGTTTAAACTTTGTCTTTTAGAGGATCCTGAAACAGCAGCCACCTGTGCTTGAGCAGCCATGTAAGGAAATATATACACTAGGTTTCCAGCAACAAACAAGAAAAAATGTGAAATAACTGCTGAAACAGAAGGGTTGTGAATTTCTTTTGCCGATTAAAAAAAAAAAATTCCCTTTCATGGTCACGTTTCTCTATGAAAATGAAAACCCATGTAATTCCTTTCCAGGGAAAGAATAATTTATTTTATTTTATTTTATTTTATTTTATTTTATTTTATTTTATTTTATTTTATTTTATTTTATTTTATTTTGATTTATTTTGATTTATTTTATTTTATTGTGCTCCTATATGTTTCAGTTCCCAGGGCCATCCTCTGTCTTACTGCATTATGGCTCATGCTCTGTAATCATATTTTTCCAAAGTTTCTGCCCTCTTAATAGGTGATAAAAAATAACTCATTTATCATTCCAATAAATGAGTCAGTTAACCCAAACACTGGCTTTCAGGTTACTAAATAGAGAATACTTATTTATAGGCATCAAGTAAGATTTTTAGAAACAATATGGGCCATGTCCAGATAACTTAAGGAACTAGAGGTGTCTGTTTGGTGAGAGCTGTCATCATTTCTCACCTCCTGAATCAGGATGTGACCCCATTAGGCTGTATCCTAACTCAGTATCAGGATGAGGTGTACATATGTGCTTTCCTCCAACCGCACCACCTTGGCTTCCATGGGAAAGAAACTGAACGGCTTGATCCTGAAAGGAGTCATGGAGTGCTCAAACAGATCCCTGATGGGTACTAGCAGAGAGCAGGACTGGAGAAGATGCCAAGGACTCCTGTTCTTCCATGGAAAAGGCAAAGGCTTTAAGTAGAATAAAACATCTAAGCCTGGTGGTGCAGACCAAAGGTCTGGGCTGTGGCTGTCTAACGTCAGGGTTACCTAAGAGCCAAGGGTGACACTGTGTGTGCATTTAAAGTTTCCCGTGCACCTGAAGGTTTGTTTCTGCACAGATGCAGAAATGCCTAAGCTTCACAAGACTGAGCAGCTTGTGCTGTCATCCTTGCCAAAACCCAGCTTTCAGAAGCTATGACATCTTCTGCATAAATCCTGTTTTTACATTGTAGATGACACAGCCATTGGCTATCACACATCAAATGCCTTCTCCCAGGATTACATATTTTTTCCCCTGTTTTATCTCCTGTGCTTTGGCCACATGGCATAAGATCATTTAAGTATGTGAGCAACACCACTGTTCACACTGCATTATTTCACTCTGTGAAAGGATGTGTGAGAGAATATTAAAATAAGGACAGAGAGTTATATGTGGGGCATGAAACGCAAACAGGAATTAAAACCTTGATTCCAGGGTTCTCTGTGTGTTGTCATAAAAGATGGTAGTCTATTGGATTAGGGTAATAGGAGCTATTGAAATTAATCCCTGCAAGCAGGAGAAAAAGTTTTCCAAGAGGGTAAGGAGCTCTACTGTCTTCTTCCATAGAACAAATAGGAGCTCTTCCTGTGGCATCAAGCAAAACTCCAAACTATTGAGGAAGTGATGGAGCTTAGAAACAAGCTTTGTTGTTTGTTTTTTTTCTCCAAGTATTTTCAACTGACTATGATTAAGTAATCGTATAATTCTTACTTTGATTTGTCCAAAATCTTTTAGGAACTTGGGTCTCATTCCAGCATCCACAAGAATTTTATAGTTCCTTAAATGTTTTTAATATTCTTATTCTATGGAGTTCGTTATGGCAGGAATATAAGAGAGCAAAAGCAAAGCACATTTGCCCATTTTCAAAATTAAAAATTTCTGACTAAATCATTGTTGAATTAGGAAAGTGTTTTTTAGTTCTGTGTGAAATTATAGTAAGTTTAATGGATGATAAAGATTTTGAATTCAGAAAAATTAAACTATCTCTTTCTGACATATAAGCCATGGGGGACTCTTTCATAAGTGCTCTATGAACTGGAACTGGCCTCTTTTATTGAACATTTTAGAATGTTCAGGAGCATTTGGGGTTTTATTTTAGGGGAAGGAGAGAGCTATATCTTACCTGTTCTTGAAAGGGACAGGTAAAAACCAGTAGTCTTACTTGTTTATTTTTGGATCTGAAGATGCAAGTGCACAGTTTCTATAGATACCACAGGGTAACCCAGAAAATGTGTAGGCTGTTCTGTGTAGAGAGTTCAAACACAAGACTGGGCAACTTGTTCAGGAGGGCTCCAAATCTCCCTTTTATGCTACCTTTATGACTCATGCTTTCAGCAGTATGTTTGCTATTAAGAAGTTGTCAGATGTTTATCCCAAAAGTGGCCAACTATCCTCCCCAGATTAATTTAATTCTGCAAATTCCATCATGCCGGAATGTATTACCATCCTCAGCTTCAAAATGAACAGAGGATTCAAAGCAATTGTATAAAAGCAATTTTATAAATGCTTCTGAATGTCCATGTTTGAAAGAGATCATAGGAAGGAGACTTTTTTATTGGTTAAAATGTGCTGCCTTTTTCTTTCTTCTCCTTAATGTCACTATGTCACCCTTGAAGTCTATGTTGGTGACTTAGGGAAAGTGGGTGACTCTGGGAAGTATAAGCGAGGTGACTTTGAAATCTGACTCCCTCTGGGCTCGAAATATTTCTCTGCTGATTGCAGAACAAGCCCATGCTCCATTCCTGCTCCGTTCCTAGTATGTAAGATGAAAGCCACCATAAAACAATGAGCAATAAGAATGCAGGGAGCAACTTCTGAGCTGTTACTCAGGCATTTTTGATTGAACCACAAGTTCCCTGCAAACACTGAATTTGTATCCCTGGGAAAGGTGAAGTCCACAAGCAGTTAGAGCCAGTGTTGGGACAGAAGAAAAGACACCATGAAGATGCCATGCTCGTTTTGCCATTTCCCTGCCCAGTTTTCTCTGCATACATATGGAAAAAGTATCTCCCAGCCTTGTAGATCCTATTAGATCTGAGAATTGGGCCAAACTCCTGCCATCATTAACAACAATAACCACAGAAAAGAAAATACTGGCAAATACCAATTTCTAAGTTTCGCAGTCCGAGTTTACTTGATAGTGGACATGTACATGCAAATACAGCTGAGTCTTCCATTAATTCCTTGGCCTTAGAGGTGTAGCAGTTACAAACATTGTTTTCTGTCAATACAACCAGCATTAATGGCAATTAAAGGACACTTCAAGAAGAAGAAATGGTACCTTGTCAGTTATGAGCATGTCATTTTAACCAGTCATTAATATGTAAATTCATTTTAAGAGCTGGCAAAAAATTAAATTAGAAAGGACTTTATAAAGTAAAATTAAGGAGGAATCAATTACTTTTTTCTTTTTGCTGCTCTTTGTAAATCCACCATGTTAGATTTGATGTTGCTCAGTTTTAAAAATCAGAGATTTACTTAGTATTCCAAGACAAAAACTGCATATGTATTTTTCCTGTTAAACCAAGCTAGCAGGATTCACTTTTTTACATAATAAGGTGGTAAGGCTGAGAATGTTTACTTCAAGATTAATTAGCTGATTGATCTTAATTGCCTTTGTATTCTGTCTTCCTTATTGCTTTTGCACCTTTCATGAGCCGATTTATCTTTGGCATGAATACATTGAGTTTCAGCCAACATATCTAACAGATTTCTGTTGGATCTTTCAATCAAAGGAGCCTGTAAGCAGTCAGACATTGTATGGGATATCTCCAAGAATAAATCAGATATTGAGGTTAAAAGAGGTGATGATTCAATACAGAGTTGTCTTTCCTCCACGACAGATTTAAAAAGCTCATCAGTAATTTTTTGACCCAATAATATTTTCCTTCAATGACTTCTTAGATTCTCCCTTATTTTCCAAGGGTGAAGGATACCTACATGGTATTTGGAGCTCATCCACACAGAAAAGCAACAGTTTTTGACACTTATGAACCCTTCAATGTAATATTCTTATAAGATACAGACCAGTTTCTTTATATTTCAACCTGGGCTGAGCATCCTAGGGATCCAAAATCAATACAAATGAGGATGGTGCTAAGAGATCGTTCTGTAGTAGAGAAATGGCCCTAGGACTACCTCCTGAACTGGAAATGACAGTAGGAGGTCTCATGGTGACCAAGCCATCTTTCCTTCTGAACTTTCTGCCCAGTTAGTGCAAAATAGCAGAACTGTAGCCTGCTCCCTTGGTTAATTGCTACAGAGCACCTTAGCAGTGATTTATAGTGGCATATGTAGACACATACCTTAATTTGTACCGGTAAAATACTTGGCTACCACAGAGATGTGTTTATTGTGGATCACGACAATAACCCTGAGTCACCCATATCTGTGACATTTCCAAGCTTGTGAATTGCTCAGGAGTTAACATCGTATTCAGTATTTAACAACTGGGGAGTCAAGGCTGACAGTTGCCATCCTTTCTACGTGGCGCCTGAGGCTAGGATTTGTCTCCGGTTTCATTTATTAGTTATGTAACCCACATGCTATTTTTGAGCTATTAAGAAAAAAAAAAGAAAAAAAAGAAAAAAAAAGAAAAAAAAAGAAAAAAAAAGAAAAAAAAAAAAGAAAAAAAAAAAGAAAAAAAAAAAAGAAAGAAGCCAATGCAAAGAAAAAGAAATCACCAACTGGGAATTACCCACCAGGTAGCTACATGCAGTGGCCTGATCTACATATGCATGTATTCATTTTGATTTAAAATGTTCATGCCAGTGAAAACCAAGCTAACAAAACCTTTTAGGGTTATATAACAATGATAAATGTACTGCAACAGTTCCAGGCGAACACGGGGCCCCTGAGATTTATGAGTTGTTTGTCTCTTTTTTTTTTTTTTTAACCTCTTAACTAGAAAAGCTCAGCTGCAGTGCAGCACCTGTATTTTGCAACGTGATCTTCCTTATTTTATCCTATGCTTTAGTCTGGACAGCCTGAGCCCTGTCCAAGCCATAAGGTGAGTCTGAATCTTAGATACTATCAGCCACCACCTGATTCCCAGTTCATTCTGTTACATTAGTTAAGAATGAGGTAAACAACTGTTGTTTTTTGTTGCGGTTTCATAAGCTATGACAGTCTGAAACATACACTCTCACCATTATTATGGTAGCATCTGAGGTCAATTTGGGGGGGGAGCAGTGAGGGTGACAACAGGGGACATGGAGATAAGAAGCTGAATTAAACAATAACAATGCAAATCAAGCAAAGCGCGGGTGGGGGTGTCCCACACTCGCTTCTGACGACTGCTCCCTGCTCCGCTGGCCGGGAAAGCAGCCTCCTTCACCCTAAGCGTGCTGCAGGTGGGATGCACCCCTCAGCCCTCCGCCGGGCACGCCCTTTCCTCCGTGCACAGACGGCTTCGCTCTGCGGTGCTGCGGGAGCTGCCGCGGCAGCGGTCCGAACCGGCCGCGCTGGCAGCCCGCGGCTCCCTTCCCCGCCGCAGCGGGGCAGCGGCGCAGGCAGCAGCGTGGGGGAACCGGGGGAACAGAAAGCGCTAAAATGAAACATAAAGCGCTAGGGAAGAGGACAAGCCTGTGAAGCAATGTCTGGTTTTCAGAGGTTCGTCTCAGCTCTTCTCTCGGAGTGGGCCTGCAAACCCTTTACTGATCTCAGGTAGCATCCCACTGGTGGCTTTAAAAGTAGTTATTGTACATGGAAACTGAGAAGATACTCACCTCGTGAAAGTTTTGTACAGGTAAACACAAGTTCAATTAGGTTTTGCTCCTTAAAATGAAAACTTTAGGGATAATTTAAACATAGTTTACCAGCTGTTTATCAGTTCCCTGGCAGAAGACACTCTAAGGAATACATAAATCAGGCTACCCAGGTTAGGTTCTTTTTTTGTTGTGAAAGAAGTAAGATATAAGGCAGAGCCAGCAGAGCAAGTCACCTTGCCTTAAAACTGCCTGTCACAGCAAGATACAAGTGAAAACAAGAAACATTTCAGCTTTGTCAGCAGAAGAACCTATGCATTATCTGTTACTGGAACTAACATGTTTTTTACTCTACCTAGTGATTAAATAAAGGTGATAGCAGTAATAGAGCACTATCAGCTGAAAACAGTTTAAAAATGTAGCTTCTGCAAAACTCTCGGTCTCGATCATCAATACAGACATAACTGTTTTCAGAGAAGAGCATAGCACTTCAGCATGATGAAAATGTGAATCAGGTTTTCAGGTTCAATTGCTTCATTATTTTGCTTTCTTTTCATCACTTCTACCTATAGATCACAGCTTAGATTTTCACTCAGGCATTTTTGTGTGTGCAATGTAATAGTAGTGCTTTCAAATTGACAAATGGGTTTTCTGCATACTTTCACACAGTAAGTTAAGTATCCTGCTGCAGGCCTTAATGAATTCATCAGTTTTAGTTTGTTTTATTTTGCTTTATCTTGTCATATTGGACAGAGACTGAATTATCTAAGTTGCTAAATCTCACACTGGTATATCAGAGTGATTAAACAGTTTACTTTTATATAGGTATCAATGATATAGATATAAATATAGTTATATATATAGAGGTATATTTAGTCCACACAAACTTCCAAATTGAAATGTCATGACAACTCATCAAATATTCATGTTTTCAATAAATTCAATTATGAACACGATTTTTGCATTATCTTTTCCCAAATATTGTTCTGTTATGAAATATCACCAGAGCACTTTCCACAGAAAACTTGTTTTTCCTGTGGAAAGACTTTGCTCTTTCCTACCTCTGCCCAACACACAGGTAAGACCCACTGGTGTGTTCTCTTCGCTTCCAGCCCTGTCTTCCCTGCTCAGTAAAGGGGAAGTCAAACGGAAACTGTCAATAATCGGAAGTCTGTGTAGAATTGTAACTATGATGTGATTGATTCTTTTATCTAATATTTCAATAAACCTCATTTTCCCTTAGAGCTCTAAAACACACATGCTACAGCTCTTTGGAGTACACACCTAAAATGAAGAGATGTTGAAATAGAAGGAATTGGCTTAAGTTCAATAACTGGTTTTTTTTAATGCAACAAACAAGAATAAAGTTAGCTTGAGCTCATATCCTGTACTCGCAAAGAATTAATATAATTTAATTTAGCTCTATTAAATAGCTTGGCTAGTTTTTTCAATTCACTAACAATTCTATCTGAAATACATTCTAGTGATTGGCCACATGTTGTGACAAGTATTTGGCAGCCCATCTGTGCCATGACCTGCAGCTCAGTCTGACAAATTTAATGGTACATGCCTAGTTGCTTCTAGTCAATTTAGACTGTTTTTCATGCCATTGCCTACAAGTCTAAACACTGCATACCATTTGTAGACAAAAAAACCCTCAAAAAAGCCATCAAAGCCGAGCACATCTTTTTTAAAGACAGTCTGTGAAAGTGGTGGTCTGAGGAAAGTAAGTTTTTAGCAGGGTAAGGCAACATGGCTTTAAGCCATATTATAATGGCATTGTCTGCCTAGAGGTAGAAATCTTTTGGCAATTTCCAGTCTCTTTAGAACAGTCAGTCTGATGTGTATGACAAGGTATTTTGCATAATTTTGTAGTGATGTTGCATACAGTTTGTTTTTTTAAAGAAATAAAAGAGAGATCTTATTCCATAAGCTTTTTTTTTCCCTAAGAAGGAAAGCAGACAACTCAGCAAGCAGCACCCATATACGATGAACATAGGCTTTACACTGCCAGCCTTCACACCTGCATTATGGTGGCTCAAAATCTGTAGAGTTGTAATAGCCTGGGATTGGGGGTAAAATACAGGCTTGTTCAAAATCCAAAGGTTGTCCATAAGAAAACTTTCCTGTTTGTGGAAGAATTTGAAACAAAAATAATACACAGGCAAACACAAGAAATGTGAGATTTGGGATGGTTGCCTTCTCCCTTCTTTTGTTTTTGCTGGATTTTCATGGTATTTCTTTTAGTTTGCTGTGGTCACCTCTCCAGTGAGAGCAGAAGAGAGTGGCGGAATCACAGCAATGATATAGTGCTCTCAGGAGAAGCAAACCAGTGGGGAAGCTTATTCATAGCAAAGGGTGTGAATGAGGACAGAAAGTAAACAGTATTTATGACGAGGCACTACAGAAGTCAAACATAGTGGAAATATTTGGGATTTCTGCTGACACTTCTTGGTTTTGGTTCAGCTTCAAAAGAAAAAAATCTTACTAGGAAAAATGGAAATCTTGACAGAATAAAAGAGGAAGAAATTATTTAATTGAAATCAATTTTACATCCATTAATTTAGACAGGGATTTTGAACAGCTGATATTTATATATTGCAGGTACTGCAGAACAAATGTATAATGAGTGAAGCAGTTCATCTGTAGTTTTCAGGTATTAGAATTGTCTCACAGTGTTCACTATATTTCCACTTAGATAGCAGGAACACTTTACAAAATAGTTCTATTCTGCCACGTAACTCCAACACTGGAGGATACAAGGAACTCCTTCAGAAATCTCATAGGTATGTTTTAAAATGGGTCCTACTCTGGGCTCATCTCAGAGTCTGCACACATGCAAAGAATTTAAGCCTTGTTTACATTACTGAGCTAGAAAATGTTTGTAACACATTTTACCAGTGAGAGTCCGTGTAAGTATTGTGAATTGAAAGACATGTGACACAATTAAACATGCATACAGATATTTTTTAGATATGCATGAATTGTTATGCAGCAAGATTAATTTAAAATATATACTGCTTTCTTACTTGATCGCAGCCAGGAGCTGGGAAAGGAGTTGGCAGGAAGTAGGAACAGACTTTTCTCAAGAAATTTCAGGTATAAACAAATTTTTTCAAGAAAAGAGATTTTTTTGGTGTCAGTCTTTGAAAATCCCTCATGCTAAATGGATTCACTGTGGTGTATACCTGACTACATACTTGCAGCTGAAAAAGAAATATAGGGAATTAGATTTTGGCTACATTGATAGTGTTATGGCAGTACTTGTCTCTTACTTTTTTGTTTTAGTCTAAGAACACAAATCCATACAGTGTAGTGGAAATTCAGCAGTCATCTTATATAGCTATCAACATTAGAAAACTTTCCATGACCATGGTACAGCACAAAAAAATAAAATTTTCCCAACGCTTCTGCACAGTGTATGGATTGTCTAGTCTAAATATAGCCAGTTCTCCAATTCCACACCTTGAAGCTGTGAATAAGTGCTGAAACTTAATAACACCAGACTAGATGTAAGCTTTTGGTAGAAATAATGAACTAAATGACCTTCTTATCTTCCTTAAAATGCTGCATGAGAAAGAACTCTGTCGCAGAAACCTGCCTATGTAGGCTTTGCCCTCAATAAAGCCCTGGTGCCCTGCAGCTCCCCATTCACAATACCTAATTTTGTAATGAAAGGATGGGAGTATTGGGACACTGCTTTCTAGCAGAGTACCAGGGACCTGGTTTTCCCAACGTGCCTCCAGAAGCACGGGTCTTCTTGAGCATCCCTGCTGGTTCCTGGGAGACAGAGGAGTAATTTTCATGCCTTACCTATCCAGGGCAGGGCTTCTCCCTGCACAACCACGTTGCAAGTGTGACTGCCAAAACCAGCTCAGGGAGTCTTAAACGACACATGCAGAACGGAGTGTTGCCAGCCAAAGGATGGGTGGCCATGGTGAAGCTAGTTCTCACTAAAAAAGTGGAGAAGGAGCTGAGATAAGTACTGAAAACTTTGATTTCTTGTTCTTACCACTCTTAGAGGAATGGTGAGAGTTTGTCACTACTGAAGATAAATAGGACCTCCTCACCTACCAGTAGTTATACAATCCCACCCCCAGCATCAAGCTCTAGTCTGGCTTTCCAAGGCTTTGGCTGAAACAAAACTGAAGTGTCAAAATGGCAGTGGAGCCTGCTTGCTAATTGCTGATGTTTGGCAATGTCTACTTTGCCTGTGCCCAAAGACAGCCTTGACCATTGTAGTGGTGTACAGGAGCCAAAGGACCTTCAGGCTTTCTGCAATTCTGTCACCTTCCATTTCTTGTGCTGTGGGGGAGCACTGCACCATTGCATGCATATAAGCATATAAGCATATATGCATATAAGCATACACTTCAAAAGCCTTGACGGAAGTCTCATCAGGGTCACACAGACATGGAGACACTGTTGTTCCTAAACATGGGTATAATAAGTTCGGAGAATCTAGTTCTTTACACTGTAAAGACTTTACAAGTGCTGACTTTCATATACCTCTGCTTCTGTAGTTGTGTGGGGTTTTGCACTTCTCTACAAATAGCAATAGAATATTGCAGTGCAAATATTTGCCTTAATTTTGCATCCTGCATGAACTAAGGACATTATGACATACTCAGCTTTTAATTCCAAGCTCTGATTTCTTTAACTAGAATTTTCCAGCTGCAGTGCATTAACAAAACCAATCAAATGTATATATTATTCTGGAAACAGAAAGATAGTGTATATATGTTTTAAACCAAAGTAAATTGTAGCTTATATGTAAGGCAACATATTAGTTACACTGAGCATCATTTTAAGCTCAGTATTTATATTTTTTCAATTATTTTATAATATTATTCTGCATTAATTCCTTTTCTATATAGAAAAAATATATATATACAGCTATATTTCTGCAATCCTTAGGATTAGTAAATGTTGAGTTGTCAAAGTTGTTACAACTGATTATTGCTGAAGTCCTAGGTGGGTGTTCTGAATAAAAAGCAGGCAAGTATAGAACAGTGAGCTTCAGCTTCCTCAAGAACCATGAATTTGAAGCATTTCTTCCAGTTTTGGTGGGGGTATTAATACTTAAATATATATGTTTACTTCATTGTCTACTTGCCACTTAAGTGTCCACAGTAACCAGGACATGATAAAAAATAATACTTTGCATGTTTGGAAAAAGTAAGTAACACTACTAAATTTTCATTGTCTCCTTTGTTATCATGTTATCAATGCATCTGTGTTTCATAATTCTACATCTAATTTAAAAAAAAAATTTTTTTGCCAATCAACGTGTTAAAACCCAATGATACTTCTCCTTTTTTCAGTAATTCATCTGACCTTGCGGAGGTACCCTGTCCTGCACATCTGCAGGCCGTGTGATCAGAATAGGCTATAAGAAGATAACACAGATGCATTTAAAAGAGCAACAACTTTTTTTTGAAGACTAATAAAATAAAAAGATGTCTCCTATTCATAATTTAGTCTCAGACTCTGATCTCTGAACCCAGGAAGAACTTCAGTTCTTCAGATTTTCCCTTTGCTTGACTTGTCTCCTTTGAGCTCTGAGAAGACCATAGCTAAGCTTCTCTTTTAACTCTCTCACACAGCTGTTCTCTCCCCTTCCCCCTTCTGGAACAAAGATGTGCACCGTACATCTTTTAGCATCCCCTCAGCTGCTGTACACCTGAATGAATTGCACAAAGGTCTAAATGGTCAAGGTGGGATTAAACACCTTTTCTGGCTTTCCTGGATGGGAATTGTCCTCATGAAAATTCTTGCAGCACCTTCTTGTTTGGGCAACAGATAACTATTAATTTAAAATAATTGTATGAATTAGGCAGCTTGTTGTAGTCAGTGGAGCTGAGAATTTAGGGTCAAATTATCCATAGAAATGGCTCTCAGTAGACCTACATTAGGAGGGAATTTGTCTTTTGGTTTTCAAGTAATGTGATATTTCTGTGAACTTTATAATTAAAGAGGATGTAAACTTGTTACTAAATCACTCGATTGACAAGGTTGCTGTACAAATGTTAATGACTTCATCTCTCTTACCTCTTGTAGAAATACACTAATGTCTTTTTTTTTCTTGCCGTAAAACAAAGGCTCCATGAAACTGTCTCATGGTTATAGACTGCAACTTAATAAATTTGAGTACACATGGAGATAACTTGCATCCTCTAACATAATATCCATCAAGCTTCTGGTGCAAACTGCATTCTCTGTACTTGGCTTTTTAGGGATGTATTATAGCAAAGCACTAGGCAAGCTATTGAAACAACGGTCACGGCTTTGTGAGAAATTTGGCATGCCAGGATGTGAAGACTCATCTGACAACTTAATGCTGAATTCTCCATGGACTATTCTCTCCTCCGTTCTCCCAGCAGAGCTTGGTCTTTCATTTTTCGGGAGATGTGGTATTTTTGTAAAATGTGTAATTAATCAGGGAACACAATGTAATTGCAATACTAATTACAGTTGCTTATTCAGGTACCAACATTTCTGCTACAGTATCAGTTGCTTAAATATCTTTGTGACTGAGGATTTTTAATCCATATTAATCCAATTACCCAGAATCAGTCCCAAAACAGTTTGGTATGGGTAGTCCCCTAAGCCAAAGCAATTAACCATTAAAGTTAGTGAAGCTTCTGAGGGGAAATGAGCAACGGAGACATTATTGCAAATTACCACCCAGTTGTATCTGGATTTGTGATTTTTCTTCAAGTTTTTAAAATGGGTGTTTTTTTAATATCTTTTTAATCCTTCCTTCCTTTCACTCAGGACTTGCATGTTTGATTTAAATGTTCTGGGATAACCCACCATGTTGAAATGCATGTCTGTAAAATGACCTGAGTCTGCTGGCATTATCCTACCCTGCATGATAGTTTCTGTGAAGACAATGATGGCTGACATTTTCCGAGTCTGTTATTTATCCTGTGATATTTTTCTATATGTCTGTAGATGCAGCTTGAGCTGAGGTGCTTGGAACTGATGTGAGGTTTGGCAACACTAAACCTGAAAGAAGGAAGGAGAAGTGGAATGTGGCATTAAATTCTCAGGTTGGGCACAATGTGTAAGATATTTCCAGCAAAAATCGATTGAATGTAGAAACCTGTGGTGATCATGAAACCTCTTTCCTTCCAAATCCATCCTTTGGTGGAAAGGAGCCCTCCTACATTATGTGCAAATTACTCCTTTTGGAGCACGCTTGGTGTGACACTGCCACACAGAGTAGCTCTGCCAAACCCACTACACTTAAACAGTTCCCCCTGACACCAGCATGTAGGAAAATAGGGAGCAGAAGAACCCTTAAGTGTACTCGTGACTAAAATAAAATCAAACTGCATCACTGAAAGTAGTTCTCTTGTGGATAAGACCCAGGTAGCTTTTTTCCACCAATGTGTTTCTGCGAAACTCATTTCTTGGCTTACCCACACACCATCTGCCTTGTGCTGTAGTTGCCTTATGGTTTATGGAGTTCCAGCTCGCATGCTGACTGGGCAAAAAAGGAAAACAAAGGAGTTTAAAAATCAGAGTGAGGTACTCTCTGTCCAATGTATTTCTAGTCTGAACATAACACTTCTGCTTATTGGATCTGTTGCTTGGATTTTTTTTTTAATTGTTGTAATGGAATGGAGCAATCGAGGAGTTTCAGGAACTCTCAGTTCTACCTGCCCTTGTTTTTACACAGCAAAAAGAGAATATATTATTTCTTTTGTCCGACCTATTCCAACTTTTAGGGTAGGGTGGATTTTAACCCTGAGAGGGAACAAAGTCTTATGTGAATATTAAGGAGAAAAAAAATTTTGGTTAACAGAGTTTGCATATTAGTGTATATTGCATATTAGTGTATATGAACCATGTAGTTCAGCTGTAATAAACAAACGGTTCTATCAGTGGCAGGTTATTGTTAGTGATAATAATTAGTTCTGATAATTTGAAATAATAATGTATCATGCCTTCCCTCACAGGATATGAAATTACTGCGTAATTCAACTGCTGAAATATCGCATTCCCTTGCCAGTTAAGTAAAGCATGTTTTCTTTTGACCATTTCTCAGCTACAGAACTCTTCCCCCCCACCCCCCAGTAGGGCAGAACTTTGATTTCCAAAGGCCCAGCACCTCTAAATAGTGTGGCTAAAAGACTGAGTTGGTCCACACCTAGAGCTTTCTGGGCCCATGGCTCGTGTGACTACCTTACATTTTCTTCCGTTGTGAGTACGGTACTTCTGTATGGCAGCTCTCTGTTACCATGCAAGTCCATGCTTGTTTAACATGGGCTTTCTTCTTTTTTTCCACTAAGATATTGACTAATAATACTGAGCAATAAGCAACCTTTCAGCTACTTTTCATCTTTCCTTAAAGAAAGCTGAACTTTGAGGCTTTCTGATGAGAAGAAAACAGCTGTGGCTTATTGTACTTGTCACTGACACAGGCCGCACAGAAGAGAAACTCTTCAGTCCTTTGCTGGTACTTCTGTCTGATTAGGGTTTCTGGACTTCATGTGGTGGTGGAGTCTTTTGATTTTGAAACCTGTTTATTTCCAGCAGGCAATAACCTCTTGTGGATAAGTTTGATTGACAATATTATTGTTTCAACTGTTGGATTGGTTCCATCTTAATGAATTTTTAATTGTTGTACTGATGATTTTCTCTCTTCTGGGTGTCAGTATATTCAAGCATGTGATGGTCATACAATCCTCTTTTTTTTTGAGACACATTATTGAAAGGCAACTTTATGAATCCTATTAGGAGACTTCTTAAAATATGCACTAAACACTGATGATTTGGGTTATCATTCAAACTGTGCCTATGAAAATTGTTACACAATTATTCTTACTGATTGTTTAGAATCAATTTACAGATAAAAGGATGCTTTATAGATTTACTTGGGTGAAGCAGGAATTGAGCTCAAATTCTAGCAGTAAGAATTCTAACAATGTAACCTGAAAGACAGACATTCTACAATGTCACTATTATTTGAATAAATATAGAAACAATGAAGAATCACAGAATCACAGAATCATTAAGGTTGGAAAAGACCTTTAAGATCATCAAGTCCAACCATCAACCCACACCACCATGCCCACTAAACCATGTCCTGAAGTGCCACATCCACACGTTTTTTGAACACTTCCAGTGACAGTGACTCCACCACCTCCCTGGGCAGCCTGTTCCAATGCTTGACCACTCTCTTGGTGAAGAAATTTGTCCCAATATCCAGTCTAAACCTCCCCTGGAGCAACTTGAGGCCATTTCCTCTTGTCTTATCACTAGTTACTTGGGAGAAGAGACCAACACCCACCTCACCACAACCCCCTTTCAGGTAGTTGTAGGGAGCGATAAGGTCTCCCCTCAGCCTCCCCTTCTCCACATTGAACAATCCCAGTTCCCTCAGCAGCTCCTTGTAAAACTTGTTCTCCAGACCCTTCACCAGCTTCGTTGTCCTTCTTTGGACACACAGTGTCTTTGGATGCCCAGTAATGCAGTGAGTATAATGCAAAACCCAGAGGTGTCCCTTTGGGTTGAGAGGCAAGCCTTTTTAGGTAACCAGCACGACAATCTAGCATCATGGAACCCTAAGTTGGTGGTACATGGGGCGGTTCCACAGCCCTTCAGCGCCCTCTTCCCTCTTCTCGTTCACTGCATGAGCAAGAAAATTGGTCATTGATGATAGGGGTGGTGACTGTATCTTCAAACTTGTCCTCCAGGCAGAGCTGTGTGCTGTTACTTCCTTCGGCGACCACTAGGGTTCAGCACTTCTACCAATGTATTTCACTGATGTGTTTTTTCTGTTCCTCTTTGTTGTGTTTTGACTGATGTGGATTTTCAAAGACAAGAAAGGGAGGGTACACTAAGAGTAGGCCTACATTACCAACTGGTATGATACAAAGAAGGAAGGACAGGGGTTTGGTTTGCTTGTATGGGTCAGGTACTGTAAGTCCACATTATGACTTCGGTGTTGAGGGGGTTCCTCCGAGACCCATCAGGCTATGGGACGATATGAGAGGGTAAGAAGGAACTGTGCTTTGTACTCAAAGTCTGGGCAGGCTTCAGTCTCCCAGAAAGATCAGGCAGACCTGTTCCAGTGGTTTCAAAAGGGCCCATGAAAGTCTGGTGTTTTCATCAGCATTGTATAAAGACTGGTATGTTCATCATCTTTAGCGACTCTTTTTGTTCAGGACTTAGTGCCTTATATCTGAAAGCAAAATAATAAGCAGGTGGTAAGGAAAAGAAAATAAAAACCATCATTGTTTAGCGACTTCTTAAAACAAAGGTTCCTTTGGGTTAGTCATGTTTGATAAGTACTAATGAACCCTTCTTACATAAAAGTCTAACCTCTTTTTGGGGAAAAAAAATATCACTTTTTACCTCCACAGTATCTTGTAGCAATGAGTTCCACAGTTTAAATTTCATTTTAAGTCTGCTGCCTGATATTCCCTGAGCCCCCTCAAGATAGTGACTTGACAGTCACTCTCTTACTCTCTGCTTTTGTTTAATCTCATCTTGTTCCTTCCTCTCACTACAAAAACATATATTTTCCCATCTTAAAAAAGACTGCCCTTCAACTGGCACCTTATTTCTTTTCTTGTCTCTTCCATTTCAAAAATCTAGAGTTTTTTCCTGTTCAAAAATGATTCTGAATCCTCTTCAACCTGACTTCCACACCACTAATGCTGGCAAATTGCACTTGAATCTCCCACGAGCCTATTCTGACCACTGAGGCACTGTATAAAACAGAATCAGTGGCAGTAATTCCTCTTCCAGATGTGTTTTCTCTGAGAACAGCAAATTTTCACAAAGCTGCACCTTATTTTTCTCTGCACAGCCAGCCTAGAGTTCTCCTTTTCTGTGAAACCTACAGAAAACAATGCTGAGACTGCTGCTTGTTTTAATGTTCCCTTTAACTTCCTTACATCCATCTGCCATATCTTCTTTTATCCTCTGAAACTTACTGAAACATGTCTTTTTGTCTTGCGCTTGTGCCTCTCCTTGTACAAAGAACTCTGCTGTGCAGCTGAGATTCCCAGATGCTACCAAGCTGCAAGCTGTACTACTAATAATAATAACGTCACATCCTGCAGCCATTTTTTTTTTTATGTGGAACATGTACAAATTTCCTTTTCATATGCAATGTGAATAAAATTTCATCGCAGGTAGAATGACACACTTCTTAAAAAAAACCCCAGGTAGGATGCCAGGTATAAATGATGGCATTTCATCCCATTCAATCACTTGTTTTCACAATATTTTAGCACTCTGTCCATAAAAGGGATGAAGCTGAGATTTTTTTCTCCTCTAATCATAGTTTTGGTGAGACCTAAACCCATTTTTCATTCTTGCTGCAAGCTAAGGGCATAGTCATCAAGATTGTGTGACCGGGGTTACCATCAAAGAAGAGATTGAATTAGTGCATGTTGAGATGCTTGCCACTCAGCTACTTGTTACCCCTCCATCACAGAACTGTTGTCCCTTACCATGTGTCATTTCTTCCAGTGTGACTGAAGAAAAATAAGGGTCCTTAAGCCAACAGTGTGTCTCCAGTCATTCAGCAACTCTTTTCTACTGTTCTGTGGGCAAATATCTCTAGAATGTCTGTTTCATTTTTTTGTCTGATGTCTAGTTTTGAGAGAAAGGGATATCTGTCTATCAGGCACTCGGGCTCGGTGGCCAGGGCCACGTCGCTGGTGTTCACTCCCACCGAGCGAGTGCGTACCATGATCTGCTCACAAGGCGATGAGATGTCGTTGTTGACAACGGGGACAAGGATGTGCAAGGGCAACACCGCAGGTGTAGAAGCCAGAGACTCCATCTTTTCCGACTTGACCTTTTTCAGCTGCCGGCACTCACTTTCCCCATCCTCCAGTTCTGACTTAACTCCCAAGGCATTAAGCGCAGCTCCCGTGTCAATAGCTATACTCCCAAGCTGCTCAGCAGCAGCAGGCTCTGTCCCCTGGCCCCCATCATACTGTCCCACCCTCACAACCAGGGCCAGGGGCTGCAGCACGCTGGGCTCCTCCGCTGCAGCCCTCACACCCTCACTCCTTTCTTTCTTGTTTTTGGATGAGCTGCCTTCCTTCTCCTTCTTGGAGCCGGCCACACTGCGAGATACCTTGGCTGATTTCTCCGAGTCCTTCGGGGTGACGGCAGGCACCAAGCCGCCTGAGTTCACGCCGTCCCCAGGGCGTCCTTGAGTCTCCTTCTTGCTACCAGCTCCCTTGCTGGGAGTGAACAAGGAGGTCCCCAGGGTTGGCTTGCCACTGTCCTTACCACTCTTACTCCTTTTTGACTTGGATTTGCCCTCCTTGCCCTGCGGGCCTGGCACCGGGCTCACAAACTTGATGTTATCCGGTAGGGTTGCCACCGCGCTGGGTGCCAGCAGCCCCACCTCTTTGGAGCCTGACATCCTTCTCCAAATCAGCATCCAGGTCAGTGATGAGATTCCCTACGCCAGTGTCCCACTCATCCCAGCTGTCGTACTTCACAACCAGGTTTGCATCGATTCCTTTCCCTCCGGAAGCTCCGCTGCTCAAGGACATCTTAGAGTTAACGGCCCCTCACAGTTCAAGGCTCTTCCCTGCCTCCACGCCCTGGGGGTCACCTACGTCCTTGGGGGGGGGCTTCCAGCGGTCGGGGTCTGCCCAGGTGACGGCATCGCTGCCAGCTCCGCTCGTGTCCCGGGTGGCCCTATGTCTCCTCCGTGGAGCCGCCTGGCCGCTCCGCTGGCAGCTAGGGGCCGGCTGCTGGGGCCGCCATGCCGCCCGCGCCTGTGGGCCGGCCACGCAGGCTGCACCGGTGTCCGCCTAAGAAGCCCTTACCAAAAAAAAAAAAAAAGCCTTGAGAAAAGTGGAGTTTGTTGGGATAAGCTTAGTTTGATAGCCACTGACCGAATGAGTCAAAATCATTTCCAGGTAGATGACTAATAAGATATCCTGTTTTACCCAGCAGTGTCAGTAACAGCACTATATTTATTTGGCAGATGAGAGGCCAAATTCATAGATTTTTATGAAATGTTAGAAAGTGAAAAACTGACCTCATATGGATGCCTGTTTGCAATTTTAATCTCCCTTCATATAAAAGAGATACTTACTTACAGAATGTCTCAGTTATATTGATGTTCGTTACTATTATTTTCTTCCAAATCTTGACATTGCCAGAATCATCATGTTTGTAAAAAACAGATGTTTAATGCTGCTACAGATGATATACCAGAGTAACTGGATGCCTCGTTATAATTTAAAATGGCTTGATAAATGGTACATGTATAACAGGAAAGAAAAGGGAAAGAAAGAATACGGGAAAAAATAATAGATGACCCTTGGTAGAAACATGTTAACAATTTCTTAAAGATTTTGCAAGGAAGCTACTTTTTAACAATGATTCTAAAAAAGTATAGAGTCAGCAATTTATGCAAATAGTTCATACATAATTTAATGAACCTCCTTTAATGTTTTGGATAAATAGTGAAAATACTTTCTCTGAGGCAGAAAACATACGTCTCTGTGACACGTGCAGGAACAGCTTGCATACCCACCCACCTTAACAGCAATTCTGGTTTGCATTGACATCAGTCTTGCCTTATATTCAGGGATCATGTAACACAACACAGACTATTGAAATAGAATATTTAAACTAGAAACCATGTACATTTTAAAAATCCACAGCCTTCTGTGGCAGGGAGAACCACAGTTTACCCACCTAATACATGAAGAAGTTCCTCTTGTTTGCTTTAAACTGCATGTATGTTGTTAGCTCCTTTGGATGCCTTTTAGTTCATATCTTTGGAAAGAGACAATGAACAGATACTCTCTCTTTGCCCTTGTTATACCACTTGTCGTTTTGTAGACGTCACGGCTGTTATATGTCTCTTGTAGTCTCCCTTACTCATGAATCCTAGTCTGTTTAGTCATTCCTTCCTTGGAGACTGACCTACAGGTTTTGCCGTCCTTGCTGCACATCTCCAAAGCTTTTCCAGTTCTAGTAAGCACTTCTGGAGATGGATCAACCAGAATTCTACACAAGGTCCACAGTTGGGATCCAAACTATGGGATAATTATGTTCGTTATTTGATTATCAGTAATTCCTAACATTGTTTTCTCTTCTCTTTCTTAGAACTCACCCAGTGCTTTCACGAAAAGATTTATTGAAAACCCAGAGAAAGGCAGAAAGGTCAGAGATGAGTTTGTATTACATTTTCTTGATTTTGTGATCTCTCTTCGGTTAGTATAATTTTGTGTCTCCATCCCCTACCTAGCTAAACTTACCAGAGTGCAAGGAAAAATGATTTTATGAACAGCGTACAAGGAAGAGTAAAATGGAAATCAGATAGTTTGACCCCCAGAAATGAACTAAACATTTCAGAGATGTCACTATATTTTATTTGAACATTTTTAATGAAATATTTTGTTTCAAAATAGTTACCCACTGACATTTAAAGAAACAAAAGAAACCATTTTATTTTGATTCAGAACAGGTTACAGTATTTTTGCTAAGAGGTACTGCTGCTTCTTCAGAAGGTCATAGTTTCATATTTTTAAAGCTTAGAAAGTCTAAATCATGCTAGTTGAGCAGTGCTGTTCTGCAGAAGACGGGGTTGTCAATAATAAGAACCACATTTTTAGCTAGCTAGACAGAAATCAGGAAAACATTTTTAAAATTTGGCAAATTTCGTCTAAGAAGAATCAAGGAGCATTAAGATACCTTGTAGAGGTAAATCTGAAATACACCTCCAGAGAGCAGAGCATAATGAACTCATCCCTTCAGTGGAGTTCTATTATACCTGTTGTACATTTGTGCTGTACTTTCCTATAAGCATTAATGCTTTCTACTGATAAAAACTTCGTGTCATCATTCTATATGGCTGTGAAAGTCAGTGCCACTGTGTTTGACTGCCTCTTGCTTGAGAAAAAGGTGCTTGCTTTGAAACCTGTTCTGGTGTTCTGTGAAATGCAACAATATGAGTTTCACAATGGCTTTTTAGTTACGATTTTGTAAATAAAACATCTTAATGAACACACTTGAAAGGTTAATAGTCTGTAACATTGCTCAGAGAATGCATTCATTTTCTTGGCTTGCAAATTATGTCCTCTGGTTTTTATACTTAAAACAAGCGCTCATAATTGCCTCATTATTGAAATCCAGGTGAGAAATTCCTATGGAAAAAACCAACTTTATCTATTTTTATTGGCACCAACTTTTTTGCATGTGGAATTGACTCATCATGTCTCCTTAAAACAAAACCAGTCATGTTTTGCCACGTGTTTTTTGGTTTTGTTTTTGGTTTTGTTTTTACTTTCATTCTGTATGATGCATACTGCTTATCATGATATACTCATTATTATTCTGGGAGGGAATTTCTTATTTGTAACACCACCGTTTCTGATAGTGTTTCAGTGGCTCTTAGAGGTCTCATTTCCATCCTCTAGGGCTCATATCAGTGACAGTTTTGTGACTCCTGGCTGTTACATTAGAAAGCAAACTAAAGCACATAGTTATAATGAGGGCAAAGCAATTAATGGCATTTTTCCATTAAAAAGTCCACAGACTAGGATGAGAAAATGGACACCAGATTTTTAGCTAAATTTGCTGTCACCAGAATGATTATTGCAGCTGGGATTCTGGGCTAAAGTTTAGAAATATTCTTGACAACAGCTGAGTACAGATCAGGTTGTCACATCCAGAAAGAGACGGAGGCTTTTTTAGATTATTTAGTGATGCCAGATTTAAAACACATTGTATCAGTCGTCTTCGTGGTTTCATGAAAAGTGCAAAATTCTGACAGTCACCGAAAAGCTAGGTCACTCCCTTAATGCTGCAAGCTTATTTTCAGCAAACCAAGTGTTCTCAAAATGCTGAAGTCTGTTGAGCTGCCAGAATGAGTCATTTAAAGCCTTTTTGCATGGTTTTAATGGTATGAAATATTCCTTGTAACCCATCACACTGGTGTGAAAGAGTTGTTGGTTGTCTTACTGAATCATTAAACTGAAAGTAAATCTATGAAGTGACCCTATTAGCTGTTAAACAGCATTTCACCTAATAGTTTCAATTCCCTAATTTAGTTTTCCTTGGTAAATTAGTATACTTTGTGTGTCTGCTTAGATGTTTTCATCATTTATCTGGTATTCAATTTCAATGATTTCTTAAGGGCTAGCTTATAGTGGAAATATAGTTAGATTCAGATTCGAGAATATGTAATTATGAGTAAGCTCCCAGCTATGCTTTTATTTTTTCAGTTTTAACAATTTGGCAGTTGGCAAGAGTTAAAGATAAACCTTTACCTGTTTTAATTTTTTGCACTTACTATAGATAAAATCAGAGATTAAAAGTGTAAATGAGTGTAAAGATGTAAAAAATGTAGATGGAAAGCACATTATCCTTCAGCTTTATGTAAAGCACTATAATTTCATTGGACTATAATTTCACTGGTTTGTAGTAATTTCATTTTATTAATAATAATTATTTTTTCCCCACAGAAAAAGCTTTTATTCTAAAAATGTCCCAGGTGTCTAGCTAATGCAATTCTAATTGAATCTGATTGTGTCACAGATCAGCAACCAAAAACTGCAAAACCTAACAAAGTAAACAAAGCAATGTAGTACCTAATACTTTCTCAAATCTAAAAATAGAACAGGCCATCTGAGATCACATCTTCATGGCATGTGCCACATCTGTTCCACTTCTAACAAATATTTGATCATGACTGGTGCTATATTTTATTTGTATGGTACCTCCTGCAGTTTTTATATCAAAGAAATGTTGCTTATTTAAGATCTATTGTGTGAAATAAATTATTTTTAAAGAAAAGCAGATTCATTCACCAGCTATGATGAGTAGTATTGAAATCCCTTAGAGATCTATGGTTTGATAAAATTTGGATCAATTTTATGAGATCCTTTTGAATAGCAGCGTTCCTGCATGTTGAAAATAACACCCTATTCTGAGCATGAATTTTTAGAATTTTTGACCATTTTGTGACTCTGGTTTAGGATGTATTTCATAAACTGGGTGTTTGTAGTTTTGGTGGAAGAACATGTGTCTAACACATGAATTCAGGTATGAAATTTCTAGTGAAAACAGGCAACCATGCTGTTTACATTAAATTCTTAATAATATTCACATTTGGTTTTTAAACCAGGAAAGACTCACACATCACTGATTACATTTTTCTTTAAATTGCCATTAAACACGTAGTAAATAGCCCATGTTAAGATGCTATTTGCTCATCACAGCATTCAAGGTAATTTAATAATCGGAACTTGGCCAAGATATTCTGATGCACTCCAGCACCATTTTTATTTTTTTTAAACAACAGTTTCAACATGTTCTAAACTTTGCTATGCACACCAGAATATCCTACCGGAACAGTAAAAGCAAGTGGCATTATAAATAGGGTTTGCAATTCAGAAAATCCATATTTGTCATTGTAAAACTATTGAAAACCTTTGTAAGTGTTTGTAATGAATAAAGGAAGCATCTGTGTTTTCTCAAATTTATTGATTAAAAAACCACCAAAAAATAGAGCACAGTACTAGAAAATGACTGTCAGATTGCTGGGCTATAGCGGTGCTTTCTACATCAAAGGTGTTATTTCTCAGCTTCCCTTGTAGTTCAGCTTTAGAGGAAGAGCATGAGGCCCATAAAGGCTTTTAAGGCTTATAAAGAAATCTAAGCAATCCTAGCTATTTCTTGAGGATAGCCATGAAGCACTGCTAACACGTTTGTGAAACTAAGGTTAAGGAAAGCTTTAGACTTTGCCAATGACAATGGAAAACACTCACAGATAACATTCGCTCCAAATGGCACCTCCCTACATGACAGTTCTAGGTTATCCCATCCCTGTTACTGCATGACAAACAGCTTTGGCCATTTTCAGTGTTTCCCAGTTTCTCTTCTGGGTTCATATTCTGTTCACTAAGGACTATTTTTGAAGTCATCAACCAATACTGATGAAAATGAGAGAGAAACTAGATTAACTTTAAACAAGCTACCAGTGCTGTCTACCTCTGCAGCTCCAGTGTTTGTGGGTCATCATGCAGTTCCTGGGTGACTGCTACATTTGTGCTCCGTCCCTTGATTATGCAAAAATTTATTTCCATCATATTTTATACAATGTCAAAAATGGCTTACCAGTTCTTTGTACAGTTCCAAAAAGAGTTCAGAAAGTAAATTTAAAAAGAACAGCTGGCAATAAAAGAAAAGTATCTAATGTAAAATATTTTTTACATATCTTCTGCAGAGGGAAAGATGTAGAAAAAGGAAAGCAAGAAAAATATTAAGGGATCCTCCTTCTGAAGATCTTCTGCACAACATGTAGTGACAGCTCATCATGTGTATTAATCTGGTCTCCACACAAACAGATTAGCTTTTTGTCATTACTTTCACTCCCTTTGTATCAATTACTCCCTTACACTGTCTAGGATCACTTGAGCATATTTCCTCTCTTCTAGGGAAAAGTACCGTGGAACAGAATATTTTGAGCAAAGGATTGGACCTGATGATCTCTAGCACTCCCTTCCAGCTTAAATTATTTTCTGACTCAAGGCATGAAGATGTAGACTATAGCTGAAGTATTTTGCTATCAAAAATCTGTTTTATTACCTTTTCTTAACCAGTATGCAAATATGTGGACAAAGCTGGCGTTTGTTCATTTGGCAAAATCAATGAGGTAGCTAACCCTAACGAAAACCTTGTATTTAGGCATATCAGCGTTACCACATTTCTAGTCTGATTTAACCAGGTTGCTGAAGACCATTATCACATATGTCCATTGTACCAATTTTTAGGACTTGATAAAGATTTTTTCTTTTTTTTTTCTTTGTGTTACATATTAATATATAAACCTCTGTAGTTTGATTTATTTCTCCACTGTTGTTACTTGTTAGGTTTAAAATTAATTTATTTCATTTTCTTTATGTAGATTATTCTTTTACTCTTTCTGCTTTATTTCAAAAATCTCTGTATCTATGTCCATCCCACTGACCTCACAACAGCATGTCAGTTCTCAGGTCTGGGTAGTATGGTTCCCGTTGTGTTGGGTTGTGTTGATGCAGAGGCAAAAGTATGCCACTGCGCTGGTTTTACGGTATTGCTCTGAAAGAAGTACCATTTTGAAGTACCTGACCTACAATATAAATACAGATGGGAAGTCACATAAAGCAGTGTGAAGTGAACTTGATTGAAAGTGAGGGTATTAAAAGAAAGATCACTGTGAAAATCTTGATTTGTATTGAACACAGCTTTTTTTTTGACTCTTCTCTCTCAACTAATTGTCTTTTTTTTATATCAAGACAAATAAACTCTTTAATGTACTTTCCACATAAATGAAAACATTTTTATTGTGTTAGGTGATGCTTTTTTTTCAGAAACACTGGTGCAACACTTGTAATTAGTTGTTACTTGTTGAGCTTTTTAAACCATTTTTATCTTAAGATTGTTTTGTAATAATCTTTTCATCCTTTACACTCCAATTCTGATTCTAATTCACTGAAATAGATTATCTTTATCTTGGTGTGATTTCTTTATAATGCTATTTAGAGATGGTGTTTTTAAAAACAAGTTTGCAAGTTTCTCTTCAATTGTCTTTCTGTCTCACATAATTTTTTATTTTACAGTAAATGAAAGACTCAATCATTGCTTGCAAATGCACTGCAATGTTTCAATTTTTTAATGAGAATCTGAACATTACTATGAAAAATTGATTTTTACTATATTTGTGTCTTAGGTTTAAATTTTCTTTCTTTTTTTTTCTCTCTGGAAAATGTAAAGCTTTTTAAATCAGAGTGGAAAATTACGTTTTCATGCTCTTCTGAAAGGATTAATCTATACTTTCAGATATCCTTTCCACATCTGAAACTAAGAGATGGAATTTAACCATAGCTCCAAGCTCTTACTACTTTTTATCAGACTTTCTAAGAACTCTAAAATGAACATAAAGCTTCACTAACCTTCTAAATTTTCTCCTTAATGTCACAGAAACCATACACATTTAATATGTGTACATATAAATCAAAGTGGTTGAAAAATATCTCTGATTTGTTAAAAATGCCTATGGGAGTATTTGCATCAGACTCTATACACAGAAGGTTATCAAACTTTGGAGGTCAAAAAAAGCAAATTTTCGATGAAAGTCTATAGCTTTGTGGAAACACAGGGACAAAACCAATTAGTTTTCAGAATTATTTCGAATTATTTCAATTTATAAAGACTAACTGTTGCGTGAAACCTTAGCATCATACAAGTCCTAGTGAATTAACTGCATGTCAATTTTAGGAAAAAAAAATAGTTTGTCTCATGCCTCTAAGGCACCAGGTACAGTAGATATCTATTAGGTCATTTAGCGTATTCTCTGTTGACCTTTGGAAATTGTTCTGCAACACAGTAAAAAGACATTTTTAGAAGTTCTGACTATTTTATGTCTCTCTTTATTACATCCATCTAGACTCCTTAATGATATTCCCTATATTAAATCATTCTTGTTCCTCTCTTTCTATACATAGTAAAATATGGCTACAGCTAAACAAGGGGACCCATGAGTGCTTCTCACGTCCTGTGTGCAGGTGAGTGTTTTAGCTGCATCCGCTTTATCGCAGAGTGATATCTGGACAAAAATTATCCTCTCCTCACATCTTCTTTTCTGATCAAGTGCTGGACTGGAAGGGAGCCATGATATACTACAGCCATGTCCCCATCTGGACATACACTAAAGTCATTTTTAGCTGTCATCTTGATCAGCTACACATACTTACCTACCTACCAGACATGAAATTTTCCACATCCCAAGATTTTTGCACAGTCTCAAGCATGCCCCAAGACAGTTTTTAATTTTATATTTCTAGTTGAAAACTGGGCAAACTGCTGCAATCATAGTAGCACCAGAACTGTTGTTAGCGGGACTAGTTTAATCTGTGTTTACTTAAGAGTTTTTTTCAAAAGAGCACTGAAATGCACTGGCCAGGGGTCTTTTGCATAATTACTTAGCAAGCTAATGACTAATTTGACATCATTTCTAAGCTGCGGTCAATGTGAAAACTGATTCCTCTACAATAACAAGCTCCAATTTTTTTTTTTTTTTCACTGAATATATTTCTAATATTTGTTAGTTCCCTGCATCATTTTATTGGCTCGATAGGTACTTAATTTCCAATGTTAAGGACACAAAAGTCCTATTTAATTTTTCTTCTCTCTCCAAATATTACATGTTCTATTGAAATAGTTGCATTTTTATTTCTATGGACTTATGGTAGTAATAAAGAAAAGCTTAGATTTTTCAGTTTCATAAAAAAATAGAATGCAGTATTGCCTTTGTCAGCTGTGCAATACGACCACAGAATTGCTGTTGTAATAGTAAAGAATTACACTTCATGATTTTTACTCTGCTTAGATAAATACAATATTTTCAATGGAATTTAATGAACAACAGGAAAGCCACATGTTCATATGTCTGCATAAGTGGCAACTGAAGCAGAGAAGATACACAGTTTGACTCACACCCCATTGTGACCTTTCTTTGCAAATTAGAATGCGTCTTGGTTTAGATTTTCTTCTGCTTAAGAAATATACACTTAGTGATTGAAAATGCAACTAGATAATCACAGAGTTAAAGAATTTTCCATTTTGTTTAACACAACCTTTTGGATGGTGGTAAATGCAGCCACCTAAGAGAATATTTCCTGGGGTTTTAAGTCATTTCACTCTGTCATTCCCCGTCTCACCTTGAAAAATATATTAAATGTGTGTAACCAGGAAAAATAAATTCTTAGTCACATACATGATCTATAGTACATCAAATACCTTGTGATTTCTTTCAGTAAAGTAACAGCTACAATTTTAAGTGTGTTCTTGGTTCTACGGGGTGCTAGGAAAATAAGGAATGCATCTAACAATTATCCAGATTACTTCTTTTAAGAAAGTAAAAGCATACTGAATGTCAGAAACTGATGCATAATATAAAGAGCTTAGTTAAATATTTCTTTATTTCTGTGTGATGCTATATAATCTAAATCTCTGGGTAGCCAACAAGAAATCAGTGACAATTTTAGAAATCACAATCAGAATTTCTTCCATTAGATATGAAATAAGAATTTTACTCAGTTTACATGACATGTTCTTCCTTCAGAGTCCCAGGCAGCAATATTCCCATATATCTTCTACCATAACTGCCTATTAAATTCTCTCATTATTGTCCCTTTCTTCCTTTGGAATAAGCAGAGGAGTACAGGGACTAGAATCTCTTGTATTACCTACCATTTGCAATGAGTTATATTGTATAAGCAGTAGTTCCAAATCTTATCATATTAAAGATGGATTTGCATATCAAAGTTGATTGTGCTAAGGGCAAAAAGTCATGACAAAGTTATTCTTTAATCTCTAGACCATGCCACAGTACAGATTTCCTTCCCGTCAGCCTGGGAGGCTCACAGCTTCTGCCTGCCTCAAAGATACAGAGGGTTCTCAATGGGAAGCTGGAGGCTGATTGCATAGCTGGATTCCAAATAATACTGTGAGCTCAGTACAGAAAAAATCAGTTTTATCATGTATCTGAAGCTGATACACATTTCTGATATCTGAGTTTCATTGAAAATTTGTTGTGCGTCTTTCTAAAGAGCTGAGAATTGGCAGCACAAGCACCCTATGGGGAAATTATATTGGTGTGGGATGTCTTTGAAGTATGAGATTTGTTCCTGCTTTCTTCGTTTCTTATGTCGCTGTCACAGTTATAGCATAACATACTAACGTAAAAATGAAAATGAACCTTTATTTTAATGAGAATAAAATATAGATATAAAAAAGAAAAAAAATATTGTGACTTCAGATCAAGTTAAAATGAAACATAGTTACTACTGAATCATGCAGTCTGTTAAATAATGGCCTCACTCATCATCACAGGTCAAAGTCTGCCTTTGCCTAGCAGTAACATGCAACTAATGTTACCCCATTACATCAGTGAGCTGCATACTTCCATCATCCATGTAACATCCACACTTACATTGACACAACTGCTTCATGCTGCTTATGGTTTCAGCATTTCAATATGAAATGCTCTTAAATCTCAAAGATGTATCAATTTATTTCACTTCAAATAGTAATTATTTTGTTATCTTGCCACAGGTTGGGAGTTGGAATGCAAAAGAGAATGAAGAGGAAGGAGAAGAGACAACACATGTGAAGAAGCAAAAGGTAATGCAAATCATATAAATAACCCCAAAAAATTTTCAGGGCACAAATTTGTGTGAGATCAACTGTGAGGGTTAGTCACTCAAAGCTGAACCTTAGACTGCCCAGAAGAGAGGAATATAAGCACCGTCTTCAGCCATAATTTACATACATTTATTGGGGTTTTTTTCCTTCTTTTTGGGGGCAAAATTATTTTTTACAATTGGCCTGTGAGTTAAACCTTTTGACACAGTTGGATCCCAGGAGTCATATCAGAGGTATTGTGAAATGAAATATAATTATGTGTCAGTAAGTGGGTGTGGGCCTAAGGGAGCCTGACTGAAAACTAAATGAGTAATTGAGCCCCTGAAAGTTGGAACAAGTGTGATGTGCATTCAAAACTCTCCAAAAAGAGATTTTACAACTTTCAGTCCCTTCTGCCCTTAGCAGGCCACGGTATGGGCAGGATATTTTGGTCTGTTTGTTCAATGAAGTACTATTTTAGTTCTAAAAGCTAAACATAAAACCACATTTGATTACGAAGCACAACACCATACATTTGTTGAGAAACTGCAGAACTTCATAAGATGTGAACTCAGATTGAAACCCAATGGTTGAAGTATTTAGGTTTAAAAAAAAAAATCAATCTTACAGAGTATACAGAACTGTATTAAAAAAATGGAAAAAAGTATGAAAAATAGGGAATGGTTTTGGTAAGGTGACATTCAAGGTCTGAAAATTCTTGTCGTCTGTGTTAACCGGATTATTATATGATAACTAAAACAACTAATATAATGACATTTGAGACAATGTGTTTTCTGGATTAAAAGAATTATATATTTCAACCATTCTGGGATCCCTCTACAGTACAGCATAATCCTGTAAAAGGATATCTGTGTTACAGTACAAGATGCATAATGTATTCATTATATTTTGTTAGGGAGAAGATCCTTTCATTGGTCTAGTTAGATTATTACATTAAGTATGTACATATATACATATGCTAAGAATCTGAAAGGTGTTAATTTCATCAGTAATCAAAACATACAATGATTAAGGTGTTAGTAATCAACAAAAAAAGCCAGATCAGACATCAAATTATGAGATTTAGAACTGGTTTGAAATTTATGATGTATCCCAAAAGGAATGAAAACAGTGTTTTCCATCAAATACTATTTTAATCTAGCTGAGGAACCATTACCTTAAGGATGTCTCACTGCAGAGTTTGTTTTCAGAAAAAAACCCACACATTAATTAAAGGATTCACTTCTTTTTGGACAAAAAAGACAATTTCCAAAGGCCTAGAAACATTGGGAATATGATTAACTCCAATTTTCATGGCTTATACAGACTGAATTAACAATTGTAACATTTGGCTGTTTGTTATTAACTGCAGCTAGATAATCAAACAAAAAGATAATTATGCAACATTTTCACTTATTAGTTGTTTCTGTGCAAGGTTTGCTGATTAGGTTCCAGCAATTACAAAAGAAGCACTACATACTCTTACATTACTCTTACTGTGCTCCTTACATTGCTAGAATGTGGTGCATGCCAGACAAGCAATTTGCATATACAAAATGTTGGACACGTTAGACTTGCAGTAAGTACATATAGATTTGGTATATAATTTGCAGAATGAAAAAGGAAATTCATATCCATATTGGAAAGTAGAATGTGTTCAAAAACTCAAGTAGCTGTTTTCAGGTATAGATAGATACTTGTGTGCATCATTAACTGACTGGTGTAAACAAGCATAACTAATCATAGAATCATAGAGTAGTTTGGGTTGGAAGGGACTTTTAAAGGCCATCTAGTCCAATCTCCCTGCAGTGAGCAGGGACATCTTCAACTAGATCAGGTTGCTCAGAGTCCCATCCAACCTCACCTGGAATGTTTCCAGGGACGGGGCATCTACCACCTCTCTGGGCAACCTGTGCCAGGGTTTCACCACCCTCATTGGCAAAAATTTCTTCCTTATGTCTAGTCTAAATCTACCCTCTCTCAGTTTAAAACCATTACACCTTGTCCTGTCACAACAGGCCCTGCTAAAAAGTCTGTCCCCATCTTTCTTAGAAGCCTCCTTTAAGTACTGGAAGGCTGCAATGAGGTCTCCCCGGAGCCCTCTCGTCTCCAGGCTGAAAAATCCCAACTCTCTCAGCCTGTCCTCACAGGAGAGGTGTTCCATCCCTCAGATCATTTTTGTGGCCTCCTCTGGACCCGCTCCAACAGATCCATGTCTTTCCTGTGCTGAGGGCTCCAGAGCTGGTCGCAGGACTCCAGGTGGGGTCTCCCCAGAGTGGAGTAGAGAGGCAGAATCACCTCCCTCAACCTGCCGGCCACGCTGCTTTGGATGCAGCCTAGGATGTGGTTGGATCGTAAAAAGTATATATGATAATTTGCAGGGAAGGTCTCAGCTACTTATTAGGTATTTAGGAAATATTAATCTTGAGAAGATAATGATAACTATATCCCAGCATTCAACTGCACTCAGCTGAAACTCAGACCATCACAGACCTAATTCACATGGTCACTTCGCTCCCATAATAGATGTAAAGAAGCCAAGAATCCATGAGATAAAATATATGATTGATGTATATTGTGTAGGTGACAGGTACTTACATTTGTTTTCTAGACAATTAGCAACCATGTAGTGATATTTATTGGAAAGCAATACTTTGTGTTTAGGAAGCTTGTAGCTAGCATCTTTGGATTCCAGTTCTTAGACATGCAGTGTTTACAATTCGTCCAGCAGTGCCTCAGTAGTCTGCCTTGCTGCATGTTATATTGCCTCATTAAAAAAAACTTAAGTGGTGAATTTAGTGTTAATTTGAGTTTGTGGTTACTGAGGTCAGAAATACACAGCTAATAGAAATGACAAACCTTCAAGGAAGAGCAAGCAACTGATTAACCATAGCATGACATAGTTTGAGTCATGTTGTCAAAGCCTCCATAAGAATTTTGAATTGATACTAAGAATAGAAATTATACCTTTGATTTCAGTGGGGCCAAGACTGTACACTGTGTTGCCACCTAAGCACGGCCAGTCATGCTGGTTTTGAGTGGAATTTAGCTGCTTCTGCATTCCTGGTATGTAACATTCTAAACTATTTCTTTCAACCATATATAACGCTTGTCTGCAAAAACTGAAATTTCTGTATGGAACAGTTGCTTGTATTTTTATTCATAGATTTATCTTTTTGATTGAGTTTAGTATTTACCAGTTAATTTCAGCTTCTTTTAAGAAGACAGTGAAATGTTATTACCTTTATCAGCCTCTGTTCTTCCATCAGTGATTACTCCGTAACTCATTTGGTGATTCATTTTCACTGTTATTTTTCATTGCCTTTCTTTGAATTTTATTTCTTGCTTTAGGGCAGAGAGTTAAGGCAAAGTAATCATAAGATAAAATAAAGACTTTTCTCTCCCATCTTCTTTCAGCTGAGATTAAACAATCTGTGTTGACTGACAGAATGGATTTTTCATTGAGTGCAAAGTTCTTTTTTTTGAGACTACTTTTAAACTCAGAATATTTTTATGTTATCAAAGTGATGATGTCAACTGCAAGCAAGCTTCAGAACTTTGCAGCAAAAGGAATAACATTTAATAAGTTTATTCTTTTAAAAGTAGGAAATGTGGAAGATCTAGAAAACATTTTTGAAGCAAAATTGAAGGAACAAAATTGGACCAATAGATTACAGGAAGACAGACCCCATTAAACTTAGAGAATTGATAAAAAAATTTGAGAGGCAAGTCTCAGAAAATAGGGGTTTAAGAAGACATGGGATTTCTTTGAAGAATCAGTAACAAGGGCACAAGTACAAACTGTCCCATTAGTGATGAAAGATCAGAATGGTACTAAGAGAACAATTTGACCATGAAATGATCACTGACCTCGAGTTCAAGAATAAAGCATGCAGACAGTAAAAACTTGATCAGTTTGTTAAGGACAAATAAAACTAAAGACTAGGTATGCAAGGACAAAACTAGATAGGCCATGGCAAAGGAAGAGATTTGACTATTCAGGGATATCACAAATGAAAATAAATAGCTATGTAAATGTTGTAGGAGTCCAGGAAAATCATTACTCCACTATCAGCAGAGGAGAAAGCTATAAATAGATGATACCAGGAAAATCAGCATTCAGTGCCATTTTTGAGGACTTTACAGGAAAATACAAAACACAATCATGTAGCTAATGAAATTGCTATCACTGACTCACTGAGAAGATTTCATACAGGAATAGTATATGAACAGGAAAAAGAATATGTAGACAAAATCTATGTTTTAGATTGCCAGTGTCTGAATGCATTCTCTCTAAATGCTGAAAGAAAAGCATGAAAGATTCTTAGATCTCTTAATGTTTGCCTTTGAGTGCTTAGATTTTGTTCAGCAGAACAACTGCTTACTTTTCTGTTCTTCATTTATGTAGTTGATTTACATGTAGAATTTCCCGCTTATTCTATTGCACTGCATTTTGTGTTCAGTTCGCCCTAAGAGAGGGGTACAAAAATGACTGGTGGAGGATGAACATAATGCCTATTTTCAAAAGGGGGAAGGAAAAAAAAAGACCAGTAATTATAGATTATGTGTTCACCTTAATTCCTAGAAAACAGACAAGAACATTCTATAAGCACCTAAAAGAAAACAGCTTAGATGAGTAACAGCTAACACGGACTTGTCAAGAACAATTTGCGTTGAACCAACCTCATTTTCTTCTTTAAGAAGGTACCGGAACTATACAAAAAAGAAAAATAACTTGACTTGAGTAAGGATTTTGCTCATCATACTCCCACATGGCATTCTCATAAGTAAACTGGGGAAGCTTTGATCAGCAGCAATCCTGAACATAAAACATAATTTGAAATACATGACTTGTTGGAAAACTACTCAGAAGTATTAATGGTTACAATGAAAATGAAAGTGTAAAAAATTTACTTAATCAGTGTTCAGCTCTGATTCCATTGCCACTAATATTTTCATTAATAAACCAAGTGACAGGTCAGAGAGTATGTTCATTATACTTACAGAATACATCAAGCTGCTGTTGGGAAAAATGGTGAGACAAAATGTCTGGACAAGAACTCAGCACAGTTTTAAACTGGAAAGGAGCTGGAACTCTAGAATAGAACAAGTAGGAAATTGTATAATTAAACCGGAGTAATTAACTATGTAAATAGAGACTACAGAACCAGGTAAATTATTAGTCTTCAGAACAAAGTCTGGATGTGGTTGATTCCAGTCCCAACATAAATACAAAATAGTATGCTATTTCCAACAGAAGACATATACCTTATTTTCGCCTCTAACCAGGTGAACAACCAATACAATATATGCAGGAGATACATTCTACCTAGCTTTGATAAAGCTTCAGTGAATATTTTGTCCAGGTTCTGACACTGCACACCAAAAAAGGTGTGAACTAAATGATGAAACCATAGGACAGACTGTTTTGAAAGACATGCTGTATAAGGAAAGAGTACAGAAGCTTCAAAGGTGATACAGTAACATTCTTTAAATATACAAAAGATAACTGCAAAGAGACAGAAAATAAATTCATGACCATGTAAAAGTGGTAGAACAGGCAGAAGATTCAAACTAAATCAGTAATAATCAGGCAAGGTATTAAGAAAAATGTCCAATATTATAGATAGTGAGGCAAAAAAGGTTATCTGACTGGGGCATGGAGTCTGCATCACTGGAAGTCTTAGACAAATATCTGTCAAGAATGATACTTACATCATAACCTGAATATAAATACCAAATGTTATGCTATTTCTACTTTGTATACATGCACTGATGCTGCACTGGGGAAAGAATATTGACTAGATGACCTTTGGAAGATCCTTCTAACCTGCATTTTTTGGTTATACTGAGACATATCATTGGAATGGCAGGAAATAAGAGTTGAGGGAAGCTTTTATTGCCATTTGTCCACAAATACTTGCAAATTTTTAAGGAAACATAATACTGCAAAATATTAGCTTGTAATACTAATGGCACATGATGCTGAAAGTTCAGTAGCAAGGGATTTTTCAAAGAACCCGTCAACATCTTCTGTCTGTAGAACAGAAAAATAAAAAATGTGAAAGTCCCACTAGACTGACCTTACTGCTACACAAAATTTTACAACAGATTCTGAAGGGAAGCTCAATGAAGGATGTAGTGATAAGAGGAGAATGGGATAAAATGCAACAAAGTTCTATTGCGGGTAGATTCTGTCAGACCAATTTAAAATAATTTAAATTTATTGAACCTAATATATCTGTAGTCTACCTGTGAAAGTATTTGATATGGTTATCCAGAAAAATATATTCTTTCAGATGAAGTAGATATACAAGAAATGTAAGATGGATACAGTTTGCCTTCCATTTTGTTGATTATATTGGCATGGGAATTATCAGCCTTTTAATTCTCCCCTCCAAAAAAACAAAATGACAAAAAAAAATATAGACTCTATGCAGTGTTCCCACCAGTTTAAGTGAGGTTAGACCAGGTTAAAGTGGATTCTGGAATTTCACTTACTGGAAGCTGAAGAGACAGGCTGAACAGGAGATGCTTTTGCTCTCTACTTCCTATGCCCTTTGCTACAGGGGGCTGCGACCAGCAGATCACGATTTATTTGCCTTCCAGGAACACTTTCTACAGGCTTGTATGTGTCTTCATGGAGAAGGTATTGGGGAAGCACCCCAGGTTTCCTGGTTTCTACAATGTCGTTTCTCAAGTTCCCAGAAATGTGAATCTTTCAGGTTACAAATTCTTATGGTTTCCAGGATAATTGCTCTGTATCACCAAGGCAGAAAGCATACCAAGGAAGCAGGTAACCCAGAGGCTACAGATTCTTAGCTCCCCAGTTTTTCAGCATGTCATCTCGTGACTGCTGAACTGACCGTCCCAGATCCATTGGGATGACTGTGTAATCCCCAGTGTGACTGCCATGGCAAACTATGTAACGCTTGTGAAGTAAAATATTCTGATATTTTACTCCTTCTACAAGCAAAAACCCAATAAAACCAGAAAGTTACATCTAGCCTTTTTACCACAGTTCAGAATACTATTTGCTTGAGGGTGACCTCACTTTTGCCAGAACTTACATTTAGTTTCCTGGACAAAGCAAAGCAATTCCACCTCTCCCAGACACAGTATCCTCAGGTGGCAGAGGCTCAGAAAGAAACTGTGAGGGACCTGAGTGTAACAGTTTTCCATGCTGGCTGGGGACCAACAGCGGGCACAGAGACGGAGCTTAGAGACTCTCTCTCTGGGGCCATTAATAGTTTCTTTGGCTGAGTCAAAGAGGACATATCGTAACCGGGGTACAGACAAATGAGAAAATTTACACAGGTTGGAACACTGGTCTAGGGAAAAGAAACAAACCTCCTACTGCAAATTCACCTTTCTCAGAGAGAAAAGCATGCGGAAAGAACTCTTTAAGACAGTAGGGCCAAGCCTCTTTTAGAAATACACCATATAATAATGCATTTCATTTCCAAGGACTGTAGGTAGAATGAAATAAATATCATACCTATTAGCTGGGCATGTGCAATGGTCATGGTTCTGAAGATGTTATCTTGGCTGGTTTTGTATGTGATTGACTATAATTTATAGCTCAGTGTTATTTTTTGTCAGAAAAGGATCTTACAAAAGCCTATCAAATGTTTAGCACTAATGTATTGTCAAGTGGAATATAAATCCCTTAATTAACACTTCAAATAACATAAACATGTTTCACCACATTTCACAGATTAAAGCAGATAAAAAATTGCTTGCTTTACAAATTCAGAATCAGGCTCGTGTGCAGTCTATATTAAATCATGTGCATCTTGTACAGGTTGCAAATAAGCAAGTTGCAACACATCCCCCAAACAGAGATTAGGTAAAATAAAAAGTGAAGAGAAAATGAAGACTGGAATTTAATCACACTCCACTATTCAGCTCATTTCCACATTTTTTGATATTAGAATGATAGAAGCAAGCCTTGACAAGCTACCTGAGCACTATTGCTGATCCTATTTTATGGTTTTCTTTTGATTAATCTTGCTCTTTGCAGTAGTAATTGAATTTGTCACATTTACACTCTGAAACCTGTTGCAATATTTGAGCAATATTATCGGCTTCTGTTGCCATACCAGTGGGAATTTTCACCAGTCATGTAAAATTTTGATTTTGATGAAGGACTGTGACGTGAATGAACAGCTTATCAAAACCAGAATGAATTCATCATCCTTTTCCTCCCTTTATCCCCCATGCCAAGATCGTGACCAAATCTCCAAAGATGTTTAAAAGTCCATATCTGCCATCTCTAGAAAACCACACCAGTTGTTCTGACTGGAGGGGGTGAGCCTATACGTCCTCTGGAGCTTGTTCGGCTGCTCATACCGAGCTCCCATGAACGCGGGCCCTGCCATGGCTCTCTGCGCTTCTTCACTGCCTGGGCACCATGCTGAGCCGCTCTTTCAAAACAGCCTTTGATTCCTCAGCTCTGCATATACCCCTGCTGTCGGTAACCCTTGGCTGGCTCCCTTGTCAAGTTTCCTTTTCCTCAGTCCTCTCCATTAATTACGTCAGCTTCAGCTCTTCCTGTCACAAATACATCTTTGCCTTATTCTGGGATGCCTCTTTGACCACCTCATTTACCAGTTTGTTAGTCTTTGATCTTGCTTAATACTAATTTATTTTTTAAGATCCAGTTAATGTCTCTCTCTCTCTCTCTCTCTCTCTCTAATTTATAAGAAGGATCTCAGCATTTTCAAAAAAACAGGAAATAGGCAAGCTGAAGTCATCATCTCCCATTTTCTACCTTGTTCTGTTTTCAAGTTAATTTTCTTTTATGCAGTATTATACCAGTTTTGATTTTTGTGCTCTTCTGTGTAGCAAACATCTTTCCAGAAAGAGCCTGACTCACTATAGGTTAATTGACAAATAACCGCTATAGGAAGGATATTCCAGAGAACCAAGTTGTCCTAAAATATGGATATTCTTAAGAGCAATTCCTGGGTCACAGTTGTCACTGTCTAGGGTGTGAGCCATAGCTGGCAGAAAGCATTAAGACTGTTTTGCTGTTGAAAGTGATCTGACTATCAGGCCAGATAGTCAGACAAAGACTAGACAAAGTTCCCCTGTACCTCTTTTCACATTTAGGAAAAAAAAAAAAAGAAAATTAGATTTCAGCTGTGCACATGTCTCAGAAATAAAAGTCCTGACATAGTTAAAATACATTGTTTTTCTTACTGTTCACTAAGATGGTCATTAAAAACAGGGACGGAAAACTACAATCTGACCCTAACAGTAAAAAAAATGTACTATCTTCACAAAGACTTTAATTCATTTTTAGACTCTATGATCTGAAAATGTGCAGTCTACAATTATGTTTTATTTGTCACAAAGTTTGAATGATGTACATTTAAAAAAAAATAATTCAACAGGTTTTTCAGTAATGCTTATATTATAGTGGATTTGTGCTATGACATCAGCTTCAGGAAAAAACCACATCGTTAATTTAATTTTAAAACTGAAATGCCCAAGGACTGAGGTTAATAAAGAGCAAGTATTATGCATGAACATTTTTCTATTCATACTTAATATGCATGATCATTATGAGTAGAAAGTATTGCAAAACATTTTAATTTTTTAAATATTCTAGTTCATAATGAGCTGTATAAAATGCATCCCCTTATGCCATTAATACTCTAATTCCCATTGACACAGTAGACCTTTCCAATCATATCCATTTTTAAATACTTAGACTAAGATGATAGATCTATGCAGGTCAGTCTGTCACATGTGCCTGGAATAAAAATCTGTGATCACTTGCTCTTGTGGCTTAAGAAAGACGGAAAAACTGTATGCCAAAGACTAGGCAAGCATCTTTGGTACACCTCTATTAACCCCTCAAATTCCTTCAGCTTTTCTGTGTTTTAAAGTGATATAGGAAAGTATGTAATGTTTAAGAGAAGATCTGAAGTCATATTCTTTTCCTGCTCCCTGTCTCTGGTTTTAAAAACCAGCAGTTTACAGCATTCCTTTTCCATATTGTCACAAAAAAACATATTGATCATTCCCAAGTTCCTAATGGAATTTTTTCCTTTCTAAACTGCTGGTCTAGCTAGAGACTTATCCTATGGTTCAAGTATGACAGATCTGGGGAAAAAAAAAAGAAAAAAGAAAGAATTTCTAGTTTCTTGCTCACTGCCTATATAACTATGTAGTCATCATGACAAGTATACTGTTATTGACTATTTCTGTAGAAGCTATATTGAGCTTTCTATGCCTTCTCTTTTCTCTTGAGTCATATTCGTGTTTCTGAGAGAAAAAGCACAATCACTCTTTAAGACTCTTCTTCAAAATTCCATGTCTCAGAGGAGCTGATAGTTTCAAAGAAGATATGAAATAGCTCTTCTGTCTCCTACAGACTTACATTTAGGAAACCGAACAATGTGTTGCATATTTTGCCCTGGATTGTTTGACAGCACAGTAGGCTCTAAGTGTTCAGTGTTCACACTGTTATGCGGGAACAGGAAATATTAAGGGTTGGTTTTAAAAGCATCTTGGCAGCAAGGTTTTCCCTAGCAGTGATGACTTCTTAAGTCAAATTTGAAAGTGCATTTTTGTTTTTCAGATGTCATTGTTTCTTTAGCACTAGCTTGCCAGTGACTTTTAAATTTTCATTTAGTATTGTATATGTTGGAAACAAGGTAAGTACAACTTGAATGTTCTTGATGTGATAAATTCCAGATTATGACATGAAGGTCTATCTTTCCAGAGAGGCACTTAGCCAGTGTTAATTGCAATTGCTTGCAATGTTTGCTGAAAAGGCACTCAAGTAGAACTCTAATAATGGTTCCATGCTACACATAACATTAGTCAAATGTTTTAAAAGTGAAATGGAAACAAGGTGATTCCAAAATAAGGAAGTTATTGAAAGGTTCAAAATGGTCACAGGAACTTTTCTGTCCCCTGAATGATCTTCAAGCAGTTTTATTTCTACTCATGGGATGAGTTTAGTGTAGAGTAAGAAAAATACCTACATGACGAGGAAGATCTGGATCTGACCCTATATAAAACTTCCTTGATGCAAAAGCTACAGGCTTTTACGCAACATTGGTAATGACCTTAATATAAATTTGCCACTGTACATGCAAATTTTTAACAAGGAGTTTACTTTGAATGAGTCTAGTTGTTAAAATATGTTAAATAGTTGGTACAGTAATAGAAAAGAGTTTACGAGTATAAACATAGAAAACTGTTATGATGTTAAGACTTAATGATGCAACCTGATCATTTTAATGAATATGTACCCCTGAAAGTCTTTCTACAGTTACCTGTGGAACTCTTTGTATAATAATAAGTGGTAATAATAAATACACTTAGCACCATGAAGGGTACATATACTTCTTAAATGAAGGATATAAAATTCACAATGAAGTGTTGAATGATAAAGGCCCTAATATTTCCAGGTCCCAGCATAGTTCTTCTAGAGATTATCTGCTTGTTTCTATATGGTACTGCACTGTGGTATGTAAGCATAACTTGAATGCCTGGCAACAGGAGTACAAATTGCATGACTGAATCTTAATGGTATGTTGCTGAAGTCACTATTATAATGAGAAAAAATTACTTTCCTTAATATTAGGGAGAATGAAAGAAGAAATATTCAGAAATTTTCTGTCTGTAGTTAAGCTATTAAATTCATATTTAGCCACTTAAATTCTAATGCCTTAATTTTAAAAAATTCTGAGTACCAGTTTCTCACTGAAAATCACCGAGATCACTGAATTATTGACATCCCTGGAAAGCAAGCCCTCTGTTGAAGTGCCAGGAGCTCACAAGCTTCCTAAGTCTACATGCAAGATATAAAGGTAGTCTGTGTCATGTCTGAAGCTTGTGACTCATCTTGAGCTCAGAGTCTCATGATCAGAATGCTTCAATGCCAAGCTGTAGTTACATGCAGGTTTGGGTCATGGTGGAGAATATCTGAGCTTAATGGTACCACTTGCTTGCGATGTGGATGGGAACAATGACTCTCCTGTCCTAGCTAAGTCTCTCCCCTCTCAAAACTCTTTGCCTTGTGGTGACTTCATGTGGTCACCACCAGGCAGGCAGGGTCCTTCCTAAAGCATCTTACGTCATGTAAAGCAAGAGAGAGTGGCCTCTGCGGGCTGACATACTGCTCTTGGTGCAGATGAAAGGAGAGTGGGTCAAGGATCACTATTTACTTCAGTCCACTCCTAGACTCAGGCAATTTATGACATAGCCTGGCAGTTGATTTAGGCTCCTTCATGTGGAATGTCACTTTTCAGCTTAACTTCTGTCTTTAATTGTGGTTCAGTGTCTCGAGCTGGCCAGGGTAAGAAATAGGAATCATCACATTCTTAAAAGTAAACCTGGTTTAAATAATTGCCCTTAATGGTCATGACTTTATGTTACCACAGTAGGCAAAAGAGCAGTATAAACTTAGAAGTTGAAAAACTGAATAACATTTTCAACTTTGTGTGCGTAACAATCATGAATGCCACCTGAGGAACAATAAATCGGACTTAATAACATGTCTGGTTTAAGCAGGGGAAGTTATTCTTCTGTTTGTATCCTTAAAACATACAGCTATAATATTGATTTTAAATCCTTTAAATATATCAGTGAAAAGTACTTATGTAATCTTTCAAACAGAAGGAAAAAGGATTTATTCTGTTTATAACATAGTAAGTAGGCAGATGTCTCTAAAGTAGACTCCATTTCAATGCAAGACTTTGCAATACCGATTAGAAAGCATATGCCATATTGCCTTGACTTCCTGTTACCAAATGCTGATAAATGTTTATGATCATAATTGAAAGATGTAAAGTAGCACTAAAAATAATCCTTCAAATTTAAAATGTTAAAATATATATTATGCAGAATGTCTTCCAGGTGTTCTGTGATGCAGGGTCTCAGGGGTGTATTTCTATGGGGGTTTGTGGAGTACAGCAATGGATTTTAATGCTGCCTCAAGTACTGAGGTACGTCCACTTCCATGTATTTGCTGTGAACATTAACACCAACACCAGATGCCCAACCAAGTTACAGTAACAGATAGAGTGGAGTTTGATAACAAAGCTATGGTTGCACCATGGTAAATAAATAGATTTGGAAGCAGAAACTCCCAACAAAGTTTGGGTTCAGGCATGCTTTGCAGTGCCCACTGCCACCTTTATCCCTGGTTACTCAAATTGCTGCTGATGCTGCAGCTTCTTTCCTGCTCCTGTCGCAGGTGGGAACCACAGGGACTTGAGGCTGCTCAGGGCACAGGATCGCTGACCATGTCTGATCCTGACATGGGTATGGGTTAGAAGTTTGGCATCTACTGAAACTCAAGAGCTGGGAATGTGCTTCAGTTTCACAACTTAGATGTAGACAAAAGGGCTGTCATTAAGCTGCTGACTTTTCCAGGCATGGAATGGTTACTAATGTATTATATATGCTGCATCTTAACTGCAAATAATTGGATTTGATGCAGGGATTGTTAACTGCAATCTGATGTTCTCTGTTATATTGTTTTGACTAATCACGACAATATTATTGCAATATTTTTTTTGTTTACTAAGCTCTAAAACTCATATTTTAAGACCAAAAATGTATATCAGAACACATAGTCTAATACATTGTATAACATGAGTGATCAAATCTCAGGACTTTTCTCCTTCACTGAGAGCAATAATTAGTGTTTTTGGAAGGGCTAAGAGTCTGAGTTTGAAGACAGTCAAAGACAGAAAATACATCTTGCTTCTTTTGATGGTTATTCATATTCAACCATAAAAACAGTAATGCTATTCCAGTTTCAGCATGTTTCATTAAACTCCCAACCATCTTTGGTGTTCTTTTTAAACACTAAAGAATTAATGCCTTATCTAGAAAAGCTAAGTATATAGTATGATCAAGTCAACTCATGGTCTTAATTTCAGTGTTCTAAATAGACAGAGCTCATAAAGCTAAATTTTATTTAGCCGTTAAAATGTTCTTATGGCTTTTTCATGCACCATTTCCATTTCGATTTCCATTTCCATTTCATTCATTTCAATTCCAGCTTTTTGAAGCACATATATAGCAGCATGGTCTCTGTACTTTAGTATCCCTTTGAACAATGCTGAATTCAGAGATGCATCTTTTATCACATCTATTTTTAAATCAGCATTGCTCCTTTTTTGTTCTGCTGTCACTGCTAGCCCCTACTAATTCAGTTCAAATATGATTCCCTACTTTTTAGAAATCAATTGACTAGTTATTTGTCTGAATTTTACTGGTCTTGTACTGTGATTTTTTAAATTAATATGTCATGGAGCAGTAAGCTAAACTTACTAAGCAGAATGAAGTTGATGTCAAAAATACTCCTGTCCTTTAATGTCCTTTATTAATACATTTCTTTATCAGCATCTCAGTTATTTCACCTGGAATTGCTACCATAATAACCGATTTATAATCAATTCTGTGAGCCCACTTGAGATGTTGGCAATGGGAAGAGAATTTTCAGTCTGTTGGAAATTCTGCCAAGCACTTCTCTTTCATTGCTTCCTTGCTCCCTTCCTCTCTTCTTCCCTTCTTTCCATCCTCCCCCATTCAGAACAAAATTTTAAAAGGTATTTGAAAAGAAATGTTTCATCATTATTAATTTTCAAAACCTCAAAAATACCATGTAATACAGAGACACAATGTAAGAACTTCACACACATTCATGCATCCCAGAAAACATTTTGGTTTTGATGAATCATACTGAGTGATCAGACAGTGAGTAACTCCTTATCTTTATCACATTAAAGTGTGAATTCTCACATCTTTCAAAATACTGTATTCGCTGAACTAATTTTCCTTTTCAGCATTATTATGTGTTTATCACATCCATCTTATAATGGGGATATCAATTGGGGTATTTATTACATCTGTAATATGCTTGAACTCATGGATCCTGCAAGAAAAAGTATTCCTGATGCCTTTGTTTCCTTTTCAGTTTTCCACATCTATTTTGTTCTCATTTATACTGTCTCTTTCTGCTGCTTCTTCCCAACACTTCACATTCCCTGTACTTACTTTGCTGTTACTGCTCTCTTTTTCCTTTCTTTCACCAAATTGCTGTTAAGCCCATTTGTTCCAAACTATTTTCTGCAATTTTTCTCCTGCTTCTTCTTACTTATTATAGATTTTCTTTGGTATTCATGAAAAGACCTAACAAAACAAGTTGTTTCTATACAAATTGTTCTCTTTACTGTTGACTTGAACAAGAAAGGTATGTAGAAATTATTGTATACTTTTAAAGAATTGTAAGTTGAAAAAGACTTAGTGGATTAAAGAGAAAGAACAGGAAAGTTACCTCATAATTACAATACAATCTAGTCTTAGTCTGCATTAACCACCTCCTATCAATGTGTGGTTTCTTTCCCAAACCTTTATAAGCCTCCTAATTTGGATATTAAAAACATAAGTAGAAATGTTATTTTTCCAACAACTTGTGTCAATCAATCAGGAACTGCAGGGTTTTGATAGAACCTGGCTCTTCAATAGACAGAAAAAGGAAATATGGTATTTATAGACAAACATTGTGATGCATTTAAAAAACATTATATCACTGATACCCATTAATGACAATAGTAAGTCATCCAAAAACCATGCTGTATATATTCTGTATATTTAAATTTGCAACAGTCTTTGAAGAATTCTTGCACCATCTCTAATCCAATTTGTAACACATACCTGTATATGGTTTGAAAGAATAGTTCAAAAAACATTATATATACTTTTTTGCTATCAAATTGATGTGGTTTACATCGGTTTTCCCTATGATTATCTATATGTAACTATGAATTAATATTTTCATGTTAAATGTTATGCACTTGATTAAGTGAACATTGATATTGCTTAATGTATGTAGTCATTTACATATTCCTTTATTTACTCTATTTTAAAGTCAGTTACTCTGGATCACTGGTAACATCCCTGTTTGCTCATGTACATTGTGAAAGTATTAATTCAATTTCTGAGTATCACTGTTGGCATAAAAGAAAGCTTCACTGATATTCAAAAACATTGCAGTTTGTTTTAGGTTATACAGTTCTCTTCAATATTAATTTTCCCCCTCATCTGTTTTCCTGCTTCTCTTAGAGTCTAGAGTCATTTGGATTCTTTAACTTAGTGGTGGAAGACTTCTGAGACTACTCTTTGAAAAAGCAGTGAATTAAATATGAGTACTTAGTGGGGCAGACTGAACTAAACAAATGAGCGGCTAGGAGGAAGGTCTGTAAATATAGTTGTTTATTGTGGTTTTCACTATAGAGCTGTGTACCTTCTTTACAGTGATTTACAAACCTCAGATATTCCTAGAACATGCAGAAAAAGTTTGTGCTTTCTTGTATCATGAAGCATATATGACATCATATTTTTACTATAAGTTCTTTCCTGGCCATTATCTCATATAGTATTACAAATGTTCATTGTTTTATCTCAAAAACTTACATAGTGTGGAAAATATATATACACAGTTTTATAACAGGCGTTTTTAATTCTAGATTTTATCAAGGCTGAGCCCAGCAAAAGTTAGAGAAGCTAAGGATTGGCTTGATATCACACTACTTGCGGAGGAAGCCAAGATCCATGAGGGTCTGGCATAGTTTTTCCTTCATTTATTTCTCTTCTACCATGGTTTGGTTGCACATCTGTAAGGAGCCAATTCTGTCAAGACAGCAGGAAAAGATTTTCTTCCCATGGAGGAAAGTCTACTGGTGTCTGCTAACAGAGTCTAGTCCAATGACAGGATACAAATAACTGACATTAAGCTACTCTAAGCTCCGGGACTCCCACTACCAAGTATTTTCCACAGATACAAAGAAAGAGAAAAAAGGCATCTTTCTAATCAGAACAAACCACTAGAATATACGCAACTGCTAGAATAAAGGAAACATGAAATATAGAATCCTGCTTGAAGTTTCTAATAGATATCAGCACCCAATCTAATTTACCTGTTCAGTAATTAAAAAATACATTTGTAAGCAGTTGAAAAAATGCAAAACCTGTTTATTAAAAAAATAACTGATTGATAGACTCTACTGTAATGCAAACTTAGATTTTTCTTAATTCTATTCAGGTAATAAAGACTTCAGGGAGTCACTGAATGTTTCAGCTAGCAAAACATAAATTACATACTGGTACATTATCAACTCTTGTGCCCTACAATTTCTGGACTAGCCTTATTGTGCCCATAAAAATCTTTCATAGTAAGTTATGTACAACAGGGTCATATACAGTACTTACCAATAAATCTCCACTATTTACCCACAGTTAGTAGTCAATGAACTGCTGAGTTACTTTTTCATATTTTCCAACTCTTAGTTTATGAAGCTACACTGGTAGGCAATGTAAGAAAAATTTTCACAGTATTGTTGATAAAAGCAATCATATTTGGGGAATTCGATTCCAATTAGCATAAGAGTGCTTCCTTGCTTTTCTCTATACGCCATCCTTCCAGATCCTGCCTGACTGTGAACAGAATACTGAATGCTTTGACTCTTTCATTCCTGTCAATGAAAATCTACTTACTATTTATTTAAAGAATGTGAACCATTGTATAAAGAATTCTGATGGAATACAAGCATATTTACTGATTTAGACTAATGGAGTGATGGAAGATAAATTTTGGCTACGTAGCTGTGTAGTGATTTAACCAGGCAGGGCAGGTACCTAAAACAACTACACAGTGTTTGCTCACACCCCCCAAGTGTAACAGGGGAGACAATTGGGGGAAAAAAAAAAGTAAAACTTGTGGGTTGAGATAAGGACAGTTTAATAGGACAGGAAAAAAAGAGAATAATAATAATGATAAAAGAATATACAAAACAAGTGATGCACAGCACAATTTCTAGCCACCCACTGACTCAAGTTCCCGAGCCGTGGCGCCTCCCCAGCCAACTCCCCCAGTTTATTTACTGGGCATGATGTCATATGATATGGAATATCCATTTGGATAGTTTGGGTCAGCTGTCCTGGCTGTGTCCCCTCCCAGCTTCCCATGGAAGGCCCTCCTTCACGCTGGCAGGCCAGAGCCTGGGAAGCTGGACAGTCCTTGACTGCTTAGAAACAGCTGAAAACATCAGCACATTATCAACATTATTTTAATCATAAATCCAAAACACAGCACTATACCAGCTATCCAGAAGAAAAGGAACTCTATCCCAGCTCAAATCAGGACAAGCTTGCTAATACATTTGCTGTCTTTTGCATGTCATTTGCATTTCTTTGAAACAGGCAATAAAGTAGCACCATCATTACTTTATGTCAGTGAAATAAGCCATTATCCTTTTTTAAGAAGAACTTTGTCGATGAGAAGTCAGAACTACATAAAAAATTTGGACTAAGGTCAGTGCCAGCAGAATAGTATCAGTGGAAAAAACAACTTTTCCATTATTTAAATTTTTTTAAACTAATTTCCAGTCTTGTCTCATTCTTCATAACAATGTTCTAGCAAACAGCAGTTGTTAATCCAAAACTCTGTCAATCACCTACCAAGTGGAACAAAACTCACAGGATATTAAGTTGCAAAACAAAATAATAAAAACCAAAACATGGAAAATGTACAGATATACCTCTGCAAATCAATGTTAAAAAGAACCACAGAGAATATTTTCAAACAAGTCTTGCCTATAAAACAAAGCTCGTGAAATGCTGAACCAAAGGTTATTAGGATTTCTGCTATAAGTTATTTACAATTAGGGCACTGGTTTACCCCTAATCTATATATAAAAATTTATAAGTGTTGGTTCCCTATATTAATATGCTAGTGGTCTTTTTCCCAATAGATTTTTTTCTTGGTTCCTTGTAGTCAATAAATTTTGCCAAAGTCTTCTGTGAGTGAAAGGCTAGAAACAACATGGACAACTGTTGTTTCAAGCACAAAACTAGAAATAGGCAAATATTTTTGGGCATCATCAGGAGACAAATACCTATAAAGCCAGACTTACAAAACAGTGCATTGAATTATCGTATAGAGGGCAGAGAACATATTGAGCTCAGTTTCAGGGGAAAGGTAGAAAGTGTGCATATCGGACACTGCTACAGTCCTTTGGTCAACAAGAACTATCATTTAGCATTAATTTTTTTTCATAAAACAGCTGGGGAGGAAAGCAAAATGTTAGACAAGAATAACAGTGCCCATAATGTGTTAATTAAATGTTTCTGCATGCAACATCCTTCCCCCTCCAGCCCACTTCCAGCCTGGTCCAGCAGACCTGCCTGACTCCCATCCGAAGGGCAGGCACCACTTCAATTTCTGTATGTTTTCCCACATACTGCCAGGCTGGAAATTTTTCTGAAATACAGTTGCTCCTAAATTGGAGTCTCCATGGCAACCTTCACAGAGGTGCACATTGGAGCCAGCTGCTAGGAGAAGACCATCGTATAATACAAACTGAGAGGATTTCTACTTTCCACTTTTTCCACGCTGAGATAGATGGACAGGCAGAATGTAAATATCGTAAAACTCTGGTAGAACTGATTAAAAGTGGATGATACCGCAATGCTATTTAAAATAATTTACAAAGGTGAGAAGTGAGGTTGTATAAACCACTTATATTCATCGTTGTCATTGTTTTTAGTGTTTAAAAACAGTGACTTGCACAAAGGATATGAAGTTGAGAAGGTGAGATGTTGGCAACATCAGCTGTATGTCAGTTTACTGCCAGATAAATCCAATCTCTGTGTCAATCAGGTAATGCTGGAGGTAGATCAGGACTCTCATGTCTGGTGATGCAGTGCAGAAAACACTCAGAACAGAGAGATTTTAAGGAATGACATGTTGGTTTTCCCAGGGTAACTGCAAGGAAATCAGTCTGAAATGTCAGAATGGAGATGGGGTTTAGGTATGGAGCTCAGGAGTGTTTAAATACAGATAAGACCTGGAAGAAACTAGAGGGACCAGCTGACTCGTGATCATATTTGGGAGGACAACATTAAGCACACCGTTATTTAAAATAAGAAAATTAGCTGTAAGACTCTTTTGGCAACAGAAAATGTTTCAAGCTCCTGTGAAGCTTCCCTTCCCACATATTATGATGCAAGAGTATGTCTTTTTCTGAACTTAAAACACGTATTTGTATTGCAGCCATTGGCTATTTATTTCTCCAGGAATAATTTTGTCAGTTTTTTGGCCATGATTTTGTATCTCCATACTAACAGAAATACCATTCAGCTTGATGTCAATGGAATCACACGAAAACCTAAAATGTCTTCCAGGACTTTTCAGGAACGAGTGACAGAGGATATTTAGGTAATTTTACAATTTATAAAAGGACTATTTTTTTTTCCTCTTCAGAAATGACTGATTAATGTAAAAGTTTACCTGTGTGGTATCTTATATTTCAGACTTTCTATTCTACTTAGCTTCATTTACAAAATATGTATATTTATTTTTCACACAGAAATCCAGTCCCCTGAATGCTTCTGCTAGACAGCAATGTTTATTGGGACAACTGCACATGCATCCACTATCCATTCTAGTGTTTTATCATTCAGAAGACTCAGGTTGTAATGCTAATATACAACAGCTGGATCTCAACAGTCATCTGTGAAGACACATTTGTGATTCCTTCTCATGTTAAGGCTAATGAAAAAATGATTCAAGAAAAACCTCTTCAGAAGAAGTGAGTCTTCTTGCTTTGGCTCACCCTGTTTCCTCTTTTCTCAGAAGCAATTTCCACATCTTGGTACCCATTCAGGTCACACAACAGGTGAAGGCTTAATGTCGTCTGTGCTTTAAAAGAAAAAAAGGCAGAAGGCTGGCACTGACTCTGTCTCTGCAGCTGAGCTGAAACATGGGGTTTGGGTAGTATCAGCACCAGCACAGCATGGCTAGTTTGGGGTTTACCTGACTGATTAAAACTGACCATGGCTATCCTCCTTTCACACCCTTAAAAAAGGTTTATTTTCAGGTTGTCCTGACAGGTTTTCTTTGACTTCATGAAAGCCTCTTGTGTGGTGATGGTATTTTGCAAAAACAATGAAAATGTGTATTTCAGAATGTACACCATGGAGAGTTACAATCTTTATCTACAGTCCCAAAGGTGTTAACTTAATTACTTACAGTTACAAACTTTATCTACAGCCCCATATTGCTTAACTTAATTTTTCTATAGTAGAAAGATGTCCACTTGCCACTGGACTTCTTACTCTTGATAATGCACTACAAGAAGTTGAAAAGAATTCTGAGAGAGAGAATTCAGGTAGAAAATAAGTAAGCATAAATGCTGGCCTGAAATTTATGTGAAATTCAAACCAAAGCCCATTACTTCATCTTCTGCAAACATTCTTTATTTTCAGCAGAACTTCAGGAAGATGTAGCCAAATCAGTAGACCTGAGCAGAAATTAGAATTTCTGGCTTACCAGAAATTCTGACATTTAAGTTTGCTTCCTCTTCAAATTCAGTCAATAAAGGCAGGGAGCAAATGTACTGGAAGTGGATGGTAATGGAGCAAACATGAATCCTGAAAATCTTTGGAAATAAATCTAATCAATATAAAAATAAACTCAAAATAAATAAGCATCTACAAATTAAAGGTAAACAAAATCAATGCCTAGTAAATTCAACTGTGAATAAAAAAGTGCTTAATGCTCTTGAGTAAAAAGTGTTCACCATTAAATTGTTTTGCAAATATAAAAAAAGAGGCTTCCAGAAGACCAAGATTATTTTTAATCAAAACTGAATTTGGTCATTAGCCATGGTCAAAAACAGTAGAAAATTTTGAAATTATTTTTGCTAACATTTTTATTAATAAAATAGTTTACTATATTTTTTTCTACTTAGAAATTTACTTAAAGGGAAACAAAAAAAAATATACATAGGAAAGATATAATAATTAAAAAGGAAATATTTCACTTTCTCTGCAAAATAGACTTCTGGCAGATCCAGGAGGATGATCTTCTATTTCCCGCCCCTATTTTGAAAGGAAAAAACTGAAAAACTGCATCAAAACCAATCCTTTTCTATTGTCTATAACTAAACCTTGTCCTACAAGTTTTTCAGTTTAGCAGTTAAGCTGAAAGAATCCTCTATTCTCCATGTTTCCTTCAGCAGCGTTTTGTAAGTAAAAGACCAGAGAATAACCGTAGGCACTTCTTCACCTCCTGAACAGCTTTGCAATCCTTTGTGGCATTGTTTAGGAAGGGATTTCTCATCCAAGCTAGATTTTGACATTTGAGACCCCAAGCAGCAACTCACACAGCCAGCCGGGCAGAGGAAGGAGCCAGGCGCGTTTCCCAGCAGCACACTGCCCACAGACGATGGGAGCAGCTGCAGAGCCTCGCTCTTCCAGGCAGGACCCGTGGGGACCCAACCTCGAGCAGAGGGACAACCACTGCACACAGCACTGCCAATATCTAGCACATCACCCGGCCCAAAACTTCACACACCAAGTGGGTACTGAAGCCATAGGCAGGCTTTTTTCCTGCAAATATGTGATGTGTTCACACCACAGTGGATGAAGGACAGAGGGAAGGGGAATGGGAGCCTGAGACATGGCAGGCTGAAGGACTTGCACTGGTGATATGAACTGTCACAAATCTGCATGGTGCTTCAGTGATGCCAATTAAGAGCACAAGCTTCTATCACTTTTGTTTGCTTCCGAGTCATAACTATTATGCTGCTAGCCTTCACCTGCAATGAATCAGTCTTTCCTGTATACACCATCTCAGCTGACCCATTCAGGCAGCAGGGAACATACAAGGAAAGTATCTGCCACAGACAGCTTCAAGGAGCAATTTTTTTCACCCCTTTTATACTCCCATGTTCATACAATTGAATCACAGCATAACTGAAATTACATCTGAATGGCAATATTTAAGCACCATGCTGGAACAGTGAAACAAAAATCTACCTGTCTTGTCTTAACTAAATGAAATCAGAGTAAACATTTCACGATGGAGGAAGGAAACAGTGGGAAATCTGTCAAAGTCAGAACTGGATGGAGGGCATCAGGCTGCCATTTTTGCCTTTAGCAGTCTCCCCAGCTGAATTTCAACATGTTAAAAATTCCTTGCCTCACATGAAAAACTTTAGATCTTTGTGTAGACTTTCCTTCCAAAGGCTACAGCTTGTACCTTCCTAAGCAACAATCTTCAAAGTCTCAAGTGAAGCATTCCTACTGAAAGTGGTTTAATTTTATCTAACAGAAACCAGGAGCAATTTATCATGCCTTTAGCTCTTAGGTTGCTTCCCCCCTTTCTAACTGTCAGTATTTAAACCAAACTCAAGATTGATACATAGACAGAAATTTTGCCAACAGCTAGTCCCACAACTCTGCACACTGGCATCTCTGTATCCACATTTTTACCTCCAGGATGGATTTCCAATGCTAAAGAAAGTGCAGATCCTCAATGAACGATTTTTATTACCCTTACATTAAACCTTCTATTTCCTGCTACTGCATCTTGCTTGCAGGTACCGTTGACCATCATCCCTACAGCTATCAATGGTCTTATCAATATAATTTTTTATACTTATGTTAATTTGAACAGTGCCACTTCGTGGCAATTGCAAGTAAAAAACCCAACAGTTTGTATGGTAAGACCCATATTCCATTTCTGAATTGGAACTAATCTTCCTATATTGTTTTGTTTGTAATGAGCAAAGCACCTGTCTCCAGAGTATCCTGTTTCCACCTACCACTAAACTAAAAGCCACTCTGTTCAAGTGGGATAAATATGCTAGAAACTTTTAAAAAACATTCCATCACACAAGGAAGAGTAAACATTAAAATCTCAATGTCTTTTGATCTCTGTATTTACCTATGTGCTCATCTTTGTCTCACATTTGCTAATATAGCCACAGAGGAATGAGCATGAACTGAAGCTCCAGCAATGTCCTGAAATACCTTTGGTTTTTCTTTTGATACATACCCTTTCTCCAAATCCCTGTCTTGGGTAGGCTTTATGTTCATTGGAAGCACTCTGTTCACTTCACCTCTGAACACAGTTTACTATGCCCAACAGGGAACATCTACTTTTAGGTAAACTTTTATGGAGGACCTCCAGAGACTTGGTGGGGAAAGGTGCACACTACCTATAAAGGACTTGGCATCATATTTTTCCATTTATAAAATTTTTGTTATATTGGGGAATTTCAGTATGTCAGAGAAAAGTGCCTCATAAAAATGTCACTAAACAAATTAATAAAAAATATCCAAACATATTCAGGGAAAAATTTCCCTTTCAGAAATAAATGAAGCACCTTATGTTTATCAGGGAAATAAATACTCCGTAGATCTACTTTACCTAAATTTATCAGAGTTAAACTCAGGTATGAACCACAAAATGTCACACTGTTCTAAAGATTAAGTGCAATGATGTGGTAAGTGCCTACAGTTCCATCCAGGAGACCAACCACATGTGTGGCTTTCTCCTAGGGATTATCCAGGAGGAACAATGTGCCAGCTGTAAATTATTTACTAGTGTCTGAACTTCTCACCATGAGCAGGAACACAATAACCACAAAGTAATGCACTTATATTAGAGAAACAATACAGGTTTTGAAAAGATCTGTTCTAACTGTCTAGACAGATTGGTAGCTACTACTTTTAGTCCAATATATACATAATGTATGGTAATTTTGTAATTGTAATTACTCTAATTAATGTAATTTAGTCGGATACTTCCATAGGATGTGGCAAAATTACATCAGTTTCCTGTATCAAGTCCAAAGTCAGTTCCTTTGGGTATTTAGCTGGTAGAGGTATGGCCATTATTTTCATGAAAAAACGGCTTTTATACTTGACAGGTGATGTTGGTGTTCTCCTGCTTTCTTGAATAATTTCCTGAAGAAAAATTACCCCATTATATCATTAGTGCAGTCTTGAATGTATTACATTACTGAGGAATGGTAAGCTGAATTGAGTTGTTTCTGAGTTGCTGCTTAGGTTTGCCTTCACATACTGGTTACTGGAAAACACATCACAGTGTGTTTTGGATACTAGCCAAAAAGAACATGACATATGTAATTTGATGGTTAATAGCATTGGCCATCCTTTGTGTTTATAGCAGTATCAGTATCCAGTGATTGATGCAAAGTGATTGCTAATTGCTGTAATTAATCAGATGTCATTCAGTATTGAGGAGACATCACATGCACACGCACACACACACGTACACAAAGAAATCCCTTACCCAAGAGATACCAGCATAAGTGCAAAAATGCTACTTTTTGTTTTCTTTGGAGAAAAACTTTACTTTCTCCTTTGGTGAAAAGGCAAAGCTCTGTGTCCTCTGAGACCAGCTGCATCACATTGGGAAAATTTGCACTTCAGCTCCTGTCAGCAATCCCTAATTCAAAACATTTCCAGGGTCTTAAGCAATGGTGAGGTACACTAATTGCCCAACTTAACAGGGAATATGAGCACCAGGTATTTTGTTTGCTTGACATAATTGTTGTAAACATATAAGATTAGTGATAAGTTTTTATGCTAGAGTACAAAACTGATAACTGGGGTAACAGCTGCTGTTCAGTTACCCAGGAAATGGAAGTGAAAGACTTATGTAATGTTAAATTGCTAGTATTGCTGGTATCACAAGTAACACAAATGTATGAATAATGTTGAGAAGTCCTTTCTTATTCATTTGCTTTGAAGATTTTGGATGTGTGAAACAGGTACTGAAACTAAATGTATCTTTGGTTGTTAACAGCAGAGTTTTGAAGTTTCTCTAGAAAAGTGTTAGCAATATTTGCTGATTTTTTTCTCTACTTTTGTTAAGTGTATGCTGCTTTTTTATTGGCTCTCTGCAAGTATTCAAGAGTTAGCAGATATTTGCTTAGCAAAATATTTGTAGAGTACTTTTAATTCTTTCTGGATATTACTGGAACTGTTGCTATACAGTAGCATGAGAAAGTCTACACAAGAATTTCTTGTATATATTCAGGCACTAAAACCCATTCCATGTGATAGTTGAACACCCTTCACTACTCTGCCCTAAAGTCTTAAGATCACATCCTTAAGCAAACTTCCTGACCATATATGAGGTTAATGACATTGACAGTGACAGTATGAATTAGGTACACTGGGATGGAAGAGGACAGAGACAGACATTTTTATTAACTGATACCATAAAGGCATTAGTATTCAAATCCCAACCAGTTATAATTAGCATGTAATGCAGGCATGCACTGACTATGAACAGAAACAGTAAGACAACTATGCAACAAGTAACGTTAATCACTTGCTCAGATATGGACAACAAGCACAAGTAAGAGAAGCAGAGCAGGTGTGTTGGATGAGATGGGTCCTTCACAAAACAGACCTAGGCAGCTCTGGGAAAAGACGCCTAGTCCTCTGAACAGCTCCATCTGGCTTCTCTGGAAGCTTCTTTCCTTCTTGGTGTCAGCATCAGGTTACTTGCACTATCCTTCTACAGGAAATAAGCTCATGTAAAACCTGCTGTGGCAGACCGGAGTTGACCAGTTTGGATCTTGTTTGGCTTGTTTGCAACCATTGCCCAGAGCAAACATCTAATCTCAGTTTAACGGCAAACTGGCAAGAACTTCCTTGTTTTCTTTCTCAGACAAAATCAGAGAGAATATAGCATACTTAGCATAGAAAAAACGTTTGACACTCTATAAATTATGCATTTCTCATTATTATGTATTTTGAAAGATTAAAATGAAGAATTAGGCTCTCTGCTCTTCTCTATTCTTTTATATAACTAAACACTTGGGTAGAAGATGAAGTTTTGTAAACACTGTTTAGTAAACCTTTTCAATTATTTAGTATTTAAACATATCATTAAATTGTTCCAGCTTATTAATTGGTTCAAAATACACGGTAAGAGGGATAATAGACTCACAACATACAATATATGCCAATCACTATAGAGTGTCACTTGGACTCTGAGTACTTTGTTGTTTGAAGATGTTATAAACCAGCAGAATCCATCTCATTCTACAGCTGGAAATTGACCATTAATCCGCTAAATACTCTTGCAACATCATAATTTCCCTATGCTGTCCCTGGTGATCATCTTATGCACAATATATGCCAACAAGATATTGCTCCAGGGAGCATCTTCAGATGCAAGATTCTAAAGGTCTTTTCAGTTCTTCTTCCTCTCTTGCCAAGAGATAGAATTTTTAAAAATCATTGTTGCAAGCATTTTTAATTTTTTCAGCTAATGGCAACAGAAGTGGACAAAGGAGATTCCTAAGGGTATCATATATATATACTCATAGACAAAAAGCAGTGTCATTCTAATATGACTGCACCATTTTTTTAGGCATAGGCAACGTATGGCCAAACTGCTCTGTGAACAATCAGAATCTCCTCCATCCACTTCATGTGCTGTGGTTTTTTCATTACACATTTCAAATACAGTGTCTTCAATCTAACAACTAAGTACCGTGGATTGTCAGTAAACTTGACCACAGAACTTGGGAATAGTTTCGCCTGTATTGACTCCTGGGGTTGCCCTGACCCAGGTGTAAGACCCTGTACTTGGCCTTGTTGAACCTCATAAGGTTTTATTTACACTTCTTTATTGATGGAATTCTGTGAGTAACTTTTACTCTCCAGACCACCAAAACATGTCTTACAACCTGCATTTTTATATGAGGTGCAGTCATCACTCTGAAATACATTCTAACATTGTACAATCCAAAGGAAACCGTCTCTGGGATAAAAAGCCAGGAAGGGGCGGGCAGGCCCTCTAGTTCAAAGAAAGGAGAACAAATGGCAGATGACAGCAAAAGCACCAAAGTCTTTTGTGTCTCCAAAAGCCTGGAATACACTTATCCTTGAAACAGAAAGCCTATCCTTGAGAACGGGGAAGGAAGCAAGAAATGACAGGGAAGGTAATTAATGAATTACCTCAAACAACTGTAGACCACCTGCAGCAGGGAATGTAGGCCTGCTGATCTTCAGCTTACAGTTTGAAATACCAAAAATGTAATGATAAGTGGTTGACACACTATGAAAAGGAGAAAATATGAAGCTGAAAACAGCTTTACAAATGCTGGAAATACCTCTTACAATCTGAAGTAACAAAATAACTGGGATCAGAGGGTCTGAGAACTAATCACAGCTTCTATTCCCTCTTCGTGCACCTCTGCCTAAAGAGTTGAGAGCGCAATGCTTTGAAGCATGCCAATTTTCTCTGCTTCTGAAGAGTCTCAAAGAGCACAAGTGAACAAATTATAGTTATCAGCTTTTCATCTGGTCCCTCAGGTCTTGGAAGTTCTCATGAACTATTTAATTTTTTTAATGACTGGCTTAAAAGTATTACTTTTTAGCAGTAACTAAACATGTGTTTAGAACGGTTCTTGCACTGTATAGCTAAAAGAAGTTCCACAGCTTTTCTTTACACTATGAATTCTTGCAGTAACAGCAAATTGTCTGTTTTCAACTGCTTTCCTAGCTTATTGTGCTACAAAATACTATAAATTTTATTAAAGGTTTCAAATAAAGTATTTCTTTTTTTCCTCCCATAATTCATCCACCTCCACCTTTCACAATTTCAGTCTGAATATATATATATGAAAGTTATATGACTATATTAACTATATTGATTTCATGTGACTATGAAAGCAATTCCATTTGTGTTGAATTCTCTAATTCCAACCATTATGTATGAGTCATCTTTCAAAAAAAATATAGCTGCATTGTGGGAACAGCATGGAAAATTTTACCTGATATATTGAACATTAATGTTTTCAGTCAAATGCATTGCGTCATGCAATAAAATTTCATCTGCATACCTGCAAAGAAACACAGAGAGAAAATGGCTGCTGAGGGGGAGGCAAAATGTGTGTGTGTATATGTGTGTATATATATATATATATATATGTATATATATACATGTTCTCACCAACAGGCCTTGCATCCTGCTCAGCCAGAGTGGAGGAGGATGAGGCCATTGATGCTGCCTGTGAGTCATGTGAGTGCTCTGTGGGTTTCTCTGTGGTCTGTGTGGCTATCTGCGTGTATGTGTACATATACGTGTTGTATATGGGTGCTCTGTGTACACGTGTTGTATAAACTGTGAATGTATCGTCAGCGTCGCTATGGATTGGGCCTGGGGGCATGGAGCTGCAGCAGCCTTGCCTCTCTCAAGCTGTTCGATCCAGCACAATACACCTTCTCCTAACAAAATGTTCATCAAAAATATTGCCTGCTTGATCCAAGGTATAAAATGATTCAAGGCAAAAGATGTTTGAACATATAGTAATTGACACTTTTTTTCACTTATTGAGAGTAATTTGATAATATATGCTAAATCAGGAATGTATGTCTGTATTTAAACAATCTCAGTTACTAAAGCATAACACTTTTTTTCTGTTTGCCATAGATTAAAATGTATGCTTAAATTTTAAGCACTTTTATAGGAATATGGTAAAGATATCTTGAATGTGGTACTTCATTTTTGATGAAACTATTAATTCTGTCAAAGAGTTTAGCTGAGTCAGGCACTGTCATCCATTTTGTTCTACATCCTGTGTTAAGGATTCTCATCTGCTCTGTAAAGTCTTTCTTTCATCTGTTGTTTTCTTTGGTACTGTGACATTTCAGACTGAGTGGATCAGAAGTCAGCAGGCATAATCATCACAGATTCATCATTTTTACTTTTTCCAGCATAGCATCTGACCTATACTAATATTTTTTTTTTTTTTTTTTTTTTTTTTGTGCCTGGTAATCTAAATTGTTTTCACTCCAAAGTTAAGAAGTTAGCCACAAAAATGAGAACACATTAAAAAATCATTAAAATAATAGGAAATAATATAGAAGAACTAGATGATATTTAACGTGTAGTCCTGGTGTGCTCAGGCCTGAGGAACCAAGTGGAATAATACAGCCCACAAATCCTCTGTGACAATACGTCATTTCTTAGGCTTTGGTAAGTTATCCATTCATATTGTCATGCTTAGCAGGATGCTTATATTCATTGGCTAAATCAACATTCACAAAGAGCGCAGTGCCGTAGGGGAAGATGTGCAAAGTGGGAAGGCTGGCGCTGAGGACTTGACGTACCCTCCACAGGAGTATCAGCAGCTTTACCTTGGACTAACTCTAGCGGGTCCCTGTGGATGAAAGACCCAGCAGTGGTTAAGTGCTGCTTTTGGTTCATCTTGTCAAAAGGGAATCCAGTTTGTGCTCTTCCATATTGCTCCGTGACACGATCCAAAAGGCGACAAATGTGGAGGTTGAGATTGGATTAAAAACCACACTTCTGAACTGAAACAATACTGTAGATTAATCCACTATTTTCTTTGATGCTCTTCAGCAAATCTGTGTCTTCCCTATGTCCTGCATAAGAAAGAGATCTTTTGCATCTATAAAAAGAAGGTGTTGTTTTTCAGGTCGCATAGAAGTACCAATGTCTGAAGGATACTCAGATACTCAGGATAATAATGTTATAAAGGGCCAAGTTATGTTAAGTGTCTCTCCTGGGTGTTTTCTGCCCAACTTTAAATTGATTAAATAGATTAAATTTTTAGAATACCTAACCACTGACAGTCAGAACAACTAAGGTGTTTTAAACTGAATACCAGATCTACTGATAATTTACGAATTGTTTTAACCAGAAACCTTAATCTATTAACCATGTGGGTTACAATGATATTTCTAAACTATTTCTCCCCTTTTTAAAATTACAAATGTCAGATAAAATCTTCTCTAATGAAGTACAGCCCTTCTTTTCACATTTTATGGTATTACAATATTTACAAATTTATTTCAAAGGTTTCTTGAAATAGGTAGTGCAATTGTATCTGCCTACCTATGCAGAGAGAAAGAGAGGGAAGGAAGATTGAGAGAGAGGGACATAGAGATATAGCTGGGTAGATAAAGGGACAGATTCAGCCTGGGTTGGTACTGATGTAAACATGAAGCAAATTTGCTGAAGTCGGTATGATTTCCAGAATGAAAACACATTTTCATTCTGGAAATGAGACCAGAATCTGACAGTTAAAATTTAAAAAAAATCCTCTGTAGGAGTTACTGCACCTCAGAGATTGGTTCTTAAAACTAATTAACATTCTCAAATGCAGTATTTCTCTCCATATAGCTATGAGCCATCTGGTGAACTGGTCAACTGCCAGTTTAAACACCAGTCACTCAGTAATACTCTATATAAACAGACGTGGAGGTGACAGAATTATCATTAAAATGTGAAACCCCAAAATAATTTTGTGTTTATTAACAGACTTGGAGAAAACTTTATCATATTGCTAATAGTAAGATGTACATAATCAGTGACAACCTGAGAGAAACATAGACTTATGCATGTATATGGAATTATTTAAGAAAATTCTATATATGCATGTCGAATATATCTATATTTGACTGGATCCATATCTTCTATTTCTGGTACGCTAGGAGCTTATGAAGGCCTGGATACTGCAAACACATTTGTGCTTAATTTTAAAGGTGTAAATAACACTATTAACCACAAATACCATAAATATACAAATATATAAATATACCCCAGCCGGCAACTAAAACACTGTTTTCAGACATGCTTGTATTTCATCTAGCATAACACAGTTACAAGACTGACTGAAATATCACTTAGCCTATCTGCACTAGCTGCAATAATAATAATATAATTAAAGTCAATAGTAGCTTATACTCCATTATGTATGTGTAAATACATGTATATATCAAGTAATAAACTAACACCAGAAAAACTATTGTAATCAACAACATGCAATAAATTATGTTATTTTTAATACTGTAATCATACTGGGAAAATCCAGGACAGCATATTATTTTCTTCTAATTGTATTTCATAAGTGCAAGAGTTGTAACAAAACAACAGATGCTAGGCATCGCTAGAGATGTGAATCTTTGATTTGTTTTTATAGCTGCTCTGACATTTAGGCTGTGGGCTTTAAGAAGAGATTCCAAGGCAAATGTTTTCATCATGATCTGACTCATTTTTCCTGAAGGAAATACCGATTTAAAAAAAAAAAAAGGTAAATAAGGAGCAGCGGAGGATTATTGTTAGTCAGTCACAATTTCGTCCAGTGATTCTGCTTTGTTTATCATGAAATGTCTGAACACTAGCTTTCACCAAGCATTACACACTTTCTAACACTCATACAGTTAGCTTGAATTGCCTGCTTGTGGCTGTGCACAGAGGTTCACACAGCCCTTATAAATCATCTCACTAGTCTAATAGTGCCCTTATGGGTAAATTGCGTGTTCACTGGAAGACAGTAGCAACTAATAGAAGAAGCTAGCAAAGAAAACGTGGAAAAAAATCTCCCACAACTCACAAGCAAAATGTCATTTAGTTCAACTACTCTGCCCAGCAATGTAAGTGCATGATGGTGTCTGCGTGTGGTGATAAATATAGCATGTGATTAGCGCTGAATATAAAGGCAGGCACTGCCAAGGGGAAAGTATTCATCTTCTATAATAAATTCACTACTATTTTTTGAAAAGATACCATGGACCCTATGTTCTGAGAGCCTCAAATGAGGATCAGAATTGGCCCTTATTTAGCTACCTTCCAGGTTACACGTTGATTTTTTAAATTAATTGCCAGTGCTGAATCTTCAATAACCCATTTTTTTATATCTGTACCTTTCACTGGGGCATAACAAAAAGACTTTTGAGGTAACCGTAGCCAGCTTTGAGTATCCACTATCTTTCTCTGAAGTCGTGAGATCAGTTTACCAAAACATATGAAGTATAAGATTTTCTTTGAAGTTAGATTTTAAGTGGTAACAACTTCATACTAAATGGTGGACATTTATTAAATATAGGTGTGTAGTGTAAAACAGTTCTGTGTGGGAAACATATTTGTACATCCTCACAAATATGTAAGTTGAAAGAAAGTTTCCACCTTTTAGAGGAAAAAATCTGAAATAAACTTTCTGTAGAAATTGAAGTCAGAGGTATGTCCAAATCTAGCTCACTGACTGTGTCCAACAGTTAAGACAGGGCAGTTTCTATATGACCGGGTGCTCAAACATTCTTTGCCAACTGAGGCATTAACATGGTTTGAGTCTTCAGATCTCTGTAGTGTGAACGTAATGATCCAAGAGATATGAAATTTAGTCCTTCAGATGAAGAAACTGTTTCATTTAGTGATCAACAGGGAGACTTTAAGTGGAGAAGTGGATGTGATTGTTAATAGATCAACTGTATTTAATTTTTGAATTAATGTCAATGTTTTCTTAAGCATTACAAAATCAGGAAGTATTAAAAATAAGGTTTTCTTGGGGTCTTGATAAAAAGGCTACAGAATAGTGGCTAAGGACAGCAGTAAAGTAAGGTTTTTTTATATATATATGTATATATACACACCAGGTACAGGTCACAGATGAAAAGATTAGGATGCCATCACCAACTTGATACTTTGATTTATTGGTGTATAGTGCAAAGCTGACAGTCAGAGAACAGAACCTGTTTACCACAGGGTTAGGTTGGATAATATTTAGTTTCAAGCGGAATTAGGTAACTGGTCTACAGTGATGCTAGGGTTTAAAACTGGTTTAGGGTTTAAGATACTACAGGCTGCATTCTGCAGAGCCATAACAACTGCAGTAAAAGCCAACAACGATGAGAGCAATTATTTTGTGCACATGTTTGTCATGGTTTAACCCCGGCCAGCAGCTAAGCACCACGCAGCTGCTCACTCACTCCCCCATGGTGGGACAGGGGAGAGAATCGGAAGAGTAAAAGTGAAAATACTTATAGTTTGAGATGAAGACAATTTAATAAGTAAAGCAAAAGCCGTGCACACAAGCAGGGCAAAACAGGGCATTCACCACTTCCCATGGGCAGGCAGGGGTTCAGCCATCTCCAGGGAAGCAGGGCTCCATCACGGGTAATGGCTACTTGGGAAGACAGACACCATAACTCCAAATGTCCCTCCACCACTTCCTTCTTCTCCGTCCCAGCTTTATATACTGGGCATGACGTTATATGGTATGGAATATCCCTTTGGCCAGCCTGGGTCAGCTGTCCTGGCTGTGCCCCCTCCCAGCTTCCTGTGCACCCCCAGCCTTCTTGCCAGCAGGCCAGTGTGGAAAGCTGGACAGTCCTTGACTGCTTAGCAACAACCCAAAACATCAGCACATTATCAACATTTTCTCATCCCAGACCCAAAACACAGCCTCACACTAGCTTCTATGAAGAACATTAACTTTATCCCAGATGAAATCAGGACAATGTCTTACACGGCATAAAGTGACTGGCATATTTGGGTGGAGAAAGGCTAGAGATACATGATTTATGTTTAATTCTTTGGTGGAGAGAAGTACCTGCACTGAATTACGTGTGGGGTTGGATTAAGGCTTGCAACAACTCAGATCATTTTTCTCCTGCATCAGCAAGAAAACTTATCTTTAAAAATAGACCCACCATGTCTACCCACATCAGCTTGAAACTACTTCCTCCTACTGGATTCCTGCTTTGTCTTAATGTTGTGATCCTTCAGGATCCTGCAACAAGCTTAGATCTTCTGCCTTTGCTGTCCCATTTTCAGTAGATCTGAGAGGGTAGATCTACACGTGTTCTAGTTTGGATCAATGTTTAGTATGCTTTTGAAACAAATCTCCCACCTGATTCCACTTACTATGCTTCAGCTCATAGTGTCGAGCTGCCTCAAGGTGCCTGAGCTGGATTCCTCTCTGAAAAACCTACATAAAAGATATGCTCCAGGAGCTCACCCGATGCACTCCAACTGCAAAAGGGCATTCAGTCCCTGGAGCCAGGCTATACCTACCCCACTAAACAAAATAAAACAAAACAAAAGTATTGATGAATATATACCGCGGATGTCAGGTTTTCAACACAAGTTATTTTACTGTACAAAACTGCTCCTATTTATTTACACTGCTACACAGGTTATACAGCACAGGTTATACATATGGAGCCACACTGGATCAGGGCTGCCTGTTCTTCTCCTTTGCAATCCCAGGGATACCAGCTGGGGTAAAGTAACTATGGGAGTTAGCTGCAAGAAGCTGGGTTGGAAAAGAGTACCCCCCCATCCTGTGGAGGTAATGCCATAAACAGGACACAAGGACTGACGGGGTGATGGAGTGGACATTCTTGAAGTTATATGGTTGTGCCCCAGAAAGTAATTCAGGGGTGCAAAGAACCTCTGTTAGAAGTTAGGATACAAGGTTTGGGGGGAATGATTATGTTTCACTGGGCAAAAGCGTTTGAAATATTTAGATTTTGTAAATCTGTAAATGGGAGTTCAACAGCCTAGACACACCATAGAGAAGGACACCATATATCTGATAAGTTGAGTGACAAATTATTAAGAAAACAAAGGAGAGAACCTGATCCAAAAAGTTTGTGAACTGCATTAAAGTACACAGCCTGAACTGCTCAATGATAAAGATCATACTCTTTCATCTAGTTAGTGGTAAGCTGGTAACTTTTGTTTAGTTAATGTCTGTTTTTTCTTATAAGAAGCCATCTTTCCATCTTCTGTGAGCATGGTGTCTTCAAATACGAAAAATCTATTATTTCTTGTGATGGTTAGCAACATTTATGTTGCACAAAAGTTATTGCTACCCTGTTAGATAGATGGCTGAGATGGTATTGCAGGAGCAATAAAAATCTTACCTTTGTTGTTGTGTTTAGATTTCTAAGTCTAATTTTAAATTATTTGAGTTCATATCCATATTCTAGAGATGGTGTGGGCAAGTTTATCTCTCTATTAGTAATTTCATAGTTTAGTCAACATAACCGTTACAAATGCACACTAGTGAAGCTTGGATATGTTCAAATATCCAGTTGAATATCATCAGGACAAAGAGTAACACCAGAGAGATCAATAGTTCATTAAACTGTTCCTGTGTTGCTCTGGAACAAAATGTAATGAGCGGAGTTGTAAAAAATTCTGATGTAACGTAATATACCTGGGAGACTGCTTTGCTTTAAAATCTTTACTGCAAGCTCCAAGATCGAAGGTATGCATCCAGAATCATGTTAATGCTATAGCACAGAGCAAAACGGGAAAATTTAGATGCTTGAGCAGTGCAGGAAGAGTAAAATAAATTACGCTATGGGGAGCAATCATATATTTATGCAATAACATACAACGATAATGGTCTGGCTTTCTTTGTCTGTCTTTCTACCTTTTCTAATATTTGGGACCTTTGTTGTAAGAGTAAAATTTTTGTAAATTGTGGATGAGACAGATTTGGCTGTTGACTGTATTCTGGTGGGGTACACTTGTATACTTCTCTTTTCAAGATAAGCATGGATACGAGATACCCAGTTCATACCGCTCCTCTTGTTGATCTGTGTGGACTTTCACTCAGACAGAAAAACATCCCATTCTGTGTTCATTGTCATGTAGACTGTAGTGTTCTAGTCATGAATGCTTGCATTTACTGAATGTTATGGACAGATCTACTAGGCATGTGTAGGAGAAGCCTACAAGCCTTGTTTAAACTTGTACAAATTTGTCCTTAGAGCGAGTGCTTCATGTATTCATTTTCATGGTGTTTCTGAGGAGTGTGATATGTGCAAGACTTGGCTGGAGAATCCCACCAGCTAGCAAAAACTGAGTCCTTCTCAAGAAACCATCTCACCAGCGCTAGTGTAATGTCAATGTCAAGTGTAATGTCAATACCAGCAATATCAAGGTTGGGCCAAGGGCAAAACTGCATCATAGTGGAGACTATCAGAGTAAGTGTGAGGTGGTTGCTAAGTAGCAGTCAGCTCTAGTGTGCCTGAAGTAGGGTACACTGGTGGCTTGTCTCTGCCAAACCTGCTATGACTGACTTTATGCTATGCTAGTTTGCATTTATACAGACATACCAGAAGGATCTGCTGAAAATGCTTCACTAACAAGCTGCACTGAAATTATATGAAATATGAATTTGACGTTGCACTACAGGACTATGTTTGATGTTGTTGTGGGTTGACCCACACCCACAACATCCCCACCTGGTGGACACCAAATGCCCACCAAAGCCTCTCTCACTCCCCTTCTCAGCTGGACAGGGGAGAAAAATATAACAAAAGACTCATGGGTTAAGATAAGGGCAGGGAGTTACCAGTTCTCACCAGTTACCATCACAGGCAAAACAGACTCAGCTTGGGGAAAAATAATTTAATTTATTACCAATCAAATCAGAGTAGGGTAATGAGAAAATAAAACCCAAATCTTAAAACACCTCCCCCACCCACCTTCTTCCTGGGCTCAACTTTACTCCCAAATTCTCCACCTCCTCCCTGCAAGTGGTGCAGTGGGATAGGGAATGGGAATTGTGGTCAGTTCATCGCATGTTATCTCTGTTGCTCCTTCCTCCTCAGAGGAAGACTCCTCACAGTCTACCCCTGCTCCATCGTGGAGTCCCTCCCATGGAAGATAGTCCTCCACAAACTTCTCCAGCATGACTTCTTTCCACAGGCTGCAGTTCTTCACAAACTCCTCCAGCCTGGGTCCCTTCCATGGGGTGCAGTCCTTCAGGAACAGGCTGCTCCAGTGCGGGTCCCCCTCACTTTTACTCTTGTGATTCTCTCGCCCGTCCCACTGTGGGGGAGTGAGCGAGCGGCTGCGTGGGGCTTAGTTGCCGGCTGGGGTTAAACCACGACAAGTGTTATTGTAGACTGGGACAATATCTTAAAAATTAAACAGTTGTGTTCAAAGCAAATATTATTACTGCTGTAGAGTCTACACCATGTAGACAGAATTTGTGAGTTTGTAGTTATGCTAGTGACGCTATACAGACACACACTGGGGTAAAATGTAACCCCCACTTTTCTGTGCTCATGCTGGCATGAAGAATGCCTGTCTTGGCCATGCTTACCTCATGAAATCCTAAATTTGCAATCCTTACACCTGAATCACGAGGTCTGCAAAATCGGTTGCAGCTCATGCTCATGCACTTTGCCTACATATGGCTTTGGCTGGACAACATGTCAGTGCTTACACATATTGGGCACACCTTCAGCAGTGGTGCAGATGCATCAAAGTGGATATGTAGAGACAAAAGAGTTGATACTGAAGACTTCATATCTTCATACACATTTCAAATGGGTTTTATTTCAGACTAGCCCTAGTTTGATCCCTTAGACTGAATGACTGCAGCTGGAGAGCATTAGATGTATTCCTGGAGCATGTTTAGGTTCACCTGAAAGAAATCGTGTGCCTTGAGACAACTCCACAATATGAACCAAATATCTTTGCAGTAAATCAGAATATTTAGGAGATTCACTGCAAAAACACGTGCCTGACCACACTGAAGTGCTAACAAAGCTATAGCCACAGTACAGTACACGTCCTGCAGTGCTTCACTACATAAGCTCAGGGCCCCACCAGTTTTCAGTGTAAAACCCCCCTAACCAAACAAAGTTTAAGAAAAATGGCCCACTTGAGGATATGATTACAAGCCACATGTGCCAAGGACCATAAATAAGTTTCATCTGTTCAACTCTTTGTCCTGAAGTAATGACTACATCCTTCAGACTCCTCAGTCTTGTCACTTCCCTAAAACCAAAGACAGCATTCTCTTGGAAACGTAGAGACCCCCCACACACCTTTTTTTTTTAGGTGGAATATTTTCTGTGAGGAAAGGATTGCAACAATGAAAGTATAAAATGTAAATCTGCATTGCCCAGTATTAAAAATTCACAAGTTAGACTTCTGGAGACTGGATTAAAATTCAGCTGATTAAATAATAGTTACGGGGGTGGAATGGCAGAGGTGTCACTGATCTTATTGTAATTAATTCTGTAGAGTTCATGTTATGAACTTTTACTTATTGCTTTCATAGCTAAAAATAAGAAAATCTGGAACTATCATGCAGTATTAGGACCTCAGCAGCTGGGAATTTTACTGGAAAACACCAAATACCATTACTTTCACTATTAACTTATATGTTATATATAAGCAACATATAGCTTTTATGTTGCTGATGACCTTAATATTATCACTGATTAATGTTTTAGTCAATTTCTCAGAAAAATGTTGAAGGCACTGAACAGTTAACACTGTACTTTTAGTATTTCTCTACTCTTACCATACATGGCTTTCAAACCTTCAGGTACTTGAGATGTTGAAGTGTAGATGTAACATTTCAGGTGAAAATCAATAACTACTTTTTATTTATATGAGAAAAATTGCACTTTTGCTATAAAGCTGATTTGTGGAAAAAGAGGGCAACCTGTTGTCATTAAGGGCTGTGAACTATATGAAAAGCAATTCCTGAACATTGTTGTGTTAGTGTTGCTACGTGACTTAAAAACAGCACATGGATAAGTATTTTCAAGTATTTAATAGGAAATCACAGTAAATAATTTACCACTCTTTAAATCCTTTGTAACTGTATTCAGTAAAAAATCTTACTGATATGAAATACTTGAATACAAGTCATTCAGTACACCATATTCCTCTTTCCATCTTGCACAATATTATTCAGACGTTGAGCTATGTCTTCTAGATAAGTTTTATTTTAATGTCTTCACTCACATAAACATCCATATTTATCCATCATAAATGGTGGTCTACCAGGTGGTTTTCTTTCACAATCTTTTACTATTTGTTTCCAGGGTGGCATAGTGGCTACTGAGTTGGAAGAACAGTTCTTCATTCTGGCAAATAATGTGCCTCAGACAGTTCATATCATACCATGCGAACTTATCCTGGAATTCCTTGTTGGTGTCTGGACAAATCAAGAATATAAAACACAGTGCAATACTTCTGTCAAATCAGTTGGCATCTCTTTCCATTTCCTTCTATCTCTCAGCTGTGCGCTGGGCAGCTCATGCCTATGGCTGGCTGAGAAATGAATATCATGGATTTTGAGTCCAATCTTTCTAAACCCACAGTCGTAAAAATGAAGAGTAATAGTTAAAGCAATAACAACAACCGTAAATGTAACACAGACCATCCTATATTATTATCTTTTCTCTGTTCACCCCACCCTGAGAAATAAGTCCTACAACATCAGCTAAACTAGATCACCCAACATGGCTTCTAGAAACCTTGCTTTCACCTTCAATTCCAAGACATAACTTTGGGACATTAAGCTGAATTGGCCCACATAGGTTTTTCCCTTCAAATATGACCTGTTCATTATGGGATGCAGAACAATAGGATCTCTTCTTTCTGAGTCATCACCAGTAATAAATATGTGTACATTACCTTTTATATTTCAGGTCACCACAGCTGGCCAGCTGGCCAGCTATAAAATGCCCAAAACTGTATTGATTTTTAACATTTCCTTTTCATTTCATTGCAGCTGATGTGGGGGGTACCTTGTCATCAAAAAACAATCCAAATTGAGACTTTTTTTTTTTTAACTCTTTCTTTTCAGTGATATTTCTCAGTTTGTATGGAAGCTTTCTAAGTTATTTTCTCTTCTTGTCTAGTCAACTCTCAGTTACACCAGGACTTCTAGAAGTTACTTTCATGCCATTGTGGAGTCTTCAAATCTTCTTTTAATTCCTTTTACCTAGCAGAGAGTTGTATTAGCACTATCACAACTGTTTGCAGCTTTTTTAAAGAGGAATGCCAACTTACTCTGTCTTCTCACACTTTGAAAACAGATCTGAGTTTCTACTTCCTTTCAAGCTTGGAGATTAGTACAAAATAGAGAGGTTTTGAAATGCTATAATTACAAGGAAGGGTTAATGAAGAAATTTACATTTTCTTAATACAATCTCTCTCATTTAAAATTTGTGTGGAGTAGGTCTCATTTCCCTGAACAGAAAAGTAGCAGTCAGTTGGGTATTTGCAGCTCAGAACACCTTTCAGCAAACAGCCTCCCACTGTAAATTCCAACTTAAATGAGATTTAGGTGTCCAAAAAGCCCCAAATGCCAAATCAATTTATCTTATCTTCCAGGATTTAGCAGTAAAGGTGACTGTATCAGACATTTTTCGGTTAAGTTCCTGACTAGCTACTTTAAGTTATCCACACGTTATCAAAACTTCCAATTTTGTGCAGGTAGGATAGAGTTTCCTGCCTAGTGCTCAAGTTGCACTAATTTAGGTGGAGAGCTCAAAGTACATCAAAATTGGTTGGTGGTAGCAACAATAAACATTGTTGTTCACTGCTTGCAATGCCTGTGGCATGCAGTCAAGCAATCTGTTACGTGATTTCTAAGCATCTATTCAACTGGACAGAGATTAAATTTATAGAATATTAAATTAGAAGTCATTTCCTGGGAAGGGGAATCAAACCCAAAATTGTCATTAACATTTTTAGAAATAGTGCCTTCTGTAAGATCTGTACAAGGGGTTTAAAACAAAACTTTTCATAATTTCATAGAATCATAGAGTCATTAAGGTTGGGAAAGACCTTTAAGATCATCAAGTCCAACCATCAACCCAACACCATCATGCCCCCTAAACCATGTCCTGAAATGCCACATCTACGTGTTTTCAATATCCATTTCCTCCAGTTTCTTTTAAAACACTCAGAATGTTGTCAATGTGCTTTATCAAAACTAAAAATTTTAAATCTTGAGTCAAAACTACATGGCTAAAAGAAATGAAGAGTCAAATCTTAGTTTTCAGTGAACTCACTGGAGATAGCCAGGATGTAAATACTTCGTATGTAAGTGGGTTAATAGCACCCTGACTATCGTAATGTTATGTTCTCAGAAAACAAACAGTTTAGGCATTACTTATTTGCATATATGAACAAGTAAGTGTAACCAGTGCTAGGGGGAAATGTAACATTTAATTATCATTTTAATAGTTGTCCTGGTTTCAGCCAGGATAGAGCTGGTTTTCTTCACAGAAGCCAGTGTGAGACTGTGTTTCGGATTTGGGATGAGAAACTGTTGATAATGTGCTGATGTTTTGGGTTGCTGCTGAGCAGTCAAGGACAGTCCAGCTTCTCGTGCTGGCCTGCTAGCAAGGAGGTTGGGGGTGCACGGGGAGCTGGGAGGGGACACAGCCGGGACAGCTGACCCAGACTGGCCAAAGACATATTCCCCACCATACGACGTCATGCCCAGTACATAAACTGGAGTTGGCTGGGGGGCAGAAATCGCTGCTCGGGGACGGGCTGTCGATCGCCGGGTGGTGAGCAGTTGCTGTATTGGGCATCACTTGTTCTTTTACATTCCTTTGTTGGTATTATCATTGTTGTTTCCTTCTTTCTTTCTGTCCTATTAAACCGTGTTTATCTCAACCCACAAGGTTTTTTTTCATAATTCTCTCCCCCACCCTACTGTGGGAGGGGGAGTGAGCGAGTGGCTGCGTGGTGCTTAGTTGCCGGCTGGGGCTAAACCACGACAATAGTCTATATACAAAATAATTATCATTAGTTTGCCAAACTTTCCAATTATTTTACTGCATTTTGATTCTTCTAATTTATGGTTCATGTCCAGGTTATGACAGTGAGTTAGGGAAGGGAAGAATTCCAGACCTGCTATGGGTTAGAACCTTCTGGCATATGGTTGTGTAGGTATTGCAGTAGACAGGCAGCCTGATTATAATGAGACATCAATTTAAAACATTAACATACACATTTTAAAACATATTTATGGAAATGTAGCTAAGTCCTAGAGGTATTTATAGCAATATTCATGCACACTGTTTAAAAGCATTATGGTCTAGTGCCCCGGGTAATTACACTCTATTGTCATGAAAAAAGAATGAATTATATAAAAGTTTTAAATACTGTCTTCCAACTGGTAACAAATAAAACATCATAAGCTAAGTTCATAAACACTCAGAAGATCAGCAATGTTAAGGGCCATATATCAGTTTTACAGAAAGTCTTCTGTACTCTGCAATTACTGTACTACAGTGTAAAGTGTTTATCATTAATCTAGCAAGAATAAATGGTTGGTTTAGGATAAGAAATGGAATTCAATAGTATATGTTCAACTCTTTATTTTCAAGACAAAATTGGACATCATAGAACCATAGCATAATTTGGGTTAAAAGGGATCTTTAAAGGTCTTTTAGTCCAACACCTCTGCAATGACCAGGAATAACTTCAAGTTGCTCAGAGCCTCATCCAGCCTGACCTTGAATGTTTCCATGGATGGGGCATCTACCACCTCTCTGGGCAACCTGTTTCAGGGTTTCACCACCCTCATTGGCAAAATTTTCTTCCTTATGTCTAGTCTAAATCTACCCTCTCTCAGTTTAAAACCATTACACCTTGTCCTATTGCTACAGGCTCTGCTAAAAAGTCTGTCCCCATCTTTCTTGTAAAGAAAAGTACTGGAAGGCTGCAATAAGGTCTCCCCGGAACCTTTTCTTCTCCAGACTGAACAACCCCAACTGTCTCAACCTGTCCTCACAGGAGAGGTGTTCCATCCCTCAGATCATTTTTGTGGCCTCTTCTGGACCCGCTCCAACAGGTCCATGCCTCTCCTGTGCTGAGGGCTCCAGAGCTGGATGCAGTACTTTCAGGTGGGGTCTCCCCAGAGTGGAGCAGAGGGGCAGAATCCCCTCCCTCGATCTCCTGGCCACGGTTCTTTGGATGCAGCCCAGGGTACGGTTGGCCTCTGGGCAATGAGTACACATTTCTGGCTCATGTCCAGCTTTTCATCCACCAGTATCCCTAAGTCCTTCTCAGCAGGGCTGCTCTCCATCCCTTCTTGCTCCAGCCTGTACCAGGGGTTGCCCTGACCCAGGTGCAGGACCCTGCATTTGAATTTGTTGGACCTCATAAGGTTCACACTGGCCCATTCCTCAAGCTTGTCTAGGTCCCTCTGGATGCCATCTTGACCCTCAGGCATGTCAGCTGCACCACTCAGCTTGGTGTCATCTGCAAATTTGCTGAGGGTACACTCAATCCCACTGTCTACATCACTGATGAAGATATGAAAGAGTACTGGTCCCAATATGGACCCCTGGGGGACATCGCTCGTCATTGATCTGCATCTGGACATTGAGCTATTGACCACTACCCTCTGAATGTGATCATCTGACCAATTCCTCATCCATTGAGCAGTCCACCCATCAAATCCATATCTCTCCAATTTAGAGAGAAGGATGTGGTGGGGGACCGTGTCAAAGGCCTTACACAATTCCAGATATCTGCAGCTCTCCCCTTGCCCACTGATGTGGCCACTCCATCATAGAAGGCCACTAGGTTGGTCAGGCAAAACTTGCCCTTAGCAAAGCCATGCTGGCTGTCTTGAATTACCTCCGTGTCCTCCATGTGCCTTAGCATAGCTTCTAGGAGGATCTGTTCCATGATCTTCCCAGGCACAGAGGTGAGGCTGAGAGGTCAGTAATTCCCAGGGTCTTCCTTTCTACCCTTTTTAAAAATGGGTGCAATGTTTCCCTTTTTCCAGTCTCCAGGGGCTTCACCTGATTGCCAGGACTTTTCAAATATCATGGAGAGTGGCTTGGCAACTACATCAGCCACTTCCCTCAAGACTCTGGGGTGCATCTTATCAGGTCCTATAGACTTGTGTATGTTCAGGTAATTCAAGTGGTCTCAAACCTGATCTTTTCTTACAGTGGAAAATGAAAGTTTCTTACATCATGAAAATTAGGTTTTCTGTTATTATTGTGTACTTATTTTCTCTAAATTTTTGGGTATTTGAGGAAAACACAGTGGCAATGAACTCAGCAAAACAGAAAGCTGGATTATGTGAGCTTTTGTTTCCTTTGTTTTGTTCTTCTAATCCATCCATGGATGGTAAATATTGGAGCTTTATGAAAGATGTTCTTTTGGTATCCCTTCTACCACTCTGAACACAACCTATCCAATATACAATACTTCATTTATTGCATGTTATTGTGTTGATGAACATGCAGGTATCATAATGAAATGCAAAACTTCCTGAAACTTTCAATTCATAACTAAATTAGTATGATATTTAACAGTTAGATTCCTCATTAATTTATTCTTCCTCATCTGATGTGTAAGAGCCTTTTCAATCTGTGTTTACATGCATATGTCTTTCCTTATATGAGTGGTAATGAATTCAAAGGCTAATATTGCTACTTTCATCAACTTATTTCTCCAGCAGGACAAATAGGAGAAGCAGCAGAAAATTATATACATTTTTCTACTTCACACTTGTTAGCAGATTAATGATGTGAAGCTGTCAGAGCTACCAGCATCTCAACTTGCTAATGATTTCTTGTACCTGAGCTTGGATGAAAGGGACAAAGACACAAGCTGAAACTCCAGTTTCCAAGGATACAACCCTAGAAACATGCAATAAATATTTAAGTAGCTACGACATGTCTCCAGGAACAGGAGATTTTTTTTTTTTCCTTGCACAGTGACATATATAAGCTATGTTGTGATGAGGAATCTGTGCCCTCCAGACTTCATTGTGAAGCTAAGGTCTTGTGAGTTAGGGTGGCTTGCAAGCCACAAGGCTTGCACAGTAGAATAACAAGTTCCCTGGATTCTAGTGTTATGTTTCAGATGGTTATCAGACACAGGCACTGAGCAGAACTCTGTTCTGTGCATACTTATCTATGTGTCTAGCTCTCTGCCTAGCTATCTGTGGATTCATTTTGCTGTTTTTATTTATGGCCACAAGAAAGCATGTCTTCTTCACTTAAATTAAACTCTGTGAAACATTCTGTGCTAAGCTATACTGTGCATGAAAATGGAAGCAAACTGTAGAGGGATGCTGGAGAAACATTTGATGATACTTGAGGGAAACAGCAGGTCTGTTAGGCTTCTCTTTCCTCAACTCAAGATGTTGCATAGAATGAGGCTTTTGAGAGTACTATATGTTGCTTTTCCATTCCCATGTTGTCATGATCATCTGTTGTTTCCTGCTAACCTGCTTTACAACTGGTGTTGCAAAATACATAGTCTGCAATGAAAACTTTCTGAACTATTCTGCCATATAAATGCTTTTCCAACTTTTGCCATGCTCAAGGGAGATGTAAAGAGGGGGAGAACAAGTTTTCTTCCAATTATTCAGTAAATGAAAAAATAAATGGTGAAGGACTGATATGCTTAATTAACTTTTAAACACCTGCATTGACATGAGTGAGTTAGACACCTTTGTGGATCAGATCTTTGTCCTCACAGAGCTTAGTTCATATAAGCAATTCTATTGTAGCTACTTTTCCAATACGTAAATATTTAAACAAGTAAATAGATGAAGCCTGTTTCTACTAGAGTGTTCCGGAGATTTTTCCATTTTTGATCTTGGATGCAGAAAACAACCAAAAGGCTCTGATAAATAGCCAAAAAAAAGTCCAAATAGAAAATGTCACTGATAAAAGAAAATCTTGATGTGGAATCAGAAAGAAAGTCTGTGTACTGTTTAAGACTGTTCATTTCACAGAGAAAAACTCACAAAGCAAACACCTACTTCTTAATTACCACCACTGTATGAGAGGAAGTCTCATCTTTTTCAACAGAGATTTTATTTGAAATATTCATTACAGCAATTGAAACAGCATTTAATTTTAATACCTTCAGAACTTAAGGGCAGATGGGGTGGCATTCAAAGAACATTGCTATTAATAGGTGTAAGAGAGTCAATGTTAGTAAAAGACAGAATTAAATAGGTCTGCATTAGGCACTTGGTTGGACGTGTTTGTTAGAATTGACTGTGAAATGGAAGATTAGTTCCACACAGAAACCAAACAAGAAAAAGAAGACCTAAAATTTGGGAGTTACTGGAGCTCAGTTACTCATGGATAGGAGTTTTAACACTAAAATTATAGCTAGAATATCTGTAATTTCTCACCAGAGTGAGAAAAGTGCAAACTTTTCCTTAAACATCTCTTTGTATCATGCAGGGACTATAAAAATGGTTTAAGAGGGTTTATGAGGAAATATTTCACAATATCTTATCCAGCCAGCATAAATATTTCTTAGCATTTTTAAACATAATAAATCAATATGGAAAATACTATCCTAATTATAGGGTCACTGATGGTGAGATTCATTTTGCAAATGAGTCATCTAAACTTAGGTGTCTACCTTTAGGTGTACATATATAGGGTAGGTATCATTTCTGCGTTCCCTATGGTCAATGGAGATCAAAGGCTTAATTTAGCTGCTCACCTACAGCAATCTGAGAGGCCTTTCCCTTCAGCTGCTGCTCCAGAAGGGCAGATGTCTCCCAGAAGTTGTGTCCTAACTGCCAGTACCATAGAAATGTCTCATATACACTTTAGGTAACCCTAGACCTTGAAGGCACAGAGTTGAGAGAGCTATTCAGCTGAGCAGCCACTTGAGAACAGGATTCAGTTGTTTAAGCATAGGTAACATTTGAAATGCCCTACAATATATCATACTTTTGCACAGGGCTCACATTTGTGATACATGATATATGACCTACAGAAAAAGAATTGCTTTCTAGACCAGCTGTGAGAGACCAAACTGGACAGTGTAAGTTGTCTAAAATGGTACCTAAACAGCTGAATCATTTTCTAGGCTAGATGAATAGCTCTCCTTGTTCCCCTAATCGCTTTGCTTGTATCTCGTTTGATTATGGCGAGAACTTAGACAACAACTCAAATGTCACCACCTAAATTTCAGTGTTTTGATTTGAAACTGAATCCCTCCTTCAGTGCTGAATCTCATTTTAAGATATACGACACAAGTTAAACATCAGCCTAAAAATTGTCTGTTGCTTAGATACTAATGGTCATTCTTTAATAATTTGTCTGTCTATTTATTTTTAAAGAATTTTAAAGAGTTTAAAGAAAGAAAAAAAGTTTTCTAAAGCCTAAAATAAACATAACTGATTGGGAATATAAATTTAAAGCAGAGAAGTTCAAATAAAAGTTAGGACTTGTTCATGGACTGCAAAAAAACGTTTCCTAAACAGTAAGAAATTTTTGCCAAGTAATGGTCAAAAGCTTATACAAAAGTAATAATAAAAACAACAACAATAACACCACCACCACTAATAATAACAATAATAATAATAGGATGTACCAAAGATTAAGGAAATGGCAATGCTGTAAGTTGCAGTTTAAGACATGTATATGACTGATGTGGGAAGATAAAACAGCCAGCAAGTGTCAGTTCTCTTGAGTTCTATAAATAAATAAGCAGAAGATAAAATTCTACAGGATAGTTTAATGGAAGTTTGGTCATGTCTGATACAACACTTCCTTTTCATGAGATGACATGTCTGAATAATAAAGATGCACATGCTGGCATTGCACTTTGATTTCTCCAAGACATTTGCCGTAGGGACATGCAGCATATGTTTTTAAGTAGACTGTATTTCAGCTGGGGAATAAAGTGATGATTTAAGTGTTTTCTGCTTAATCTTGCGTATTTCAAAGGCTGATTTTTTTATAAAGGCAAAGGCATGATATTATTATAAAGTGATCAAAATTACCTTGCTAAATGGTCTCAATGCATTAAAATATGCCTTCATACATTCAGAGGTGAGATAATAGTTCAGATCTTCAATGATAAAGATGGTATCAGCAGGAGGGAAATTCAGTCCTTGAAAGTAAAGATCTGAGGAAGACTTGATATCAACATTATGACTAGCAGAAGATAAATTCTGTAATGTCAAAAGTATTTCTATGATCTTTTGGTATAGAAGAGGGTAGCAGAATAGGCAGATCTTGTCTCTACATACCATTAGTAAAATATACTTGGCACGCCTACTTCAAATGCAGATATAGGGGAACAAATTTCAAGGAAAGCTAACAAATGATACAGGAGGCAGAAAAAAAAAAAAAATTAAAAAACTACATCTCATTCAAATAGGAGGTTGGGAGATTACTTGATCCTTGTGCTTTGAAAGGCACTTAAACATGAGAGAGACACAAATTACTAAAGGGCTTTTCAGTCTTGTTTACAAATACATAAAATGAAAAAAATGGCTAGAGAGTGAAGTTAAATATGTGCAGTTTTAAAAACAGATGCAGTTTCCTGGCAGTGATGGCAATTATCATGGGGATAGGGAGAGAATTATCCACCTTAAAGTGATTGCCTTTAAAGTGAGGTCTGGCATTGGTAAGCAAAGATCTGCTTTAACACAGTGTCACAAAGAAATGTTAGTGCCCCTGTGTGTGGAGTTTGAGTTGGATAAACATGGACATGGTGAAAAACCTCAAAATTTGTGAGTTTTGGAAACTTTCTGTTTGTTTCTTTCCTTCTTGGATAATGGGAAGAAGAAAATTGCCTATATTGCCCTCCATACACTAACAATCCTTGAATTTCCTGATTAGGGCATTGACTTTAAGTGAACCTCATCTTTCAGGACCTCAGCTGATCGGTTTCGATAATGAAGTAGAATTAGATTTCATAATGCACAGCTAATTATACATGGCTACTGTTCCTTTGGCTTTTTTCTTTCTATTGAGCATCAAAAATAATTTGACCTTAGCTGGTGATGGTACCTGAAACAGTGATGCCAGATATGTGGCCTTCCCACATGCCTGAGGGTTTAAGAGGTGTCACATTCAGGATTGGAAAACATTTTCCTACAGAGTAGGCTGACTTTTTTTTTTCCCTACCCATTCTCTTATTGAATAGGACATAGTTCATCTCCCAGGATTATCAAAGCTGTTCTTTATCATTGCAGGAATTAAGACAGTAACATCTTAGTCATTCCTGTTCCCTGCCAAACTGCAGTTAGGTCACCTGAGGACTGGTACAGTTTGCTCTAAGTACAATCATTTGCTTCTCCATAAGGGAATCTCTGTGAAATTTAATATCCTGTGAAAAATGAGAACAAATGATCTAATCAACATCTGTGGCATTCACTTTCATTAAAAAAAAAAATATAGAGATGTAAAACTCGAAATATTTTATATAAGAATTATTTATGTGTAGGATTATTATTATTTGTTTGGCTCGCAACAGTGCTTGAATGTCTGTGACAGACATTTTCCAATATTACTGTTTATGGGAGTTCCTATACATAGAATAGATGTGTAGTAGCAAAACATTTTTCATTCTTGCTAATCACAAAGGTATAACAAGATCCATTGACTGGAAGTTAAAGAAGTGTGTCGTTTTCAATCTTGAAATTAAGATAGAGTTCCTAGCAGTGAGGTTAATTAAACACTGAACTAAGTTACCCAGAGAGGTAGTAGATTCATCAATGTTTGATATTTTTTGAAAATGAGATTAGATGTGTTCCTAAATGACATGTTTTTTAATACAGTCTGCTGGGGAGATTCTGTGGTCAGGGATTGTCTCCTGGTGTCCCTGGTGTCTGGGAGGTTTTTGTGTTGCCTCATTCATTTTCCTTCTTCAAAGGCAGGTGAAGGCAGAGGGGGAGAGGGTGGAACAACTGACAGCATTGTCAACCCTTCCTCTATCTGTGAAGAGACAAAACGAACATGGCGAATGTGCTTATGACTGAGTGCTGGTATGATATTAAGATCCCACCGTGCCATGTTTCACTCAGATATACAGTAGGACCTTCTCCTGAAGAGCTTGGCATTTAAATGGACAGGCAAAGGCTTGGGAGGAGAGTTACAGCTTAGTAAAGTGAAGGGCTGAAAGTGCCGCTTTAAAACCACCGATTATTGTTTGAGAGTCTTGGTACTTCACTTAGAAATTCTCTAGTGAGGGGATTTGCTAAGGCAAGAAAACAAAATATTGGGCTTGATCACCGAAATAAAAAAGCGGGTGACACTGAAGAGGGAGCTAGACCAAACAAATACGAAAGACATTTCTAAGTGAATGATGCAGAAGGTGAGGTGGGGGCAGACTTGCAAGGTCCAGTGTCTCTGATTTTGTTGCTTGAAGCTTCCATCTACCTGCATTAAATGTGTTCCCTTCTGAGCTCGTACAGGCAGGACTGATTAAGCCTTAAAGCCCTGAAGTGGGTAAAACTCTGTGGTGTCATCTCATCAGCTGCCTGCTTGTTTTCTGCAGCCCCAGGATAGGCTTGAACAGGTCTTGCTAATAGCTGTCCTTACTCTTTGAATTGGAAAAGTTGCTAAGTTCTGCAGACACACAGCATGCTGCAGCTAGTAACTTGGCTTACTCAGTGCCATGAACTGTGTTCAACTCTTTTTGCCTTTCTTTGTAGCAGTCGCTGGAAACTGTGTTGCCATGGAAATGATTCGGTAGCCTCTTCCAAGAGTGTGTGCTTGGGGAGAGCTAGTGAGCTGCAACTTTCTGTCTGCCTTGCAAATAGGCTTCCAAACGGTGTAGATGAACCTACTTAAAAGTCCCCAGTTATTTGTATGAAATCAGTATGCTTGAGGTAAGTGATTGAAGTCATGATGGCCACTTTCCAGACCATGTCTGGACTTCTCTACATCACTAGACATCAGGCAGGAACTGAAAGTCCCTATTCCCTTCTAAAGATAATTTCTCAGATACAGGAGTAGCACAGGCTCATCATTAGGAGCCTGGGTCTCTTTTCACCACTGCAGCAAACAGGCTATTGTGAGGAAACCTATGTGTACAGCCAGGGACATTCAAGCATGAACTATATGACAAATATTGATGAGGCTTCCTTTGAGATCCCATATAGAAGCATCCGTTCAGGTCAATGAGAAAGGGAAAACTTTGATCCTCTAAGTGTTTTGAACATCAGACCTCTGTTCATAAACTATGCTGGAATTTGTTAATGTGGGGCCTGTAGGATTCTTCCAGAACCAGTCAGCCTCCTACCATTTACTCAGTCAACAAAATCAACTACGAATCTAAGGCAAAGCTATAAAATGGGTTCTATATAATCTTTGCAAACTCTTCCAAAAACTCTTCAATCTGTCATGGGTAATGCAAACCCTCATGTTGTGGGAGCATTATTTTAATTTATTCAGCTAACTACTCAGTAGTGGTTGTGAAATTTATTTTGTGGAATGCAGTATAGTTATTTACCAGGCCTGTTGGTGCCTGTAGACAGCTGAGTTTGTGTTTAGAGCTTCCTTCCTCAGCTTTTGGATCCTCTACAATCTCTTATTTTAAATTCTTGACCTTTTCAATTTGCAAGAATTCATCTTTTTTTAGCTATTGAGCCTTTTTACTGTGATGCGAGAGGAACATCACAGTATACTTCCTTACTGGGAATCTCTGACACTTTCTGAAAGGCTGAATTTAAATTACTACTTTTGTCTCCCTCATAGCATTTGGTAGTTTCCCTTGGCAGCCATAAAATGCAGCATGATGCACAGCCATGTAAAATAAAAAATCCCTAGGTTTTCCAAAAGGCTTTGTAATTTGCTCATGTTTGTCTTGCTTCTTAAATTGATTTTGACTTCTATTACAAAACTCAATTGTTACATGTCATGATTCATGCTGGCTTGTGAATAACTTTGTATAATAAAGCTCTTTAAAGATGTAAAACCATTTTCTTCAGTTTGTAGTACTTCACCTCTATTTTTCTTTTTAACAGGAGGAACATTTATTTTCAAATGCGTTTATTAATGTTATTGTTATCATCTCACATACATCTCCAGGTTAAGGCTACAGAATGTTATGTTATGCAGTTGCTGGGTGGATGGCTCTTATGAGTTCATGGATCTAAGCCTCACAGAAGATGTCAAGCAGCGCACGCAGATGTCCATGTATTCTTTAGACTGTGGACCTCAAAGTCTAGTTTTATTTGGAAAAGTGACAGTAAAAATTAGGCTGTGAATCTCCATTTGTTGTGCTTTTCTTCTACCAGTAAGTTCTGCAGACCATCCCAGAGTTCTCCACATTCCTGATCAATAGTGTTTGCACCGTATGACCACTGCACTCACAGTGATCAGGGAACCCATCTCTGCTGTGTGAGGTATGTGCATCAACATACACTCCTCATCATTTCTCCCGTCTTGACTGATGACAGGGCCGAAAGTTTATCTGAACTGGGAGATGCAAATGCCCAGTTAATGTGACTGTAGGCATTGAGCCTACAATAAGCCTGCCAATGCTGGGCATGAGCAGAAAAATGAAACAATGGTGGGAATTTTGTAATAATTTTTTTTCTCTGACTTCTGTAAGAGAAAATGACATTTTGAATGTGCCATATATAAGAGACAGAACATGGATCAGAAGTACTTTTTACTTAGAAGCATTTCTACACTCTATACCTAAAGGCATGACCGAAACAGAGATTACAAACTACATTTTTCTCAGCTACTGATGTTACAGATTGGGAAAACTCTTTGCTGAAGTGAGGTATAACCTAGAACTCTCCTTGGACAGTTTCAAGGAACAGTTCAGGTTTTTGGCAAAGTGGTGCTGTGTAACTATCCCTAGGCCTCTGAGTGAAAAAGAGAGAGACCATGCCCCAACAATTATATATTTCATTTGTTAGTATGTTTGCAAAATCAACATATATGACAAAGTTATGGTCTATAATTTCCCTAAAACTATTGTGGAACTGCAAGCACTGAGGAGCCATCATAGCAGGTGTTCATAAACAAAGTGGTTTTTCATCCCAGCAATTTTTCACTGCCAAATGGTTCAAAGAGTGTGCATAGGAGGTTCAGTAAGAAATACCAGGGCAAGGAGTAGGTTTAGTTCCTGATGCATGTCTCAAAGAAACAACAGAAACTCCAGGGAAACACATGGATTAATCAAGCCAAGAAAGTGTAACCTTAGTCATCAACATAACCTTAAAAATAACACACACAAAAATCCCTCACAAAACTCCTACCTACAAATAAAAATTTTGTCCAAAACTCTCACTAGGCAGAGGCTTTCATTATAAGCCAGGAAGTTTCTTCTGACTGTAGATTTCTCCTGATCTTGAGGAAACTAGACTTGTGAGCAAACTGTATTTTATGAAGCAATTGTCTGATTTTTGCTCCTGAAAGAAAGAGCCTGCAAGACATCCTCCTTGAAGTCATCCCAATTAATGAGATCCAAAGCTCCAGTTGCTTGAGTGAAAGCCTGCACTAGTTCTATGCCAAATTCAGAGCAACTATAAAGATTCAGAGCTTCAGAAATGTCACTGAATTTGCTCACTTTACCCTGTCAGAGAACCTGATCTGCTCAAACACAGGCACAACCTTAAGAGACGGTAAGAATTAATTCAGAACATAGACCAATGTTGCTTATTCAGTTTTATCTGATGCTTTTTTCCACCTCCTTCTGAGGCCAGAACATCAAGTTTCATCACTAGTGTTTCTTGAGGGAAAAGATGAACTTTCACTTGAAGACAGTAGGGAAGTTCTAATAGAAAATACTTTAAGGTGACAGCTATAGCCTCCCAAATGGAGTAGCTGATAGCACATTATTCTATTATGGACCAGAGGTAATTCTGGCACTGGTGTTAGCATTCCTATTCCCGAGGCCGCCAGCTTGTGCCACTACATTACTTAGCAACCATCTGAAAAGACAGGGATGTAAAAGAGAAAACCATATTGACTCAAAATGATTGGGAGGGTGAGAAAATTCCTCAATCAGCTCCAAGGCACTCCGAAGGCCAACAGCAAGGATGCAAGAGGGATATGAAAGATGACTTGCATTCTAGGGCTTCCCCAGCATGCAAAAAACAGATTAGAGCTGACATTTCTACGCTTTTCTCCAAGACCATTTATAATAAATATTTAAAAACAAGAAAAAAAAATTTCAAAAAACAAACCCTGAAGGAAAGAGAAGATTCATAATTCATCACAGAACTATATCTTACATGCACAAGATGTGTGTCCTGAATGTGAAATGGCAGTAATATCTTGCCAAATACAATGCACAGTTGTGCAAAGATGATACTGAAAAACACTTTGTGCTGAGTTTAGAAGAAAAAGCTTTGTTTCCTTTAATAGCTAGTAAAATTCACTTTGTTTCTTTGCCTTTCTCCTTTTTTCTTCCTGGGTATTCATCTTTTTTTTTCTGCTCTCTTGTCAAAGATATTATAATGTTCTTAAAATAATCTGAGTAGCCTGTCCTATTGAAAATTAATTTTAAAAAAAGCTTCACTCTTAGGTGAAGCAATTGTACAACATGTGATTAAAGCAATACTTCTTCAAACAGTTGTTCATTCACAAGGTAGTTTCTCTTCCACTTTATGGAGCATTTTTTTTTTTATTTATTTATTTGGAAAGTGTATTTTTGTTTTCTTACTGAATGGATTGTGCTTTGGACTATGGCAATGAATTACTGCCAGATACTAACTTTCGCAATAGAACTAATTTCTGTGACTAGACAACTTTTGGGTGGCTTTTTTCTTAGGTAAGGACAAAAACTAATGTAGTCTGTAATCTAATCTAAACCATCAAAAAAAAAAAAACCCAAAAAGGCCCTGAAATAGTATTTGGAGCCATGCATAATGATGATAATACATTCAGAGAGGACAACACCACTTCAGAGGAGATACAGTTTTTGTATCAATGTTTAGTGTAGAAAAACCTGGGGAGATTCCTGTGTTAGAATATTGCGGGGGGAGGGGGGTAGGAGGTGGGGATTAATGAAAGATCAGCCTGAAACTGAAGTAACAGTTTCAGTGGAAAGTGATCATGGTAAGTAGAAGCAGAATAAAGCTAACAAATGGCCAGTGTTGGATGGTATTTACTCACAAGTCCCAACAGTACTCAAGGATGAAATAGTACAACTGTAGATGTACCATGCATCTCATCTAATTCAGTATCTGAAGACTTGAGAATGGCAAATATGGTGACAATCCTTAAAAAGAAACATTTCAGGGGGACCTAGGGAAGCATAGGCCTGTAAACCTACAGGCAAATTCATAAAGACTGTGTTGACACTGAATTAGCTGAGACCTGAATAAATGGAAGATACTTGAGAAGAATCAATATGATTTCCACAAAGGGAAGTCATATCTTGTAAACCTCTTTGACTTCTTTTAAGAGTTCAAAACACTTGTGGATAACATACTCGGTATACTTTGCTTGGATTTTCAAAAAGCTTTTCATAAGGTCTCATGCAAAACACTCTTGGGGAAAATAAACAACAGAAAAGGCAGGTTCTAACATGGGTAAATAAATGGTTAAAAAATAGGAAAGAAGGTAGAAATAAATCATTAAATCTCATACACAGGAAAGTTGCCAGTGGTATTCCACAGAGGCTGGAACTTGTAACGTTCAACATACTCATAAATGACCTGGAAAAGGTAGTGAGCAGCAAGGTGACCATGTTTGTACACAACAAAGGAATTCAAAGGTCAAGACAGAAAGTATGAGGGCTGACTGTGAAGAATTGCAGCCTGATCTTAAAAAATGACTGAGTAATAAAACAGCAGATGAAATTAAAAAAAAATTAGCTCTTTTGGGATAAATACAAAGTAATGTATATTGAGGAAAACAAACCTAGCTTCATATATAAAATTATAAGGTCTGTGCTGCCTGTTGCCATTGGAGTAAGTCTTTGTGTTTTTGACAGATGAAAATACCAGCTCAGTGCTTGCTAGGAGTGGAAAAATGAATCATATATTTGATGTTACAAGGAAAAGAACAAAGAAATGAGAAATAGCATCTTTATGCCACTGTACAAAACCACAGTTCATGCACACCCAAGCTAATGTGTGCAGTTAGAATCATAGAATAGAATCATAGAATTTTTTAGGTTGGAAAAGACCTTTAAGATCATCGATGCCAACTGTTAACCTAATGCTGCCAAAGTCCACCACTAAACCATATCCCTAAACACCACATCTACATACCTTTTAAATACCTCAACCACCAGTGCCACCATGCCCCCTAAACCATGTCCCGAAGCGCCACATCCAGACTTTTTTGAACACTTCCAGAGATGGTGACTCAACCACTTCCCTGGACAGCTTGTTCTAATGCTTGACAACCATTTCAGTGAAGAAAAATTTCCTCATATCCAACCTAAACCTCCCCTGGCACAACTTGAGGACTTTTCCTCTTGTCCTACTGCTTGTACCTTGGGAGGCCAACACCCACCTCACTACAACTTCCTTTCAGGCAGTTGTAAAGAGCAATAAGGTCTCCCCTCAGCCTCCTTTTCTCCAGGCTAAACAACCCCAGTTCCCTCAGCCATTCCTCATAACACCTGTTCTCCAGACCCCTCACCAGCTTTGCTGTCCTTCTCTGGACACACTCCAGCATCTCAATGTCCTTCTTGTAGTGAGGGGCCCAAAATTGAACACAATATTCAAGCTGCGGCCTCACCAGGGCCGAGTACAGGGGCACAATCACTTCCCTACTCCTGCTGGCCACACTATTTCTGGTACAGGCCAGGACACTGTTGGCCTTCTTGGCCACCTGGGCACACTGCTGGCTCATATTCAGCTGGCTGTCAACGAGCACCCCCAGGTCCGTTTCTGCCGGGCAGCTCTCCAGCCGCTCCTCCCCAAGCCTGTAGTGATGCATGGGGTTATTTTGACACAAGTGCAGGACTTGGCACTTCGCCTTGTTGAACCTCAAGGTTGAGGTTCAGCTTACAGTTGGCCTCAGCCCATCAATCCAGCCTGTCCAGATCCCTCTGTAGAGCCTTCCTTCCCTCCAGCAGATCAACACTCTCACCCAACTCAGTGTCATCTGCAAACTTACTGAGGGAGCTCTTGATCCCCTCATCCAGATTATTGATAAAGTTATTAAACAGAACTGGTCCCAAGACTGAGCCCTGAGGAACACCAGTTGTGACTGGCCACCATCTGGATTTAACTCCATTCACCTTTGGGTGACAACTCTTTGGGCAGTTTTCTACAGTTTTCCAGACAGTTTTCTACCCAGCGAAGAGTACACCCATCTGAGCCGTGAGGAGCCAATTTCTTCAGGAGAATGCTGTGGGAAATGGTGTCAAAAGCTTTACTAAAGTCTACGTAGATAACGCCCAGAGTCTTTTCCTCAATCCACTAAACAGGTCACCTTGTCACAGAAGGAGATAAGGTTGGTCAAGCAGGACCTGCCTTTCATAAACCCTGTAGCGTTGCATGGGGCTGTTGTGACCCGCGTGCAGGACTTGGCACTGGGCCTCGTTGAATCTCATACAGTTGATCTCGACCCATCAATCCAGCCTGTCCAGATCCCTCTGTAGATCCTTCCTACCCTCAAACAGATCAACACTCTCACCCAACTCGGTGTCATGTGCAAACTTACTGAGGGTGCACTTGATTCCCTCATTCAAATCATCGATAAAGATATTAAACAGAAGTGGCCCCAATATTGAGTCCTGGGGAACACCACTTGTGACCAGCCAACAACTGGATATTAATTTCATTCACCACAACTGTTTGGGCCTGGCCATCCAGCCAGTTTTTTGCACCCAGCAAAGAGTATGCCCATCCAAGTCATGAGCAGTCAGTTTCTCTAGGAGAATGTTGTGGGATGTGGTGTCAAAGGCTTTACTAAAGTCTAGGTAAACAACATCCATAGCCTTTCCCTCATCCACTAAGCAGATGAGGGAGATTGGGTTTATCAAGCAGGATCTGCCTTTCATAAACTCATGGTGACTGGGCCTGATCGCCTGGTTGTCCAGTACATGCCACGTGATGGCTCTCAAGATGATCTGCCCCATAACCTTCCCCAAGGTCAGACTGACAGGCCTGTAGTTCCCCAGTTCTTCCTTCCTGCCCTTCTTGTAGATGGATGTCACGTGTCACATTTTGTAACCGCCAGTCAACTGGGACTTCCCCAGTTAGCCAGGACTGCTGATAAATGATTGAGAGTGGCTTGGTGAGCACTTCTGCCAGCTCCCTCAGTACTCTTGGGTGGATCCCATCCGGCCCCATAGACTTGTGTGTGTCTAAGTGGTACAGCAGGTCACTAACCATTTCCCCTTGGATTATGGGGGCTTCATTCTGCTCTCTGTCCCTGACTTCCAGCTCATGGGGCTGAGTACCCAAAGAACAACTGGTCCTACTATTAAAGACTGAGACAAAGAAGGCACAAACTACCTCAGCCTGAGAAATGGGAACTCCAGAGTGTGAGTCATGCCATCTTAAAATAGGTGTTGAAGAACTCATAAGAAAGAGAAAGTCCTCTTAAGTAAAAAAAACAAACCTCAAAACAACAAAAAAACCCCTAAGCAAACTATATTTGTATACTTCTCTAGCTAATAATAATTCTGATTAGAGAATTTGAAGTCAGGTACAGTGCATAAAGTCAGGTAATCACCATAGGTCATCTGAAGGGAACAACAAAACCAAAATAATTTGGCCACTTGTCTTGAAAAGTGCTCTTTGTGTATGTATATCAGGCACCTAAATAACAGCCGTAGGAAAGCTGTTCTTGACGTACATAGCTAACCATAGCTAGCCAACAGTGAAGTTCTATTGCATCATTTTCTACAAAAGTTCACAATCATTACAAAGATCTTAAATATAAACTTGATTTTCAATACGTTTGAAATGAAATAAGAATTAGGTAGGTGAACAAAGTATTTCTGCACATATTTAAGTCCTGGTGAACCGGAACCAAATAAGCAAGCAAAGTGGGTTGCTCACTTGTGGCTTAAGATGTCAGGGACATAGCAAAAGGTGAGAATGTAAACTCAGCATTCCCAGTCATTTTATTGCTCACAAATAGAGTGTAATAACATTTATAGCACACTGCATTTATACTGGAATATTGATGCCACTTTAGATATATATTTATTGAGTCAGCAATAAATAAAATAATCTCTTCTTTTACACAATTAGCTCTTTTTGAGGGGTTACAATCTATTTCTGAAGTTTCAACCCAGTTTACAGCCTGACACCCAATGTTTTAACAGAGAAAACAAGTGTTCACAAATGCTGCTTACCTTTTCATTTATATGTAAGCCTTAAGTGTAGCATATTCCTTGGATACATTACGTTAGCAGGGAAAGTGAACAGATGTTTACAGTGAAGAGAAGATAATTGCTTAGGTATGTTTAAAGCCTTTTTAGTGAAACTTATCTGCACTTACAATTTGTGATTATTAGTCTTTCTCCGATTTGACTAAATGTTTCACCATCACTTTTAAAAGTTCCAGTACAGCTGGCACTAAAGCTCTGCAGTACCATTGCATTTCTCACTGATGAGGTTTTTAAGTTTATTCCACTAAGGCCTAGAATGTCCTAACAATAATAGCCACAGCAGTAGCTATTAATAGCAGTAATAAATACAACATTATTATTTTATCACTGCTGTAAGAGGAACAGAAACAGTGATATAACAGGCTGAACTGGGGTTTTTTATTTATTTTTACACAAATCACAATGATATTTTTACCTCTGTAATTAGATTTCTCCATGTTAATTTCTTTTTTAAACACCAGTTACTTTTGTTAGTTATTATTTTTCAAACTGAATCACCTTCAAACACATGCAGGAGAAATGATGTTGCTTTTGCTTTGGATAGGGACTATGACTTGGCTAATGTTGTTTCTTGAAAGAAAGGAATACAAACTATGCAACTGATGCAGTTTCATGTGCCTTGATATGAATGTCTTGGATTTTTTGTGATTTTTTTTTTTTTCAGAAGCTGTTTTCAAATGAGAAGAAGATTTCTGTCTTAAGCACGGTTCCTGTTGTTATAGGCAGAATCCTAGTAGTAGGTATCTGGTAGCATATCATTAGAAGTTGACTCTAAGCTTAAATATCTAGAGGATGACTCAGTTGTCTAAACATAGACATAATAAGGCATTAGATGCTTTGCAGTATCCCACTGAGATTCCAGGTACAAGTCTAGGATACTAGCATCTCACAAGACGTGTGCTGCTGTTGTACAGGTGTCTGCTACAGCCTAAAGACCCTTATACTGCACTAGATGCTCAGGTAAACATGTGAGCTGTTTCCCAGCTTTTGATGAAACGTTGTAGTGGCATGAGGTACACACACGAAAACCTTTGCTGAGCCAGTGAACAACAACCACTTGGCAAGTTACTTCTGTCCTGCTTTCAGGTAACCCAGAACCAAAGGTAACAAAAGCAAAACTTTCACAGTAGATGCCTGACTTGTCTGCAAGTCAATTAAGAGAAATGTGTAGAAATTTTAATATGGCTTTTTCTGTGGCAAGGATAACATTTTTTCTAATTTAGTTCAGACACAAAATAAGATTTAGTGCTCAGTCCCCAAACGGTTAACAGGCCAAGAAAAGAACTCAGTCTATAAACAGATTTTTTTTGCATTTCAATCTTAAGCAGCTTCTCTTGAGTTTGTGGATTTCTAGGCTCTTAGCAATCAATGCTTGCATAGATTTTTATGAGATATTAGCACAGATATCACAGATAACAGAATAATTCAATTGAAAAGGGAAAGTAACCATCAAAACACTAATGAAAAATTCTCTAGTGCTGTTTATGTAAGACTTAATTCTGAATATTTATGCAAGCAGTGTCAAAAACAAATTGAAAGAGAGTAAGTCCCACAGATGCACAGCTGACCGTAAAGGCCTGTAGGATCCAGCTCTGCTGAGCACATACATTCTACTTTTAAAAATTCAGCAACTGAACTTGACACATGGAAAATCCACGTGACTCAACATTTGCTCAGAAAAGAGGAGAACCACACATGGCAGTTAGTTTCCCAGGCAACTTTGAATCTCTGGGAATAAATCCTAAAGAATGATTTTTCTCAGAGTCTTTTTCAGGAGCAAACTATTGTTATGTAATGGTAAGTTACAGAATGCTTTTCTGTTTCAGCTAAATTAGATAATTTCTGCAGTCTCTTCCTAAATGCTTCCCAGATGCTTCCCAAATGAATTAGGTGGGAACGAGTTCCTTACAGGTTTCACAGATTCTTCTGGCTTTTCCAGATTTTTTAGTAGGTTTTTATAACAGTTTGTCAAATTTTGGTAGGTTAAGACTGCCCTCCTCTCACCCTTTCTTCACTCTTATATTTATGATTGGAAGAGACTGTTTTCTAGGGGTTTTTTTACCTTCCCCAGAAAACATGTCTTACAGAAGTCTTTGATGGTGGTGACACTGTGTTAGTCATACTTCTGTTAGAATTTGGTTTAGAAGATCCTCTGAGAATATTTTGACTCACAGCTCCGGTGTGACCATGTTTTTCCCAAAGGAAAATATATGAATAAGAACGGGGCGGGCGGTGGGAATCATTGAAAGAAACAGTCATTGCTGTTTAAGCACAGAGAGGAAGATGAGAAAATATCCCTCTTAAGTTTACTTTTCTTGGCAAAATTGTGCTTGAAGGCTGTCCTGTTGTTGACAAACAGCAATAGCTATAAGCCAGTTCTTGTTGAAAACTTTAGGTAGAGGTACACACACATGTGCTTACTCTACACCTACTATGTAATTCATGTGCAGTGAAACCCATTTGTCCCTAACAGACCCGATCAGTGACATCCGTGTTCTTTGACCTGTCCAGTCTACCTGGGAATACTATTTCTAAACAAGAATTTAAGTGGAAATGGAATTTAAGTTATTAATCCAGAACAAGAAAAAACATCTGATGAAAATGCTGATGTCATGGGTTAACCCCATTGGACAGATAAAGACCACACAGTCACTTGCTCACGTCCCTCATCCATCCCCACTGGGACAGGGGAAAAGGAAAGGAAGAATAAGAAGAAAACTTGGGATCAATATAGAACTAACAGATAAAAAAATAGTAATAATTGAAGGATAAGTGGAAGAAGAGGGAAGAAAACAAAACAAGTGACTCAAAGGCTCCCATGGGTAGCCAGTTCCTGAGCAAAAGATGGCTAACCCCTTAAAATTCCCTCTTTTCCCTTTTATTGCTGAGCATGATGTTACACGGTATGGAATATCTCTTCGGTTAGTTCAGGTCATCTGCCCAGTTGTGTCCCCTCGCAGCCTATTGCGTACCCCCTAATCTATTCACTGTGGAGGCAGAGCGAGGAAAAGAGAAGGCTTTGATGCTGTGCAAACACTGTTCAGCAAAAGCTAGAACATTAGTGTGTTATATCAGCACTGTTTTGCATTTCATTTTTTTTACTTAGCTTTTCACAAACAAGACCTCTACAAGGGTGCTGGAAAGAATGTTCATAGAAAGTTTGGTTAAGTACACCTTAGTTCAGCAAAAAATAAGTTATTTTTCCATTACTGAAAATTGCTCTTATTTTTGAGATTTCTCCAATCAAAAGCATGGAAGTTAATAAAATAGTTACAATTTTGAGCCGTCAAAATAAATGCTTGCAAGCTAGCAATAGGACAATAACTCCTTTCATGAACTATTTGTAGAACGGCTGTAAAGAATTCATACATTTGAAAAATAAAAAGGAACAGCAATTTTTTGTCAGCTTTTAGAGGGATAAATTAACTTTTTAATGGTAATACATATCTTCTTCATAGAATTCTCTTAGAATTCTCTCAGGTTACCAATACAAGTCTCTTGGTACAGTAAAATTAAAGGATAGATGCTTTCTTTTCCATTAAAAGAAAAAAACCACAAAATAAATGAAAAAATATGTTTTATTTTCTGCTTAAATGCATTATCATTTTACCATAGCCTATCCAGATTGATTACTCTATAAGCAGCATCATGTTTTTAAAGATTGAATCATGGCTACTTGCTCTCCAATATATCTGAACTGATAATACACTGAGGAAATCTTTTCCTTTATACGAAATAGCTTAATGTTTGCTGTGTTAACAAAGATATGTCTGAATAGTAGATACTTACATGGATATTCTTCAAGAAAGTGTATTTTTGAAGTACATCTATAAATTACACAGTAATCCTTTTACCTTTATTTGTTAATTGTTCATAAAATGTTCGGTAGTCTTTTTGTCATTAAAAGAGCAATTCTTCTATTCAGTTTGCTATATTTTGCAGTCAAAAAGTGTCAAAGTGCCCAGAAATTAAATATGGCAGAAGCAACTGGACCTAGATCTTCCCTGGCACCGATCTAACCACAGTGATGAATTAGACCACGGGCAATGGCTGCTGCTATTAAAGTGGATTAAGGTATTGCTGTCCTATACATTTCTCACCAGTTTTCTGTTGACAGTCACAGCTGAGAAGAAGCTGAGACTGGCATGCTTTCTGTGTGTCTTTCATCCAGTTCACACATCTTAATTTGGATTTTCTATAAAGATTGTTTCAGATATCCAGAAGAGGGACAGCAGTAAACTGTGTGAATGCCACCCATATCTTGAACTGGCACTGGTGTTTATACAGCAGTTGCCTGATGATGCCTTTTCACTTCCCTTACTCCTGACCAGTGAGTTCAAAACCCAGTTTATGTCTCCATCCACGCCAAAGAACCAAGGTTGTGGTATTCACTGATGGGATGCGTAGAGATTAAATTATATCCCTAGTAAGGTCAAGGGAAACAATTTCCACACTGACCTCCATTGAGCCAAGAAAGACCAAGGGGTCATTGCTTCATGAAACATTTTCCTTGGCTGGACTTGCCTTGCTTTGCCTTGCCTTGCCTGGCCTTGCCTTGCCTTGCCTTGCCTTGCCTTCCCTTCCCGCCCTCCTCCTCCTCTCCATTCCCCTTTCCCTTACTCTGTTTATTTTTATTTTTTCTCAAAAAAATTGAGATTAAATCATGAACATTCTCAGGATTAAGAATAAATTATTCATACTTTTTTGAGACAAAGGAAAGTATCATATAACATCACTATTTCCTGATAAAACTTTCTTAGTTTTCCCAAGTAGAACTGGATTTCTATTTTGTATTTCATCTCCCATAGAGAATGGAATATAGTACATTTTCATATATAAAAGAATTCTTTGAGTCCTTGTTTCAGATTTGTTGATCATTGCTTCTACTTTTTCGATAGGTAGTTGGGGTTTTTTGGTCATTTACAAAGATGCAAAGCAAAGTTTATATCTAATTTACCAGTAGAATTTTTATTTATGTACTTTCACTTCTCCTCTGGTGCTTGCCATAGTGACAGCATGGGTACACAGGCAGAGGCACACTGGTGGTTACAGGCAGCCTTGTCATGTTGTCCCAACTGTAAATAGATCGGGTTTTGCATCAAGAGCTAGTTAGGTTGCTTATATCCACTCCTTTGATCAGAGGACCATTTCAAAATTTTTCTGCTTTTATCTTTCCATATTTTCTACTAATTTCTAGTATAAATTAATCTACAGACAGCTTGATATCCATTTTTTTTCTCTACATAAAAGTTGTCTTTCATTTTAAATGGTGTTACTATAACATTTGTCTTCCTCATCTTTTTAGAGTAAATGCCAGCTTTAATTGTGTTACACAAGATAAATCAAACTTGGATTTTAGGGCTTATGTACACCTGTGGCTGCTGCAGGTGTAATAAACCCTGAAACTGAATATATGGGCAAGAAGGTCTCCAGAAAACCCTGTGGCCACCAACCAAATCAGTTCTGGAGACTGTGTGTCTCTCTTCTTACAGCACTATGTCACAGCTAATATCCCTGCCCTTTGGTGTAGCACCATTAGACTAGTACCTGTTTCTGAGCATATGCTGGTAACTGTTAAGCCATTCTGTATCGGCTTATCCCTGGAATCTCTACCAGCTTGAAAAATTCAACAATACATTCATTTTCTCCATGTAGATGTCTTAAAATTCTTCTTGGAGAATAGTTCCTCCATTTCTCATATTACTGCCATGGTCCTTTTCAGCATCTAATCTAATTTGGATTCACCTTTCCCAAATTTCAGTGATGGCAGAGGACACTGTATGCTATTTAAAGACTTGTTACTGTAACATTTAGTTTAAGTAAGGAGTTTTCTGTTCTTTTTAATATTGTATTTCTGAGAAGAGGAGGTAGCTGTATGAAATAGTTTAACTTTGAAAATTTAATTTACTACATAACTGTGGTAGATTAGCCATGTTTCATAAAAGTAGAGGTACTGCAATGACATTTGAAGAAAAAATGATGGTGGGTGGTGATGGATTTTTTTTATTTTATTTTGGCCTTCTCTGATGAGCACATAAGAAGTCTGACTTCTTATATGTATATAATATATATATACTTCATATATATATATGAAATAAGAAGATTTCAAATATTAAGTACAATGAGATTACAGAATTGTATTACATATTATTATGCCCTAGCTGTCTAATATATGAAACAAATAAAAGAAAGCTTCAGTTTCTGTAGAAAAAAATTGTTTTAATTTCTTCTTTCAGAGACATAAAGTCCTTTTTGACAGGCTTTTTTTATATTTCAACTCTCCTCAGGGATAGTGTATTTTTTCCATAGATATATGCCATGCTTGTCTAGTGATTTAAAAGGAGAAGTAATGTTTGGTAGCTAGATCTGAGATGGAAGAATAAAAAAATAGTATTTAAAAAACCCAACTTCTTTTAAAGGTAGGTCCCTTATGAAATAAACATAAAATTATTAATAAACACAATCACACTTTCCTGAAATGTAAATTATCACTGAACTTTAACACAACCTGAATTTGATGGCAACTGAGTAATTGTAAAGTGATCAAATTTTACATCAAGTATACACATTTAAATAGTTTATTAATCTGTAAGATAAGGTCAAATGCTGTTTAAATAAGTGGTTTATTATTAGAGTCAAACAGATGAGTAGGTTGATCTTAAACATGGCTTTCAAGTCACAGTCAGATTTCAAGCCACAGTAAGAGGAGGGAGTACATGTTGTCTCTGTAAAATGCTAGTAACATTAGCTGTAAAACATAATTAGTAATTCATAAACAAATGTATAAGATAGATTTTCAAGTGTTCATTAAATTGCTTATGTACATTATTCTATCTTCAATTTGTATAAATCATCTAAACGCAGTGTAGTCCAATGGACTCAGGTTACATATGTTTTACAGAAACAGGTCACATATGCGATTATTGGAAGACAACCATGCTTTGAGGTAACTGTCTAAAAGCACAGGAGCTTGAATTTCTTGCTTAAATAGATCAGATAGATATCTCCAGCTTTGCTTTGCTTTACACTAATGTTGCCGTGTTACTAGCTTTCGGTATAGAAACAAATATACAAGATGGCAATAGATTTAAGACCTCCTAGTTTTATTCTTTCAACATGTAAATATGAAGATGCTCAAACACAATAAAAGCAAATATGCCTGATAGTCTGCATTAAGCCTGGTACCTCTGCCTTCTATTAAGTTGCTATTTCCATTTCCAGTGACATTGCTTATGCTGAGACAAAGTCGGTTAATACAACTATCGTTCTGGTAAGACCCTGGCTACACCAGCTCTTCTACTTGCACAAACTTGCAAACTTCCCGTCAAGTGCAGAGGTCTTTGATAATCCCTAAGTCATTATGATCACATACAGTCTTTCTGAAACAGTCATCCTCGGGGCTATGATTTCTTACCAGTAAAGAATCAAGGCTGTTAAAATCAGATGGTTGGCATAATGGTTCGCAATAAGAGTTGCTATCAGATGTACAGATAAGCTTTTCAACACAAGATATTCTTTGATCTCATGTCGAAGAAAGTTAAAGTGATTGCTCATTCAGAGGGGACATTTTAAAGTGCTTGGCAAAACTAAGTATATTTTACCTTTGCAACAGAAGGTTTTCTGTGCAAAGAATAAGCATAAGGAAAAAGAAATACACAGAATTTGTTATTATTATTATTTTTATCTAAACTGGTACCAGTTATGCTTAAAAAGTGAAACTTGTATCAAGACTTATATGTATTTCTCAGCTAATGAAGGTTAACCACTTAACTTTCATTATGCATATTAATTTCTTTCTGAAGAAAACATCAACATTATTGTTTATCACTTACACAGTTACCACTGACTAATGAAAGCATGCTGCGTCTTTTGAAAACATTTTCAACTAGCTGGCACCAGGAATGGTTTAGAAGAACCCATAGAAGAGGTGCCATTGGCTGCATTTAAACAAAAACAATGAAATGTGTAGAAATTATCAAATAGTTCCCACTAAAAGTTATTTGACTTTACAGCTTAGACTTACTAAATGTCAAAATTAAGTAAAGGAAATACTTAGACCACCCCACCTGCCAGTGGAAGAGAATGAGGTTTAACTTTTTTTATTTTAAAAATGTCAAAGAGGTACTGTTAAAATAAATATGGTATGCACTTCAGACACACTAGTCACAAAAAACCTCCATTTTCTAGAATCAAAAATAAAAATAAAAATCCAGAAAGATACTGCTGAGAGATGAATTTTGCAAAAAATATGCCATTTATCCTTTAAAACTGATCTCACTTGTGACACATTAGTAGCATGGAGTGACTGTTGTGTGCTATGGGAATGGCCTCCTAATTAGTTTCGTCATTAAAATTCATTTAAAACCATTTTGTTCTTGATATTTCTTAATTATTCCAATGACACATTCAGATGCCTCCAGATGGCTTGAAGCAGGATAAATAGCACTGAGAAACTTCCCTAATATCATCCTACTCTGATTGCTATTATCATTCATGCAATATCCAGTTTCTCTATATTAATTTCGATGTAATTAAGTAACAAAAGGAGAGAAATTCTTTTGGTAATGTTTTGGTTTTGGAAGAAGTATCTTCAACTTTAAAGATGTGCAGTTAGAAAAATCAGCAATATCAAAGTCTGAATAGGGAAAGAAATTTCTACAGGATGATTTTGAAAAGTGTTTCCAATACATGCAGATGGCTTGATTACTTATTTCTGTATTCACATTGAAAGTTTAAAACTGATATGATGATATTTTTCTTTAAAGTATTCAACTAACTTGCCCAATCACAATTGTATTGACATATTGAGCCAGACTCTCTCAGGCCCATTAGCCGCATCTTCATTTCAATAAAATGAAAAATACAGATGAAAACTGTCAGGATCATGCAGCTGAGACACTGTATGTTTCCATAAGGAAAAAAACACTACCATTTTTATGACAATAGAATCAAGTGTCTGATCAGTCACCTACTGGGAGAGTATTCCATATTTCTCTCTTCACATCTGAAAGTATTTTGGTTTAACTGTGATAGTATTTGGAGAACTTCTATATAATTGGGAACCTATTGAAAATCTAAGCCTCTATTACTCAGACAGACTGATCTGATCTGATCATCAACCTTTGACATGCACACAGATACTTTGACTGAGGGAACCAACAGAGCGTAGATTTAAACTGGCACATGCTTTGTTAACTGAACTGCATTATATCAGCCTCCCTCAAATCTTTCCACTTCTATCATCGTATATATATTTGCTTTATCCCAAGTTTGTCTATGAGACAGGAACTTTCTCAGAGCATGGAGAAATGCACTGGTTTACATGTTCTTGAAAAAGCTAGAAGAGAGGTTGAGCTGTAGTTTTCTTAACTGGTTCCCAGCTGATCCAAGAAATGGGTCATCTGTATGACGACCTGCATTTTTGTCTTCCTCAAAGGAGCAAAACAGGGACCTCCAAATCTGAAAACATATCATTGAATTTTAAAGCTTTCTAGCTGGGCAGTTCCAAGAGACCAGCATCATCTGTTGCCTGAGCATGGAAGACGACTTGTGAAGACAGGTGAAGAGGACTTCTGCAACTAAGTACCTCATAAAATTACGTGTTTGGGAGGAGCTTCTAAGAAATTACAACTTGTAAGGAAAAAGAGGCGGTGGAAAGAAACATATACAAAACCGCAAGAGACTCGTACCTTTTCTGATTTTGTTTCCAACCTAACTGGCACTCTGTATTAAGACCTGTCCTGCCCATTATCTAACTTCCATTAAATGTTCAACAACTTCCCAGGAGTTCCAGCATCTCGTGCTTGGAAAAGTCCCTTTTATTATTGATATCAATACACACCTAACCCTTTTTTACACAGACAGCGTTCATCTGACATCCTTGAGCAACCTCTTTCTCGCTTTGAGCAAGCACCTAGTATCTTGTGAGCACATTGTTCTGCATCCTATTTTCCCAGTGTTTTTCATCTCTCTTCTCAACACATACATTTAAATTTGAGTTTAGATGCATGCTTACAAATTAGGTGATTGAAGAATTTGCCTAAAAGTGGCACCTGTGGAATGGCACAAGGGGCACCTGTGGGATGGCACAAGGCTCAGGGGCTGTATCCAAGGAGTTTGGTTTTCATGAGTCAAATATATAACTTTAAGCATTAAAGGAACCCCTCAGATGCCTGAGAACTGTCACAGCATATGACAACCATGATGGAGAAAGACTCTAACTGAATTTTAGGAAATTACAAGAGGGAAAGGAAAAACAGAGAAACAGGCACATACAGAGTTTCATTACAAATCTCCTACTAAAGTTCAATATGGTTTTATATTGTCCTTGTAGAAATGTCCTATTCTCCCTTTCAGTGGGTTAAAAAGTTACTGAATAAATACACACACAGAGGCATGCACAGAAATGGAGATTAAAAGTATAACGTTATAAACAGGCATGTTTTAAATATGCTGAAAGAAAAAGTAAGAGTTATAAAAAAGCTCATTTACATTAATAGAAGTAAAAATAAAGTGAGTTCTAAATAGTAGGTAAAATAAGTTTAATGAAAAATGCCAATGACTGGTAAATAGTCTAATAGAAGTGATATATCAGCTCTGGGTCAAATATGTTATAAAGGTGATATTGTTAATATTGTCACAGTTATTTTAAACAACGCAAACCTTTCATTTTGTACATATTACTCAGCTGTTTAGGGCACAGAGCCATTTTTGACATTTCTTTCAAGAATTTAACAAATAAATAGATAAATAAAATAAAAATACAATAAAACTCTTCTAAAAAGATAGAAGAATGGAGGTAGAAATGACAGTTCTCAGTAATTTTAATGACCAGATGAAATAGAACTGCTGATGTGGAACAAGAGGCATATCAAATAAAGAAAAAAGAAAGAGAAAAAGAAATTCTATTAATTATGGTTCTGAGTTTTTCTCTTTTTTTATGAAGTGCAGTTTGTTTACAGCTTATGGGGCCAGAGCTACATTTTCAGAACTTCAGAATAACAGTAACATCTGTTTCAACTAAAAAGAAAAAACACAGTGAAAATTAATCAGTGGTAGAAGGCACAGAACATAGTGCACATATGGTTACACCTGTCTGATTACCTACACATTTGAGGTCGTCTTGACCATCTCTAGACCCAAGGCAGAATTATGCTGCACTCTTCTCTGGTGGGTCAGGAAGCCCCATAAGAATCTGCAGGCAAAGAGCTTTCTTTTCTATATTCTCTGCTTCAAAACATTCAGCAATTCGTCTGAGATGTACCAGATAGACAGGGAGAGAGGTATTAAGTCAAAGTATGAATCAGTGGTAGACTGTATTCCTCTAAGAAGTTTTACATAGTGACTATTCACAGAAAGCTTTAGAATAAAATGACTGAACATTCCAAACAAGATTTTGTTTTTATTAGTTCACATGCGGGGTCCAGGATGTGCTGTCTTTGCTACCACATAAAGCATGGATCTTGTACAAAAACCTCAAGCTGTGATACACGGCTACCTATTCCACTATCTCAACTGGATTTTTAAAAATTTTTTTAACAAATACTGTCTATTGATACTCTTTTTTCAGCAAGGGCTACTGAGACATGAACATTTCCTCAGGATTAATGGCAAGTTAGAAGAAGCACCTGAATTCTGAAGCATGTTATGTCTTACAAGATATTAATGTCAGCAAAGCAAAGCTGACAAATTTACTCTATTCAAGTATAATTTAACATTCTGATAGCCTTTCTCTATCCATCTAGAATCATAACAAACGGAAGATTTGCTGGGACAGTGGGGGATAAAAAATGGCCCCTCACTTGTCTGTAACATAACATTGTGCGTGGGAAAGAAGGTCAACAGGGTAACAGGTACTTGAACTAAATATGCAGCAACCGATTCAGCCTTTTCAAAACTGAGCATCTTTTCTCAGAAAGCCACGGTCAGCCTCCTAACTTCTAAATATGTCAAGTTTACTGCAAACCAGAAGAGCTAGAGCCAGCTGAAAAGTCTAGAAATTTGTAAAGAGGGTAGATTACAATTTTTAAGAAAAAAAGGGCAAAAATGCATAGAAAATTATCTGGTCTTTTTTTGCAGTTAATTCTTTCGCAAACTAAAAATGTTACCTGAATCTGATTTTTTTTTTTTTTTTGGTGAAGGATTTTGGTTCAGGTGGTATGTCAGGGTAGTAATAGAGAATTAATTAGGCTTACTTAACCGACTAAACCATGCCAATCATTCCTCAGATTCTAAAATGCTCAGCAGAAACAACAACTATAAGAAAGGACACCTAATTAGTCAAAGATAATTCTGACGGTCAGTTGCTAATGTAACTATGCAGGTCAAGGTTTGTTAACCAGTTTGTCTCCCAAAAAGATAATGTGCCAGTAGAGGAAATTAAAGAGGATGGATACCTTTGAATTTGATGGGGGTTTTTTCCCTTTAGTTATTTTAAACTTGTAAATACTGCAGACTTCAAGAGCGCTACTTAAACAGGCCTGGTGGGAGATGGTCACAAACAAAATAACAGTAAGCTCGGGGTTATTTTTAAGGCAGCTTTTGGAAACCATTACCTTGCATTTGCTGCTCTGACATGTGTTTCCATGGGAGCAGAACTAGACATGGGCACAGCCACGAGCAGAGGCGGCAATTTCAGCTGCCAGTTTCCGGTTCTCAGCTCCGTTTCCATGACAACCAGTGCCGGAGCCCTGAAAAGGAGGTGAGGTATTTAAAACACTCCAGTACTCTTCATAAATATCTGCTTGCTATGTATACACACCATAGACACCCTCCATCTCCGATTATAAAAATGCTGCTTGAAGTAAGAGTGAAAATATATCTTGATATCGACTACTATTATTTCCCTGGGCAGGTTTCAAGGAGAAAGAAGGGATTGTTTCAAAGAGCTGGTTTCATCCTAGCGTCTGAGAGGCGGTGGGAGGGTTGTTCTCTTCTTTCCAAATGAAGATGGGGATAGACAAAGATACTGTGCTAAAAATATGGCATTGTTTCTCAAGGAAAACATAATCTCGTTCTATGTTTGGTGTCATTTTGCTATAAAAATGAACCAAAATCCTGTTGAAAGAGAGACAGCATGGCAGATAGGAAACAACAACTGAAGAAGACACAGGGCACACAGAAATCCTGGGACAGCAATTGCCCTTTTCTTGTGTTAAATGTCTCATGCTTTTTGACTAGCTACATACACCTTTGGTCTTGTGAATAGGTAGGTGTAGACAAGGCCCATCCTCCTCTATCTATAGTCTTTGGGGAAGGGTACAGGGGCATCGGTTCTCATGCCAGCAGGTACATGGTAAAATAGACAGCTATAGACTAGTAATCAGCTCATCCTAATCCAGCTGGTGGTTTGAGTCTGTTTCCCTCCCTTATACAAAGCCCTTGAGCTAGACAGAATCCTAAAAAGGAGGGGGGAAAGCAAAATCTGTTTATCTTGTTAAGAAGAGAAGCTTTAATATGGCACCCTCTGGGCATAAGGGGAGGTGGATTTGTGTGTGTGAATTGCTATGTGAAAACAGTAACACATGTTGTGCAGAGGTTGTGCTGTCTTGTCTCGGAAAACTGAAAACCCAAAGTGTACATACCATTCCTGGTGCAACTTGTTGGAAAAAGAAGAAGAAGGGATGACATGTTCAATAAATGTCACCAAGCCTACAATACTGTAGAAGCAACGTGATCTCCACTATATACTACGTATGTCAAGAGAAAATGCTAGAGGCTTGGTCTTAGTGAGGAAGCAGAGAATAAGTAGACAACCAATATAATTGGTATAAAAAGCCTAAAAGCAAGTATTAAAAACAAATTATTAAAAGGCAGCATAAAATTTCATACTGGAGTTCAGATCAAAACAATGTTTATGCTCCTCTGTCTTCCAGAGGTGCCTAATTGTCATAATACAAGGATGACACAAGCTAATAGAATTAAATTTGTCCACAGTCTCTCACATTTTGAAAACTTCTGTTTCAAACTTCCATGATATAAATCAAACCTACCAGTGACTCTTGCATGATGAGAGCTGATCAGATATGTTCACAACTTAATGAACTCATGAAGTCTTTAATTCAGCCTATTATAGATATGCACAACATATTCAATAGTCTTTTAAGAAACTCATTACATTTTAACAAAGGAGATTTTGAAGAGAGTTGTGTGTTCAGTTAAGTTAATAAAAATATTTGCTTTATTGGGAAAGTATAAACAGTTAGAAATACATACATATAAAGTTATTCAAAGGTATTGACATGTACAAGCAAAATTGATGTTGCCTGAAAAGACGGAATTGTTGCACCTACTAAAGAAGATCAGGACTTTAATAGTGGTAAGAAAACCTACCAAGGATTCACACCAACTCAAAAACATAAATGCATTGAAAACGTCATCAAAGTTAAGAATGTATTATTTTATTTGTCCAAGAAATAACAATTTATATGCACATCTGTATAAAGAACATCCTGCCCCTTGCCAGTCTCTGCCACATCCTTTAGTAGCCATCATTCAGTTTGAACCCTCATGTAGACTGCCATACACTTGAACTATTCCAACATAAACACAATAAGGATAAGGAAAAACAGACATGATCTTTTTTCTTTGTTATATTTTTTATCTTAGGAGAAATAATTTTTAAGATCATCAGCCCAAGCTGCAACAACTTTCCATCACAGGGAGACAAATTTTGTGATAGTTAAGAAAGAAATATGCAATGAGGAAAAGTCAGATCAAAGCACTAATTTTTTAGAGAATAAAAAAATTACAGGTTAGGAGCCAGGTCCGTAAGTATGACAAGACAGCAGAGAAGCCAGAATTACATTGAATAACACTCTGAGAAAGAGGCTTAGAACTGCACCAGTGCAAAACCTGAGGATCCTTGCATTTGTCTGTAGAACACTGACAAGTGCAGGAGGGGAATAGGTCCACATAGGAAAGGAGCCAATGCCAGCAACCTTGGACCTGAGCTTGCCTTCAGGCACGAGCTCGCTGAGAGCATGCCTTAGAGCACACTGTGAGGAAGCCATTGCTGAGTATATGAAGCAATGACAGCACATGCTTTTGAGAATGCAGTGTTATTCAGTGAAGATGAGATTACTTGAGAATGTTATTCACAGTTAGAAGTGTAGAGCATCACATTATTACAGCACAGATAGGTCTGCGGAACAGGAATTTGTCATCATGATCAACTTTACAGCTTTGATGGGAGGCTTCAGGAAGCCCAGCAATGCACTGACCAGGTTTATATAAGAGTGCAGCTAGAAAGAACAGATCTTATTCTAGTGTTTGCCAGGTCTCAAAACACCAGTGTTAAAAAAGGTGTCCCACATGCTAAACCAGAGATATGCTGTGCATGCCAGTTAGCTAAATTGTTTACATGGGATCAGACAGAAATCTCAGGAGCCTGAAGTACTGGCATGTGTCACATCTACCTATAGAAGCTTGCCCAAGGAGACCACACAAGGAAGAATGAAGTCTGCAGATACTGTAATGACCAGTACCTGCTCTAAGCCAGACAGAGGGAAGATTACAGAATCTCAAGAGTTCCATACTTGACTGGTGGACCAGGTCAGAGGAGAACAGTTTGTTTCTACTTGCAAGAAGTCCTACTCACAGTAGATTATTTCTGCAACTTCTGAAAGATACACTGTGGGAGACAAGTTCAAAACAAAGGAATGTGGGCGAGAATTTCTCTCTGTAAAATCACAACAGGAAGGTGGTAATAGAGATGATGACAACTAATGCTACAGACAAGTGAAATCAAACATATAAATTGTTCTGGCCATGTTGGATCACTCGAATACATTCTTCCGTGTGCTAGCTAGCAAGAAACACATGTGCCAATGGTCAGGAGAACCATGCTTCTGTTCCCCATAACTTCTTTGCAGCCTAGTGGAGAAATGGTATAACAGCAATTCAGAGAAATTGGGTTGCCAATGCTAACATAGATCTGTGACCAAATCACCAAGTAGTTGGACGAGAAAGTTTCAACAGGCAGAAAACCATCTGATCACAGGTCACAGAAGATAATTGCAGGTGATTGTGAGCTGGAAAATAGAATAGCAATTTTAGACAGATACACTCTTACATGCCTTCTAAGTTAAATCTGCTCAACAAAACATGAATAAGACAGGTAGAAGTCAGATGGAAAATCCGCTGATTCTCTAAGTTGAAAAAGTAAAAGATGTGACACGTAAGCACAAGGGATGAAAATCATGTAAAATGTGCAGCCACATTTGGGTTTATCAGTTATTAGCTGCAATTAGAGATAAATCAAAAGTGTTTCAGTTCAGTTCTGAGTCCAAGGTCAATAAAGCTGCAATTAAAAAGCAGTAGCAGTAATAAACATTATGGTCCATCTTCTATCGTGTTTTATTGCTATGCACAAGCAGCATATGGTCCTTTTGACTCATATGTTGTAAGTAAGCACTGTTTTGGGGATCAAAGAACACCATTTTTCAACAAAACTACTATTAGCCAGGGCACTATATAAATTTGAATATTTTATTTGTCCATTATTCTTTTAAATAATCTTTTAAAAATCCTGTACTCCTATTTTTGCATTGTCTTCACTGAATCATAAAAAGAGGAACAGTGCGTTAAAACTATAAACTTTCCCAAAAGAAAAGAGAGAAAGAATCTACGAGTTTTCTCATTGCTGTCATGACCTGAAAGCAAATGAGCAGCTGTCATCATCCCAGACAACAAGAAAAAGCATGATCCCCTTACCAAGATGGACATGTGGAATTCTATGTGTTAAAAACAACAAATTCATTCAGTGAAAGAGACTATCTTTTATTTCTGTTGTTCCTTGTCAGGAATCAGAAACCAAGTTGCCAGCAAAGATGCATTTTTGCAATGATTCATCTTTATGGCTAAATAAAGTCTCATTTCAGTCTTTTAGGTTGTCAACAGTTGTGGTAGTATAATGCTGAAAGGATTACTGAATGTTAGTCATCCAAAGAGAGCTTTAGGCCACTTTCCTGCACTGCAGTAACTACAGAAGTAAGAGCCGACTCATGTATCTTTGTCTTCTTGCAAGATCATGAAGTCCTGCATCTGTAAGTCCTAGGCAAAAGAAATAGGCTCCTTTATCAGGAGAAACAGCATGTTTGAAAGTGATTCTGTTCTGTCTTAAGCAAAAGTAATATCCTGAGCTGATAATGCTGAAATGTAAGATGTTGTCCTTAAAGACATTTCCATATTTAATATTTTTATTTTTTGGTTTAGAGATGATCATGTTTTCCTCTCATTTTATCATTTTTTTTAGAAACATTACTCTCAAAACAAATAAAAAAAATGTTTACATTACCAGTTGTTTTAAAATACTTAGACTATTTTTATCAGTTTTCTGATTTGCTAGGAACCTTAAATTGATTTCATTCTTAACCATCCTGTACATATTTATCTTGAAATATAAAAATTTACAGTGAACAGAAGTAGTCCTTTTTGTCCAGTAGTGATTTCTTCTGTCATCTGCCTGTAGCTTACATGGAACAGCCAGAAAGACCTCTATGAGCCAGTACAGCTTTTTAAAGATAAATTTAAGAAGCTGGCTTGAAAAAGTGTCCGCACATAAAATATTAAGTCACCTAATACAGATCATTATTCTTATTTACCTTTGATCTTTTGCAGTCAGTTTTCTGAAGAGAATTTTTCCACCATAGTAACAACCAATCAAATAGAGTTTTAGATATGTTTCTATTTTAAATTTCTGTTTTGTATACTTACATATTAACCCCACATTACCTAAAGTTCTGAAGAATTATGCTTGATATTTTGCAGTGCAATTCTCTTGGAGAGATTGTTTTCACTCATACAACATTTGGACTTCTGCAGCTGATTGGGTAACAGTTTTCCTGATACATATAATATTTCCAGATATCCAGAAGTTACATTCATTCCATGTTAACAATGCAGCAAGATTTTTTTGTTGTTCTAATTATTCGAGGGCGGGTGGGAGGAAGTACTCCATCCCAAAACAGCCAGTAGTTTTAAAAAGTTCATGTAGCAAACACAGGATCCAACCCCTGCCATGTCTCTGTTTCAGCAGAGGAGTTTACACATCTTATCATAGTGCCTAGCATTCCTGGCTACGTTAATTTTTCACATCCAGACAGCAAACCAGACCTGATGAGATCAGCTGCTAATAAAAATTGTGCATCTGTACACTGAAAAACAAAGTTCAAGCCTCCTACACAGCCTAAGTGAGGATTTCAACCAGGATGCTACTGGTTGTCAGAAAAAGACCCTTTTCTTACACTGTTGGCGACTATTTTGACTTTGCTCTATAATTCCATCCTACATTTGGGAGAGGTGCCCAGTGAAAATCTCATCAAAGCAAATATGTGGGGAAAGAAAAATGATTCCAGGAAACTGATAATCTGTTTCAAAAAATAATTACTTCCATAAGAAAATAAAGTAACTAAAGAGTTCCCTGTGTGCAAAACTTCTTTTATTACATCTTTTTTTTGATGGCCTGCATTTGATTCTAATGTCATATTCCTTCTCAAACAACACATGAAAAGAAGTAAGAAAAGTAGAAAAACATAAATCAAAGGAAATAGTTGCTTTAGTACACCTAAAGCCAAATTACTCAACATAAGGATGTCATCCAGCTTAAGTTGTTAATTGATCAGATTTGCAATATTTAGTAGCAGAAACTCAGAGCAAAATGTTTCATTTATGGTTGCCAGGCTATGTAACATTCAGTGCTTTCATTTTATTTTATGGAATCATATACCCTAATTTGAATAACTGATTAAAATATATAATTTTTTTAATATAGAATGTTATATTAAATCAATAAAATCAGGAAGCAAATCTAATCATAGAAAGACAAGAAAACTGTACAATCTTCAGCGTTTCATGTTCCTTTAAGCCTGAACTGAAATGTCACCTGTATTTACCAGTTTTGAAAGACTGCATAAACCAGAAGGAACAGCAGAAACAGAACAGAGATTTGAATAAAGGTGCAGTTATTAAAAATCCTCCTGTAATGAAGGTTGCTAAAATTTATATCTGATTTGTTATCAATTCTTTTTTTTACTGTTTCTGAGCAAGTAAAATTTTTCAGTATGTTTGGGTTATCATTATTGAACTTCACTTTTAACTCAATTGAATGTGAAGCCTCATTCTGGCAAATGCCAAAATCTTGAATTTCTACAGAGTATGTTCTATGGGGTTGGTGTGAGCCTACTGGTTGTTGGGTAGTGGCCAACATGTTTGGGATGTCTTCCATTCCACATGATTTTCCTCATGATAATTTCTGGGAAACTAAGAATATGACGTAGGGCACGGGGGAAAAAGGGTGTTCTGCTACTCTTTCCTGTAATTTTTTCTTTTTGTTGGCTTCCAGTACATACTTTCTGAACATACCATGTTTTAGAGAATTCAGGAAAATCTGTAAGATTAAACTCCAGTCACACAGATGGAAAAGATTAAAATCCTTTCCACATCCAGTCTAACAGCTTGGTCAACATTGCCAAAGAACAGAAAAAGCAGTATTGTGAAAGCTGGTGGGTAAATTCTGTCTCAAATTTCTCTGAGAATTTTTGAGTCCAGTCAGCCAATCTGACACCTGACTTCGATAGTACAAGCTGCCAAAGGAGGATTAGTCAGATAGGCTTCATTACAAATCAAAGTTAATAGAATTAATTTTGCACCTGCTAGTCATTTTAGAGTCAGTATTACACTTGCAAGGCAATCCTTAGAGGCAATGTAAGGTTACAGCGGTCTTCTAAAATTTGCAGTAAGAAATAAACTATTCTGCATTTAAACACTCTCTGAGGTGCAAGACTTGTGAAGAGTACAGATGGCACATGCTTACAGGCTATTAAATTTCTTAGTAAAGACAGAAAAGCCCACCAAAATCAGTGAAAATTCTACCATTTTATTCCACTTTAGATCAAGCTTGTAATAAAGCTATGCTACCATTCAATATAATAAGTAAAACAATAGTTGTGAAAAATCTATTTCCAGCAATGTATTTATTGCAGCTTTGTGGAGGAATCTGTTCATGAATGTAACAAAAAAAGATTTATCTTTACAGAAAATTAATTTATCTTTTTTTCACTTGTTTTCAATTGTGAAACAATAAGACTACGTTTCTCTTGGGATTGTTTTAGAAATTTCTGTGAGACTGAAAAGGACCCAGACAAGGAATTTTCTGGGTCATTGACTCCAGTTCTGGTTATTATAAGTACCTATAGATTATAATAAGCTTTATAAAGATGAAGGTTTCATCTAAAAAAAAGTTACTTCTTTTATTACAACAGATCATACTTGATTGCACCATACCCTCTATGGTTTGATGACTTTCTTTTAATTTCCAACCTACATCTATTAAGGGAATTTATATCCATTTCTTTCTGTGTTATTACTGTTTTTATTTAAAAAAAAAAATCTCTCCATGGAGTTTATTTTCCTGGTGTAGCTAGCAAACACGGGAAAGAGAATCAGTATATTTTAGGGTAGTCAGTTCTATGGCACTGTCGTGCTTTAACCCCAGCCAGCAACCAAGCACCATGCAGCCACTTGCTCACTCTCCCGCAATGGGATGGGGGAGCGCATTGGAAAACTAAAATTGAGAAAACTCGTGGGTTGAGATAAAGACAGTTTAACAAGTAAAGCAAAAACCGCGCACACAAGCAAAGCAAAACAAGGAATCCATTCACTGCTTCCCATGGGCAGGCAGGTGTTCAGCCATCCCCAGGGAAGCAGGGCTGCATCACGCGTAATGGTTACTTGGGAAGACAGACGCCATCACTCCAAATGCCCCCCCCTTCATTTTTCTTCCCCCAGCTTTATATGCTGAGCATGACATCATAAGGCTTGGAATACCCCTTTGGTCAGTTGGGGTCAGCTGTCCCAACTGCATCACCTCCCAACTTCTCGTGCACCCCCAGCCTCCTCGCTGACAGGGAGGTGTGAGAAGCAGAAAAGGCCTTGGCTCTGTGTAAGCACCGCTCAGCAATAACAAAAACATCCCTGTGTTATCAACACTGTTTTCAGCACAAATAAAAACCAGCCCCATACTAGCTGCTATGTAGGAAATTAACTTTATCCCAGCCAAAATGAGCACAGCCATATACAGTACGGCAAAACATTAAGAGATCCTGAGTGTTTCTAAACCACTCAGTCCTGGAAAGTTGTAAGTACTCTTAACCCCTGTGAAAAGCATCAGGATGAGAGAATGTCTATCCTCTTGCATAATCAAACCCTCTGAGAGTACTAAACATAGAGCTGAACTGCAATATAACATCCAGGAGAGAAATACACTCCAATGCTTCCAAGCATCGTTGCATACGATGTTCTCAACAATATTCCGTTCTCATTTGTATAAACACGAGTTTACACCTCTGTAGGAAACACAATTTTTCTTGAAAAATATTTTTTAAGTTAAATCACAGATGTTTATGTGGGCTTAGTGGACATTTCCAACTCACCACAGAACCTTCTTCCAAATAAAAAGGAGATTTATTTTAGAGCTGTATTTTATGCATTCATAGGTATTTCTTTACCACGTGAGCCGCGTAAGCCCAGTATTTTGGGAGATACATACTACTGTAGTCTCATGGTTGCATACATCAGATCTTGTACAGGAACTGCATTGCACAGGCTGTGCTTCCCAGCCAAGAATTGCTGATGCCTGGTGCTTGTTCCCTACCTACATCCTTCTAGTTCTGGCTACACCCAATTCTTCTCTGTGAGGAAGCATGATATTGGCCTGCTACAGTTGGATGGAGGGACCTATGGCATTTGTCCAAAGGTCAAGTCATAAAACCTAGCCTGAGGGAGTCAGACTTACAGCAGTTCAGGGAAGAAGTGGAAAAGGGCAGATTGTTTCCTGATCTATATAGGAGTGAGATGCTTTGCTCTCCCAAATGTAATGCTTTCTGCCAACCTTTGCAAATCTTGTGCCTTTGTGAAAACAGCAATGTGTTCCAATATGTGCTGATGCAGGGCATGGGTTTGGACCATATGAGAAGGAAAACTGCTTTTCCACTAGTTAGGGAACACTCAGGAAGAAGCAAACACATCAGCAATTAATTTTTTTCACCTCCAAAGAAAGGGTTAACATCTCAGGAAAAAGTAATGCTGCCACTGTGAAAACAGTTCTTTACACAAAGCAGGCTGTCCACCTTAATGCTTGTTTGTCATCATAAATTCAGATGCAAATGAACAGCTCTTTCCACTGCTGTCTTCTCTGCAAAGCTCATGAATGTGACATACCAGTCCCAGTGTTCTTACAGAAAGTTCCCCAGCCCAGGTCCTTCTCTGGCAGTCTCCAATGGAATCATTTAAATAGTGGAGTGGTAGAAACAAGTCTATCCATATCTTTGCAATATCTATTGTGTATTCTGTGCAATGTAAGTAGCTAAGAAATTATCAGTAAAGTGCAGAGCAGCATCTTCATAAAAAGTCCCTAGTTAAAAATCCTTGTATGAAACTTCTACCAACAATTATAGTTTTCCTTAGAATCTAAATATGCCTCTATGTTTTCATTTTTACGTGTATAAACTGAGGAGGTACTGTGTCTCTGTTTTGTTTTATCTATTTACTAGAGTTTTCTTTTTTTTAGGGAATTACTTTGTCTTTCCTTGTAAGTGGATTACAGCTGTAAAAAAGATGCTTTATTCTGCAATGTTGTTTTCTTTTTTTTTTTTAAACCAAAAAAGGCAATTAATCCTTCTTCAAAGTGTAGAGCATGCACAGCACTAAGCTAGAATATATCATCTGTCCCTGCATGTATACACAGTGTGTATAGCAGAGAAACTTAGACAGCAGTATCTACTAGTTTTAGAAATGCCATGTGCTTTCTATTATGGATTCTCAATGTTTCAGAAACATTCTAAGTTTTCCAAAACAAACAAAAAAACAAAGAAAAGCCTTGCAGATGCCATGTATTAAATCAGCTCAGAGCCAAGCCAGGCAAAATTCAAGGGAGATCAAAGGACATAAGCACGGAAGAAGTGTCTGGATTCTGGAGGTGATCAGAAAAAAAGAGAAAATTATGTGTGTGTTCAGATGATCTTCTCAGATGATAGATTCTCCTCTGGGATCTGTGCTAGCTAATGGGAAAGGTCACAATTTTAAAAATAGCTGGTCCACCATAATGTGTTCTGGGGAGAGTTTCAGGAAGTCAGTGACAGTGTCTCTCACTCACACACTACCCAATCTAAGACATGTACTTACATGACAGGAGGTTTAACTGGGAGACTTAACCCCCTTGGAGAAAGAACAAGGCAGAAATGACTGACTGACTATGCCATTTCAACTGATGATTTAAAGGCTTTTTTTGGAGTAACAGGCAAGGCTATATCCATGGTTTGCGTCATGCACCTCACTTCTTATTTAGGAAAGAATTAAAGTTCTGCTGTATTTTCCAAGGTTCGAAGACCTTTATAATGCAAACCATATCATGTAGCTAAAATACATAATCTCAGAAATAAAGTCAGAAGACAATACGTAACATGAACTATAGAAATGTCAATACTACTAATACGGAATATCTAAAAGGAAGCAGATGGAGAACATTTAAGAAATATTCATAAGTATTAGAAATAGAATATTTGGTATCTATAACCAATCCTAGGATATCATGTAACAATCTCTCTTATCTCAAATAAACATTGTTATCAAGAAATACATTGTAGTTTTCACATATATATAAGCAATATACCATATACAGTATATTCTGAAAACACCAATATTTAAATTGCATTTCATCTGAAAATCTACATCTGTGTAGATGTTAAGTCCATAATGTCCCACTGTGATCATCTGCTCTCACCTCCTATGTACATAGGTTTCAGATTTTCTTATAGTAGCTGATCTAATCTTTAATTACACCACATTAATTACTTCCAAGGCTGAATTTATCTAACTCCAGTATTCATTCACTGCATCTTATTATTCCTTTCCTACAAGGCTGAAAAGCTCCTCTGTCTCAGATCTTTCTTCTAACTGTGAGTATAGATAAGTAACAGTCAAATCATGTCTCAGTTTTCTCCTTAATAACTTGAGTAGATCGAACTCCTTAAATTGTGAGCCTTGTCTTCTAGTCTTTGTTTTGTCTTTGTGGCCCTACAAGACTGTTGATATCGATTTTAAACAGAATCAAACCAAGGAAGACCTGCTAGAAATTAGTCCCACTAGAGAATGTCTAGCCATTTACTATTACTTTATGAGGTCTGTCAGAGTAATTTTTCTGCTTGATGTGTACTTACTTCATTCCATTCAAATCAAAGCATAACATGATAAAGAATTGAAGTATGCACTATCAGCCTAGCAGCCTTTACTAAGTGGACATATAATTTTGTTTAAAAAGGTAACACATTTGTTTGAAAAGACCTCATTTCCATGAAACCATGGCGATTGACATTAGCTACATTTTTAGCAACAAAATCTTTGGAAAGCTAAGGACCATGAAAAATAGAAGTTTAATAGAGCTGAACAGATGATTACCTCAGCATCCTCCTCCTTTTTACCAAAATAAATGTTCGATAGTGCTTCAAACACTGTATAATTCAGAGTGTTGCACAGGTCAGTTTTGCCAATGTTAAAAGTGTTCAACTTCATTAGAGATGGAAAGCTTGTGATAGAAAGACAGACAGAAATAAAGAAAGCCTGCACTGATGAAGGTTAAAGATCGTCTTGCCAGGAAAATTCCCAAAGATATGCTGTTTGAAAGTGTAATGAAATGTTCAGTGATTCCATAAGACCGTAACTCAGATCTGGGAATCTATCACTCTCTCAAAATTTTATGTGAAATTACTGTCTGCCCACACACTGCATTGAAGTCTTTAGCCAACGTGAAGAAAAATTCATCCTGCTGCTTGGAGGAAGCTATTTTTCCTTAAAAGTCTGTAGCCTCAGTTGCTCTTGCAATTCCTCTAGGAATTTCAATAGAATAGATACCCTGGTCAAGAAATGATGTTTTGTTCCTTTTGCACTGTTTCGTTCTTGGAAAAAAAATGACATCTCAGTGTCGAGAAGTTTTACTATTTTTCTTAAATATATTATATACCTCTATTGTGTCAGTTTTGTGGACAACATCCATCTATGTCTGTGAAAAAGGTTCAAGCTAAAGAGAAGCAAGAAAAGCTCAGAAAAGTGTCCTCTTAATTCAATACTTCAATTATTAGAAACTCAGACAGAGTTTTAAAGTCAGAAGAATAGTCATTCTTCAATTATGGTTAATCAGTCTTTTTAATTAAATAGAGGGCTTAAGAAAAGATTGGCTGCTTTTAAAAACTAAAAGTACTTCTGTTTGTTTTAAGGCTTTAGAAATAGAACACTTTCCAATTAATTAGGAATGGTTTAGTGAGTCATATTATATAGTCTCACAATAGTCAAAACTATTCTATGTGTAACAGGAAGGAAGAAACAGGGAGTAGCATTTGGTTTAGGAATCCCACCTGTGTTCATACGGGGGTTCCCAGCGCCAGCAGGCTGGATCTTACGGTGTTGCTTATCACTCTGTGGTGCCAATAGCTAAAATATCACACTGAACTGTTCACCACAGGATGAACAAACTCAAAGAAAACTGTGTCAGTTTAAAGAACCATTTTTTACTTTTGAACTCTGCTCACTAAACTATATTTCTTACTCGGCATTCTTCCATTAATAAATACTACCAGCAGCATAAAAGTGTAGTGTATGACATCCATCCACCAAACCAACTCAATTTAAAAAATCTAGAAGGCAGAGAAAGGGATAAGTTAGGGAGTCCTTAACTAATGACTGACTTAGTTTTGGGGACTGATACACAACTGTGCAGATAGGAAGAAATACAAGAAAATATATGTTAAAAGCATAGAAAACCATGCATTTTCCCAAATGGAAACATACACTAGGAATAGTGGAGGCAAATTTGAATGCAGTATCATGGATAAATGATGAAATCAAAGGTTATGTTCTTGAATAATTCCTCGTATTACTCAAGTCATACCTTGCAGTGAGCCATTACAGTATATGTTAGACTACACTTTTAAGGAATTCTGTTTTGAGTGCCACAGAAAAAGACCTTCTTTCTGTTACATGTAAGGTAAATAAAACTGAATAAACAAGAACATAAAGAAATTACAAACCATATACCAATAAGACTAATATCATCACCTTATTCAGAAATTTGTATCAACAATTATTGATTTATGTAGGCTGTTGCTAATAAATATCTTGACGATGTTATTCCACAACCACCATTTACACTGAAACAGAACAAAAGTCTCTTTTAATGACCAATGTTACATTAGACTAATACCTGTATAACCAGGCTAAACTAACTAAACTGAAGTTTAACTCAATCACAGCCCACAAGGCTTTTTTATTTGGCCTCCTAGACTGCTCCGAATAGCGTAACATGACATGCAGTGTTCCTAGAGGTTTCTTTGACCTTCAGGGCATGTGTTTCCTCAGTATCCCTCCATGGTCCCACAAAATTTCTTCATGTACTTCAGATTTTGCAACCGTATTCTAGATCTTTAGGGTTATGCTAGTACCATAAAAAAAATCCATAATTTAATTAGGAAGGGACCTTCAGAGGTCATCTAATCCTACCTCCTGCTCAAAACAGGTCTGACTAGATCAGGTTGCTCAAGGCCATTTCTAGTAAAGACTTGAATGTCTCCAAGGATGCAAATTTCATCACCTCTCTGGGCAACTTGTTCCAGTGTTTAACCACCAGCAATGATCTGTGAGTTTTTCAGTTTGTTGGATTGAAATGTTGTTAGACTCTCCGATTACAATGTTCTGAAAAGATATTTAAGAATTTTTACATTATATTGGTTCAGGCGCTGTGACCTGAAGAGATATAAGTGTTTATTAGTTGATGTTTTAACAATGGAATACCATATTATTGAATAGCTAATTTATTTCATACGTAAATCAATTTGTTTGGGGTTTGGATCATGAAAAGCAGCTAAGAGGAGTGGTTTTTGGAGTGTCTCTCATGACAATATCTCTTATATCTGCCAAACATATTCTTCAAGGCAACATGAGGAAAACATACAGTTATTAAGATTTTCACCTTGAAAGGATGCTTCCTTGATTTTATTAATACAGAACCTTTTCTACCTGTTTTCTTCTGAAGTCAACCCAGAAATAATTTTACCGATTAGACTCAAACTTAAGAAATATGTGAAATGTTAACTGTTCCCCATCTGTTCTTACTCCAGTCTGATCATCAGTAGCAGAGAAAATAACAAGAATTAGGTCAAGTGTTGCTTGATTAGCAGTATGTCACCTTTTAGGAACTCAGAAAAATTTATTTATTCTTGATATCCTCTTCTCTTGCTGCACTATTACTGGATGAGTGGCACCAATATGTTTAAACCAACATAAAGATGTCACGGAATCAATCAAATAGAAACTTGTAAATTCATTTTATAGTCTCTGAAACTCACTGAAGCCAGTGGGAAGGTCAGGTCCCATGTTAGCATTTAGAAGATTAAATTGATTTAAGGGTGTAAGATTAAAAATCAGCATTGGATTTCACATGCTTTACAATGGTCATTATACTTGACAGTAATTGATCTCCTCATTATTTTTTCACTTTATCCAAGAAACTTTAACTAAAATAAATTCCATTTCTGTTCATTGCAAACTACTTTTTCATTTACATATATTTACTTTTTATTTTTTCTTCTTCAGCTAGTATACCCTTTCATAGAAGAAATAGGTTATTCCAAAATGTTTTTAGTACCACCTTTGTTTCAATGCTACAACACATTTCCAGAATTGAAATACAAAGTAAATCTTTTAATGGATAAATTAATGAATGTCCTTGCTGCATAGGCAAGACTTCACTACAGGGTATTAATTTGTTTTCCAGAATTGCACATACTGCAAGTAATATAGAAAGCTATTAATACAGTCCTTTCAAACTGCTGGAAGTCATTATTAGCTTTCATCACATCAAGCATTAACATCACAATGATCACTATATTAATACAGATTAATATATACATATATATTCCTGCTTTAATGTTCTCTATTCTATTCCTATTTGTCTAAAGAAAAAGAGTATTTAATTATGCTCATACTCTTTGAAGTACTAATTTTAGACAACTCCATATTTAAAGGCACTGAAGAACTAACCATGATTATTTTAGTCTCTCACCACATAGATTTTCTACTCAGATAACCAGGGATAATTTATAGCCAGTGTATAATACTTCTTCCATCACAAACTAAAATAGGTTTGACATTTTAAAAAGATTTAAGTTTACAGTGGTGTTGTGCATCATTAACATGTCCCAATAATTTACCTTAAGTTGCTATATAATTGTGGAAATTTCACTCAGGCATTGAGAACTAGTCAAAAAGAGTGTACCGCTTCTTATAGGACACTGCCAGTAACTCAAAAGCTCTGATTTTATTCTGTTCTCTAGTGCTGCTCCGGTGTCACTGTCTGTTCCTTCTCTGTCTTGCTTGCTTCTGGCTCTAAAACCTATCTCAGATTTACAAGGACGATGCCCATAGCAAGCAGTGACTCAGGCAGCACTTGAGAGCATACCTGAATGTTCAGACTTGGTTTGTCTGTTCTGTTAAATTTATACCACAGTCCCAGGCGTGCTGTTGTTTGATGTCAGGTATTTTTTGAGATAATTTCTTCGTGTTGCTTGAAGGTTATCATGGGTCAGGGAATTGAGAGATACATTCACTATATGGCATTTTGAGGCAGTTCCCTTGTTTTGAAGGGGGAAACATTTTAATACTGCCAGCTGTCCTTAGTGCTGCCAAACAGTGCTATTAATAATATTGAAGTGTTTGTAACTGGAAAGACTCAATGCATTTTACTTTGGTGTAATTTAAGTACCTAAATTGTGAGAAAAAATTTCAATGTAATAGTTAGATGCTGAACAACCCTAAATGCATACAGCCCAAACTTAGGTACCTGTCTGATATAATAGAAAATAATTTGCTTTTTAAAGTAGCTTCATGTTCATTTGAGATCATGTCAAAAATACAGAAGACATGGACACATCTTACTCAGCATGAGAATTCACTGCTTTTTGCGTCTCAGAAAATTGCCGTAACCACTGATAGTTCAATAGCTTAGAGGGAGAGCTCCAGCACTGGTCAACATGCTATCCTGGAAGGTAGAGAAATATGGGTTTGAACTCCCCCCGGTGAGGAAGGAATTTAACATGCCCTTGATCTGGGGGCGAGTGCGAAGGGAAGCGCCGTGGCCAGCGCCCTGCTCAGCCTACCACAGCAACCTCCACCGCCGAGGGCAGCTCGGACTGAAATCTCAGATTCGTACAGGCAAGAGGTAATACCACAGGGGCAAGAGGTAAAGAAAGTCTGTCAAGCACTCTTGGCTGACCTAGGCATTGCAAACTGTTCAGTTCTAGCAAATGAGGTTTTATAGATGGTGATTTTTCCCCTGCATTGCTCAGGAAATGAAAGCAGTAAGTTCAGTTTTGTGAATTCCCGTCCTGGAGTCAGTGCTACAACACTCAAAATGATAAAGCCGAAATACTTTGTAAATGTGGGCCTAAATTCTCAGGGAGGATTGGGAATCCTGATTTATGGGAATGCTTAGGTTAGCCTATACATTAGGCATGAAGAAGCCTTGTTGCCCGTGAGGTAAAAATCAGAAACCATAAAAATGCCCCATAGAAAATCACTGTATCCTGGATCTCTCAGGTGGTGCACGTACTAGCTAGCCATAGAAGAATTCTCACTCCGTCTATGATCAAGTCAACACTGAAACAACAAATGCAATTGCATTAACCAGAGACAGACCTACAGCAAATGTCCAGTGTTTAAGGCATTCACTGAAAGGACAAAACATACAGGTTTGTTTCTGTTTCATAATTCATAGAGATCTTGGAACTTTCTCCCCACCTAATAGAGCTCTAAGCTTTGGCTACTGGGCTTAAAAGAGTGGGAAGAGACAATTTTAAACATACTCTTGCTCTGTGTATCCCAAAATAGATCTGTTTAGGTTTAAAATGTGGGTATTGGGACAATTCGATCTTAACAGCAGGCTTGAATGTACTCTTAAATAAATTTGTTATACCCTTAAACAGTTGAGGTCTTTTGGCAGCTACAAGGCTAAACAGAAGGTGAGCTGGGAATTACAAAGATCAGTGGCATTGAATACTGAGCTTCAGTAGCTAATGAGACTTCTAGGTATTATCAGTTTTGCCTCTGCTTCCTAGGACAAACTGTATTTCTGACAAGTGATTCGACAATGGGGATCTAGTAATGTATTGTAATATACATAATAAATCAATTTTTTCACTGTTTTTGCAATTACTACAGTGGCATAAATGTCTGTGCAGTTCTGATATGTAGCTTTTAAATACTTTCATCCCTCAGCTACAAAAATCTGGTATAATGGGTTTAGATGATGATCAATCTATATGAAATTATTGGAAAAAAATATTTATGTCAATAGGATTCTTTTTCAAATTCAAACTACTTATCTCTAGAATGTATGGTAAGTAACTGAATCACTTGATTAATCTAAAAATTTCCTAACAATAATATTTATATGTGGCTAAAACATGATTTCCTCTGTTTGTGTCTATACAAAAGATGTTTTATATTAGAGAATATATAAAACAAATAGATATATATATATAAAACAAATAGAATATATAAAACAAATAGACTGTTAATAGAAAAAATAATACGGGTTTTGGTATAGAAATACAATTTTCCAGGGTTTCTCTTTCTAGCTTGATCAAATCAGGTGCCTACAATGTGATAGATGAACGCAAAATTATTATCACTCTGAAACACCATGGTGTTGTTTTGTGGATTGAGAAAACAAATGATAGCATGAAGCCACTGTGACTGAATAGTTTTCTAAACCAAACCACAGTCGCTTTAACCACACTTTTCACTAATATTTTTTTTAATTTTTCAATTGACTCAATCATGTTGTGTTATGCTACCTGACTCCTAACATGATGTGATGGAGGAACAAAATGACACAAGGCATTTGCAATAGATCAGTCAGAAAATCAAAGACAAGAAAAGCATGAATAGCAAAATAATTCATGAGTCTGTTGTATAGCTCGTGAATTCGGTAAAATGTATTTTTATTCTTTATAAGTCTGCATTTTCAGTAGTGCCTTACAGACAGGTATCCAAGGCAGGAAGATATTTTTATAACATACTTTGCATAGGAAATATCACTTTACTAATTCGTGGATGTTTTAATATACCATTTATGTGCTTTTTAACTCTGGTTTAAGAAAGCCCGTATATGCAAGCTACATTCTGGCCTACTTAAGGCAGTTTTAAGGTATGCTTTCCTATGCATTTAAATCCATTTTAAGATGTGTTTAGATCTATAACTGAATAATGCATTTGTATTTGCTCTTCAAACATTTAAAATGAATTTTTACTGTTTACAACAGGTTAAAAATAGGAAATTGAAAAATAGCAATATATTTCTGCATAAAAAGGAAAATTGTAATCAACACATCTTGGACTGTAAACAAGAAGAAATACAGAAAAAATTATAAAAAGAAATCTAAGAACATAAAGAAAAAATAATAATCATCAGGGCTAAAGACACCACTATTTGTCACAAAAAAAAACCCCTACTAGAACAGCTATAGACATGTTATTCAATAAAGATGGTAGAACTAAGAACTAATGTGGAATAAGTAGTAGTGCTGCATAAATGTGTGTCATAAAAAGAAGTTTTTCTGGGTCTATCAGTACATGGAAGAACATTAGATAATATAGTTAAAATCAGGTAGATGTTCCAGAAAGTAAAATTTTATTGATATTGCTCCAAGACTGTTTATTTATATTTTGTGTTCTGGGACAAAAACAGGACATAGTCCTGTGCTATAGCCACTATGCAAAATTCAGAGTCCCTCTTACTTGTTGCCTCCCTGAACATTTGAGTCTTTCATTCCTAGTGATCAATTAGCCTGATCGATTATACTTAATGGTCTTTCCTGGGATAAGAGAATTACAGGTTTGATCTCTTTTTCCCACATGCTGAGTGTTTGGAATCCATTTTCCTGTCTTTTTGGGTGTGTTCTTGCAACATTTGACCTGCTAGACAGAATCTGAGTATCTTCAAAGACAGGCAGGTGAACTGGAATTTAATGTAATAGGGGCATCCATTTTTTCCTATTAATTCTATATACATTCAGTGGTAGATAAAATTCATCATCTTTATCTTCTACAGTTAATGAAGCAAGAGAGAAGTACTTCCAGATAGTGATCCATCTCATTTTATGATCCTGTCTCACCCACCAGAAGTACTTATTACACATATATTGTATAATAGGTAGCTAGATACATAGAGAAGTTGTTAACATTATATGCCTAGTTTTGGACAACTAAAGTCAGCGGAGATAAATTCAAATCCTACCTAAAATAGACTGAGGCATTCTGGAGATACTTTGGGCACCTATCAGTTTAGTGGAGAAAGAAGTGCTCAGATTAGGTGATTAGGACCTCCTTCTACAAACCCTGTCAACGAGAGAGCTTCAGCAGTTATCCTAGATTGACTGGATTACTCCTGTTCTTTCCTGTCACACTTGTTCTCCCCTTCCCCCAAACTAAGGCTGGGGCAAGTATCTAAGTGGATTGGAGATGTCCTAAGTTTGTATCACTAAAGGACAGAAAATTGGTTCTTAGTAACAAAGGATCTGTTTCTGTTCTGCTTTTGGTGTTCACGTGAGGACCAAAAATGACTGCTGAGAGCTACACCACAGTAAAATTCATGAAGAAACTGATAGCGTCACATAAAACCGGTTAGTAAACAGTCTAAACAACTTACTCTATTCATAATGCTGAAAGACTTTATCATGGGCATGCAGGTCTGTATGCCCAGGGCTGGGGAGCCTGACCATCCTCTTCCTCAGGGGGAGTCTGGTCAAGAGCAGTTATGCTGAAGGCAGCAAGGTAACATGGGTATAGCCAGAAGGAGTGAGGAATGGGGCCTAATATTTTTATTATGAAATGTCTTACTGCTGTGATGAGCAAATAATAACGTCATAAATAACTGCGTTCCTTTTTTTAGCAAAATTTATAACATGGAATTGTATTAGATGTCTGTGAGAAGGTGTTGGCAGCGGCGGGGCTGCAGGGGTGGTCTTTGTGAGAAAAGGCCAGGTTCCAGCTGGCTCCAACAGACACAACTGAGCCCCTCAGACAAGGTCTGGCTCAGTGTCTCTGGGAAAACATGTTTAAGAAAGGACAGGAAATGCTGGGGTGAGGGGGCAGGAAAGAATGAGAAACAGCAGAGGGAACACCAAATTCAGAGACGAAGGAGGGGAAAGAGGTAGGTGCTCCAGGCTCTGGAGCAGAGATTCCTCTGCAGCCCATGGAGGGAGCAGTTAGGTATTTCTGAAGGAACTACAGCCCATGGAGAGCCCACACAGGAGTAGGGGAAAAATGTGAGGAAGAGGAAGAAGCCGCAGGGAGGAATGGTTATGGGCTGGCTGACAGTAACACACATTCCTCATCCCTCCCATGCTGCTCAGTGGGAGCACAAAGTAGAGGAGACGGGAGTGAGGGATTGAAGTTGAGGTTGGGAAAAGACAGAGGAAAAGGTGTTGTTTTAATATTTTTTTGTCTTTGTTTCTCACTACTCAAATCTATTTTAACTGACAATGAAATAATTTTCACCAAGTTAAGTCTCTTTCTCCCAAGGGACAATTATAAGCAATTTGCCTTTCTTTTTCTCAGCTCAAGACCTTTTCCATCATATTTTCTACCCTGCCTTGTACAGGAGGTATGAGTTAGCAGCTGGTGGCTATTTGACCCTTAGCCAAGGTCAATCCACCACAGCAATACATTCTTTCATGTTGCTTACGTGTCAAGTAACTTTGAAAGTCACTGAAAAGGCTATAAGTTACTTTCTAGATTTGGTCAAAGGAATTCTTCTGAAATCCTTTTCACATTAGTTTAAACCATTGTCATTAGGAATTTCTGAGAGGATGCAATAGGTATGAGGGTGAACAGAAAAAGGGAAATCTGTAAAAAGCCTGCTAAAAAAAGCCTAAGACAAACCAATTAATATGCATTGTCGTGTTCGTGTAATAAAATTCCATCAGTGTAAGTTAATGGTTCTTAATAAATGTGGTTAACAGCTAAAAATGGAGTAGAATGTTCATTTCTTCAACATTATAAGCAGTCATTGCACACCGTAATAAAAATAGAAAGAATGACTTCAGGATTTTTTTCCCTTTGAATGGAGCTGTCACCCATTAACTTAAAGTTTAAAGCACAGTTCATTAATACACTGTCATTGATGTGTGATTCTATTATCAAAGCTCTTCAAGATGTAAATTTTCCATTGTAGCCTGTCCATCTTTCTAAAACCTGGGAAATGTACTTTGGGTCCACAGAGTATTCAACTTTATCATGTTGTCATGTTAGGTGTATTTAATTTTATTTATGTCTCTACCATTTAACTTTCAGGTTGCCAAAAGTGTATGTAGAAGCCCCTAGACTATAAATATTTGAATTAGAAAAACAGCAAAAGCCAGGGGTCAAATTATGTAAACTTCATATTTTCTTATCTGAGGTACCTCTTGTAACTCGCATCAATTTCATCTGTTGAAGTGCACAAAGAACAGCAAGAAAGAGGGAAATACAGCTCAGAAAATATAAAGGGATAACACGAAATACATCTGACAATCATTCTAGCAACTAGCAACTTCCATGCAGTGCCATCCTCTATAAACGTGCAACCCAAATGGCAAGAGCTCTAATGCATAAGTGGTTGTCCTGTTGCAACAAAGATATTTTCCTTCATGCTGAGGTGGAATAATCCTGCCATTAGGTATGGCTGCATCACAGACTGAAGTGCATCAGAGGGAGCTGCACAGTAACTTTAGTGCAGCCCATAGCTGTACATAAGCTAATTTTCTCTCTCAGGAAGATATGAATTATCTTGGAAGTCAATGAATTACCTTGTAACACCATAGCTAGACTATTTCTAGTATTTGGACTAGCTTGGGCCTTTGGATGATGCAATGTGGAGTTCTGAGAAGTACGAGTGCTCTGCTGTAGGTTTTGAAAAGCAAGATGCTCCTTTGAAACACAACTGAAATGCATGGCACTTCAGGAAACAATCATTCAGTGAATTGTTTAATACCGAAGGTGGTATTTCAGGCTCTATTTTGGTCCATGTAAGTGCAGTAAAGATGAGAGATGAATCGTCTGCTAACTTCTGAAAAGTTAAAGTTTATAATTGTTTGTGGATGTAAATATTGATAGTTTATAATTTTATAATTTTAGAAATTTTCTCTGGAGATCCCCTTTAATTAAATCAGTTACACATTAGAGTATTAGCCATACTCTAGCTTCTAGCTGCACAGGTTTGTACTATGTAAAATTTTGTCCTGTGCTCATATGTCAAAAAGTTACCATCATTAATTAAAGAGCAGCATCATATTTTTATTATTCATAGCCCCACTTACAAGGAGCAAGATTTACCACCTTTTTCTTTTTCTCTTTGTCAGCTAACCATCATTGCCTGATACACATGAGAGCTTCTACAGTTACACAGAATAGAAATCTCATTAAATATTTTGTATATGACAAAAGTAGAGTCGGGGAGGAAAAAGAATTGAAGAAAAGTAGGATTTTCCCATCTATTAGGTTTTGATAGGGAAGAGAATGATCTCATAGTTACTTTTGCGTTTTACTTTACATCAGTTTATCAGGGATACATCTAGCCACTGAGAACAGCGATGAGGACCTATATCCTGATACTGAAGAGATCACTGCTCCCACAGGTCTGATATGAAGAGAAACAAGAACTGGCCAGGACTCAAATAAGTGGTCAGCATGTTCCATTTTATCAGTATTTGTATACTCTATATTCTATATTACATATTATATGTAATACATTGTATATGATATATTAATTATATTACAAATTTATTATTTATTATATATTATATTATAGCAATGAATCAATGATGACAATCTGGAAAACAGTCTTCAAAAGGCCTTAAATTGTTGCCAAATATTTTCTCTTGGACAGATGGTTTTTTCCCCACAAAAGATCTTGCATTCTTGAAAATAAGTGGCACAGTATGGAAGTCATAAAATGTGAAGATCCAACTACTTTTTAATGCTATTCACATGTTGAAGGACTTTGATATACTTCAAAAATTTGATGTAGTTCAGATTTAAAGATCAGAGGATAACTAGGATGAGAAATAGAGTTAGGGAAAGTTTTATGCAAGGGTATTTCATACAACCCACCATTCAATTAAAATGAAAGTTTTGGGGTAGAAATGTATCATTATCAAGGAAAATGAGATGAGAAAGGTTACTTGAGTTCAGGATGGAGATTCTATGCAATGTGACAAAACAGTCTTTTTAAAAAAGAAAAATAAAACATGTTCAAAAATAGTCAGAAGAATAAGATAGTCAGCTAGGCTATGGGAGACAGATGGGATGGGATGCTGCGTCTCCCATAACAGATTTTCCCATGTGTGCCTGAGGGGAATATTATAGAATACAAATTATATTATATAATAAATATAATAAAAATATTAGTAAAAGGAATAAACCCACATTTTTCACAAGAGGTATGAAATATAAGACATCAAGTAAATCTAGTCTTTCCTTGAAACAGAAAAAATCAGCTCCCTTGGTTTTTACTGGAAAGGATATGGGAAAAGGAATTTTAATTGTTGAAAATAGGAAATCTGTGTGAAGATCAAGAGGATACAGCAGCAAGAAGAGGCCTCTTCTTCCAGTAGACAAAGAAACAAAAAGATTAAAATGACCATATATTCTATGTATTTATTAATTGTATGCATTAAAATGGCACCCAGCTCTTCTCTTTACCTGCATCTTTATTATTTGCCTTTGAATTTAACCTGATGCTCACAGTGGCATTCCCCACTGCTGCGTACAAGCAGGCATTTGCTCCTTTGACCTGGATATACAGGAGAAAGCAAGTTTATCTGAAATGGTCATCAGAAGTACAGGGTAAGACTATGTTCTAAGTTTTGGAGCATACCATATAGAAATCAATCAGATGCTTTCTGTCCTGTGAATGAACCAACCCATTAAAAAGTTTCTACTTCAAAGCAAACAGAAAGAAAAAAGAAACCTAACAACCAACACATATCTATATTTCAGGAAGTTTTTTGAATATGTTTTTGAATATGAATCAACTTAAGATTCAAAATGAAGAAAATAATGTATATTACAATTTAATCAGTGCAAATCCCAGGAATTTTGCACTGAATATGAATATATGAGCAGATATGACAGTTTCATAGAGATTCTGAATAGGCTTCAAGAGTGGCATTTGTCAATAAGAGGTCTAACCTAGTTCTCTACTTTTTATGTAAGCCAGTTTTAGAGGTGAGGGACCCATGTTCAGCTAAGTGAAAGGGATTTGTGTAAACTTGTCATAGACACTCAGCCAGCAGCTGAGCACCACAGCCACATGCAAAACAAGGAATTCATTCACCGCTTCCCATGGGCAGGCAGGTGTTCAGCCATCCCCAGGAAAGCAGGGCTCCGTCACATGTAATGGTTACTCGGGAAGAAAAATACCATAACTCTGAACATTTCCCCCATCTTTCTTCTTCCATCAGCTTTATACACTGAGCATGACGTTATGTGGCATGGAATATCCCTTTGGTCAGCTGGGGTCAGCTGTCCCAGCTGTGTCCCCTCCCAACTTCTTGTGCACCCCCAGCCTCCTCCCTGGTGGGGTGAGAAGCAGAAAAGACCTTGACTGTGTGTAAGCCCTGCTCAGCAGTAATGAAAACATCCCCGTGTTATCAACACTGTTTCCAGCACAAAACCAAAACAGCCCCATACTAGCTACTATGTAGAAAATTAACTCCACCCCAACCAAAACCAGCACAGAACTATAGCTAAGAACGTGGGATGTTAGGTACTCTGGAGGATTAGACATCGAGATTAGACAATCTACGAGACAGAGTTAAGAAAAGATTTACTGTGCTGTCTCCTTCGGTTTGGGGCAAGAAACTGTAAGTGAAATTAGTCTTGGTTAGGCAGTAGTCCTCTGCCTTGCCTGCCTGCTAAGCTGTCACTCCTTACAATATGAGGAATCATCACAGACATTGCCTGAGCTGTAGCTGTTAATGATGAACAAAATTGTGTTTTCGAATGGTATAAAAATATGCTTCTGCCTCTTGTTAGAAAATATTTGCTGTATTTATTACCAGTGCATAACATTTTTGAGAGACATATGTTTGCTTGCATGAGAATAAACCACAGGCAGCCGTTACCACACAAATTCTTAGAGAGACAATCAAGGCAGGAATAATTTGTTGGTGATGTCTTTAACAACTAAAATGATAGCTGCATTACAGACAAAAAGAAAGTTAGCTAAGAGTAAGTTCCTAGTTCCCGTGCATTCTGATAAGTGGAACTAGATCAGTTACATGCTATGGAGGAGAGCGTTTGGAGAATGCAAATTTAGTGCGAACAGCATAGTTTTCCATGTAATTGGAATGTAAATGTCACTGTAGTCTGATGGTTGCGATCAATTCAATGTACATGTACTTAGTGTATCTTGGTTGAATTTTGTGACTTACAAATTCCTTAACTCGACTATGTCTGCATGTTCAGGACCTTTCAAGATATGAAAGTAATTCTGAGGAACAGAGGTAGACCAGAGAGGTGGAAGCTGCCCCTCAATTCTACGTGACCCAAAGACTTCCTTAAAAAAGAATCATCCTGTGATTTAGAGCCTTAGTTTGAGATGAGGAAAAATTAGATTCAGTTTTCAGTTTTGCTACAGACATCCTATATGACCTTGGACACTGTGCCAGAGGCACCTGGCCAATTGGATACACAAGACTTTGGGATTTAACTGGCATTCAGATTGTCTGAATCTGGGCTTTAGCCTCTCTGTGCCTCAGGTCCCTGTCTGTGAAAAGAAGATAAATTGACTTCCCTGCTTCACAGTGATATTGGGCAGACAAATTCATCTCAGACTGTGAGGTACTACTGTAAGGTTTTTGTAAGTATCTTTATAAAAATGTATTTTTACTTTCTGTTTCTGTCTCCAGCATACAGTGGAGAACACAAGAACTGGAGCCGTAATATGATTTTGTCACTTGATATAGCAGAAACTACGACCTATAAAATCCTGGGAATTCTATTTCCTCTTATTCTTGGCCAACAGCCAAGAGATATTAAATATACATGTGTGACTTATACCGAATATACACGTGTATTTTATCGTATAGGGGCACATATGTTTTTATATCTGCTGAGTCACATGCACTTTATGCTGCTTATGCATAAACACTTATGCCATTTGTTAATTAAATTTTTTTTTTTTTAAAATAAAAATATTTCTGTTAACACACAGTGTAGACACTATACAGAAGCTCACAAATGTGTTTATATACACATCTTTATTTTGCAGGGCCTGAATGTACTGGCTTCATCCCTCCTGCTGGGTGTATGGGATCACTGGGCTAAACCAGCTTCAGAACACAAAGGCAGGGAGTTGTGATTCCACTTGGCTCACCTTGGCAGATCCTGATCTATGCAGAGATGACCTGTGGGGAGCTGCGGAAACGGCTCAACCCAGGGTTGCCTGAACAACGCATCTTGATACCAACCAAAACCGAATGGAGCCTTGAATAATCCCTTAACAAACAAGATGCCCTGAGTACCATTCCACCACTATTCAGTAACTTTGTGTGCTAGACATCACACAATTAGCAACACAGACTAAGGAGCCCTCAGGGCACCAGAGAGAAACATTCCAGATAGTATAATCCACTCAGACATAATCCTGCCCCCACCCATCAAATCAGGGAATGAAAACCGTAAGGTTTGGGCAGAAAATGAGGGAGTCTCTTTCCAACGATACAACTGGCCTGTAGGAGATTCTTCTCCCCTTGTCCAGGACGCTGTACAAGGTAACTTCCCAGGGATTAAGAGGCCTTACCTGAGAGAGAGGGTAAGTGATTAAGAAACACAGGCATGGTCTTTGGCATGCTTTAAGATCGTGATTAGCGCACTCTTTTAAGGTATTAATTTCTAGCACGTTTGTGGTTTGTGTTAGTACATTCCGGAAATGACTTGTAGGTTGTAATAGTGTATTTAATTGAAATAGTGCATTCGTCCATTGTTTCCATAAAAAATCTGCAATAGTGGCATATTGGACCTGTGAGTGAAATTCAAATAAATTGTTAATTTGAACTTTCCAGTGAAGTCCCTTTCTCTCTGTCACAGTGGGTGAGACCACAGAATAGGAGACTGAGACCAGAATGAATTTAATCAGCATCAGCTAACTGTAAATCAAGCTTATCAACCTATAGTTTTCATTTACCAGATACAAGGCAAAGTAGTCCTCTTACACAATTTCTTATTTAGTAGAGAAAATTCTGAAATTTCAAGAATTAAATCATTTTTCCCGGCAGGAAACCCGCTCTACTTTCTTTAGAATTTGATATGGGAAACAGCAAAATTATAGAAATGTGCCTTTTATCTTGTCATCTACTTTCTCTCTATTAAATAGGTATTTTAAAGTAAAAAGACAAAAAACAAAACCCCCAACAACCAGAAACAGCAGCTGTTCAAAGCTAGAGTAATATCAAACCACATTAATATGTGAGTCAGAGGCAATTTCTATACAAGTATTACCATTAACCCAAATCCATTCTGGTTACTGACAGAAGTAATTACCTATGCAAATACATATTTCCATGCATAATTATCCACATACATATATTTTGCACATGTACTTCACATGTCAGCTTTTGAACACTTGCTTCTCGATATCATGTTGTGTATATTTTAGAGATGTATTTTGGTTAAGGTAGCCCTAACTAACTGTGTTTCATGTAAAATAAGCAAAACCTATAGCATGTAAAATAACCTCCAAACTCTGCTTATTATAGTCTTATACTCTTTTTCAGACACCTGTGCTCATTACTAAACACTGTGAACTTAATATAATATTTGCTGGCATTTTTTCTAAGTGTGCAGCAGGGAAAAATAAAACTATTTCCTTCTCTTTTCTGTTTTCTGCTGTAAGAGCAGTTACCATCTTCTGTATGGGTATTTCAGGATGATTTTTAAATATTTCTTCTCATACACACACAGCTCTACAAGAAAAAATTCTGTACTGGGTGCAATCTTCCATCCACAGTTATCCCCAGATGTAAGAAATCAGGAAATGGAAGGCAAGAGACTGACATGGCTGAGTGAAGATCTGCTGGGCAAACTAAAGGGCAGGAAGGAAATGCACAGGCAGTGGAAGCAGGGACTGGTATCCTGGGAAGAATATAGGGATGTTGCCCGGTTTTGTAGGGACGGGGTTAGGATGGCCGAGGCACAGCTGGAGCTGAACTTGGCAGGGCATGCAGAGAATACTGAGGGCTTCTACAGGTATGTCAGCCAGGAAGGGAAAGTCAAAGAAAGGGTACCCTCCTTGATGCGCAAGACTGGCAGACTGGTAACAACGGATGAGGAAAAGGCTGAAATACTAAAAAATTCCTTTGCCTCAGTTTTCACTGACAGTCTCTCTTCCCACACCTCTTGAGTAGATGGACCGCAAGATGGGGACTGGAGGAGCAAACTCGCTTCCACTGTAGAAGAAGATCAGGTTCATGACCGCCTGAGAAACCTGAATATACATAAGTCTATGGAACCTGATGAGATGCATCCTAGAGTCTTGAGGGAATTAGCCCTTGTAAATATCAAGTCACTCTCCATGATATTTGAAAAATTCTGGCAGTCAGGCAAAGTCCCTGGTGACTGGAAGAAGGGAAGCATTGCACCCATTTCTAAAAAAGGTAACAAGGAGGACCCTGGGAACTACCAACCTGTCAGCCTCGAATCTCTGCTTGGGAAGGTCACAGAACAGATCCTCCTAGAACCTATGCTAAGACACATGGAGGACATGGGGCCATTTCAAGACAGCCAGCATGGCTTTGCCAAGGGCAAGTCCTGCCTGACCAACCTAGTGACCTTCTATGATGGAGTGACCACACCAGTGGACAAGAGAAGAGCTACTGATGTCATCTATCTGAACTTCTGTAAGGCCTTTGACACGGTACTCCCCAACATCCTTCTCTCTAAATTGGAGAGATATGGATTTGATGAGTGGACTGTTCAATGAGGATGAGGAATTGGTTGGATGGTTGCATCCAGAAGGTAGTGGTCAATAGCTCAATGTCCAGATGCAGTTAGGTGACGAGCGGTGTCCCTCAGGGGTCTATACTAGGACCAGTACTCTTTAATACCTTCATCAGTGACATAGACAGTGGGACTGAGTGCACCCTCAGCAAGTTTGCAAGTAACACCAACCTGAGTGGTGCAGCTGACACACCTGAGGGACAGTATGGCGTCCAGAGGGACCTGGACAAGCTCAAGGAATGGGCCTGTGTGAATCTCAACAAGGCCAAGTGCAGGGTCCTGCACCTGGGTCTGGACAACCCTCGGTATTAATAAAGGCTGGGGCATGAAGGGATTGAGAGCAGCCCTGCCAAGAAGGACTTGGGGGTACTGGTGAATGAAAAGCTGGACATGAGCCGGCAATGTGCACTTGTAGCCCAGAAGACCAACCATATCCTGGGCTGCATCAAAAGCAGCATGTCCAGCAGGTCAAGGGAGGGGATTCTGCTCCTCTACTCTGCTCTGGTGAGACCCCACCTGCAGTCCTGTGTCCAGCTCTGGAGCCCTCAGCACAGGAAAGACATGGACCTGTTGGAGCTGGTCCAGAGGAGGCTACAAAAATGATCAGAGAGATGGAACAGCTCTGCTGTGAGGACCGGCTGAGAGAGTTGGGGTTGTTCAGCCTGGAGAAGAGAAGGGTCTGGGGAGACCTTATTGCAGTCTTCTGGTACTTAACGGGGGCTTCTAAGAAAGATGGGGACAGATTTTTTAGCAGGGCCTGTTGCAACAGGACAAGGTGTGACGGTTTTAAACTGAAAGAGGGTAGATTTTGACTAGACATAAGGAAGAAAATTTTTGCCAATGAGGGTGGTGAAACCCTGGCACAGGTTGCCCAGAGAGGTGGTAGATGCCCCATTCCTGGAAACCTTCCAGGTCAGGTTGGACGGGGCTCTGAGCAACGTGATCTAGTTGAAGATGTCCCGGCTCATTGCAGGGGATGTTGGACCAGGTGACCTTTAAAGGTCCCTTCCAACCCAAACTATTTTATGATTGTATGATCTGTAGCTTTTCCTCGTATAATTCATTAAGATCCAGTTAGCTGCCTGCCTGAAAATCATGTAGGCACAGATTTACATTCATTGCTGTTGTGTAAAAACCAGACCAACAAAAAAAAAAAAGAAAAAGAAAAAATTAAGAAATAGTTACACTTATATAGTTGCTGAATAACAGGCCTTTACAGAGGACTGCAATACTTTCAGTTAAGGGAATATATCACTAACCACTGAATTCTCTACTGGTTTTGGGCGCAGAAAAAGTTAATTTTCTTCATAATAGCTGGTATAGTGCTATATTTTGGATTTGTGACCAAATAATTGTTCATAACACACTGATGTTTCACCTGTTGTGAACACCACTTATGCATCAAAGCCTTTTCTTTTTCTCATGTTTCTCTGCCAGTGAGTGGACTATGGGTGCACAAGAAGTTGGGAGGGGACGCAGCCAGGACAGCTGACCCCGACTGACCAAAGGGATGTTCCATACCATATGGCATCATGCTCAGCAATAAGCACTGAGGGAAGAAGAAAGAAGGATGGAACATCTGGAGTTATGGTGTTTGTATTCCCAAGTAACCTTTACACATAAAGAAGCTCTGCTTTCCTGGAAATGGCTAAACATCTGCCTGCTGAGAGGAAGTAGTGAACAAATTCCTTACTTTTTCCTTGCTTGTGTGTGTGGATTTTGCTTTACCTGTCAAACAGCCTTTATCTCAACCCACAGGTTTTCTCACTTTTACCCTTCTCATTCTCTCCCCCATTGCACTGGCAGGGAGTGAGCAAGCAGCTGTGTGAGGCTGAGCCGCCTTATAGGGTTAAACCATGACATAAATTAACATATTGCATAAATTAACATTGATTTGAAATCAGTAATCTTTTGCAGAGTGCTGAAACAAGATGCTAACTCCCCTCCACATCAAATTCTATACAAAAAACAGTACTGAATGAATGCAATTCATTCTAACAAGGTACAATTCAGAACGAAGCATTATGAGACAACATGTATTCTCTAAGCATTGGAAGCTGCGATAATTTCTAACTTTAAAGACAATGCTAATTCTTAATTAGCTTTTTACTCAGCTGATGAAATTCTAGATATTGTTTTTTATACTGACTGCTAAGCTTAATGAGTAACTCAAATTTAATTAGACTCTTTGAACTGTTTTCTAGAATTTCCAAGTTTGTTTCAGACTTACTTTATTTCATAGGTTATGGTTAACAATTCCTCAAAGTGTAAAATAGCATAATGAGAAAGAGGTTCCTAAATTGGAATTCTTTACTGAGTCCTACAGTGCACATGCAGGGAAAATTCTCCCTGAAGTCACCATTTGCTCTTTCATCACCAGTGCTCAGATTCTGGAAAATCCATGCTTAATTCTACAATTTTTTAGAATTATTAGCCCAGTAAGGATAAAAACCAAACCAAAACAAAACACACACCCCCCCCCCAAAATGTCAATGGGATTTAACAGTAAGTGTGCCTGTAAGTACATTCCAGAAAAAAAAGAAAGCCCTTGCATATTTTCAGAGTTGGGTCTCATTTCCTTACCTTAGACATAAACAGCATGCAAAAAACATTATGTTAAATGGGTAAAGTGTAGCACAAAATGTCAGATTAATCTATATACAAACTGATTCATTTGGTTGACACTAAAGCATCTGGTCTTCTAGAGGGGAACGATCCAGCTTCATATAGGAGGTCTTGGAATTACAATGAACCACACAGGATTTCACTCTACTGATTACTAGATTAATAGAATACCAATTTGAAAGCAATTAACAGATTTCAGTATCTCTGAATTAAAATTAGCCCCTTAAACAGAATTGTTTTGCAACACTATACATAACAGACTGATGATTTTCTACAACTGCTACAAAAATAATTGTATATAAATCTTAACCTACTGTCTATACTTCCATGGCAAGTAATACTTACACATCTTTCTCTTGCTTTATTTGGCTTTGGACCCCCAGGATATCCAGCACAATATCATTTCATGTCAAACTACACTTCATACTCTCAGATCACATTTTTTACATAAACAAAAAAGGGTAGATGTCACAGAGGCAGTATTTTAATTTGCTAAACTAGATAGCTGGAATAAATTGCTAGGTGTACTTAGAATTTGTGCTATTGATAATGAGATAATCACAACTTTAATTGCGTTTAAATAAAAAAAAACAGTTTGATTTCACACTAGCAGGGAAAATTAATTTTGGCAGTACAGTTAGATTTAGAGACACTATACAAAGCCAAGAATTTTAAATATATTCATGCCCCTATTTTTACTGCTTTGGACAATGAATACTGCTACATGATTGCCAGAAATACTTTTGCCTATTCATACTGTGTGGTGCAAGTTTTGATGTTTTCCTTCTAAGTCTACACACACGTACATTTATTAATATCACAGTGACTGTTAGAAAGGGATGCATGAAAATGAGTTTCGCTGGACCTAGTGAGACTCTTCACATGTTCAAGGTTAAATACGTATGCCTTCACAGGGCTGAGTTCTAAACCAAATTTTCATTGCTCACACAGATTGAAAAACACTTTTATGGTGACTTGGGCATGAAAACTTTTTGTTTTGTAACTTTGGTGCTTTGAGATAAGGCAAAATGATAACTCTGGAATATTTCTTAAATTTCCTAAAAGAACAATCCCAAAATCCTGGCTGTGCCTGATGCTTTGATGAGCGAAGGAAGTGAACCCAGGTAGTCATGCGCAACCAGAGGAGAGAGACTTTCATCTCATTTTTTATTCTAATCTAAATTCCTGATAATTTTTTTTTATCGAAATGTGAAATGAGGAGTCCTGTAGTACAATCAGAGGGTTTTTGTGGAACAACACAAATGACTGAGATACCATGTTAATTGAAAGGACAAAAGGTTTTATAACCTTATTGTATATTAACTGGCTGTTATTCTTAAGAATTCAACCTAAATGTATTTACCAAGCTTTTTAAATTTCTGTGAATATCATTCCATTAATTGCAACAACTTTTGCAAATATCGTATACATACAAGCATATTTATAACAGTCTCCAGATAAATCAGGAGGGAAATATTCAAAAAGATAAGAGAAAGAGCCCATGCAAGAGACTAAAAAAATGTGTACACCCAAAAAACTCTCAAATGCAGTGGACAGGTTCTCAGATGTGAAAAGGAGCTTTCTCACACCTGGTCAGGGCAACAAAGTCATTCAGAAGGCCTGCCATGCATAGAAATAGGGCTAAAATGACTGGCTGCTGCAGTCTTAGCCTAGGATTGCTGCACGTAGGTGATACTTTGATCCCCAAGAAATCACAGAGATCAACCCAAAGTCATATCTAAATCATGATTGACTTCAGGATGATGGCTACCCTAAGAAATACAATATGCAACTAAGTTTTCATTATTTGTCCAAAATCTCATGTATTTTCTTTGAAATGACCTCAAAAAGTATTAAATTCCACAAATAGAAGCCAGTTTAGTGGTACTATGTATTATTATTCTTCGTGATTGCCACAAGGAAACCTGTTAGCAATGCAGCTAATTGGATTGGCTTGGCAAAATTGCTGGAGACAATCATGAAGTGAATGGATCACAAACTGTCATATCACTTGGAAAAAGAGGCATAGGCTTGTGGCTCCAAATGCAGTGTTCTTAGGAAGCCGTGAAAAGCCTTGTAAGCAGTACCACTCTTACAATAAAGGGAAGAATGTTAATATTTTTAAATACTATTTTAAGAAAGGATTTCTTAAAATCCAGGTTATCTGTTTGGGTGGTAGCTCTATGGACTCCTGGTCAGCGTTGGAAAACCTAATTCCTGAGAAGCAGTAACTTTATGTTTGAAGAGTCTAGCATATACATTGGATGCCTTAAACAACAAGCCCCAGAATAAAAGCTGTGGTTTATCTGTGTTCCACCTCCCATAAAATGGGATCAAATTGGCAAAATTCTTGTAATTTCTATTCCTCATCACACCACTCTTTGCTTTTCTGTCATCTTTTTCTCTGCAGGTATAGTTAACTCAGCAACTGCCTGTATGTAAAGTTTTAACAGAACCGTTCTCATGTACCAGAAATCTTAAAGCACTCGCTAAAGAACAAGTAGGAAGCAGCAAGTACAGTGTATTCCTTGGGTATGTTCTGCCCCAGCTTCTGGCATGAGCTGGAGGTTTTATTCAAAGCATCACTTTTCATAGCTCTTTACTGCCTGACGGATCCTGCCCATGGATTTGTTTAAGCCCCTTTTGAGGTCATATTTTTAAGCTTCACAATGCTCTTTGACAAAAAGTTCCGTAATTTAAATGACACATGAGATGAAAAAAACTTCATCTCATTACTGTTTTAAGCCTGATATGTAATAATTTGATTTTAAACTCTCTAGTTCTTGAGCTATTGGAGTTGTTAATCATTCCCTTGCTACCTTCTCCTTGCATATTCTCCATCCACTCACTTTTTTTTTTTTTCTTTTCCCAGGTTAAAGCATCTAAGCCTATCTAGCCTTTCTAACCTGCCCATATGTTGAAATCATTCAGTGCTTCTGAAAAAAATTTCTGATAATTTCAGTCTTCCAATATCTTTAGGTTAATCATTGTCATTTGCCTGGTTTTTGTGTTTTTTTGTTTTTTTTTTAAACAGCCACAGAACATTGAATTTACATTTAGAAAACTATGCATGGTGATCCATGCAACCCTTTCTTGTACATAATAACTGATACAGAGATCATCATTCTTCATGTACAATTTCAGTTGTATTTTCAGTATATATATTCAGTGCAATTTACATCTGTAGTTTGAATACTTTCAGATCATATTTTGAAGGACTGTCAGCTCTTAAAATGTAAAGCTGATTTTCTAATTTTAAACAGCTACTTAATTTCAATATATGTCTGAAGTTATTTTAAAGGAATATTTACAGAAGCACCATCTGATAACATTAATGTTAACTATTACAGGTTATTCCTTTCTGAGAACCCCTGCAGAAGCCTTTGGGAAAATAATGGTTCATAAATTAATAGCACTAGTAGATCAACTTATAATCACTTACCACGGATGAGATACATACTTAAACTGCTTCTCGGTTAACAGAATTCAAGGTATTATTCAGGAGATTTTGGGAAAAACTCTTCTTTTGCCCTCAGGTCTTCCTCATTTGAAGAATTAAAGGAAAAAGGCATTTTGATGATGAATTACATATTTTTCTTATTCTCACATGGCAATTTCATGGAATGTTTTTGTTAGATCTTCTCCTGGGAAAAACTATCCTAGTCTGAAGTCCTGATACTGCACTGGTTTTTGTAGTATCCAAACATCTGTAGGTAATACTAAGCATTGCAACTAACATTCATGACATTTTTTGTTCCCCACAGATTTTCTCAAGGGACAATAGGAACAAAATGTGTATAAATTAGCACCATTCTAGACACTCCAACCAAAAAGATCAAAACAGTAAGCCGTTTCTTTGAATTAACATTTCACCATATCTGACATCTCAGAAGCATGCAATGTCTACTGCTTTTCTTCTTTGAACAGTGATGAAAAGTATTGACCAAGTGTGGAAGAAAAATAGAAATGGTCCAGTACTATGTTTCCTAATCTGGTGTTCAAAGAAAAAGAGCAGCTGAGAGGATGCGTAACAGACCCCTCCGCGTATTGCCACTGTGGCACATAAACACCTACTCTTGAGTCGCATAACAAGGGACAGCAATAAGGCAGCATCTTATAAAATCATCTCAGAAAATCTTACCATCTAAGCATGCATGCACAGTTGTATTCTGGAAGGCAAGGTAGATCAGATGATAAAGGAGAAGCTATGGTGTTTATTTGCTTTCAAGTAAAAGTGCCCTCCTCTCTCAAGTAAAAGAGAGAACCCATTTGAAAAGGGACTCACACTGTATACTGCACAGTGTGAGGGCATCTTTCTAATTTTGTTCAGTAGGCACCCCCTAAGTGAGCTGCTGCTTTTTTCTGTAAATGTGTGAAAAGCCAGGACTGTGATTGCAGAGCAGAAACCAAAAGCACAAGTTTCACTCATCATTTTTACAGGACTTGATGGACCTCAACCTATATTAAACATACAGGCACAGAGCAGAAATTATAGAACCATTTAGCTAACTTAGAACTCTGAATTCATATTACTTCAAAATAATGTTAAATTGTTATAGTTATTATCTTTAAATAACAGAACAAAAATGATACAACTAATCACACTGATAGAAATAATAGGCAACAAGTCCTTTTTTAATTTTCCTTATCTGATTTAAAACAGTGAGCTCAGACAGCATCAAGAAGTCATGTCAAAAGGCTGCAACTTTCATAAAGAAATGAACACTGGGGAAGAGATTATGGTAAGTTTCAGAAAATAATGCAAATCATTTGTGAAATCATCACAGTATACAGAGACAGGCAAAAGGGAGATCTGTCATATTTGAGTTAGAACAAAGCTAATTTAAGTCTTGTGAAGCTAATGTCAGGAAAATTAATTCCTAACATTTTCTTGAGTGTGAGTAAAGAAGAGCATAAGCAAAAATGTTTCAAAGTCAGTAATGTTAACAAAATATCCTGCAACTGATGAACTTTTTCATCTCATAACTTAAAATAAACTGAAGGTGCATCAATAAGCTGTTACAAACTCATCAAAAACATTCCATGATATTCCACACCACATACTAAACAGAAGTGAAATTTAAATTTAAATAAAATTTTCCTCAAAAACTAAAAAGATAGTCCTTTCCAACAGTGAAGATAAAGATGATAGAAAACAAAAAAGACAAAATTACTCTTGAATTAGTTCTAAGTTGTTATTAAAAATACTATTTTATTAAAAGGTAGAAAGAATTGCAAGTACAAGGTGAAACTGCTGGGATGAATTGGAGATGTGAAGACCTATATTTCTGTGATGATTGCCATCTGAAACACCCCCATCTGAAAAGTGCAAGCTTTATGATGAGAAAAGTTAATGTCTGAACCTGATACAAGATAGGTTGAGTCAGCATGAACAGATCAGTTTTTAACTTCATGGAATATCAGGGTATAAAGAGGTATTGTGCTAGCCCTATTCCTAAATCATGCAGCGCTGCAGAAAACTGTGATGACTTGAAAAGATAAATTTGGAACCAAGGACTTATGACTTCTACTGCCTACCTGTGTGCCCATCATCCAGTTCAAACATCTCTTTTTTCCCTAGTTAAAAACAAAACCCAAGCATTTTGAAATAAATTAAATTTTCTCAAAAATTTGCCAGACAGTTCTATCTTAACACAAATAAAGCATTTTTTCTGTCTTTCTAGATGGCAATTCAATGAAGAGTGTTAGAAGTGGGAATATCAGAATACGCTTTCATGCCACCCTCCTTTTTCTGAGAGAAAGCAGAATTTTGATGTACAATATGCAACCAACTAATTACATAATTTCATGTATGTTGTCTAATAACTCTTGTACATTATCTCAATTTAAGTTGACCAGATTTTGAGCAGCATAAATCAAATTTTTTCTTTTTCCCACACAGAATTCAACCTTAATGTTATTTTCATTGATTTTTTGCACATTTTTTGTGTGAAAGAAAATAATTTAAATTTGTCTTGCCACAGTTTAAGTTTTGCTGTACCTGAAGTGCACAAATTTAGAAAGCAGCTCATGGACAATGGCAAATGACAGTTCATCTTGCTTCCCTGCAAAATGACTCTGAATGCTGCAACAGTGCTTATTTACAGGTAACTGGTATCTACAATAGAAACTGTGTAATAATCATACAATTTGATTAACATCTGATGCAAAGACAGGTTCTAGAATAACAGCCTTCAGTTACAAGAACAACTTTGATTACATAAAAAATAAAAGCAGCTTGTGAGTGTTTTCAAGGATGAAAAACTTTTAGCAATACTCTTAACCTTCATTTTCTCTCGGTTCTTTGTAAAGATTCATTTACTTGAAGAAATGAGATCACTGAAATAATTGCTGTTAGTTCGGTACACTGTTAAAACAACAGATCTTACAAGACCCATTCAGTTGTTGCCTAACACAAGCAGTGACTGTGGTCTGTGGATGCCTGGGATTTTTTAGCCTGGAAAGGTGTCTAGACCTGAAAAACCTGTTTCTGCTCAGTCCTGACTGTTGTGAGAAGATGCTACCTAACACATTGACTTCATTGCCAACAGGATATCTGCAATGTCCTTGTGACATTGCCTGGTAGACTAATAAATATTTTGAAAGCAAGTCTGAAAGGCTGGACTCTACATAACGAAGCAACAAGGAACTTAAAACTAAAAAATGGCTAGAGGTTCTTATTGCTTCCCGTACGCAACCTGGCAAGTTTGGCTGGAGGTAGAAGATATTTCCCACATTGACTACACTGATTTAGGGTGTGGCTATGTGAAGACAGCTAACCTCTGCTGAGTTTCAAAACTCAGTCCACTTTCTGTAGGCAGCCACCATGTCCTCAGTGCACCCTTCTCAATTCTTCTCCAATTTAACTTGCTCAGCAGAGAAGCCAGGATGGGCATGTCTCTCTTTTCCTGTAGATTTCAAGGTAGTGGGTTCTACTTATATTGTGCAGTCTGGGAGCAGTAGCTTATTCGACTACCTGAAATGTATAAGAGCTGTGAAGAAAACACATATTCCAGTGTTTTTTCTCCACCCTGTCTGGAACCTGCATGCATACAAGGGATACCATTTCATGATTCTTGCACTCACCTCTACTGCTGTACTAAGCTTCTCCTCAGGAAATGGTGCATGTCCAATGTATCGGCACCCGTGGCAGGTGATAATGTAGTAATTTTTAACTTTAGTGCTAAAGCCTGTGACATTAGAAGAGCATTGAAAGTTTTGCCAGAGCCTCAGCCAGGTTGTGCTGGATTGGGCTATTGCCCTTGACACAGCTCAGTTACTGCATTTCATTCCCTGGTGTTAAAGCTGCTACTCCTTGTAAGCGTTAATCATCTGGAAAATGGACACGTGTAAGTTCAGCTCACCAGTTTTTGGTTTGAGCATTCACTTTGGGGAGAGATGATCTGAATTTCTCCCATATTCTATTGATAGTTCAGTGGATCAAGTTAGTGGTAGTGAGATTCCCCTGGCAGGTGAGAACCTAACCAAGCTCACACTCAGTCCAGTACAATAAAGATGATTGTCAATTTTTATTACACAAAGACAATAAAAAATGTAAGACTCATTGTACTTACTACTTGGCAAACACTAAAATAAAAATGACATGCAGCCTTTTGACAAATGTGATCATAAATAATAGGCTACTAAGTGATACAACATTACATAGAGACTAGTTCTGATTAAATCAATGTTGTAACTGAAACTTCTAAGAGATGAAATGGATTAATTGTTTATAAAAATAATGGATATTAATCTATGCACCATTCTGTTAATGTCTCTTTATTTTCGGAGCCAGTCCACCTTCCTCTACACTAATTTGTTCTTGGAGGAAGAGAAGAAACACAACACTTTGCCTCAGATTGAAGTAAAGATTCATTCCAGAAAATAAAGATGCAAAGACAAGATCTCATAGAATTTCTTAGATATCTACAACATAATTTCTTTGACCTGTCGCAGATTCTTTAAAGTCCTCTGTACAGTTAACAATGAGTCAAGGGAGAGGAATCTACCCCAAAGCATTTCAAGTCAAAGATCTAAAACTTGACATACTCAAGTTCAAAGCAGACCTGAAAATACTGGAGGAAGGTACGGAGCAGGTGACCTGGTGACATGCAGAGCTTTTCTAAAAAAAGCTTCCCTGAAATGGTTTAAAAATACCTCCTACTAATTAATTTTATTTCTTTCTCATTATAAATTCATAAGTTCTGTGGCCAGAAGCATCACTACAATAATCTGTGAACAAGAGCCAGAACACAACTTTGTTCATCTTTCCAAACACAGACCTATTGGACAAAGGCTAAAGAACACCTGCACATGAGAAAGGGGAACACGGAGAGGGGGCGGGAAGACTAAAACTTCACATGTAGTCCAACCAATCCACGGAGAAATCAACAGCATCAAAAGCAGTGAGAGATCAATGGGATTATAGAACAGGAACTATGTTAGAGGTTGGGTTTAAGGCTCCTTGGCTTGCCTGTTTAGAGATTTCCTTCTTGTTAAGACTGCAGCATCAGTGCAAGAAATGGACCCCACCTTATGAGACAGGGAATTCAGGCAGGTTAAAGAGGGACCGAATGACTTGCTATGTTTGTGTAGTTTTTCAGATACTGGCCATGAAAAAGGTGTCCACAGTATTTCTATGGAATGATAAGGGTAACAAAAATAAACGCATCATACAGACTGCTGATTACTACACTATAAAAAGTAGCCAGTTATGCAAATACAGACAAGACACCTCACAGAGCCTCACATGGGCAATGTGTGCAAATAATGAAGAATTTCTGCTCAGTAATTTGGGAGCTTATGTTAAAAAAGACCACCCAGGTGTTATAGTCATGCCACCTTATCACAAACATGCAATTTAATTATTAATGATGTAGCAAATTCCAGCTTCTCTTAGCATGTCACACACCAGTGTAAAACACCTTCGGTCTCCTCATACAAGTTGTCTTCTGGTGTCAGGTTACTCAATCAGCTAGTGAAAACCATGCTCTGACGATAATATAATCATCCACAAAGCTGCTTGCTCACACCTCCTGCCCCCAGTGGGATGATGGGAGAAAATAGGAAATGCAAAAGCAAGAAAACACATGTGTCATGATAAAGACAATTTAATAAGTGAAGGAAAAGAAACAAGTGATGCAAAGGCAATCGCTCATCACCGCCCATAAACAGACTGATGCCCAGCCAGTCTCTGAGCAACAGGCATCTCAGAAGACAAAACCCCACCAGTTTTCCATTGCTGAGCTTGATGTTATATGGTATGGAGTACTCCTTTGGATAGTTTGGGTTAGGTGTCTCAAGTGTGTACCCTCCCATTTTCTTGCCCACGCTCAGCCTACTTTCTGAGTGGGTTGAAAGGCAAGTCCCTGATGCTATGCAAGTATTGCTCAGTAATAGCCAAAAAGCTGGTGCATTTTCAACAGTGTTTTCATCATAAATCCAAAATGCAACACCATATGGGGTGCTATGAAGAAAGTGAACTCCATCCCATCCAGATCCCGTAAGGCAATCAACATGCATGTCTATCTTATGGCCTTGATATACCGGCTTGAATCAGTTCATTCTCACATTGATGTGGCAGACAATTTGAGACTTAAATGTGTATTTTGTTCAGCTAGGAAAAAAAGAGCTCCCCTACACACCAAATAAGGGACATCTCTCTGAAATTTGGTCTTTGCTTCTTCCTTTGCTCTCCATAGCGTTTATGAAGACAGACAAGTTCAGTTGTCTTGAAAACAAAGTTATGCTCTATTTCAGTCATTCCCAGAAAACCTGTGCTATAATCAGGTTAGACCTTCTGCTGACTATAACCTACACAGTTGTACTTAAAAGGCATAGAACAGAGGAGAATTATTCATTTAAATGGTGCCTTACATTTGTTTGCAACCTATTTATATTTATAAATATTACTGAAGCTTGCACTGGTGCTTCCAGACATGAAAATTACGACACCAAAGTTAGCATCTTCATTTAAGTAATGATACACTTCACAGTGATTGCAACATGGTTAATAATACATGATTCTGAACTATAAAATATTCAACAGCATAGAATCAACACTGATCATATAAATTAAATACCATTCAAACACAATTAAGTAGACCAACTTTTTTTTACAGTAGAACACAATTCAATTTACTTTAGTCACATAGAAGCTCCAATCATAATTAAAATTTAGACCATTTTAACAATAACTTACAACTAAATATGAAGAGTGAATGAATCCCAAGAAAACAATGTAAAGGTTTGGATTTATTAATTTATTTACTTCTTTTTATAATAACATGTTCAAAGTTAGACTCTATAAAACTGACTGTAGAAATAATATTCTGAAGTTTGATTTTTACTGTGATTCACAGACTTAAAAATCAAATTCATAACATTTTCCTTTAATTAACCTCTTAGGTCTTCTCCATTCAGGAATTCATTCAGGAATTCACTCCTGCCAATGTAGGCGAATACTTAGCACACTCTTTGTTTTAAGCATATGCTTTTAAAAGCCTCAGCATTTCCTTCTTATACACTTTCACAAGTTATATGCCTGCCAAGCCAAATGTTTGCCTTCCTTCCACATTCTGTTGTCTGTCACACCAGAACAGCCTTGAGAGAGAAGGTGAACTATCTCTGAACTTGTAGAGATCTAAGAGAGAACTGAAATGAAAATCTGTATTCATAGTGAGGTGACAATGGAAAAGAGTATTTAGAATATAGAGGTTTAACTGATAATGGGTTTAACAAAGCATCTGGGAGATTTTTTGGTGTCTATGCTATTACACAAGGCCAGTTTTCAGTCACTAGTTCCTCAGACCCATCTGTAAAGTGGAGATAAAGTTTCCCTCCTAGAAACTGAGGCAGTAAATACTGTCGTTCATCTATTTGTGAGAAGCCAGGGACTCAAGACAGACAGCCCTCAAAGGACAGAGCTATCAGACAGGCTATGAGTAAATATTTAGAGGTCAACAAATAACAAGGTTAAGCAAAACTGAGGTAACTTTAGATGGGACAGGGTGACAGAAGGGTCAGCAAATGTTCAGAAGTGTAGGTACCAGACTACTGTACTGCTAACAAATTTTACTGTCTAAATGTTCTTCATACATACATACATACATACTAGTTTAACAAAATTAACAGAAACCAACTACACTAAGAATGAAAAGAAACATCTACCAAAACACAGACTGAGATTGTTCAATTAATAAGGAATTTAATGTAGATAATCAGTTACAGAGTGAATCATGTAGCCAGAGAGCTGTCACAGTAATAAGACAGCAGATAGCAAGAGATGAGGTGTACCAAATGTAGTTAAGGAATAAGTTAAAAGTATTTAAGCAATCCTCATTGGAAGGCCAAACTCTATCAAGACTTCTTAGATAAAATGTAGAGCTATCTAAAACAACACAGTTATTTTTTAATTTTCCCTATGTATTCAAAAGGTGGTTCACATAATCTTTCAGAAACATTAGAATCTTACCTAATGCAGATCACCAAGTAATTTCTAGATATTCAGTAGACATTTATATAGCAATCTGGTAGGCAGAGCTTTCTCCAATGAAGATCCATATTTTTCACCTTCTTAAACCTGAACAGACACAGAATCCCACCCTCCATTTCCAAACAAGACCTCTAACCACTCAGATTAAACTATAGTTTGATAGAAGCATCCTTCCTGTGGAAACAATACAAAAAACAACACACACACAAAACTCAGGGTATCAGAAAAATGTCAAGCAGAAGGAAGTACAACAGCTGGATAAAGGCAAGCTTGAAGCTCTGACTCCAGGGATGCATCAATCAGCTATTAGACAGGAAACAAGTAATTCTGAGCAGCCGGAAGGCCATGCCCCTCCTCACAACATTTGTGAGGGACCATGTGCCTGCCGGTTCAACTCTGAAGACTACACAATGCTGAATTCTGGATGCACAATGTGCCTGGAAAAAGAGGGTGTTTAGTGAATGTGGACACATCCACATGAAGCATTTGTGACTAGCGGTTGCAGATCATGCCAGTTGGATTGTATCCCAGAAACCTAAGTTGCCTTTTAGGAGCATGGACCTAGTGTAGTTATGTGTAATTTTCAATGTACAGGACACCTCAGTAGCATTAAAATTGCACTGGTTTCTTCTCTATTGCCAAGTAGCTAGTAAAACTTCAGAGGATTCAGGAATCTTTTTTATGCCTCTGTGTACTGCATCAAAGTTCTATTGACCTATATTCTCTGCTTTTTCTCACAATATTCTCTCTTGCACCATGTCTGGAATGGTTTGTCATGCATTTATTTGTCTCTCTGAAGCTGCTGTCTTCTGTCCTTCATCTCCAGACTATCCAGTAGTGTCTCCCACTGGCCTGTGCTGCTGTTTCTCTCTCCTGCTCTGAAGGGTTTCATCCTTAGATACCCACTCCCACTTCATTCTTGTTCTTCCCTAGTCTTTGCAGGCAACTGTTGTAACGGACCTCACACAACTTTTCCTTCAATATAAGCACCAGCAAGGAAAGAAGATTGAAAAAAGCCCCTCTGTTTCCCTAAGCGCTCTAACTCAGAAACCATGATCTGCATTCTGTATGCACTACAGTAACCAGCGAAAGAGTATTTCAGAGCTTCCACAGGGCTCTGGGTTTTGGTTCCCCCCACCCTGTTCTCCCTTGATTTGCCTTTTTTTTTTTTCATTAGTGTGCAGAACAAAAATCAAGAAAGGTTAATTCCTACAAAAAAGTTAAGTGCTACCAATCTACTTTTGGCTGGAAAACCGTTGTAAGCATTTATACACTGCAGCAGCTTTCTTGGCAGAAATAATGAGAATATCTGGCACTTACTAAATGTTAAGAATAGGTCAACTTCCTTCTTGAAATAAAAAGCATTGACCCTAAAAACATTGCAAGTAACTAGGAACTGATGGACATCCTGGAAACTTTTACATGCTTTTTATTTCATCTCTCTCTAAGAACAAGTGGATACAGTCCATTACATCCATACACTTTATATAGGATTTAGATCATAAGACCTGCAGGTGTTTGGGGCCAGAGATTGTCTTGGGAGAGTGTGATAGAACTCTTGACTACCCACACTGACTGCCTCCTGCTCACTTGTTAAGCATTACAAGTGCTTTGCTCGTGAGTATGATAAGTAAGATCTTTAACGGTTAAAAAAGTATGTATAAAGGTATTTATAGCAGGTACACACACCAGTTACCCATGTTGTCAGTAGCAGTTCATTTTAGTAGCATAATAGAGCATTAAAAAATGGGAACAAATAAGTTATTTTTTAAATGAAAGCATGTTCCAGACTATTTTTTCAATCCTATTTTCAAATAATAAAATAAAACTTCAATATTCAAAATTACAGGTCTGTATCCTTTTTGAAAGGGCAGATTTTTGTTCCACTGAAGTCAGCGGGAATTTTTCTATTAACTGGAATTTCATCAGAAGCAGAGCAGGTCCCTGCCCCCCCTCCATTCCCTCCTGCCTCCACTTGCACTTATCCTGCAAGCAACTTTCTGCCTGGTCCATAGCACTCTGTATCTATGCCTCTTAATTCTTTTAACAAAACGAAAATCACATTTCTGAGATAAGAATAAGGCAACTTTAATTCATGTGCTACCAGGTCAAGTAGGAATTCACAAAAACTGGGTAGTGAACATCAAATCTTATCTAATGATTAAATACTTAGATTAAATTAAATAATATTGAATTGTCTGTGGTCTAAAATGATGCTCATATGAAAAATTTAGAGCCATGCTTATTCACACAGAAATTTCCTATCAAGTATCTAACTTTAACATGCCTCAGAGGACTTATCAGGAAAAAAAGGTGCAAATAAAGGCTTGTTCTTTTTAGTGTCTGGGGTTTTTTGCTTGGATTTCTCCACAAGGTTCAGGGCTTCCCTGTCTGGCTGAGAAATTTGTCAATGTTGAAAACTGCTCCAAACAATCTTTTTCTAACAGTCCTGACGAGGAGGAGATGACATGATTTTTCTGTACTAAATCTACTACTGCTTTTTGCATCACGCACACACCCCTTTTATTTTATAAAGGCTTTCATGCCTGGCCATTAGTCAATACACCATAATGCTGTTGCCAGTGCTACTAGATACTCAGAAATATGGATGATTCACATTCCCTTAGACGCCAAAGCCCTACTACTTTAAACACTTCAGCGGTCTCCTCTCGTCATCTTCTGCAGATGTTAATGCAGCGTCTGAGCTGATGTGCACAGTGAGTCCAGACCCCACCTCACATAAGAGGTGTTACCAGTAGCTCTCTCCCAGCACTCTTCTCCTCTACCCTTTCACAATCCCTCCCCCCACTTCTCCTTGAATTCTTTGCATTTTACTTCCTTTCCTATTTCAATGCTTTGCCTCTTTGTCATTTTGTTTATCAGGAAGATTTTTGTCACCGCAAGAGTACGGACTTTAGAACCTTAGATGAACACAGGAGCACGAAATGCGTCAGACTCCCAGGTACATGGGTCCCATCTGTCATTTTAAACTCTCCACTTATGTGTCTGAATCACCCTACTGACTTCTTGCCTGTCTACTTGCCCTTCCTGGGGTTGGAGCAATGCGTGGAATTTTGAGCTTGTTTTCTCTACTGTTTGGCTGGTTGTTTCTGATTTCACTTATTACTTCAGGCATCCTCAATGATTTTTACAGGCCTTGCATTTCAGATTTATACTATTTCATCATTCTGCAGCCATTGTTGTCTTGGCCTGAAACACAACGGTGCATTCATAGGAGATGATGACCAGGCAGAACCTGGTTGACAGGTGTGAAGCTCTGCACTAATGCAGTGGTTCTTTCATTTGGTTGTACGCTGTGGGATTAGGATAAGGAACTTCTGATCACAATTCAGGCTTTACTGTTACTAATCATGCTGATATAATCAATGTGCCAGCTCATGCGGGCTGACAGCTCCTGGTGATAAGCTAGCAGCAATACAAAAACACAAGTAGCTTAAACCTATTCATGAAGTAAGGTATGATTATAAATACAGCATTTCTAATAAAAAAAGGCAGCTTTTATGTGAAAACATTTATTGATAAAACTACACTAAATAAAAGAAAAAAATCACATTATTAACTGGCATTTCTAGAACTGTTTCAGCATAGCTCAGAACTTTGATTACAATTTATCAATTTTGTGGAGTTTTAACCCTTTTGTGTTCTAGATGACATCACTTTTCCTTATTTAACACAAATATTGAAAATATGTCATTCTTCTTCATCTGAGGTATTATCATTTCTTTTTTATCTCTTACTGCCATGTGAAACTAGCATTCCTACACCCTTTTTATATCCTACAACTTCCAGAGGGCTGCTTTTCATAATCTATGAATCAAATATAACATGCAGGTGCATTTTGGTAAAAGGATGGCATCAACATTTCTTGGAGATATTACATTATCTTTCTGTATCTTCTGTTCTGCTCTCTTTCTTTGTTCAGCTTCCTCCTATGGGTATGCCTGACTGTGCCTTTCTTTTTTGTGGGTAGTGAACTCCAGCATCATCTCTGAGAGATGAATCCCAGAATCCTGAATGTTACTTCAATTTAGCTTTTAGTGGAGTTGTTCTTCTGTACTGTCCCTTAAACTGACAGCTAGAAATGTATCATGAAACTACCAATTACTTTTTCCCTCTCCTATTATAGACTTAAAACTACTTATGACAACATCAGGGTTGTGCAAAGACAGTGGGATACTCTTTGTGGAATCGAAGCTAAGACAAGCAGTTGGCTAACCTGTTAGACACAATCACCATATACTGCTGATGTTCTTGAAGACAATAGGTTTGTTACAATTTGTATTCCCTTGCTTTTTGATACATCAATGAAAGTACACATTCATTTCACTAATATAAACATTCTAAAGTCAAGCAAAACACTAATTGAGCCACTTCAAACTTTCTGGTATAACTGCAGGTATAGGTTTGTGTCCTGGTTTCGGCGGGGATAGAGTTAATTTTCTTTCTAGTAGCTGGTATAGTGCTCTGTTTTGGATTTAGGATGAGAAGAATGTGGATAACACACTGATGTTTTAGCTGTTGCTGAGCAATAGTTACGCTAAGTCAAGGTTCTCAGATATCCAGCTTCTCATACTGCCCTGCCAGAGAGGAGGCAGGGGGTGAACAAGAAGCTGGGAGGGGACACAGCCAGGACAGCTGACCCCAACTGGCCAAAGGGATATTCCATACTGTATGACATCATGCTGAACAATAAAACTGGGGGAAGTTGGCCAGCGGGCAGCGGCTGCTGCTTGGGCATTGGCCAGTAAGTGGTAACAATTGCACTGTGCATCACTTGCTTTATATATTAGCATTATTATTATTTTCCCTTTCTTTTCTGTCCCATTAAATTGTCATTATCTCAACCCATAAGTTTTACCTATTTTCCAATTCTCTCCCCACCCACTGAGGGGGAGTAAGACAATGGGCGCGTGGTATTTAGCTGCCAGCCGGGTTAAAGCACAACAGTCTTTTTGGCACACAACAAGGGGCTTGAAAGGTTGAGATAACAACAAATCTGACCAGAGCGTGTTAAAACAAATTTGTTACAAGTGTTCATTATGTTAGTTTAATAGTTGTTGGTCACAGTGTTGATTTATTTGCTCTCAGAATTGTTGTGATTGTTTTCAGAGTTGTGCTATGTCACGCTTTACTTGCTGTTGTTTTGTTTATCAACTCAGGGGGCTAGATTAAGGTTATCGTTTTCCTGTACTGTGCAACACTGGCTTATGATATGATAAAATTACTGGTCCTGAAACTAATCTGGTATTTCTACTCAGCATTTCTGGTTTTGTCATACTTCAGGAACCGTCTCTTGGAAACTATTAATAATTACACTCTTTACCTTTTCTCCTCAGAGAGCCAGTCTATGAGGGAGACAAGGGGGGACACTTTCTCCTGCTCGCTCACCTTCCCTTTCTCCTTCACCTTCCCCTTCTCCTCCAGACTAGTTAGAATAGCTCTTGAAAATTTTGAATATCCTTGGGACGTTCAAACCAGCATGTTCCTATTGCTATGTCTCTTGAATGTGTTTCAGGCTTTGTTTAATGTTAAACAACTATTGAAGAATACTACCCAGGGATCTGCATCAGATTTTCTTATCCACAAAATTTCTGTTTTACTGTCACGCATACAAATTGCTTGTTGAATCCCCCCAGAACAGTTAAAGACCAATGAAGAAGATATTAGAAACTAATGTCAAGGAAACAGCACTCATAAGAGCAGTTCATAAACAACATCTGAAGTTTGTCATGTAGCCATGTCTTATAGCTAGTAGATAAGAACAATACATTAAAAAAATCACATATTATTGCAATATAATATTTCAGCTTTCTCTCTGGGGAGAAAAAAAGAGCAGAAGGTATGTCATCTCAGTACACAGTTCTTACTTCTCAGTTTTATAGAAGTATTTGTATGAGGCATTTGCTTCTGGTCAAGCCTGTTTTAAAACTTTACAAATGAAAAGTCCCAGTTCTGCATACTTTTGAAATGTCTTCTCTGTGGTGCTTTCTTGCTATTCTGTTTAGCTCCGAGTGACAAACATCAAGTAAGCTTGTACTGTCTGTATGTCACTTGCTCATGTTCTTCTAAACTCCCGTACCTCAGATTTCTAACGTTATATTAGTTACTGAGACCCACTAAGATTAACACCATATAGTAGATTTTCATGTTAATTAGCCGCAAACTCACATTTATTTCCCTTCATCCACTGACATTTCGATAAAAAAACCAAGCCTTAACTCCACTAGTGATGAATGTCAACATTTCCAATGTACGTAACAGCTATGGACATGCTATCAGTAACCTCCCTGCCCTCCTCCCTGTTCTAACATTTACACTGAGTTGTTAAAACAGCTTAAGATTGTATGTTTTCTTGAAATAGGAAAGTTGCTAATGGTAGAGTGTAACCCCATGTTTAAAACTTCTCTTCTGTCTGAAAATTGTTGCGAACATGGCAACAGTCTTATAAAAGGGGAGAGGGATCCAGGGCACTACAGACCTCTAAACTTGATGTTATTTAATAAGTTAGCAGAGACTACATTAAAGGACAGAATTAGTGAACTAGAAAAATGCAAGTTTCTTTGCAAGAGCCAGTAAGAGTTCTGCAAAGCAAAGTCCTGTTCTACCAACCTCTTGGACTTCTTCGAAGTGGTCAGCAAGCATGTGGGAAACCTAGTTGGTATCACCTGCCAGGGCTCTTGAGAAAACTAATCAGCCATGGGTAAAAAAGGGTCCTATTATAAATTAAAAATTTTAAAAGAGAGAAATAAGAGAGTGGAAGCAAATAGTCAGTTGTAGTGGGTGGAGCACTTCTTAAAAAAGGAAGTCAACAATGGAGCTGCACAAGAGTGCATGCTGAGTCCTGTGCTGTTCAAAGCATTCAGAAATGGTCACTGACATGGTTTAACCCCAGACAGCAACAAAGCCATCATCATAGCATCTGAAGTCACCCTGCTTGAGTAATCTTGAAACTGTGACAATAGCATGGTCACACAGTAGCTTAGTTCTTGATGGCAGCCACAACGCAAGTAAAATGTTCGGAATTAGGGAGAGACTGAAAAAGCACTTTGAAAAGAGAAACACTGAGAGCTACTAACTGCACAAACCCCCTCTGGGTATTTCTGTGTTCTTATATACAATTTTCTGCTAGGCAATTTATAAAAATGACCTCAGAAAAGATGGTAACTATCCAATGTCATTAACCAAATATTTCAATGTAATTTATACTGTCTTCATGGACACCTTTATTTTCACTCTGCCAAGCAATACCTACAGCTCTATATTTTGCTGGAAGAACTTCTTGCAGAGAAAATATGTGACAGGACTTTGTGTATTATATATTAAGGGCACTTTTTTTTTTTTTAAATGTGGTTTTCTTCAGTTTATACATTCTAGCCAATCCTCAAAAACAGGTCAAACAGCACGTAGGAAACCTATTCCCTTTTTTCACTAAGGTAAATAAAATGCTAGCACCTGAGTATTCCCAAGGAACTCTGGCACCAGAATCAATTTTAACCAAAGACAGGAACAAGCTTACCTGCTACCTATATGGTTGGTTCTCTGCAGAGTCCAAAAGTAAGTGACATATACATTCCTAAAATATGTATATGTGTTTGCATCAATAGAAAAAAGAACCTGAAAGACTATGTGTCGCACTTCCACTTGGAACACCAGCCATACAAATCCTAATGGTCTTGTACAATTTTTAAATTCTATTTGGCGTGCTCTAAAGAAAGAGATGTAGTGGGAGAAAACCCACAGAACAACAATTTATTTGCTTTTGTAAGAAGGGTCAAGAAGCTGTGACCATTTCTGAGATCTCAGAAACCAAAACCTTTAAGACAACCTTCTAATTTCTTGTATCTTCTGCATTCTTTTGGTGGAATTTTTTACCACAGTCTGGTTGTCCTTTAAAAAGTAGATTCCAGCTTTAAAATAAATCTTAAAGTTAACTTTTAGCAATTCCATTTCATTGGTTAAAATTATCAAGAAAACAAGGAAATGCCAAAGTAGGCAAAACACTTGTATCCTAAGCTACGTGATAAATTCTAGTATGAACAAACATACCATTCATACCATCTCCTACATTATTTAGCTAGTTTAACAAATGTAAATTAAGTACTTGAAGTCAGCAAAATTAACTATAATAGATGAGGCTTACAAATGAGTAATTCTGTACAGCTGCCATTTGCTCAATATTATAAAAGCGCTCTTAATTTGATTTAACACATCTGTGAAGTGACTTCATTCTATAGATTTATTATCTGAATTTGCATTTTTTTCTGCTTACAGGAGGGAGAAAAAAGCCAGTTTCACTCGGAAATTCTCATTTATTAGACTGTTATATAAATCTCTTCTATAGTGCTTTGTGATGCAAGTATCAGCAACACCAGTGAAGAGGGTTCTATGGTAATTAGGGATGAATGAATAGATCTGAATGACAAACCACTAAGGTTTCTGTTTTGCTTTATTACTCCCTCTCCCTTCCCCAGTATACCCCATGGTTACTCTTCTACTCTCGATTTTGAAGACCTAGGCAGGTACGCATGCTTGTATGATTTATTAATCAGATTAAAGTAGAGAGAGACCCTCAAGAAATGCTACCTGGTTTCAGTGGCTTAGCACTCTTCTGTTAGTTTGGGTGTAAGTCCTCCATCCATTTAACAAATAATGCAATCATCCATGATCATCTTTCCTGGTGCAATAGTTCTGTTTCTTACCTGGTAAAAGTAATTTCACTGGCTTCAATGAGGTAAATGCAGAGCATTCTTAGCTTTACCATGCTACGGTCAATATTGTTCTGGCCAAAGAGAATCATTCCAAATTTAAAAATTGCTTAGATTAGCTAAAGAGATAAAAAAAAAAAAGAAAAAAAAAAGAGGAAAACTTACCTTTTTATATCATCCAGGAAATCGTGAGCTTACTAACAGACTGTAACAGGTCACAAGGTTTTTCACAAACCTGTAGGATGTGTACTGCATATCTGAGGAATGAAGAGCTTCAAAGCATATTCGCACAAATTCTCCAATTCAACACAGTTATATTTATTTGATTTCAATTCCTTAAAAACCATACTGCGTTCATTAACTATTTTAATATGTAATGACAGACTCAGGAAAGGAGTTCAACACCTACGTGTCACCTAACTTTTGTCACTGCAATGAGGCAGTTGAGGCATGATTTTGGAGGCATTTAGTACCTGTCTACATGGACAGCAAATCAATTACCAAGTTACAGAACGTCCTGAGTAGGCCTCACAATACCCTTTCCAATAAGCTATTCGTCATTCCATGGAATAAGTCACTGACCATATGGCAAGAGACAGAAGGAGAGCGCATGGCAATAAAACCAGTGGTTATTTCACTCTCTTAGCAAAAGATGGTTTAGGTCTGAATCTTTATCTCCAGTGCAATATAATTATTCACATATGGTATAGGATTTAAACTTTATTATTATTATTATTATTTTATTATTAATTATTAAACTGGAATCTGGTCTTTTCCTTTCCCAAGTACTGGTTTCCCCTAGCTAGCTAGCAGACAGAAAAACTTCTCCATCTCTCACTTATTACAGGCCCCCAAGTCATTAATGCATTTTTATTATTTTTGCCTAGCTCCTTTATACAACTCAGAGGAAAATTATCTTTAAACCTATGAGAAACTTGGGACACCCCACTTTCCCCTCCCCACACTTTTTCTGTAGCCTTGGGGCAAGGTTGGAAGTTAATCTCAGTCAACTTCTGTGTGTGCTAACACCACAGTCTTACATGGTCTTATATGCTGGTGACACAGCTTTTCATTTCAGAGATTAGCTCCAGCAATTAGGGAGAACACCTCTTAAAGACTAAGACTAATCTAAGTGAAAAAAATCCCTAAAACTGAATCTATGAAACCCAACTAAACTGAAGGCAATTCTAAACAGTTAAAGTTCTTTTTGTTCTAGTCCTTCTGAAAAGCTGCTGCCCATGATTGAATGTGTGGAAATTTGTCACGTTCAGTGCAAGATGGGTGCATATTTCAAATTAAAATATATTTACCAAAATACTCTTGTAAGTTCTATAAGACTTTTCTGCCTTTTGCTTGTACCACTTTATTATAAAAACATATAAAGATGTGAAGTCCCCTAGATTTTTCCTAAAAGTCTATGGTAAGGCCATAATGCTAACTATAACTCTAGAACATGGTGATTATCTGCTACTTATTCTCATCTAAGAAGCAGTCATGTTGTATGGCACATGGATATGCACAGTCATGTTTCTGAACAAATACATTATTATGGAGGAAAAGCCAGGTCTAAACAGCAACCTCCCCACTTAGGTCATTATGAATTTTTTCCTAGTGTTCTGCAGCCTGTATATATTTAGTAGATATTTAGATTTTAATCTATAGTCATCTTTTAGCACGTTACTGGAAATTGGAAGGCAAAGTTGTATTTGTTATGATCGATTATACATTTCTATATACAGAAACAGAAGGAGGAAAATAGATAATATTTGTGCTTGCACACAAGGCTCTGCCATAGAGACCATCACCTTCATTCATGATCAGACAAATGTTTCACAAAAGACCTACTGAAGTGGGAAGATTTATAGTTGCTTCCGTAGTATTATCTACTTTTCTATGCAGTCAGTTTCAGCCTAATAAGTAAGAAGGAAGTTTCTCAATGTTGCCTGAATATTTTTGCACATGATGAATAAGACATTTTTATGGTCTGGAAACGGTGATAATTATATTTTGTACACTCTGCACTGAATCTGTAATTCTCATTAGACATACAAGCTCTTCCACAGTATTTCAGGTAATGAAGAATAACCAGAGCCATGCTGCATTAAGAGGCTCATTTTTCCATGAAGCAATAAACCATACAACATTTATATTAGTGACTCTGAAACTGCACGCAGCAGACATAATAGCAGTAACAAACATCCATCTTGTGAATGACAGACGGGTGTTGCCCAGAGCTCTAAGTAACACGAACATCAAAAAGCACTCGGTCTCTTAAAAACTGGTCAGAAATCATGCAATGGGACATATGTTTGATCCTGAAATAATCAGTCATTCACATGTATTGCTTCTACATGCTGAAGAAAGTTATTGAGAGAGCAGAAAGTATAGTTGCTTTGAAGCAGAAATCTGATGTGGCTGAATAGATAATGTAAAAACATTTGGAAAAGTCTGGAAATACCAGAATGTTTGCACAAGATAAAATCTCATTAGGAATGGGAGTACAGGCACTTATACCATTGAAATTCGTATGTTGTGCTTGAATGTTATGAATTGTGGGAAAGCTCTGAAGGACTGGGAGAAAAATATAGGGGGAGGGCATTTCTTGTTTAGAATATTTTCTTTTTGTGACTGAGACAGGCATCCAAGCTTGTTTAAATACGTAATGGGACAATGTAACATTCTTCCTTTTCTACCTCCTATGACTTATGTTTGACTGAATTAAACTGTTGTGGGGATTTCTTGCATCCACATCTGCTTATTGATGTGCAACTTAAAATTACTGTGTAAGTTCGGTGTCCTGCAAAGTCTTACATAGCAAAGAGATGGTAGGAAAAGTAACGTTCTCCACATCTTAAAAAAAAAAAAAGTTAAGAAAGAAAGGAAAAAAAAAAAAAGCATCCTTTATGAATTGTCCTGGGTTTGGCTGGGTTAGAGGTGGTTTTTCTTCCTGATGGCTGGTAATGTGCTATGTTTTGGATTTGGTGTGAGAATAGTGTTGATAACACACTGATGTTTTTCCTTGTTGCTAAGCAGTTGCAGTGCTAACACTCAGCCAAGGACTTTTCAGCTCCCCACGCTCTGCCAGCCAGGAGGGGCACAAGAAGCTGAGAGGGGGCACGGCCAGGAGAGCTGACCCAGGCTGGCCAAAGGGATGTTCCATGCCATATAATGTCATGCTCCGTATATAAACTGGAGTTGGCCGGGGGCGGGGATCGCAGCTCAGGGACGGGCTATCGATCACCGGGTGCTGAGCAACTGCTGCATTGTGCATCTCTTGGTTTTGTATAGTCCTTTATCAGTAATAATATTATTATTGTTGTTATAATTGGTGTTTCCTCTTCTTTTGCTGTCCTATTAAACTGGTTTTATCTCAACCCATGAGTTTTTTTCCACGATTCTGTCCCCTGTCCCACCTGGGTGAGGGGGAGGTGAGCAAGCGGCTGCGTGGTGCTTGGTCACTGGCTGGGGCTAAACGCAAACAGACATTTTTATATTTTCTAAGCAAGCCTTCTGTTCCTGACCTGCAATGTGGATTCTCTTCCAACGTGAGGAACATAGAACATGCTTTACAGCATACCTAATTGTCTGCAAGTATTCCAACTCTTCCTAACTGTTTATGCCATTAGAGCTATGTACGTTTATGTGGTTTAGTCATGTGCCTGAGCCCTGCTGTTCTATGCAATGTATTGAAATTCATTTTTTAATTAAGATAAAACTGCCCAGGAATATTTTCTTCTAATAGCAACTATTTAATAAACTATTTTTAAAAGACCAAACTAACATAGCCATATCTTTCTATACAACATATGCAGCATTAGAAGTGTGCTCTGCCTGCATAGTTCAATGTTTACCAATTTTTCTTCAGTATTTTTTCAGCTATAATACAGAGAACAGAACAAAAGTCAATCAAGAAGCTCAAGACTATATTGTACAACACCTATCCAAACTTGCTATCACAATATACATATTTCTTTGTTCAAGTCAAATGGTTCATAAGGAAACCCTCTTAGACTAGCAAGATTTTTTTCTCAGAATTTCAGCCCAATATTAAAGTGCAGTGGTATCTGCACTATTACTGATTCCCATTTAGTATTTTATGTGCCTGACAGAACTTTTGAGTGCAGATCAAAACTAAGGCAACTTTACAACAGCCTGGCAGTAATAAGAAGCCCAAAAATGAATATAAATGTGATATGTCCACTTTATGTCGTCAGAGAGATGTAAAGTGGTCTCAGCATAAAGGAGAAACCCTACAGAGTTTGAGCATTCAGTAGATAGTAGCTCAGATGTCAGTAGTTAAGAATTTCTCTGCATATCAAAACACTTATAAAAGAAGTATCATTATAAACACTACAATTTTTTGTATTAAGTGAGAGCTTATGATGAATAGGGCTTTAAAAACCCACAGTGAGTCTGAAGCATGGGTACTAATTTTTTTCTTTTAGTGACTGCGAGATACAGACAGAACAGTTGAATATGTTTTGTAATCTGTTTTGTCACTCGAAAGGGCAAAAAAAAAAGGTACACAAAATACTGTAACCTTCATGATATAAACAAGCCATATGTTAAAGAGTTTTTATTACAAAAAACTATTACTTTCTTACAAACTAGAACTTGAATATTTATGATGCATGCAACAAATCTGTCTTGGCAATAACAAAACTCCTCAGAGATCTCATTCATGGAAAAACTACTCCCAATCCCCTATACGCTATTTATAATCATCTCAGTTACTAGTTCATTATAGTCTATTTGAATGATCACATTTTATTTACAGGTATTGTACTCTCATTACGGTAAACTCACACGTTATCATAGAAATTGTTTTGACACAATTCTTTTATGGGAGACAGCATCATGATACTTACCAAAGTCCAGACAGACAATATCCATTGCTCTCCCCTTACCTACCAGACCAGTCACTTCATTGCAGGACTTTATCAAGTTGAAACATTCCAGTCATGGAATTCGTCCCACCATACCTCTGTGACCCCAACAAAATTGTAGCCCTGCAGCTGCATGCAGGTCTCTAATTCAGCATGTTTATTTCCCATACTGCCTGCATTAGTGTACAGGCGCTTTAGAGAGGCACCCCAGCACGTAGAGCTCCTGGGGAGGGTTTGGGGGATTTCTCCATAATGGTGCCTTGTAGGCACTTCTTTGCTTACATGTAAGTGCTGGAAGTGACCTTGCCTGTCAAATATGAACTTTCCACATTTCCCAAGTTATTTGGTCTCGATGTAGCCTCATCTCACAATGTTTCATGAAATACTAAAACATGCTTAATATTTTATCTACCTATATGCCATATTAACAAATACACTAAAAAAATATTTTTACATTAATATATATATATCTTTCATTAAACTAAAGATAAATCATTATAATTTCACTAAGTTTAAAGTTAACTTTTTATTCTAAATGCTTTTAAGTCTGTCATAGATACTATGAAAGTTAGTCAATCTTCTCAAGACACACCCATTTCTAAAACTCCTTTCATTCTCAATGCTAGTGTGAAGAAAAAATACCTCAAGATAATCAGAAGTCTGTGTGTAAGGTTTAAATACCACAAACTGAGGAAGAATTGAGTTAGATTATTGCTAAATCAAACCAGATCCCCAGAACTACTGTTGTGTCACAGGTGAAAGCTAAACATTTTCCTACTATAGTTTTTCTTTGGGCAAATTACATGTGTCTCCACGCTTAGCGAGATATTAACAGTATCGATGCCTTTGAAGTCTCTGTGCTATATATTCTGTGGCAGTTGGCAGGTTTTCTAACTGACCTGGACAAGAGGAGACCTATTTACCAAACATATCTAATTTTCACAGCTTTCACCCTTTGGATATTCCAGCATAGTTTTGCCAGATATCACTGCTGTTTCTGTAGCCTTCCTTGCTTCAATAAAGCACGAAGTTATTCTCCCACATGCACTGCTGGGTAGCAGCCCAAGGCGATGACATCCTTAGGAGAGCATGAACGCTTGTGAAGACTGGTAAGAGCTCCCAGAGACCAGCTGGCAACACCCCTGCAGCCCCATTACCCTTGGGGCAACTATCTCAGTTAATTACCTTATATCCTGTGTAGTCTACAAAAAAAGTCATTCCCAGGTTTTAGTGACCATCATCTCAGCCTTCATTTTCATCTGATTTTGGCTAGTGACTTATTTCCAGAGCATGTTGCAGTGGTGATTTGTTACCAGCCCAGCTCCTTGCATTGCTGCATGTGACTCTATAGGAAGTTTTCCATTGGATCTATTGCAACCAACAGGCAACAATGAAATTAAAAGTAGTGCAGCATTTCTGGACAGCTGTGATATGACAGCACAGAATAAAGTGTGTTATGAAGTGATTGAGTGACCTAAAATATTTCCCAGAGTTATCATAAAAGAAACTAAAAAAATTGAACATGCTAGCCAGAGAAAGGATGTGCTGATTTTATGAAGTCTTGCACTAGGGATCTTCTCTGCACTAAAGATTGTCACTGAACTTGCCAGTCTGTTTGTCACAATTTTAAAGATATGAAAATTACTTCAGAGAATGTCATTATGTACATGAGCATATAACAGTTATTACCAGAAAGAAATTGTGATTTTAAAAATGTTGGTACAGGTCTTTTGTTTGTTTTGTTTTTAAGGTTATTGACCTGTATGTATAAAAATGACAGGTCTGGCAAAAATTGAAAAAAGTACCGTGAATCAAAGTAATAATTTTTACTTCAAACTGTATACCTGTGATTCTATCCTTTCTTTATGAAAGTAAAAAAAAAAAGAACAACAAAGCACACAATATAGTCTCCAGATTAAGACAGCTCTGTTGAACAGATGGTTGCCAATTATGTCCAAGTGCTAAACTACATAAGGTAGTAGCTTTCTGGAGGATGTGCATTAATGACCACTGAAGAAACAAGTTAAGACTTGAACTCTCATGACAGAATTACCCAGTGGCAAAAGAAGAAAGGAGGAATGAGTTTTAAAAGTTCAGCTACCGTATTTTCATATGACTCTCTGAATCCTGCACTACTTACTGCTGCTTCAGTGAATTTGAAATGGATTGTCTGCTTGACTCCCACACCAACAAAGACTTCATTATATGAAAATAGTAATAAGAGAAAAGAACACCTTGATGGATTAAAAGACTGTCAGTCTAATCATAATTCCTGTGCTGTTCATTTCTTTTAGCCCTAATGAGTAGTGAAGTCCCATAATAAAGTTTGCCCTAAAAAATACTGCAGAGTTTCTTCTTTCTGCCAGCCACATGTTTTTAAGAAAACTACCCATACAATCTGTCTTTTTTCCTCTCTCATAAATAAAGTGCTATTTCCCTTCTATAAGTAATCACCAGAAGCAAGAATCAGTGACCTTTTCTTGGTAATATTTATAATCATTCACTAGTATAACTAGTTTTGCATTCAACTTTATCAAAAAGAAAAACTAACATTTTCAATTAATTTACCTTACAGTCCACCGTATCACTTCCTGAGCTAAGGCCATTCCTGTTTCTTGAGTTTAAGGGTAAGGACCAGGACACTGTACCATGATATGTTTGTTTTGTGGGTTTTTTTTTTTTATATACTCCCAACAGTGTAGCAGACATCAGAAAAACAGATACCAGTCCTTTGTCTAATCGATATAATCAAGTGTACTTAATGGTACTATAAAAGGAAGACAACTTTTTTTCGTGCAACAGACAAGTAAAACTAGCTCTGGCCAAACTATGGAGAAACCATCTCCACATACCTTGATTTTTAGAGTACAATGGTGAATTCAAGTCTTTTTGCACATAGAATTAAGAGAAAACAAACAGCAGTTAAGGTATAGCATAAATATGCTGGTTAGTATAATCTACAGATTATTCACTAGAGAAATTTGTTCATTACAGTGATTTTCCCCCCACCACTGCAATTCAGTATATGGAACCAAAAGATTCACAGCTGAACAACCAGTACCACATGATCGATTTCCCCACTGTAAACTCTCTTGCCTCCCCTCATCCATTCCTTTACTACGTTCTGTAGTCAGTCTTTCCTTATGTTAAAGAAAACAATAAGTTAATTATTCTCAAGGAAAGTAACCCCATCTTATCCTCCATCTAAATTTGTAAAGGTTATCCCCACCACCATATCTGGCCTCTATTCAATGATGCTTCCTCCTCATGGAGGTACCTCACACTGACAACATCCAACCCGAAGGCAACATTTGGAAGACCTCGTTACTGGAAGCTGCTATATCAGACTGAGCTAGCTCTGTACTCAGACAGAGGATTGAGACAGTACCTTTAAGCTATTTCTCATGAAATCTTCCATAAAGAGTAATATACATGATGATATTTTTTCTCCAAGTCTGGAGATCCTAATGCTCACTGGATCTTAGGAGGCGATTTGTGGTGCTCATGTCATTTGAATTGCCTGTAAACTGAGATTTTTGCTATACTGATCTTTAAAGAACCTTCTTCCTCCCCGCTCTTTCAAGAATAAGTGTATTTGCCCCAGTAGCTTAATCAAAATCCTGTTCACCATTTGCTACCCATGAAGGTATCAATTTTCATTCCTTAAATGAGGAGTACTTAAATGAAAGTTAAAACCAACTCTGGCATATTCTGCTTCAATTCCAGTCAAAATTGAGTTGTATCTAATTTATTAAGTAAAGGTATTGGTGAAAAATAAACATCCTCTATACTCTGCTGGAAGTTTCTGAGATATAGCACTACATAGAAAGAGCTTTGTAGACACTAGACTGTAATTTTTAAATCATTCTGTTTATTATTTTCTTAATTTCTCCCGGCCTTCTGTCTCAGGCATGAGAGCTGCCCTTGAGCATTCATGCCTCCATTGTGTACTTCAAACTATTCTTCACTGTATAAAAGAGCTGTATGGAATACTTTATTATAAATTATTAATTATTATTTAAAATAAAAACACCAATCCTCCCACTGCTGTATTGCAGAAGCCATTCAAACTAGACAAAGAATCTGGAGCACTCAATCAGGAAAGCTCAAACACATCACATTTTTTTGACAGAGACATGAAAGATTTTTGACAAAAATCTTGGTTTTTATTTTTTAACATTGTTCAAGACTGGACAATTTTTTACCGCAATAAAAAAATTAGGTAAGGTGTCTCAAGTATGATCTTAATTTAACAGAGGAGGATACATCTTCAGTTAGTAATAGTCAATTAACTTTAAAGTAACAATTCAGATGCACTGTAAGAATTTGGATCTAGTTTTTCTGCTTGATAATACTGAAAATATGCTAGTGGGTGCTGGAATCTTATGGAATATTTAAATAGAAATCTATCTTCTGAAGAGAATGTATTAATGAAAATTATGTTAAGAAATATAGATCAATAATTAAGCTTTGATTTGGAGACTGCTGAGATTTATCTAACCTATCTTTATCTTTCTGGTATTGTATCTAGTGTTTGAACTCGCTCCTGTTTTCATCCTTAAAGACGGTGCTACACAAACACATAGCGTTAACAGTCCCTGCTCAGGCAAACATGACACAAACACCCCAGGAGTTTCAGTTACGATTTATGCTCTAGGGTCCTTGGTGTTTCCACAAGTCAATCAGTCCTGATGGCTTCCCACAGCCTTCCTCTCACTGCTCCAACCTCGCTCCCCTTCCATTTTGGGGGCACCCTAACTGCCTCCCGCAGCCTCTTCAGCAGGCTCTGGGAAAGCTGGCCTCCAGCAGAGGTTACAGGCTCAGTGCAGATTTTCTGATGGAGGTCATAGGGCTGGCATAATTTCCATGGTCAGGCTTAACAGCCAACACACTTCCTTCTACCGTCAGAGTATATCTACACATACAACCATGCACATAGCAGAAAGGTAAGTTTCCAGATGTCTTTACCATCGTTACCTTTTATGCTAGTACTGGCTGATATCAAGACATAAAAAAACCCGCAATATATTTAGATTAGAAAAAAGTTTACATTAAAAAAAAAAAGGAGTCTTTAATTGGCTGAAATATAAGCTGAGATAAGATTAATACCATATACTGAATACAAAAAGTGAGTCTGAAATATTTTAAGCTATCAGATTTTTTAATACAGATGCATTGTATTGTCTGTGTGTCTTTCACAGAAAAAGATCAGCGGAGAAGAGACTGTTCAGAAATAGATACAGATATTTCTGAGAATGGACAAGATTTTTTTTACAGTTATATTTAAAATAATCCTTGCAGTTTGTTTTCTTTTTGGGGGGCAGTTGTATTGTACTAGCTGTTTCCTGATGCTTTGAGAAATTATTGATCTTCCCTCTCAGCTGCAAAATATGCCATAAGTGAATTTGATTCCCCTATTGAGAATGCATCACTTGAAACGATGCATAACTAGCAGGGGAAAAAAAAATTCTGATGATACAGTGTGACTGCCACCACTAGAAAAGAAATATTTTCAGCATTTGTTGAACGTATTCTTATTTCTCTGGTGGATTTTACAAGATCAAAGAAGCAACAGCCACAGCAAACACACTTATTTACAAAATGGTACAGGCACGAAACAGATATGGCGTAAGTGTTATGCTTCAGAAGCTTGTTACGAGTTAGCTAGTTCTCTATTGTGTTGCATGGAATAGGCTTTTCATATTGTTAAAAAGAAGAAAGGACACGCTAAATCTCCAGAATTTATGCATCTGTGCATGTGATACACTTCAGAGATTTAACTTTTATTTTCCCAGTAATTTTATACTTTAAATTTTTGGCAATATTTTAGGCAGGCTGATAGAGATCACTGAAGTGGGAAGACAGAGAAAGCACAGTGGTGATTGCAGTGGGTTTGGTGGAGGGAAAGCCAGACAAAAGGAAAGAGCCTTTCTTGCTAGAGAAATAGCCCTAGAAGATGTTCACGTGATAATATCCCTTCCTGGATTTGGAAGGCAGGGCGGTATCATAAGCAAACAACCTAAAAAACACATAAACCAAAAAAGCATGCCAACACTCACAGAGGAAAATATAACAGCTACAGAGAGGGGTATTTAGCAATCGATCTGCAAAATGCTTCATTTTATTCTACTTGGAGAAGAAGAGCAAGATTAAAAAACTAATATTGAAAAGTACTGAAGAGAACATGAGAGGAAAAGGCATTGCTTATCCTAAGAACTTCTGCAGACAGCATAGCAGTTTCTTTGTTATTATCATAATGCAAAAAAAGTTATGAAATAACCTTGTCAACCTTGTCATTTCAATTTTTTATGCATCGACTTTCTTTTCCTAGATATGTCAGTGAATTCTTCTCTCCATAACATATTGCCATAGGCTAAAAGTGCATAAAAGAGCTCTGTCACGAAGTGTCACATGTGATAACATTACAAACAACACTGGCCTTAGTTACTTCTGGTGGTTTAAATTTCAAAGGTATTGCAGCACCTGAAATACTTCAGCTCAGCCTCAGCTGGAAGTACATGGTGTCCCCACCCTTAGTCCTTTAGTGGAAAGTGTTGTCTAGAAAATGTCCTCAGAAGGTCTGGCTAACCAATCCAAATTAGGCTGGAAGAAAGGTGGAGGGGAGGAAAAAAAAAAAAGACCTGCTGGCCATCCCTGTCCACTCAGGGATTTGTTCTTGGCCTCCAAGTTTTAGAGGGGCCACTGCTCCTTGATAAATACAGGTAGTCAATGTTGAGCCCAGCCCAACATTGCACCTGGGAGGCCTACAAGAAGCTAAAGCAGATCCCAAAATATTTTCTGGAAGCATTCAGGGCTTCCAGCACTTTGGGGGGCATTGCCTCTGCCTCAGCACGTCTAGTTGCTCTTTTCAATGCTCTCTTATAATTGCCTTTCTTTGCGTCCATCGCACATCTGACCATCTTACCTCCTGCTCCTCCTCTGCCTTGTTGAACCCTTCAGTTTATCTTATGTTAAAAAACACTCCCCAAAATTAAATTGGTATTTGCTGAAGGACCGTGTTCATACTGCTTTTGTATTAGATACCCTTCTTCATTTTAGGAAGGAAATTTCTATTTAGCTTTAAATGTTAGAAGCCAGCTAATACTGTGTTTCTAAAGTCTCACACGAAAGAAATATACAAACAACTTGCTTAAATGTTAATTTCAGTATGTCATATATACGCGCCAACATCATTTGGAGACTAAAGAGCATTTTCAATTTTACAAAAGCTTTAGTTTTAAGAACTTAAACAAGGAAAGGAGGAAGGATTGCTAGCCCATATAACAACTAAGAGAAGAATGTCTCAAAATAACTTTAAAAGCTTTACCAAAATTGCCAGAGACAGAAAAAAAAAAAAGGAGGGGGAGGCCACAGAGTTAAAAAAAGATAAGAAAGAAATCAACTTTTCACAGTATCAGTGGAACGAGGAAGTTCCAGTTCATCGGAACTTCATGTTCTTCATGCTTCAAGGGCTTCTGGAATAAGAAATAATTGTGCACGCTTCCTTTGCCAAAACGAGTTGAAAAGACAGATGTTATCCTAACTTACAACCAGGGAGTCTGGCCGCCCATTTCAGTAGCATATTCTGGCCAATTAAAAGCTGACATCTTTAGAAGTGAGTAGCAATAATGCAAGCACAAGTCCAATGCTGCTACTGACTGTGGATTCTGTATTTTCTGTCTGAAAAGACACACTATTTTGAGAACAAAGGGATGCTCCATCAGTGACACTCAGCAGGCTGCATTTAGAATAAATCACATTTTTAAGGATTGACTGGTATTGTTGCTTAGCCTAAAGAGTAGAAGGATAGATCCAATTCCCATTGATATTAATGGAATGGCTCTTACTGAGGCAATTGTCTTGGGGACAGTACTAGCTCTGGGATTTTTATTTTCTTTGTAATAGACAACCAAATCCAACAGTCTTCCCTAGCACATTCCTTTTGAGCCATCATATGGGAGCATTTTACCTTTTTTAAATGCTTGACCTTTATATTAAATGTTAAATAGTGCTTATCATTTTAGCCTTCCAGTTCACAGAGGCTTTGAAAATGTTTCTCCAGTTCAATTACACCTCTTTGAAAAGGCAGACAGTAGAAATGGTACAACTCTAATTCTGTTAGTGAGGTAGAGGAAGGTATTCTTCTTCCTCTCACTGCAGCACTACTTTGTTTATAGGTAACATTTAATATTTGTCTGACACTTTTAAAGTCTAAAAGGAAACTTGCTTGAGAATTCTGTTAATATGAATCTTTCCAGTAAAGAAAATGGGATCTCAACCCTAGGGAAAGCCTATACTGAAGTTGTTTTCTGTGACAACAGTTCAGTAGTCATACCTGAAGCTACTTTTAAACTAGCTAGCTTGAATATTACTAGCAGTACAGCTATTTCAACCCAGAAATTAAAAAAAAGCAAGACAACCCCAAAGAAGCTGGATTAGACCACCACTAAAAAACGGATGAAGCACTTCAGACAGCAATGGTAGCTCTAGGGTGAACACGTGTATTGCAGTCCCATCTATAGACAGAGTGCGGAAGAGCTCCTGTATAACTTGCAGATGTGAAAATTTATCGTCTGTACTTTTGCTTCAAAACTTGATCAAGGTTCTTCTGCTTCCACTTCTACCCTCATCTCAATTGTTCTTATTTGTCATGGACTGTGCAGGTTAACAAGCTTGTCATTGGTGCTGGCATTTAAATTGCTGTTTTCATCTCCATCCTCTTGTTTAATAATTTTCTCTTTTTTTTGATAGGATCTGACATTTTTCTGATTTCTCCTTCCTACCCTTTACAGAGATGCTTCCAGAATAAAAATAAATAAATCAAAATGAATGATGACATGAATGTGACAGCTTCCAAAACTTGCAACTATTGTTTTCCATTTCCTCCTGTTACTCTAATAACAGATAACAGTTTGACGTGGACATGGAAACAATGTGCTTCAGAAAAAGAAACAGACTTAGACAGCGAGTCAGCAAATTTGTTTAAAATCTCTTAGGCAGCAGCAGTAACCCTTTCAAAGCAGTAAGACAATGTCTGAACCTGAAAAGAATTAAAGGATGTACCTTTAGGCCTCTATAAAGATTTATAAGTCAGTCACAACTCACTTGTCTTCTTGCTAGAAACACAAGAATTGATGAACAATAAGACTAGAGGAAACAAACTGCCACCACACTGCCTACCAGGACAAATGCCCAGAAAACGCACTTGCACAGTCTTTAGTTTAATTCACCTTCTACCTTGACTCTGCTGATGAATCTGCATTTCAGTCATTTGCACTTTCGTTCATGGCAATCATTTAAACAGCAAACCCAGACATCCTGAGCATGGGAGACAGAAAAAACAGAAAGCAAACATTCACTTACGGGGAACTCCTTCTGATGCCCCCACTAACTACTAATCAGATGCCTTTCATTATCAGCAGAGACCTAACACAGTAACCTGGCCATTAGGATGGGTCAGCTCAGAATAGCCAGCCCACTTAGAAAACAAATCAACCCCCAAAGCATCAAAAATGATGAAAGGTGACTGTGGCTAGTCATAGACTTTGTTGTTAATCCTTATTAGCATCCATTTGCTCTGTGGGTATAGGAATAACTGAGAAATGAACCTACTAAGAACATACTAAGAGCAAAGACTATAACGTGTTGAGAAAAAGACTATAGAGATATAGAGTACATTGCTCAGAATGAATTTTCCCCTGACTTCCCACCATGATTTTTATACTGCACAGATTTATATTCAGCCAATTTGTCCCTACCCAACTTGGGACCTACACATAGTTTACTCAGAAAACATCTGTAGACACTAATTTCACCAATTTAATGCTATTGTTGTCTTGTGCTACCACCTGCCCAGTATTTCTCACAATGTGTTTTTTGAAGGATTACTCAATAACAAATGCCAAAACTCTCTGATGAATCTCTAAAACCTTCTCAGTGATCTTATTAAAGGCAAAGTATCCTATAAAATCTTGAGACTATTAGAGCTGAGGTCTCAAACTCATGACACATGTATTCTTGACTCATTTCATACACCCTTCACCAGCAGCTTTGTGGATGTTATGGTACAAACAGAGCAATTCATAAATGTTACAGTTGTTTCCGTTCACAGGAATGTTTTAAATCTGAAATAAGATTCTGCTATGGCACTAAGGATGATAGCTCAATACTTGTAGAAGCCAAAGATAAATCAGAGCTACAAACAACCAAAAAAAATTTCACAGTTCTAAAGACAAATTAAGTAAGTGAGTACAATAGCTGAGAGACTCGAGGAGAGTCCAGGCCTATGCACCAGTGGAGGCAATCCTGTAACAGCTAAGGGGATACATGAACCAAAAGATGAACCAATGTTCATTTAACTCCTTTAACCAAAAGATATTAAAATTTAACCCCAAGCTATCTAACCATTACTTAAATAAAACTAAAGCATTACTTACAATTCTGAAAGGCTTCAAAACAAACCATGATTTATAGAAAGCACATCTTGAGATTAACATTTCTTGCAGAACCTCTAAGATGTAACTCAGCAGCTTCATTCTGGTTTGCACTTGAGCCTGGATTGTCCCACCAAACATTCGAGCCATGCTTTAACAGAAGTCAGTGCTGAAGCAATACCTCCTTGCAGCATGAACTCCAATGGCTCTGGTTTGTTTGGGGTTTTTTTTTGTTGTTGGGGTTGGTTTCTTTTAAATCAAGTGTATCACTCTGCTACAGCTGCTCAGGGAGCAGCAAGAGCCAGCTGCTACCCAGGCTGGGAGCTGGGACCTGAGGTCAAGCTGTGCTGGGACACAGTCATTCAAGTGCTGAACCCAACAGGCAAGATCTGAGTGTGGGTGAGAGAGTCTCCCTACAGCCCTAGACATGGCAAAGTGGTGGTCCAGAGTCCATCGGGGAGCCCAGTGAGGAGCAAAAGGAGACAGGACCAGAAAGAGTATGGGAGACACAGCTATTCTAAAATTAAGCTCAGACAGGGATGATAGCCCAGGGCTGGACCTCACATGGCCCAGGGGCAAGGTGTGGGGTGTCCCCAGGTGAGGCTGGTCAGGGCCATTACAACCTTTAGTGCCCTCAGGGCTCTGGCATAACTGTTGGGTTGCTGGAGCTTGAGATAAGTCTGTGCTTAAATTGGTGATTTGCCTGTAGGCTGGGTGGCAGCTTGCACTGCTGGAAATAGGGAATACATTCCTGAAGCCTATCTTAAACCTTACACCACCGTTGGAGTTGTTATGAGGCTATTAAGATTTTAGTCTTTCACTTCAAATCCTTGTTGAATGCTGACTTTTGTAAAACAACTTATACTGAAAGGAAGCTCTCTTTATCAAACTTGAGTAGTGGTGTTCATCTGTCTATTTTTATTATGTGGGGAACTTTTCCTGAAATATCCAAGCATTCAATTACTTATCTTTACAGTTAAGTTTGGCTAAATTTGTAGCTTTTTTCTATTCAACTGGACTAAAGTCAACTGAATGTTATTTTAATAAAAGATTCACCTTCACTGATGAAACATCTAATCTTACAAGAAAAATTTACGATTTTTGATCTAATTGCAGCACCATGGAGATGATAGCTAAAATCAGCTTCTGTCCTGTAGGCTCAGTTCTTTATTTCTCCATTGTTTGTTGCATCCTGTGCAACTCAACTCTCAAGTCTCAGAAGTCTAAGCTTACCTAGAGAAATTGAAGAGAGTTCTTCTGAAATTTATTAGGTTTCTGGCTGAAGAGACCCATTCTTTGTTGTAGAAATTTGCTGTTTCATATATCACAACAGAAATAGACAATGTCCGAGGAATAGTTTCAAAAATAATTGTTGCAATTTGGTCCCAAGGCTTCCATTATCTCATTCTGAATAACAAGACATGTGAATTGTCTTTGATTCATCCTCAGGTACATTAAAATATTCATATCATATTCTGGGTGCAGTGCATGTAGTGCTGCATAAAAGTGCGGTCATCTTTGACATATAAAGATATATTTTCCAACTTCCTCAAAATATGTATTTATGACTGGAAGAGAACTCCTTAATCCTTGGATCTAGTAATTTGTTATTCCAGAATGATGGTCTATAAATTCATTAATTTACACTTTTTAACCTTCAAGCCAATGTTTTTGTTTGCTTGCTTCTTTTTCATTCTTATGCTTTCCTACAACTCCCATAAGAAGAGGATGAACCCATCTAATCTTTTTAAGACCTTCTGGGGGGGGGTAGCTTGTCTTTATTCCTGGACAGTTTGTATCCATTTATATGTCATTTAAAATTCTCTGTACTAGAAGTATCTCACTGGATTTCTATGATTACATTTATTCTTTTTTTAGTTCACATCACACCAGTAGCTTAAAGTGATCCTTTGTCACTAATTACATTAAACTTCCTCTCTTAAGTTATTTCCATGTGAAGAGGTTTCCATGTAGTGAAGTTTTTATGAGAAATTCTTGGTGGAACAAAAACCCTCCATACAAAAGGCACTATTTTTTCATTACTACTTTACTCAAATTTACTAATTCTACTGCTGCTTCATTAAAATTTATCCTCTTTTTGTTACTCCATTCCTTAGTGCCATCTGTTTCTTTCTGCTTGACATTCTGTACACTGGTCTTTCTGCACAAGTTTGTCTGGTTAATATAATTTATATTACCTAATAGTTCCAGTAGAATTTTCCCATTCTCCTCTTTTTTTCTTTTTTCTGAGAGAATCAAAAATGCTGGCATGGTGTCCTGCTGATGTATTACTGAAATTCTCTGCTTTGTGTTTTTCCAGCTAGAAAAATCTGTATCGTGGAACAGCTTATCTGTTAAATGTATTTTGCACCCCAACAACGTTAGAAACAAAGTACACTATTAGCCAGAGAATAACGGAGCTATTAAATCTTCAAGTCCCTCAGCACCTGCCATTGCTTTCTGAAGTTAAAATGCACAGACTTAAGTGTTGAAAGTTAAGAAATACTAGTGATTTCTGGAATTTCATTGCTCTTGCAGGTGTGGCAGACCTGGGACTGAATTACAACTAACAGAAGACGATACACTCATTCTTAAATTACAGTTTGTTGCTCTAAAATGAGGTAGGTTTGGATTGCTTTCATTTTAGCACTTGGAACATGATGTTCCACTTCAGCACTAATCAGTTGCTCAGATCTGCAGTTTAGAGCACAAACAAGGAAGCAACAGCAAGCATTACTTCACTTAAGTGACCTCATGTTTTTACCTCTTCTCTATAATCTTGTATAGACCAGCCTAGAATTGAATTTAGAAAGCAAAGAGCCTAAATCCAATTTTCTTCATTACAGTGGAAAGCATTTATGCTTATGTGTTGCCACCCAGGAGCCGCAGCAACCTGTAGTTTCTCCCTAGAGACAGAGTTTCTGCGCTTCCTCTCCAGGAATGGTAAAAGAGGATCAATAACTTGGGCTGTCCAAGGAAGAGAAAGCCTCCAAATGGTGTACAGCCCTCCTGTGTATTGCCCAGAAACTCCAAGCTGAAAACCACCTGTATGAGCTACAAAGAGGGTGTTATAAACAGTGGCTGAAGTGCTATTAGCAGTGGTAGCTGCTGGGAGACTTGATGCCAAAAAGGCTTCTTGGGAACTCAACTGTGTTTGAACTTTCCCTGTCCAAACATTTTACAGGAGGAGAAAGAGTCAAGATGGGGAAAAAACAGACAATAGCGGCAGCCTTACACTAATGAGGGATTTCAGTATGGTGAGAGAATCTGCCCCTAACCAGCAAAAGTTTTATAATTCGTTTTCAAACTGGCACAATGCAGCTAAAACAAGGGACAGAATGTGTCACAGGGTCCCTGCCCAAAAAGGTCAGCACCGCAGTGCAAAGCAAGGTCAAAGCCAGAGTAACTGAGTAACACAGGACTGGGCTTATTTTGAGGGGCAGTTTACCTCATTCATGGCATGGCTATACATATACGCACTCAGATATCAGAATATCTTGTTTCCTTTAATTTATTTTCAGAGGACAGCTTCAAAAGGGTCTGACTATTACATGTTTCACCACCTTTACCTATATTCTGTGCAAGCTGTCTGCAAAATACCTTTAGCAAAAAGTACTGGCTGGTGACTGACACATGATACGACTGGAATTCCTCTGCAAACGAGCCGTGCCAAGTGTTGTCTTCCCTTTATTATCACCAGTACTTCTCTTATAGAATACACTGACTGTAATAGGCAGCCAAGGGGAGAAGTGCCTTTATACATCATTGAACTACCTTGTATCATAGTCTGGTGTACATGTGTCATCTCTGGCTGGCAGCATTTTTATCATCAGAGTAGGAGCAGGCTGTAAGAATTGATCTTATCACTGTGCCCTCCTTCCCCCAGAATTAGGGGGAAACATGAACTTTGGGTATGTGGCTCACATCTAGTTGTCATTCCTACAGGAGCAAGTTCTTCCAACCACTCCTCGCTAGCACAGACGCATGTGATACACTTCACGTTACAAGAGACTCTGCTCATTAGAGTAGGTGGTCTGCTGCCTGCTGACCTGTGGGAAGCTATTTAGGGATTTATGCTGGACTGCATCTTTATTAGCAGAAAGTTTTCAGCTGATTTGTGGATGCTGCCAACATTCTGCCTGCACCAGGTAGTATGGAGTTGTAAGTCATTTCCTTCACTATCCCACACAGCTGAAATCTTTAATTCATTGCAGAGCTTTCTTGACTGCCATTTGCTGTGTTTCACTGTGTATATTAACTCAAGGCATAGCTGAGTATCCTTTACTAAAAATAAACTACTGCCACTAAATGTTGTGTGGGATTTTCAAAAGTTCTTTTTACAGTTTCCAAAGGGAAATTACTGATTGATGATGCTAATTAAAATTACATTACATTATTAAATTACATTAATTTAAGACAGCCAGACAAGGCTGTGGTTGGGATAAAGAGAGAAGAATTCACCTCACCCTAAGGTAGGTGTATAAGGCAGGTGGGATGAATATGCTGCCAGGGCTGCCTGCACTGAGCACAGACGGAGACAAGACTTAAGACTAGACATGTAATTTTTAAACAGTTAAAACTGGGGTAAGCCCCAGCCAATATTTATATATTTAAAATTCCCTATATATTAATCTGATGTTGTTTATGTGCATTTATAAGATTGAATTTATATTTTTATACATACAGCTCAGTGTATGTATATCTGATGCACAGGTAGCAGATATTGCAGACTTGTGTGTGTGTGAGAGTGCATTTATAAAGCTGGCATTTCTTGCAAGATTGTTATTGATTACCCATCGATTTTCTGGCACACCTTCCAATCAGTCTCTGGTATTAAATAAGAATAAAAGGTTGAAAGTTATTTCACAGATCAAAGAGCATTCCTTGTAATTGTAGACAATCCAGTTAAGAAACTTATCAAGATACGCTGTAAAATTAATCAGCTATTTGCTCCCACTATGCCTGTAAGAAAGATATCTTAGAGCTTTTTGCCTTTGATATTTGGAATATTCTTTTAATTTACAGCCTAAGATTGTTGTAAATCAACAGTTCCCTCCTGGTTTTATGCTGTCATTGCCCTAAAGGATATATAAATCTTTTCCTTTCTGTCATTTATCACTCACTCCCACTTTTTCTATAGAGAATAAATAAATGTCTTTGGAGCACTGTTTTTTATTGGTTAACCAAACTGAGATCGCAGAATCATTAAGGTTGGAAAAGACCTTTAAGCTCATCAAGTCCAACCATCAACACAACACCACCAAGCCCACTAAACCATGTCCCGAAGTGCCACATCTACATGTATTTTGAACACTTCCAGTGATGGTGACTCCACCACTCCCCTGGGCAGCCTGTTCCAATGTTTGACCACTCTCTCAGTTAAGAAAATTTTCCTAATATCTAGTCTAAATCTCCACTGGTGCAACTTGAGGCTGCTTCCTCTTGTCCTATCGCTTGTTACTTGGGAGAAGAGACCAACACCCACCTGACCACAACCCCCTTTCAGGTAGTTGTAGAGAGCAATAAGGTCTCCCCTCAGCCTCCTCTTCCCCAGACTAAACAACCCCAGTTCCCTCAGCTGCTCCTCATAAGACTTGTGCTGTAGACCCTTCACCAGCTTCGTTGCCCTTTTCTGGACATGCTCCAGCACCTCAGCATCCTTCTTGTAGTGAGGGGCCCAAAACTGAACACAATAGTTGAGGTGCAGCCTCACCAGTGTTGATCATTTCCCTACTCCTGCTGGCCACGTTATTTCTGATACACTATTTCTGTTGGCCTTCTTGGCCACCTGGGCACACTGCTGGCTCATGTTCAGCCAGCTGTCAATCAGCACCCCCAGGTCCCTTTCACCCGGGCAGCTCTCCAGCCACTCCTCCCCAAGCCTGTAGCATTGCATGGGGTTGTTGTGACCCAAGTGCAGGACCCGGCACTTGGCTTTATTAAACCTCATACAGTTGACCTCTGCCCATCGATCCAGCCTGTCCAGATCCCTCTGCAGAGCCCTCCTACTCTCCAGCAGATCAACACTCCCACCCAACTCTGTGTCATCTGCAAACTTACTGAGGGAGCACTCGATCCCCTCATCCAGATCATCAATAAAGATACTGAACAAGACCAGCCCCAAAACTGAGCCCTGGGGAACACCATTTGTGACCAGCTGCCAACTGGATTTAACTCCATTCACCACAACTTTCTGAGCTCAGCCATCCAGCCAATTCTTTACCCAGCAAAGAGCACACCTATCTAAGCCATGAGCTGCCAGTTTCTCCAGGAGAATGCTATGGGAGATACTGTCAAAGGCTTTACTAAAGTCCAGGTAGACAACATCCACAGCCTTCCCCTCATCCACTAGGCGGGTCACCTGGTCATAGAAGGAGATCATGTTGGTCAGGCAGGACCTGCCTTTCATGAACCCATGCTGGCTGGGCTTGATCCCTTGGTTGTCGTGCACATGCCTTGCGAGCGCCCTCAGCATGAACTTCTCCATGATCTTCCCTGGCACTGAGGTCAGGCTGACAGGCCTGTAGTTCCCCGGATCCTCCTTCCCCTCTTCTTGTAGATGGGTGTCACACTGGCAAACCTCCAGTTGTCTAGGACCTCCCCTGTTAACCATGACTGCTGATAAATGATGGAGAGTGGCTTGGCAAGATCCTCTGCCAGTTCCCTCAGTACTCTCGAGTGGATCCCGTCAGGCCCCATAGACTTGTGGGTGTCCAGGTGGTGTAGCAGGTTTTTAACAGCTTCCTCCTGGATTATGGGGAGTATATTGTGCTCTCCATCCCTGTCTTCCAGCTTGGGGGCTGAATACCCTGTGGATACCTGGTCTGGCTATTAAAGACTGAGGCAAAGAAAGCATTAGGTATCTCAGCCTTTTCCTCATCCTTGGAGACACTATTTCCTGCCATATCCAGTAGGGGATGGAGATTCTCCTTGCCTCTCTTTTTGTTGTTAATATATTTGTAAAAACGTTTTTTATTACCCCTTATGACCACGGCCAAATTGAGTTCTAGCTGGGCTTCCAAAGTATTTTAATGCAGGCTTCCTGTACCTCTTGAACTGAAGTGATCATATACACAGTATTTAAAATGTTATTTTAACAGCTCCAAGTAGAGTGGCAGCAGTATTTTACTTTGTCTCATAGAAATACTTCATACATATGTAATTGTATATGGCTAAAATGAAATTTATAGACCTGTTGTGTAGAACCATGGCTTTGTTGCCTATATTATAGCTCTAGACAATAATGGCTATTCCAACTGACAAAAATAAAAACAATCAGAAAGTAACAAGTCATTTACTTGGACTTGTCAGGAGGCTGTAGCAGAAGAGTATAAAGGAAACAATATATAATGATTTATCTTTAACATAAGAGGTTGTATGATTAACATTCCAGTGTTTCTGGAGTATGTGTAAATGAGGTAATAAGTATTTTTAATAGTAAGTGCTCTTATAAAAAGTTAAGGAAGTTAAGCAGTATTGATACTAACATTAACATACCTGTAAGGTCAGACCGTGATAACAATACATACAGTGACCCTAACACTTCTGATGGTATTGAAGGGACGTAAACGTATTACTTAACCAAAAGCATACAGTCCCCTAATTGTATTATGAGCTACACAAATATACTCAGGTATTCAGGTGTTGATTTAGCAGAATGTACTTAACAAAAGGGTAAGTGCTTAACTGTCCTATCTTCACACTACCTTCAGCAAAATAAACTAGGAAGGTGGAAAGTGAAGGGAGTAGTGACAACAGGCAAAACCAACCACATACGATCAGCCATACTGTCTCGGCAAACATGGGCACTCCACTCCCATCTGTTCTTTGTATCTTGTATTTATTTCACCTCAAATACTGATTGATTCTTATTTGTGTCTCATCTGTGGATGCAGCCCCTGTTGCCCAGCATTCTATAGCTGATGGTTTCAGGTTGTGTCTTCTAACTAAAGTCTCACCTGTTTTCATTGCTTCCACTGCTCTTCTTGCAACTTGCTTCAATTTTCTTTCTCTTTCTTTTTTCCTCACTTCCCCATTCCCTGAAAATACTTTTCAACTTTGTTGCTCTCCTCCCCCTCATCATGAATCCAGCTGATTCCACTGATAGCAGTGTAGTCAAACAGAAAGATTCTGGGGCTTGATGAGATGTCAAAGAGTGATGCTAATTTTTCAAACATTTTCCTTCATTTCTACAGTCCACATTTCCAATGACAAAAATTCTACTGTAAGCAGAGAATTATTTTTAGAAGGATTAAACAACTAGTTGTCTTAGTTTAGGATTTTATTATTATTGTATTGAACTCCTGTAGGAAGTCCTGTAGAATCTTCCGTATTCACAGCAACATGGCTTTATATTTCAAATGAGATATTTTTTTCCCCCTGGAGATTTTTTTCTACTATTTTTGTGATTTATTCAATCATTTCATTCCCTAAGCACAAATGCCTGTGAGGCCATTTCATACAAAGAGACTTAGCTCTGGATTCACAAAGTAGCCCTGAACAGTAGTTATTGATTGGGGTTTTTTTTCCCCCTCTATGTTCCAACCATTTTACTCTTAGTGAATTTCAAAAATAAACATATTTTGTCCCATGGAGCAATTCACAATATGCAGCTGAACTGAATAATACACAGTTTTTAACTTGTTATACATGTGCCATTTTAAATTTTCAGGAACAAAAATGCTCAGGAATATGTAGGGTTAGATATCCATGTATCTTCCAATAAAGTGTAATCAGATTTATTTTCGGTAGTGAATCATTGTGAGAAAAAGATGTGCAGTTACTACTGAGCATGCTTGCTTCAAGAATACCGCATTTCTACATGCTCAGAATAATTTTATATTCATTTTGATTAGAGCAAACCACTTACTCTCAAGAGGTTGACGAACATTAAAGATTTCCACTTTAGTGGTTTACAATGACATCAAAGTGGCCTTACATCTTTGCAAAGATCTGTTTCCTTGGCAACATGAAGCAAACTGTTCATTTCAGAGGTGCCTATAGAGAGCAACTGAGATTTTATTTTCATGTTAAATATCAAAACTTAATGTGGATAATGACATTGTACAAAATATACTACTGAGTTTAAAAGATGTTCAGTCTTCAAGTAAATCGTACAAATAGTCACTTTGGAATATCAATAATTTTTAATTATATTTAGAAAATATTCTTTGTTGGCAACAAATGTATGAGTTTTCATGTTTATGAAATGAAATTTAATATAAATAAATGAGATTTACAAAAAAACAACACAACAAAACCCAAAATAATCATTCTTGAAAAAGCACCCATATTAAGAAATATCTCATGGAAAAGTATTCCCAGACAAGTAAATTTTAAATAGTTTGCAAGTACTGTTTGGATAACAATGAATGATATCTCTGTCAAGAGTATCTTTCCCTACTAAGCACAAGCTTTATGCACACAGAATTGCAGTGAAAAATAGCTCAAGCTTTATACAATCAATAAATGATTAAAACTCCTCATCCTTGCTCCATTTATTTATTATACTCTTTTTCTGTATCTTAACAAGGGCCCTGAACTGGAAATATGTCTAAGCATGAGCTTAGCTTTGAAGCAGCAAACATCCATACTGAGTTTAGGGAAGATTTGAGGATCACACGCAAAACTTACGAATTCTCATAAACACTGAAGTTGTTACAGCTGAAATTATCACACATGTAAATGAATACTCTTTTTCTGACAAAACATCTAAACATCTGTCTATCAGAATACCACCACAAATGAGAGAAGTTAAATTTAGCACTCCAGTTATGATCAATAATCACTGTGCTAAAGGGTTCATTAAAGATGGGAAAATAATTATCCCCTTTTTTTCTTGATAGAAAGGGAAGAACCATGAGGTGGGAGAAAAGCTTTGGGAAGTGGTGAAAAAAAAAATTCAGCAGGACCTAGACAGAGACACTTTATGGAGAGACACAAGGATCTTTCATGGGAGAAGGCAGCGATGTGCTTTTATAATCAAGGAGGTAGTATACTATGGAGGCAAAGTGTAATTTATGGGTGCTGAATAAACATCCTACAAAGGATTCAGCCCCTACCATCTTCCTATACACTCCTCTCCTAAATTATTGTAAGTAATGGAGATGTAGATCTTTCACAGTAACTGTGATTATCTGAATGAGCTGGTTTTGTAACGGGCATGTAACATCAGCATTTGTTTACCACTCCCTTGCAAGTCAAGCTGTAAGTGCACACAATAGTCTTATGCTTCAAGTTTTCTAAAGGTGCATTTATTGTGCCGAAAATGTCTAGAGTGCTTCCTATAAAGACAGATTAGAGGATGCAGCCCAACAATCTGCCTCATAACCAGAGGAACTTTACCAGATCTCTGACTTGATCTCTGGTACTTCTTGTTCTAGACTGTAAACACTTTTTTTTAACAGGGACTACGCTTTACTACAGGGGCTCGCACAATGCTATTCTGCAAGTTAATAGCCAGAATGGGGATAAAAAACATTATTTCCAGGAAGACATTAGAGAACAATAACTTTTTTTTCTTCCACTAGTTTCCATGCCAGTATTTTAGATAAAGTTAAGGAATCCTGTGAAAACTGAAGTTTTTTTCTGTGGAGCATTGTGTTGAAAATAGATGTTGGAAGATTCGAAGAAAACTGATGTTTTTTAATTTCCCATAGAACAGAAATTCCTACATTATTTACTAAAAGACAAAGAATCTTGTTTTGACCTTTCTGAAATATTTCCAAAGATCTCTCACATGATGATGTATGCCTCAGAACATGGACATCTGAATTTATGTCTTACATTTTAGACAAAGACTTGCATTATCTTTCAGTCTTCAGAGGACAATGTTTGCTTGGATGAAATCTGTACAAATGGATTTCTGGTCCTTGATGATTCATGTTAATGCAGGAATATATAACTATTAATAGAATGATAGGCTTAACCTGGGTGTATAGTGTTTTCACTCATGTTATTGGGTGCTTCTGTTCTGGATCCTTCTTCTAAGTCAGAGTAACTCAGGGTGGTAGCATTTGCCTTTCTATACTGCAGTTGAAAGATTTATAAATTAGTAATGGATGTGGTCCAGTCTGGCCTCACGATTATAATATAGAAGTTAATTTAGCTGCCTACAGTTCCCATTGTAAGATTGTGATTACAGTTGAGGGTTTTGTCAGACTGTTCGTTTACTTATTTGGTTTCGTTGTAATAAGTTAATTCAGCAATGCATTTGCCAGATGGACAAAATAGCTACCAGATAATCCAGTATCTGTTATTCTCATCTTTTAAGCTATAGTAGCACAGGCTGTAATTAAGCACTACAGCCGTGAACAGCAATCAGCACCAAAAGGTGACAGGTTATTTAACAACCTGATAAGTGTGGAGCATGAGCAGCATAGCGCACCTCTAACCGTCACCCAGCAGGAAAAACCTAACATTTTCAGAGAAGACTTATGTCACCAAAGAGGTGATGCTTGCTGCCAAGAGGAATCATCAAGATGTAACTTGAAGTGCTGTGGATAACCCAGATGGGAGGAGGAGCTACCTAACTATGCAGCTCTGAAATACATTAAATGTAACATAATACCAGACTCAAGCCTAAAGTAACAGTGGAAAAACTACAATAAGCAGTCTTCGGGTTTCATCACAGCTCTTCTCCTGGCAGATGGCCCTTGAGGCGTTGATTTAAAGTAGGGCTACTTTTGACAAATATTTGCATTTGTTACCATCTTCTCTTCCTTGCATTCAGAAGAGAACAACACCTGACAACTTGCAAATTACAAAACAAAGACTCCTGGAAATTTTGTCTATTCTAGAAACTTCAGCAAGAGACAATCAAGGTAAGTTATTTACATGTGGTACTAGTATTATCAATTTGTTTAAACTCTTGTAAAGGGGCAGAGATGCCAGAAATTTCTGTGATCTAATATGAAGCTAATTGCTCAGCACATGGGCTTCACGCATTGTTGTTTGCTGGCAGCATCTGGGAAAATGACACAATCTGGCAACAAACTCTATCACCACAGAGTGAATTGCCAGCAAAAACCTTGGTTACCAGTCACAGTTATAGAAAAATGAACTTGCCATGTTCTGAATTTTGTGCATCCAGCAGAAAAGGAGTATTTTGTATGGCCTGGCTGTAGCAATGGTGACGGCAGTGAAAACAGCACCCATAAAAAGTAGAAAGTTAAATTTCCAGCATAGTTTTTCAAAGATGTTTTCCTTCCAATTTAAGCAAGTATCAGCAGGAAGCTGCAATATTTTTTCCTCTCCACAAGTGAAAACAGCTTTTGGTGAATGGCACCTTTTCTGGTGTAAGAGTAACAGGAAAATGATTGCAAGATGAACAAATCTTAATGAATTACAGTGGAGGAGTACTAGATTTTGCAAACATTTAACAAATGTGATTGATTGATACAGCCACAACATTACAAAACTATGATTTAAAGTTCATTGCTGTAACCCAGACAAAAACTTTGGGATTTTTGTGTGCAAATAAAAGTTAAACAGAAAAGTTAAAAAAAAAAAGTAATCCATGAATAATGCAGATATATTTTTACTGATCACTGGAGGAAAAATAATTTAGTTCAAAAGAGGTAACAAAATTAAATAATAATGAAATGTAATAGAGCATTAAAAAGACAGAACTATTTAATTATGGAATAACATATTGATATTCGCAAACTCTCCATAAACAGAATAATGTGTGTAGGAACCTTGACTCATGTTAATACTTCTATTTGTTTTTCGGTTTATCTTTTTGTTTGGTTGGTTTTGTTTTAACTGACAATTGTAGCTGAACAGAATTCAAGGCAAAAGCTTAATTGTATAATATTTGCAATTTTCATTTTATTAAACCAACTTATATTAACTTTTAGTACTTTAATGTTATTAGTTAATGGATACATTTTATTTAGTTTTAATGTTTAATTTTTCTTCCTTTTAGTCCTGTATTATCTGTTCCTTTTTTGTATATAATAGGGATTTTTTTTCTTTAATAAAACTGTCTATTTCTATACGAAATACCTTGTGTAGTTACTTTTGCTCTTCAAACACCACTAAGAAACCTATCATGTGGCAGCAGAAAAAAACACAGCAGTAAGCAGAATAATTTACTAGAAGTGAAATCCATAAAATGTTACTATCAGACCTTTGAGCCTAAATCATTAATGCCATGCAGCTGGCTTGCATTCAGCTACCTACCTTTTCATGTAAATTTATTTTATTCTACTTTGGCTGTTAGTGCGTTAACACTATATTTCATTTTGTTATTGAAAAATGTGATAATACAACTCCACATTAATCTTGAGACATGTATGTTTTTCTTTTAGTAGTAACCAACACACACATCTTTGGACAATATTGTCAACAGGATTTTTTAGAGATTTCACCGTAACCCCAGGTCAGTTCTTTGTCTCAGGACCATCTACCAAGAAGGCTATTGTCCAACTTAATTTCTTTCCCTCAGGAAAATATTAGCGTGTAAGGATTCCATGAAAATAAAATGTTTTGATAACTTTATGACTGCTGAACAAACGTATCATTGCTACTGGCCATTTTGTTTTTTCTTTCAGCATATTAGACAATTAGTCATTTGAACTTGTGCAGCATTTTTCAAAGGCATAACATCAGTAATACAGTATGTCTTCACAAGCATACAGTCCAACAGCAGAAAGGAAGTTCCACTATCAACCTAAATCTTTTCTTTTTCTTGATGTTGCCCTCTGGTTTATCTTTGCTGTAATAGTGTTAGAATACTTTTTGAGCTTTCAACTTTTTTTTAAAACTTTTTTTTCCTTCCTCACCATAAAAATTATCAGGAAAGTGGTTTCTCATTTTGGTACAGCTGCTTACTTATGCTACAGATTTGATGCCATCTCTGCTGAAGTCTTCAATCTACGATGACATTTCCACTCACCTGAAACTACCTACATCTTCAATAGATCTTTTCCTGCCGAATCCCAAAAGACTTGAGGAAGTTTACCATGTCACTGCCTATAAAACAGTAACTTCTTTCCTCTACTCCCAATACAATTAAAATTATGTCAGAAAACCCAGAATTGAGAATCCTCCTTTTGCTCTCATTGCTTCTTTTGTTCCAACATTACATCTCAGTACAATGCAATCAGCATCTCTCCTGTCATTTCCTGACATCTCTTACAGGCTTACATAGCTCCAAGAATGCATCCCAAGGAGAGTTTTGTGTTTGTGGTGCAAAAAAACTATTGAACAAGTATTTTGTCCTAATCTTTGTTATTCCTGGGCTTGAAGACTTGAAGTTAATAATGGTAAAAACTGTGATCTTAATTTGTAGCTCTGTGTGTGTGTGTGTATGTGTACACTGTCCTAGATGCACACAAACACAGAGATAAAAGTGAAATATAACAGAGATCCCAATTTCGGTTTCCAAGTATAAATTTGAACAAAAACATCTAGACAAAGTACCAACTTCTTCAGAGTTTGAACTCCTCTAGGCATGCAATGTTTAACATAATATTGGCATAACTCAGCAATATACAATATTGCTAAAGCAATTCATATAGAAGACATTCTACGTGTTGAATGCATATATTGCTGCTGATAAAGTGATAACGCTGGAGTTGTTAATGAAAACCCAATTAGCCCTTAGATAAACAGATTATGGTTATGATGTGTGACATAAAGAGCAGTGATGAAGAAAATTAAGCAGTCTCCTAGCTCCAGAAACTGTATCAAAACTTCCTCTTTTCAAGTGGAAAGAATAATCCTAGCTCTATGCATTTCATGACTGCATACGGAATTAGTCCTCCACTAACAAATCAAGACAGGGAAGTGTTTCAAAATGGAAAGTGTATGTATGCATCAACTAAATTATGATATTTACTAGTTCTTTTACTAAATGATTGATAATGGTACAAATGAATTATTTGGATTTAGAAAAAGATCTATATGATGTAAAATAATTAAAAGGCTTCAACAAATATTAGTATTTCTGAAGAACAAAATCATTATGCCAGTAAGACAGACAAAGTATAATATAATGTTGTACTATCAGAGCAAGAAAAAAACCCTTCCCTCCAAGGCTGAAAGTTATAAAGTTTCAGGAGTCAGAAACACTGCTTTCAACCAGAGGTGATGCAGACCCTGCCTTGCTGAAAGCAAGGGCTGTGAAGCCTGAGCGTGACAGTAGGAAGCTGTCCAGCCTTGATCATGAGTGGGGCTGGGGCAGAGTTTACCCTGGGAAGACAACGAATGTCAAAGCCTTATTAATCTATTTTTCAGGAGGCTACAATGTAACGTTTGAATAACTCGAGTTATCATAACTGGATAGCCCAAATAGGATGTGCCTCCATCAATAAGGGAAAGAGCATCTTTCATTGAACGCAACTTCCCCTTCCTTAGGTCGTTATCCCAGCACAAGTCAGAGTCAACCTTAATTCTTTCCAGGTTGCTGTCTTCTCACAGATTAAAGTGGAAAAGAAAATAGTTGAATGAAATATGCAATATTTAGTACCAATACCCAACTGAAGAAAAGTTCAGACATGCATTTAAAGGCAGCACACATACCAAGGCTAGACAAAGGGACAGAACACAGCTTAACTGATTAAAGAAATCTGATCATTTTTCCTATAGAAAAATTATTCACTACAGTCACAGAAGCGGAGGACCTGACTCTACAGAAAGGTACAAAATCTCAAGCTGTTTCTCCCTGCCCAAGGAAATAAACCTAATAAAATATGAAATAATTCTTGAAATACTTTTATAGAAACATCAAATATAGAGGTATGTATGGGTACTGATTTTAAAATAGACTTCAGTTGCACCATTTCATATTAATTGTTAAATCATTTTAAAATCTAACCTCTCCAAGTGTCAGGAACAGCCAAACTGATCTTTGACCCATAGTATGGATCAGCTGCTTTCAATATATTTGAAAACTCAAGTCTATTCTTTTTCCATATAAAACAAAACTGGACTCTGGGCACCCCTTTCCAGAGTCATTTGTGATTAAGATGTAGAATTATTCAGGACACAGATGACTTCTGGACACCAGCAGGCTGATGTCTGCACCAGTCTAATCGGTGGACCTCTTCTCACCAGTGTTCTCACTTCTGACTCTGGTGACTCCTTTGTAGGAGAATTATTTTTCAAGCATCTGGCATCTTTTGGGAATCCTGAACCAAAAACAGTCTAACTACAACAATTCTTTATGTCAGTGGGGAAGAGAACCATCACAAAAAAACCCCAACAAACAACATATAAAATCAGGGTTTACAGCTAGCCATGCATAAGAAATGAGGAAAAGACAAAATACCAATCAAGACATCAAACTCTGGTTCAAGTAAATATCCTCCCTTGAACTATAAGTATCCAAGTTACAGAATGTGAAAGCCTTTTCTTTACTGCACCCACCCATAAGTTCTCTCCGTTATGAACAAAAGGAAGATCAGCGTGGCTCTTTTTGACTGGTCACCTGCAAACCAGAAAGAATCAGAGGGGTAGCTGGCTTCTCATGTAAGTAATAACTTCAGGGCAGGATTCCATGATTTTGGATCTGTTTCCACAGCTGCAGGATAGGACAACAAAAATTAATCTCCAGTCTGAAATCATACCTGTACTGATTGAACTAATCCTCACTGTGGTTTCTGTGCTCCTTCTATTATGATTTGGATTTTTGAAACTCTTAAAACTTAGTGCAAAAATCCCATGTAGAGAAGTACAAAATAATACAGGATCCTTGGACAAAATCCTTGCTCACAAGAGAGACATTTTTTACCTAAGTTTCCTTCGTTCCTTGGAAGTCCCTTCATCCCAAACTCCAGGTATCCCTTATTTAAGGCTCTTTCTCTAAAATTCCTGATGTTCTTTCCAGAAGCACAGTACTAGTAAATATAAGTAGAAAGAGAGAATGGCACAAAGAAATGAAAGGCCTTTTACAGTAACCTTAAAAGAAAATTCTCCAGATTAATCACCTCAAGCCTGTTTTCATTCTGAAGAGGCTACCTGCCATCATGCCTGCTTTTAATTAAAATCCATTAATGAGCTACATTTATTCATTCATTTAGACTTCTGTATCAAGTATTTTCATTAAAGTACAGGTTACTATAAAATATGAGATTCAGCAGAAAAGACACTTCACACTGTATATCTTGAGTTATCAAAGGAGGGGACTGATCCCTCCTGAGACAAAAGGCTCTTGTTAATTGATCAGTCACGCACAGGAAATTACATCTGGTCTTACAAAAATATTAACATCCATAAGGATAGGAACTGACACTGCTTTAATTAAGAGGAATGGTAAGACTGCCTTGTGAATAAGAAAGAAATGTAAAAGTTTCATGGAGGAAGATTAAAATTACCTGAACAGATTTCAAGAATGAGATTTTATTGTGGTTTTGTTTTTTATAAAGTAAGAGCTGTCATGCTTCAGAGAAGTTCTTTTCTGGACACAATCAGAGATCTAAGGCTTGCAGAAAGAAAGAATTCTTGATTAAATGGATGTCAGAAAAGTCTTTAGGAAGTCACGTGGATAAAGGAGTGAGAATTTTCATTCCATCGCCTCCGAGTTTTATAAATACTTGTAACAACTCTGCCGATTCAGCTATTGTGAGCTTAATATTTTTAAGATGCATTTTACCTTGAATTATCTTGAGTTAAGAGTGATTTCAAGGTAATTGAATAACAGAAAAGTATTTCTCTTTTGGGGAGTGAGACAGGTTAATGTCAGAACACTAAAAATATCTTAAAAAAAAAAAAAACCAAAAAAAACCAACCTCAAGCATAATTAGGGAAGCATCCAAAAATAAATAGAATGCACACCCCAGGCACTGGATGGGCAGCTGACATGCCTGCCCTCAAGAAAATAAGAGATATTTTACACATATATTGGTAATTTGGAAAGCTTTCTCTATTCCAGAGAGATACTAGGAAAAACACCATAAAAATCCAACAATGCTTCAGAGACACTGAGGGCATCTAATCCTGAAGGATTAAGGGCACTAAAAGAGACTGGGAGTGCAGCCTACTTGCTGCAATCACATCCCCTCCATACGTCCTTTCGTATATCAAGGCAGAAATTTAAAGTTACAGATCTCCCACCTATCTTCTAGATGCCACTCCCAAGATCATGAGACTCTTCCAAGTCCTGTATGTCAACCCTGCCAAACATATTACACACTAACTTAGTGCATTGGAATGCACCTCAGATAAATGAATTGAGCCCTTAGTCTCATTCTTAACTAATAATGGTGGTCTACTTCATATAAAGTATTATTCTTTCAAATGGAGCAGATGTAGAAGACAAATTCAAATCTGTTTGTGTTTAATCCGAGCTGAACTGATCCAACAGTGGGGTAAGCAGAGGGTTAATACACTAATCCTGATTAAGGAAAATTCTGCATCACGTTACTACCGTCTACTACCAAGTTTGTGGTTTGTAGACATTTTCAGATCATCTTACTTTCACCACAGACTGAGAAAGATTTTGAAGTGTGAAGCATTTTCTGAAGTTTGGAAAAAAATTTCCCTACCTGGAATTTAAAGTCCAAAGCAAAAGCAACTGATATATTTATAAGTGTTTTCTGGAAAGAAATCAGAACAGAACAGTGCTCTAACTAACTACTTCCACATTTTAAATTAAAAAAAAAAAAAGAAAAAAAGACTAAAACAGCTGAAGTATATACATTGATGACAGGGTAACAAGGGATAGCTCTGTTTTCCCAGTTAATGGATTATGTACTTAAGAGTATATTTGAAAGGGAGGGAGAAGATAACATCCTATTTAATGTTACATGTCAGATAAAAATATTCACCCTGGAGTATTTTGGCTGAGGGGAAAAGTGTTGCTTTTAATTCCACTCACTTCCTGTAGTGTCTGGACTGGTTCCAGCATACTTTTTTGCAGACCTCTGTCAGCAATGAAAATGTTGAAGGATAATTTACTGTTGTACTAATCAAATTAAATAACTTAATGTGAAAGCAAACAAATCTCATCATATGTTCCAATAATTAGTTAATGGAACATCAAAGAGACAGAAAAAGACATAACTGCAGCACCCTTAAGAGCAGATTAACTCCCTCATTATGACTCACAACTTCTCCCTCTCCATTGTTTGGAGGCAGAAATTGTAAGGGCTAGATTAAAAAAATAAACAAGCAAATGAAAAAAAAAAACTAAATAGAAACACAGAGAAGATAGAAAAAGGCTAAAATCTACTTAAGTCCTAAACAGGTCTTCACTTACCTAACTGCTGCCTAACCCTGGAAGCATCTACACTCATCAGATACATCCCCAGTTGAAGGTGAAAGCTCCCCAAATACCCGGATTTGCGCACAATCCAGCCTGCAGAAAGAGGCTCTTGGCTCCCATGAAGCAGAGACACCAGCACCCCTGCCTCCGAGCTCTCTCTGCTCTCTCACACTCGGGGATGATGAGGTTAGCCCTGTAACGAATGCAGGTCTATAAATTGCCTTTAAAACAGCCCAGGTGTCAGGCTGCTGCCGGCAGGAGCTCGCTGGTGGCCAGCAGCTGCAGAGGTGGCAGGGCAGGCCCTCGTAGCCTAGGCCCATCCCACCGCCTCTGCCAGGGAATTTGCAGCCAGGTGCACTGAGGCAGATTAATGATGAGAGTGCACACACAAGAGACAGGACATCTTGGTTCAGCACCCTTCTAGTCCAAGAGAGCTCAAATCCATAAATTCTGCAGTTGGACTAGATGATCATTGCAGGCCCCTTCCAACTGAACTATCTTACCCTATCCCATCCCATCCCATCCCATCCTATCCTATCCTATCCTATAATATCAAAACTACAATGCTCAGATGTTGATAAACTAGAGCTGGCAGCAGAGATCCCCCATCCTTCTGTGGAAAATATGGTATTATATAACAAAGAGCATACGGCTCACAGGGCCAGTGCCCTCTCTCCACAGTGAGCAGGGTGGGTCACCCTCTGGACTGCGTGGCCTGGCACACCCCTTTTCATTCCCTCAGCCATTCACTCAGCACACAAAGCTTCTAGCAATTAATACTTTTTGTCCTCAGCACAGCTGTTATCACAATCAAGGACGTGTCTGCACAGTGGACTGATATGTGCCACGATATAAAGTTACTATCTGCTCATTGTGCTGAACTAAGTGGATGCTCCTGGTACATTTGGTGTGTTTGCATGGTACTAGCCAACACCACACAGTTTCTTGAGACAGAGAAAACACTGTGCAAAAGAAGACTGAAGCTCTACTATTTGCTACTTGTAAAGATTCTCACTGAAGTCTAGCTAGGATACTACCACACAGTACCACTCTGCGCAGTGTATGCATGCCCTCAACTTGCACAGGAAGCATCCATGGAGACTATCAAGCTGAGATGGTTTCTTTCTGCTGTGAGGTGCTGGAGTAGCTCAGCAAGCTGCCAAGAGAAACTCCATTCCAAGGAGCATAATTCCTCGCATGCCAGCTCTTATCAATTATAAAATACAGAGCGTTCCAACATTGAACTCATTCCAACTGGCTAACTGCTCTAGATACACAGTCATTAATGGGGTTTTACCTAATTCTGGCTCTGCAAAACCTCTTTGTAGGAAACAAAGATAAAAGCTAACGAAGAAAAAGACAGAAATAACTGTACAGAAACAGGAGCTGAAGCAAAGAGTTTATACAGTTGTAATGATTTTAATCTGAGAGACCCTTCATAAGTTCCTGATCAATCTATGTTTAGGAAGAAAAAGGACTTCAGTATTGAAGTGGCAATGTATTTTAAACAGTGGACTTGTTCCCAAAGTCTTAGAATTTTATTTCTTCAGATTTCATCAGAGTTTCACTAATATATGCTAGTATTATAAAGATACACTTGAGTTCTTGGTGTGTGTGTTCCATTTATACTTGATTATTATTTTTGACAACTTTGGGTGGTATCTTCAAGATGAACCGTTTAGCACAGCAACATATTTCTCAAGAAATTTAAATCCCCCGTGGCACTGAGTCCCTCCTGGCTATCTTGGATTTGCAGAGAGACGTTCACAGGTATGTTACTTTGAAGGATTGATGTTAATGAAAATTTGCCAGTGCAAGGACATAGAGTGCTTGGACCTGAATCTTAAGAAAGGTTTGGTTAATTGAGCTATCTGAAACATTGTGTCATAAATAAGCCAAGAACACTGTTCATTCTGACATTTCCAGTCAAATAGAGTTTTAAAGCACTTTTTTAAAGTTCCCACATATGTTCTCAACTGAAATTAAGAGTAGAAACTCACAAAGACCAACACGTTAAAAGTTAAGATTTGTCCATAAGTTTTGATTGAGTTTTGTGGGAAAAATGAAAGCAAGAGTCAATAAATAGGAAAGGTACGGACAGTAATCTGTTTCCTTTTTTTATCCTTGCTTGAACTTAAATTCCCCACTAAGCTCTTCCTGTCTTGGATCTCGATTTAATGAACATCACTTAAGGTGAGTCATCTGTAATTTAGTGGTGGCAAGAGTTGAAAGATAAGAAATAATAGTAAACCAGAATTCTATTTGTAAATATTCTTTTTTTGTTTTCCCAGAAAGTTATCAGCACTGCACTAATTCTGCTCACACTGAAGTCAACAACACTTTGGAACTAACTACAGCACTAGCAGAACTAGGGAAAGTGCTGAATGTGCTTCAGGAGTCTACACAATTGCTTAAATGAAAGCATAAACACTGGGTAAATTCTTTGCCTTTTTTTTCCCAAAAAATTTAAAACTTGCCATCCAGCTCACATAATTAACATGAAACAAATCGATTAGCTAACCAAAAATATTTTCAGGGTATTTAATGTTCTGAGCCCATAAGATTTAAAAGATTACTTACAACTCTAGGGTTGCTTTAAGCTCTGGCATACCTAAGGTCATCAACGTTGTCAGGTATATTGAAACATTACATCTATGACTATGGAGACACCTTCCTTGGGAAACGTTCCAAGATTGCAGAACAAACTCTCATACGAAACAAAAAAGTACCACAACTTTTTCTTCTTACTTTCAAAGATAGTTTTGACTTTGCCTCCAATAATGTAGACACATGAAACAGAAAACAGATATTTTAGACTAGCAGCAAAAGAAATCAGCCCCTCAAAACCAGTCCACTGACCACATTGTTTCCTTTCTTCTAGAGAAGATGCAGGAGATAAAGAAGAAATCCAATGTTAGTCATGGACATAAATACATCACTGGAAAATTTTCAGGTTCTTGTGAAGTGATGTAAAGAACCTGTATCGAACAGGTTCCCAGTCTTCTGGGAAAATCAAATGAGCTCCAAAAAATTGCTTTGACTTTTTTTTATGTTTTGCAGTGAATAATAGCCTAGCTTCCATAGGACATATGACAACACTGTCAACAAAGCTCATTACAGTGCTATTGAGCCTGCTAAAAAAAAAAATTACTTGGTTCTGCCCTGATGCTAGAAGTCTGAGTGGAAACTACTGGATTCTCTCTTGCACAACTAAAATGTTCAAGTGTTCAAAAAGTGTTCAAAAACCGTGTGGACGTGGCACTTCAGGATACAGTTTAGTGGGCATGGTGGTGTTGGGTTGATGGTTGGACTTGATCTTAAAGGTCTTTTCCAACCTTAATGATTCTGTGATTCTGTGAAAATCAATTAACTAAATATACTGCTACTGGGCGTCATGGTCTTGTACGAAGCAATTCCTAATGTAGCAAATAAAGTATGATGATCATCAAACCAGTTTCTCTGTCAAGCAAAAGGCCAAATAGCGCTAGTGTGATAAGCCACAATACAGCTTTTAAGCAACAAAAAGTACTGATGTTAATAGTGATTTATGGAGAAGTCTCTTCCCTTCTCCTCCTTGTTAACAGAAAAGTTACTTTAGGAACATGCCATCCTTCAGCAGAATCCACCAGCGTACTTAGTTGGAAGCTTTTTATTAGCACAAAATTTTTCAAAAATTTCTTTCCAATTAACTTAGCGATAAGGAAATACTAATAAAGGTACAAAAATAGGAAAATTTCAACAAAAAAGAGAAGGTTGTATGTGGATAATATTACCTGAAAATTTATCACGCTGCTAAGACCCTTAAAACTCTGCTTGCTGTAGGCTTGCCTGCCTGCACAAAAGATAGCTGAACATGATTATCATCCATTTCTCTGTGTGTGTTTGTACCTATTTCAGACTGTAGCCTGTACACAAACCTTCATCATCTGCTTCCCAAGGGATTATACTTTCTCCCATTTTTCAGCGTGCTGCTTTCTTCCTGTTGAAAACATTCCTCTTAGTGTAAACAGCTAAATATTATTTGGAGCAAAGATTCTGCCTGACCTTCTCACAGCTGAGGGGAGGGCCTTAACCCATAAAAAATTCCATTGGTTTATTCATCTTTAGTATTTCCCCTGACAGTATTATTCCCTTTAGTATTTCTATATGGCAAGTTACTATACAGCCTCATCTGAAATATCATTCTGGGTAGTTGAAATTAATGAGGACTGCACACTGCTTAAGAATCAATAGTCCTAGAAATGCCATGGTCTCTATATCCTTTGTATTCCATTACAATTGTTTATTGAATCTGACGTCTTAAATGGGAAAGCAGTAATTTTAGTGAGACTTTCACCTGCAACTAGGCCTGTTGCATGGATCTTAAGCCTTTTCTCATATAATTTATAGGGCTTTCACAGAGCATAGAAAAGCCAAAGCTTGTGTGTTAATAGTAACTTGGTTCCTCTTTGGTGTAGGAGAGAGGATTAGATTTTTTTTTTACCTTTACATTTGGAAATACCTATCTTTAGCTGTGTGTTTTGAAACTGTGCTTACCCTAACAATAAAAAATTATTAAGAAATTAATTTCCTATGATTGCTACTGTCTTAAGACATAAAGTATTAAAATATTTCCAACATGTTATTTAAAATACAGTTGAAAGAATAATAACACTCTGTCTGGTTGATTACTTTAAAACAGCAACATAGTAATCATATTAAGAAAAGGTGTGTTAGAAATAAATGGACTGAAATTTGTCAAATTGTTCCTGGTTGCAAATGAGGTGGACAGACTCTTCTATCCACAAATCAATGCCAAAGGAGGATGTCTTTCCTTCTAGCTAATTGTCCAACTAATGATCTGCTTAAGACAGCAAAGTACATTGTATCTGAGTTATCATTTGCTCTTGAAAACATAATCTTTTTTTTTACACTATCACTTTTCCTCAGTCATCAGAAGACTTTCAAAATTCCAGAAAATATTTCATTCAAAGTTTCTGATGAAGATTATTTTCTTTTATATTGTACATGTGTGTTTACTTTTTAAAAACTGGAATATTAAAGTTAATCATAAATGCTGCAGTTCACGATAATAGAATTCAGCATTTGAAGGCAAACCTATACTTCATAGAAAACTAAATCATATACTAAGCACTTATCTAAATGTGATTCAGAAAGAACACGTTGCAAAATTTCTTCTTGCTGTTTTCCCTTTTTCCAGCAGAAAAAAAAATTGTCATTCACTTCTCAGTGAAATACTACTGGCCTTAGATTTGAGAGATGAAAATGGCATTGGTGTCAAAATGGAAGATTTCTGGGAATGAACAGAAAAAATCTAAGATATCAAAATAAAACCTGTGGCGGTAAAAGGTATGGAAAGGCACATCTAGGGTTTGGTGGCAGATGCCTGAGATTTCAGGATTGTAACTTTGAGCCAAAGCACAAAAATTAAATCTAAATTCCATATTAAGCACCTAATATCTGTGTTTATAATGAGTGTTTTTAATTATGCTGGACTGTACAACAGTTGCTTTAATTTAATTTTTGCATGTGTGCCCAAATGATTGAAATACAGGCACCTGGAGATCAGTTCAAATGCGTTAGACATCCAAATAAGCAAAACTACTGGTGTTGCTCCTGCCTGGCAATAGGAATCTTTACTTGCTCTAGAAAAGCATTTTCTTACCTTACAGATTAAAAAAGAATAGAAAAGAAAAAAGCAACCCTTTATTTCCACAACAGCACTTTGAATGATATGTTCATTAATTCAATTAAAGTTAACTAGGTTCCTGGTATCCTGGGGTAAGGTCACAAAGAACTCAGATGAAATTAACTGTTGTCTTAAAAATTGTATCACAGCAAACACACTAAGGAAAATTGTCCCAAAATGTCATGATTCTGAAGCAACTGCAAATTCTCTCAGGATTACAGAAATTCAGAGGAAGATCCTCAAGCAGGTTTTACAGAAATTCAGAGGAAGTTTCTCTAACCAGTTAAACAGAAAATCAGAAGTTTGAATGTACAGTATAAGCCTGATCCTAATGTCAGTTGCCTAAATCTTCCTTTAATTTAATATCATGAAATGGAATTCTTGGTTACCTCAGTCTGAGCAAGATCAGAATCAAATTCTATACCAAGTTCAGGAAGTCCCTGACTGCCTCAAGTAAAGGAAAGTTCAGAGGGAAATGGAGAGAAAATGTGCAGACGCAGAAAACACTTTCATGTGTTCTTGCATTTGCTGATCCAGAGCTTACCAAACACCCTGCTCCCTACATCTTTTCCCACTCTAGCTTTCCCAAGCTGAAAGAAAAAAATAATTAGATGAATAAAAACCAAAGAAAGAATAAGAGAGAAGGAAGGAGACATGTTAGAAACCAGATTCTTCAGCAGCCTGCAGATAGCAAATAACGTGTCTTTCCTCTACACATGAACCTTCCTAGATCACTGTAATAAATGAATTAATCTCACATCAGTAAGCAAAAGCATTAAAGAAGAGACTTGGAGCTTGGTAATAATTAGTTGCTGATTGCACTGATCACAGATTTCTCCCATCTGAAGGGCTCTCCCCCCTCTCCTCAATCTCACCAAAAGAAAATTCTGTTTTATTAGTAGACATTGATGGGAGTTCTTGATGGGAGTAGGGTTTTTAGTTTCCTAGATGAGACACTCAAGAGGGACTCATTGTGAGGAACAGTAAATGTACGGAGACAAGGAGCAAAACCTCCTGCAGATCCTGGTGGAGGAAGCATTTACATCCAGCCTACTGGGAAGTCAAAGGAAACAAAAAAGGGATAATGGGGGACACTGAAAGAAGAAAGATGATGAGAGAGCTGTGGAAAGACAAAATTAGGAAGTCAGGAGAAAGTAGTTCAATGAGAAAGAGAAGCAACCTTTTGAAGCTCATGAAGAGCACAGATGTCTGTTGGGGACAGACTAGGAACGGAGGAAGAACAGAGCAGGGCCCACCTCCTTTAATCTGGTCTTACAAGAAAGCAAGCATGATTAGTACAAGCTTACTAATGGAAAGCAGGGATTCTTTTCTTGAGGTCTTTGGGTATAAAATAAATCAGACTAACAGGATGGAAGAGCACTTGTAATTGGCAGGAGTGGGATAGCTCTTACCAAGCTGGTGGCATCATTAACCTAGCACCTACGGGAGTGTTTGCTGCCAGAATCAGCTAAAAGGTGGAAGAGATAGAGGAAGAAAGGGAGGGCTCAGAGCATTATGTCACTGGGGGAGAGGAAAGCCTGAGAAGTCCTGCAAACACAAACTCTTCAAAACAAATTCTTTTGCCTGCTGTGAATCCTTCACATTCTTTAAAAATGAAGCTTGTCGTTCACTGTACCAGCTAAAATGTTAGTGCTGCACAGCACTGTGAGAGCACATCAGACGATGAAGGAAAGGTGCACCTGACAGCTGTTGAGAAATATTCATGACAAGTGAGGCAGAAGAGCACGACCCAAAGGTATTCTACAGAGATCGATACTGTGTTTGAAGTACATTCAGCACTTCACTGAATTAACCGAACAATTATAAAACAAATATAAACCGCGCAGGTAAAACAAAGGGTGGTAGCATGGTTAACAGCAGTAGGGACAGTACAAAAGACAGGGCAATATTCCTGCCGTGATAAACAGGGGTCAATCTGAATGCATTCACTGAATGCATTTTTTTCAGCCGCAGACAAAACTACGCATATGCAATATGAGATGCTGAATATGTAATGAAAAAAGTCAAAAGCATATGCTTTTAAAACATTTTTAAATGCTTTTGAAAGAAGAAATATAACTGGGATTACTGAGTAACAACAGGGAAGTGATTTTCACTTCTTATAGCATGATAAGACCAACACAAACATAATGAGTAGCAATGGGGGTTCATGCTACACAAAAACATTACTGAGAAATCACAAAGGGTGCAGAAAATTATTCAAAGGCTAGAGAAAATGCCTTCCTGTGGGACATATAAAGAAATCGAATCACTACAGTTTATACAAAAGAAAGTTAATGACAGTGGCTTCACACTGGCCTAGAGAGAAAATTTCTATTAAGGCATTTGGTGAGCTAGAAGAGAAAAGAAAGGCAAAAACCAATGTCTGGAAGCTAAAATCAGACAAATCCAATATGAAAACGCACACAGTTTTAATACTGATTAATGAGTGGAAAAACAATGATTAGAGGAAGTGATAGATTTTCTTTCTCTCTTGATTTCTTCCCATTAAGACTGGCTATCTAAAAGTTAAACTGTAGCCAAACCAGTTAATGGGCATAGGAAAGGGATAAATGGAAGTCAGCTGCATAACTATTTACTGATCGTTCTAGACTTAGGCATTCTAAGCCCCTGAATGCATCTCAGGTTTGGAAGATTAGCAGAGCACTCATAGAGGGCATTGACTAGTCCTTGCTTCACTGGTCATTGGGGGAGGGTGGTGGGAAGGGGGGTTAATTTGTCCCAACAATGGACAAGGAACCTTTCTCAGTGAACTTCTGCTGCCCATTTTTGTTTAAAATGGCAGCAAGCTGTAATGCTCTTGTGCTTGACAAGAAGAATCACAGAATCACTAAGGTTGGAAAGGACCTGCAAGAAGATCCACTTTGAAAATAATGACAGTTTGTGGAAAGTTATTCAACGTCAGTCGGTGACCACTGCTTTAGATGCAGAGGTCACCACATGACTTGACAGTGGAGGGAGAAGCCCATTTCTTACTGACCTGTACTTTACATCACTGCAACAGAAGCAAAAGTTGTCCCTACATATCTTTCTTCTAGAATTTGCCCAGACTGGAATGTCCTTTAGTTTGTACAAAGGTATGAATGCATGAATTGTATGTCTTATATGTATGTATCCTTTTGGGCAATGTGCCTGTCCAACATGACCCATCTGTAGGTTCTTGTCCTTCAGGAAATCACACACAGGCAGCTAGAGGATAATTAAGGACAACAGTTGCTTTAATTATGAATGCCTTTGCTTTTATCCATCTTAGAAAAACAGCTTTAATATGCTATCAAGTGTTTGTTAAGAAGTGTCTCTCAATGTCAATTGTCCATGGGCATTTTTTGTTACAACCTTTAGTCACAGAGGTGTAGCTTTTCATACATACGAAGTTTTGTCCCTCTTGTTCTATGTATGGTTTTTCAAAGCAATAATTGTCATTATTGACAATTCACATTCAGGTATGTGAATGGTGGTTTTGCCACTATTTTTCTTCATATTATTTGTGAATGCAGCTGCAGCCATTTATGCTGTCAGAAAGAGAAGAATACATAAAGGTTTCAAAAATATTTTGTTTACTAATCATGCCACTGATTGTGCACTATAGAACTGTATGGATGAACGTTTTCAAAGGAAGAAAAAAGAAACTTTCATTGCAGAACTAGTGACAGAAGGTACCTGCCCTCATAATGGACTTCATGGGTTTGAAATGTTGATTTTTAACAATGTACTTAACCCAGAATGGTAAAAATGAAGAATTTTAACAGCTGCTGTATATTTTATAACTGATTTAATTGACTATGCAATTTGAGACATGAATGACATTTTAGCTGACAAAGTTCATGACAAATTCAGCTGCTGGCAATGTAATTAAACCTAGTCATTCATTCGGCTGTATGTTTCCAAGCAGCAAGATTTCTGTGTTTTTGCAGATGTGATAATTACCTGTGTCTCTTTCTTACAGGATGACACCTATGTTTCTTTTTGCCTGTTTATTTGTTTTATTTCAGACAAATATAATAATTTAACTTATAGCAGGAAGAGCACATTCTTCCTAGAATAAGAGATACAGCACTGAAGAGTGGAAACTGGAGCAACTACCTTTTACAAGTGATTCAGTGATATCCAAGGAGTAAAGGAGAGTATTATCTGCAAGACAATAATTTCTCAGCAAAACAACATAGGAATTCTCTGGCATAATCAGTGAAAAATAGGTCAATTTGAATTTCAACAGACAGTTTTAAATAAAAATTTACATTTTTGGATTAAAATAAAGCATAGGCTTGTAAATGCTTGTCTGCATGCAATAGCGAGTGCAGCATAATTACACCTTAGTGATTTCTTCACACTAATGCCATGCCGGGACACCTTCACGCTGTGCTGAGGGATCCCATGCTGAGTTCCCCTCTAGATTAAGTTACCTCCTTTCTGTAAGCGCAGAGGAGCCTCAGGAGATTGACCTTACTAGGCTAAAGCTAGCCTTTGTGAGTTTAATCTACAAGTGCTTGTGTGTTGTAATTTAGTAGCTGCCCAGGAAGAAAGTGGTGCTATAAATTATTTCCCTCATTTACTGTGGATTAACTGGTCGGTGAAGACAAACCATAAGTCACCTGGGTACCTGTGAAATTTATACTTACGTTTTTAACTTCACAGAACAATCATTTTCTTGTCATATTCAGACACAACAACCAAAGTCTTGACCTTGACCAGGGTCTAGGAAGTAGCAGTTACTCAAAATCAATCTTTAGAAATAGTCAAATGCAGAAAATGAGGTTGTGGAGCAGTTTACTTTCCAAGAAACCCCTGTAGGTTCCTGGTTGATTCCTAGTGCTAGCTACAGAGGCAATCATCACAAAAAGGCACCTAATAGTTCATGGCCCATATTTACAACACTAGACAATACTGCATTTTGTGAGTGATTTTTACTGGTCAACAAAATTTCATGTGAATTAAGACAGCAGGGATCCTGGGTTTCAATACGTGTCGTTTGTGTCCTGATACATATGAGCAAAGACGACTTCCTGGGAATACGGAAAGCAGGCATCTAAGAGACACTTGAAGCAGCTGATGTTGATTTCCAGGAGATACTTCAACTGGAAAAAATAAAGTAACAATACTGTTTTTTATTTTTGGTTTGTGACTTTCCCTGATATAGGTAAATAGCAGTACTGACAGATGAAGACGTGACCTTGAATTTTTTTCTCCAAAAGTTTGGCAAATTCTGTTGGAACTTTTCAAACATTTTGTGCAATAAGTTTTGCATCTTAACCTAGAGGTTTATACATCTTATTTGAATTACTCTTTATTTGTATAAATTTTTATTAGCAAGAAATTATATGTGCAATCAGATGGGTTAGCAAAATCAATAAACTCCAGCATTTCATTTTTAACACTGTTTTATCACTGCTTTCCAGAATAAGGAAATAGTGAATGTAATTCTAATTCATTATATATAAGGCTTCTTGTCTAAATATAGAATTTTCTTTGAGAAGAGCAGGGATACTTTGTTTGAATTATAATAGCTGTTATTCAGACTAATGTATACAATACAGACTTGTTATGTGATAATTCCAAGTGTACTAACCTTATAAAAACTTTCCATGATATCCGATCATTTGTAAAGGGATGAAAAAGAGAGAAGGCAGAAGAAAATAAGATGATCCACCATCATGGTTATTATGTGGCAGGTGGTTTAATTCTGTCAAATTCATAGCTCCAGGTCTGATGTTTAGAAAACTTCATAAGCCTACAGATATCCCTACTGACTTCTGCATTAGCATGTGTAAGATAAAAGCAAATGCAACCCTTAAACCATTACCATAGCAACATTATTAATGTTATGTTAGTTAAGACTGCAGCAATGTTTCTATTTTTATAAAACAACAGTGCTTCCTCCTCTTTAGTAGTTCATATAAAATGGAAAGTATATACAGAAATATTTACTTCATGTCTGCTTCACAATGAGAGATTTTCATCTCAAGTAATGTTCAATCACCACTGAAACAGTATAAAATCTTTGGTGACTGATGCATTGTATTAAAAATTTAACATCCTAAAATAGCAGATCTAAATATTTTAGCTACAACTGATCCACAAACAGCACTGAAAATTGCAATAAATCTTCTCATTTGGAGTGTAAAGCCAGTATACTTTCCACCTATTCCAGCAACTTTTACATAAAGATGCCTTTACGTACATATACACACTGACTTTGCTAGGCAAAATTTTCAGTACTATTTGCCACCAATTACTTCAGCTCATAATTTAGATACCTCAATATTTGCTGCCTTCACAGCAATAGGACTCACAGGACAGCATTTCTAATTACTGTTTGCAGTTACTCAAAGGTAACCAACGTAATCCTGTTTCTGTGTACACTACACGTAGCAATGCATGACAGTGACATTTTCTTTTTATTCTAGATTATCAGAACATTTTTGCAGTTTGCCTAGACATCTCCTACTATTGATATCTCTATCTTTTCCTGTGAGATTAAACCCTAAAATATAAATGTATATTTTTTAATCGTGAAAAGAACAAGAGATGAAAATTATTACTTAGGAGATTGTTGAGTGAAACCAAGACTTATACGGTATTCTGAATCCTTCACCCTTTCAATATCATGTCAACATTTTAATAGGTGAAAAATCAATTTACATTGGAATAATATGCTAAAAAGTAGTTAGACAGCTACTTGAGAGTAGAAACGTACACAAAACTCACAGTGAACAAGAATCACAGTTCTCCCTGATGCTCTCATTTGCACAGCTCTTGGATAACTTTCCTTTTCATTTCTGGATACCTTCAATGGAAACTGCAGTGGGAGAAGTAAGTTCCCAAAAAGCTTCTGTGTCAACCAGAATGATTGGCACAGTATGCGCTCTGCCTTTCTCCTTGCATGTACCTGCTTCATCCTGGAAGGCACTCTGGGCTGCAAGTGGATGGGAAACAAAGTATTACTTGTAATCAGCCAAGAATCCTTGGCAAAAAAAGAACTGTAAGTTTTTTGCTTTCAGCCAGTTGTAAATTTTTTTTAAATTTTATTTTTATTTTGCTGCTGTGTGTCTTCAGGAAGGAACAAGCCTTTGTCCAGGCCTTACATAAAACAAATATAAAGTATTTTCTATTCCCAACTGTAATAAATGCCCGTTCTGAACAAATTTACCGTTGAGAGCATGAAATAAATAGCTTTCTCTTACTGCCAAAATCTTAATTTCTGAAATCAATTCCATATTCTCAATAAGAGATCTTTTTGCTGTAGTGAGGTGTTGATCTGCATGCTCTCATTTGAAATGACATTACTTCTAAATGTGTCCAAATTTTCAGAATTTGGAAAAACACTCAGAAGTGAATTTTTCACTTGTTGCTTTGAGATAACCAGATGTTATACTGATAGAAGAGTGCTAATCCAGAACAACTGGGTTTCTGTGAATGCAAGGCACCAGCAAGGATGAATTGTAGCAGGAAGGGTAAAACTCATCATTAGGTAACAAGGGACCGTCTAATTGAAATTTGCAAAGCGAAGAATGAGTCATGCTCTATGTCCTGGAAGGCTGTGAAGCTCTCAAAGGAAAAAAACCCTACTTTTTTCAGAGTATTATCCAGGCTGCTTATGTGACCTAGCAGGCTGTCTCTGAGTCAGAGAGCATTCAGTATGCACTGACCTTCTGAAAAGCAAATTTGTCTTTTAAAGTCTCAATGACTGCATATGGAAAAAGTGGGGAAAATGTACCTGGTTGTTACATGAAATGGAGGTTTTTGTTCTTTAATAATAATGAAGAGACAACTTCCCTCACCAATTATTTTTCCAGTGATGTTCCTAAACTGATATATCGCAGAAAGCAATGCTGTATTTCAGCCTTACACATTTGATTTAGACATGTTCCTCATTACCAATAAGCCACAAAAATTGTATGGCATTGACTCAGTTCACAGTCCTCTAATTTACCTGAAGTACTCAATTATTAATAATTGCTCCTCAATTGTAATTAGGAATTTAAGAGAGCTGTTGGATTAGCATTTCAAGTCTGATGCCCTATTTTCTCCTTCCTTTCAGAAGTGCAAGTGTCTCTGTTAGGTCGGTACTGAAGCATAAAGTACCTCGGCATCATTATAGGGATATTGAGGCAATCTTCCCAGGGCTTCTGTTATACTACTGTTTTTTACAGTTTTCTTATCCCAGAAAGCCTCTTTGCAACAGTATTAACCTCTTCACAGAGGAATGACTGACCTGGGTCAGAACATATGTCCCTCTGCTGAAAGCATTTCATCCCCAGTGGTGGCCAAGAGCAGATGCTGAGGGAAGAATACTAGAAAAGGGCAATCAGGCAGCAATGCTTTCCCAGAACACTCTCCCAGCCTCCAATATTTTACAGTTCAAGGACTTATTCTACCAAAAGTGACATGCTTGTTTTTAATATTCCTTGGGGATTCCATTGATTTGCCTAATGGCTTTTTGAACTCGTGTAAGCTTTTAACAATCAGAGCATGTCATGTCATGGAGCTCCATAGCTCAAATATCTATCATGGACAGATGTGATTCCTTTAGCTTCTTTTGCATAAGCCTATCAATAGTTTCAGCTGGCCCCTTGCTCTTGTACTGGAAGAAATGCTGAACTGCATCTTTTCCAAGATGTTTACGTCTTCACAGATTGTTACTATGCTTACTCCATTGTTCCTTTTCTAAGCAAAGAGTCCTAGTTTTCACAGGCGTTCCTTGTAGAAAATGATTCCACATCCTTGACCATCCTTGTTACCTCACTCTGAAGATTTTCTAGCTTTACCATAGTCTTTTTCCGAAGGGAGTGGTGTGGGAGAGGCAGATGTTCAGAGCTATGCACATCATCCAGGATACAGGAGTACCTCGAATTTACACAGTAGGATAAAATTTTTTGTTAAAAGCCCAAGATTTCTTTTCAGAGTACTAGTAGCCAGCTTACAGCCCAGTAGGTTTTAAGTTTCCAGCTCATTCCCTTGGCAGCAATGAAATCTAAATTCTGTTTGTTTACTCCAGTAGAGCACTATGGCAATCAAGTCCTCCCACATGCTTCTAGAGTCATGTGTGTAGTATACGAGTGCTGCTTGGTATCTTTAGTAACCTCCCTGAGGTTTGTGCTACCCACTGGTCAGTTAAGAAGAAGGAATAATTGTTCCAGATGTTCACAAGTCAATGTTATCAGTGGCGTAACTGCACTGAAACCAACAGTGACCTGATAAGTTGCATTTAAAGGAAATGCTGTCTTCTCATGGTGAAAGTAAAGCTTCTGTTTGGATTCTAAAGGCTTTCAGATTATTTCAGCTTTATTTCATTTTATAAAGTGTGCTTGGCCCCTGATTTCTTCTAAGCACTTTCTGCTTAAGTTAACCTTTTTTTATCACACAGTCTTATTGCTTTAAAAATTCCAAGTTCTGAACTGGCATGCTCCTGAAAATGAACTGTTTGCCTATGTCATGGTTTAGCCCCAGCCAGCAACTACGCACCACGCAGCCACTCGCTCACTCCCCCACGGTGGCACGGGGGAGAGAATTGGAAGAGTAAAAGTGAGGAAACTCATGGTTTGAGATAAAGACAGTTTAATAAGTAAAGCAAAAGCCGCGCACGCAAGCAAAGCAAAACAAGGAATTTGTTCACCACTCCCCATGGGCAGGCAGGTGTTCAGCCATCTCCAGGGAAGCAGGACTCCGTCACGTGTAATGGTTTCTTGGGAAGACAGACGCCATAACTCCGAACGTCCCTCCACCCCTTCCTTCTTCTTTGTCCCAGCTTTATATACTGAGCATGACGTTATATGGTATGGAATATCCCTTTGGCCAGCCTGGGTCAGCTGTCCCAGCTCTGTCCCCTCCCAGCTCCCCGTGCACCCCCAGCCTGCTCGCTGCAGGCCAGCATGAGAAGCTGGACTGTCCTTGAGTACTTAGCAACAACTCAAAACATCAGCACCTTATCAACATTTTCTCATCCCAAATCCAAAACATAGCCTCACGCTAGCTTCTATGAAGAAGATTAACTCTACCCTGGCTGAAACCAGGACAAAAAAAAATTATGATGATAAATTATGTTTTCTGCAAGGTGTTACATTTCTACCTTAAATCTTAAGTGTCCAGAGATGGAGCTTACACACTGACTGTCATTCCTAATGATATTCCATGCCTACAAATTATTATCTTCCTTGTATAAGCCAGCAGTCACACATGAGCTCAATGAGAGCTGCCAAGCTTAACAAAATAGCCTTTCCTTTCTCTCCAAAATGTGTTCAAAATCAAGTTAGATGAGACTGTAGCCCACAACTACTTCTCGTTTTAAGCACAGAAACGGAGCACAGCTCTTCTAGTATCCTATTGAACTGGCAGCTTTAATTCTTTCCTGTGGTAGCTGATAGTGTCCACAGTCTGTCCTATTTAGATGAGGACAGGTCTTGGTAGTTTTGGGGAGTTTGGGGGCGGGCGGTGGGGGTTTATTTTTTAATGTGAATACAGCAAAGTTCAGAATGGCTTTCAAAATTAAATCCTGCTGTTCCATATTCATTATCTCACAATGCTTTCCAGTTCAATTTCCTCAATTGCAATGTAAAAATAATGTCCCCTGACTGGAAGCCCTGTAAACACATGCAAGGATATGTGGGTCAGTGCGTAGCCATGTACTTGGAAACGCACTCACGGTAGCACTGAGCAGAAACAATTGGCAACCCTTTTAACTGCCTTCATACCTTTAAGGAGCTCCATACTTATGATTATTATCCCTGTATTAAAATTAAATATAATTAATTATGTTTGAATATTCATGTTATTTAAAATACTGAGACACACGAGGAAGACATTTGAATAAAAATACCCCTTCTCTTACTTTGAATTATCATTTAAAAATACCATTGTAAACAACCATAAAGCTAAGCAGTGGTACCCTACTGCATACTTTATGTCTTTCAGCCAAAGATTTGGGTTGTGGACAGAAACAATTAAAACTCTACAGAAGAAAAGATGTTTTAAGACGAAATACTGTAACTCTGGGCAATAAGTTTCCATTAGGCTCAGTAAGTGAAAGAATCTTCTTTTCACCTTGCAGACTGTTATAAGTCATTGTTACTCAAACCCTGAGGCAGACTCTGCTGTATAATTGAAAAAGAGAAGCCACTGGCCAAAAGCATTTCCATGGGGAGAGTTGTTGTGTGTTTTTCATCCAAAATATTTTCCTTCAAACAAAGGATAATTCCATTCAATAAATTTAAGTAGCAGTAAGAAAATTCTATTTTACCTGACTTTTAATACAACATAGATCTTACAACTTTGTTAAAATGGAAAAACTAGAAAGTTATGTTATTACAATTTTTGTCTAAAAATAATCTGATTTGATTGTTACTCAATGTATACCTATCAGCAAAAGCTCAGCTAAATTACTATGCAATTTACCAACTTCAATTCACGCAAATAAAAAATCAGACCTCAGACTTTGTTACTCTAATTTCGAAGTGAAATTGTAGCTTACAGCTCTGGATGCTTCTCATCAGAATGCACAAAATAACTGGGATAATTACATTCTTTACACCCTTATGAACTCAGCGCAGAAGCAACTCGGACACCACCACCCGGGAAAAATATTCTGTTCAAAATGCCACTCTTCTTGCACCCTGAAGTATTTTTTCGGGGTAATTATTGACACCAACATTTTAGCTGACAGTCTGTTAGGAGCATCATAACAGCAAACATTTCTATGCGGTATCACTGTCTCGTATGCTAATGTCCAGTCATGCCCTGGTGTTACTGGGTAGGACGTCCTGAAATCCTGAAGGTCCTTCACCAACACCCTTCCTGCCCCAGGAAGCAATGCCCAGTTTTGCATAGGAGTCCCAAAACTTAATCCAGTAATAACAATTTCAGTGACAAACTCCATTCCAGGTTTCTTCTCCTATAGCTTTGCCTTACCAAGTGTAAAACCACACCTGAGTTCTGTTTCACATCAAGTACTCTCAAGAGCAATGGATTCTTGGAGCAGGATAATCACTACCTTTTTGTATTGGTTTTGGCTGGGACGGAGTTTGTTTTCTTCATAGTAGCTGGTATGGTGATATGTTTCAGATTTGTGATCAAAACAGTGTTGATAACACCCTGATGTTTTAACTACTGCTGAGCAGTGCTTGCACAGCATCAAGGCTATTCTGGTTTTAATAAGGCCCCACCACATGAGTAGTCTAGAGTGCGCAAGCTGGGAGGTGACACAGCCAGGACAGCTGACCCCAACTGACCAAAAGGATATCCCATACTGTATGACATCATACTCAGTAATAAAATCTGGTGGAAAGAAGGAGGAAGGGGAGACATTCAGAGTTATGCTTGCTCACGCAGCTTCTGCTTTACCTGTTAAACTGCCTTTATCTCAACCCACAGGTTTTCTAACTTTTAGCCTTCTCATTCCTCCATTGCGCTGGGGGGGAGTGAGTAAGTGGGTTAACTCGCAACACATATCGTGGAAAATTATCACCTCTTTTCCTCAAGAATATAAACATCTTTTAACAGCCAGTTTTCCTACTCCGTGTGGAGTTGCAGTGACTTCCAAAGTCACCAATTAAATCCTACATAGTCTACTCAGAAGCAGCACCTTTCTGGTGATCATCTCCCTATTCAGAAACAGGTGAAAGAAGACAACTTTTGTAGTATCCTCCCCCCGCCAGGTCCCTACAGCTATCTTTGGACCATAAGACCCAAAGATTGTCATTGTTGTATAATTTTGGAATTATAGACAGGTGGTTAAATGTGAAGTAACTTCAAAGTCACTAGTAGAGGAAAGGGATTGCTGAAGACAAAACAGCTGAAGTGTATTAGATTATCTCTGTAGTCTTTACATGACAGCAGAATACAGCATGTGCTTTTTCCTAAATGTGAATGTAAAAACTGAGAAATTCTTTCAGTTCTTTCAGATAATTTCTATGCATTAAGCTCAAGCTTACCTAAGGTGCACCAGAAAAAGAAAAGGAGACAGAAAGGTGCCTGGGGCAGATGAGTAGTAGATCTGCTAAATCACCTTAGAGTACAGTGAACTGATAGAGAATAAGCCATAAACTCACCTCATTTCATCCAGAAGAGCCATGATGGGAGAGAAGACTGGCTGGCTGAATGTTTCAGAGGTGTGCTGAGCATTTACACCTCCTACCATCTTCCCCTTTCAGATTCAGAGCAAAATGAAGAGAAATCAAATAATGATCATGAGTAGGACAAAGAAAAGGTGATAACAGTAAACCCAGTATTGTTACTGCATTATAAAGGTGTTCATCAGCACCTTTAATATCCATTAGAGATTTACTAATGCCAGAGATTACACAATAAGATTATACACCTTTTTCAACTCATTTGACAGGCAACACATTAATAAATGAACATTCAAGTCTAATGATTTGTCCATCAAAGAGTGAAATTATATGATATTGCATGAATTGTGCAAAAATATAGATGCATTAAGAGAAAAAGTCTGTGAAGTGACCCTCATAAAATGCTTTAACTGCCCAAACAGTTACTGTGTAATTTGCTGCAAGCTAAATTCACTGAGTCATCCTTCAGCTGTCTAATAGAAGAGCTAATGCACTGTACCAAGGTTTAATCTGGCTAACATGCATCTTTCTGTGGCATCTTTAAGCCTTGAGAAGAAATTATAAAGGTCAGAGTTATCTGTTATAAGATTTTTTTTTTTCCTAAGAAAGCAAACTAAAAAAATATTGACTAAAGATAATAAAGATTAAAATATTAAAATTATTAAAATATTAAAATTATTATAATAACATTTTTTTAAAAAAACACCTTTTCTCCATTTTTATATTCTTTGAGAATTAGATAAAATATTCATCAGAGAAAGATAAGCAGAAAGTCCTCTGTAACAGTATGAGATACACACCTCGTAGGTGAACGAAAGCTGACAAGTCCTAACATCTCTAATAGTGGCTTTGTCATGCTGAACCTTGCCCTTTAGGCTGGAAATAACCTTACTCTTCTCTTCAGAGCTGCACTGATTGTCAGTACCCTGGAAAAGTATCAACTGTTGAGCCTGAGGGCAGCGAGGAAGGCATGGTGGGGAAAGAGGGTAGTTTTTTGCGTTTTGTATGACTGAGCCAAGTTAGAGCTAAAGTTTGCTATTCCATGATATCAGCAAAAGTCCAAGTGCTATATTCTGCAAACTGGCAAAGCTGAAAACCTGCCTGAAAACTATTTGATTCTAATTAAATACTAGATGGAATTAGGAATCTATTTCTGTGGATCAGATATAGTTAATGAGGTTAAATTTGGATGTGCAAGTTCTGAGAAGAGGGTAAAGCAATAGCCACAGTTTTTCTCTCTTACCACAGGTTAGTTATTATTCAATGCTTGCTTGTTCTTTTACTAGAGACATGGTCTTAGACATTATGAATTAGTCAGCTGTTATTTAAAGTATCAAATCCCATCTGGATTTCAATTATTCACAAAATCACAGAATCACAGAATCACTAAGGTTGGAAAGGACCTTTAAGATCATCAAGTCCAACCATTAATCCAGAACCACCATGTCCCCTAAACCATGTCCTGAAGCGCCACATCCACACGTTTTTTGAACACTTCCAGGGATGGCGACTCCACCACCTCCCTGGGCAGCCTGTTCCAATGCCTGACCACCCTCTCAGTGAAGAAATTTTTCCTAATATCCAATCTAAACCTCCCCTGGCGCAACTTGAGGCCATTTCCTCTTGTCCTATCACTAGTTACTTGGGAGAAGAAAGCAACACCCACCTCACCACAACCCCCTTTCAGGGAGTTGTAGAGAGGAAAAAGGTCTCCCCTCAGCCTCCTCCTCTCCAGAATGAACAACCCCAGTTCCCTCAGCCGCTCCTCATATGACATGTGCTCCAGACCCCTCACCAGCTTCGTTGCCCTTCTCTGGACACGCTCCAGCACCTCAGAATCCTTCTTGTAGTGAGGGGCCCAAAACTGAACACAGGATTCAAGGTGCGGCCTCACCAGTGCCGAGTACAGGGGCACAATCACTTCCCTTCTCCTGCTGGCCACACTATTCCTGATACAGGCCAGGACGCTGTTGGCCTTCTTGGCCACCTGGGCACACTGCCGGCTCATATTCAGCCAGCTGTCAACCAGCACCCCCAGGTCCCTTTCCGCCGGGCTGCTCTCCAGCCACTCCTCCCCAAGCCTGTAGCGTTGCATGGGGTTGTTGTGGCCAAAGTGCAGGACCCTGCACTTGGCCTTATTAAACCTCATACAGTTGGCCTCTGCCCATCACTTTCAGTAAAGCCCATATTCTTTCAGTAAACATTTTTTTCCCCTAAATTAACATTCTCAATCTTTTAATCTGTCATGACAACAAAAATTATCATGGAGATAGTCAGGAAAGAGGTATAACTTTCATAAAATTATTAAAATGACCCACATCAAGGTCTTTTCAGATTTTTGTGAAAGGTTTTTTGTGAGATACAATATGTGTTCATCTCTACAGATATTGAATGAATGAAGGAAAGCAAAATAGAACCTGAAGTTGCTGGGGGAAACATTGACAGTATTCTACCAAAGCAAAGTAGGCTGCCCTAAGAAAGGGAGTGATCTGTTCTTGAAAGAAGTCATCAAGAACCAGCCTTAAATTTCCTTGGGGCTATTTCCATGTGTTGCTAACCACAGAATATGATTTTTTTTTTTTAAATACTGGGTAACTATACTATTATTGGAGTAAAATTTACTAATTTTTCCTAAGATCTTATTACTCTATTATTTATAGACAGTGAACAATCCAGAGTGGGTATCCCTGCATACCACACCCTGATGAATAAGCAAGATATTCAGCTGTCAGTGATTAATTTTCTGCTGCTGCAGTAAGTATCAGTCAGGAGCAAACCAGGTTAGTATGTCAGACAGTACCCCAGAGGAGACTATATCATATCACCTCTTCCACATCTTTCAGTGGAACAGAAGTTTTGATCATTCCTTGACAGCACTGACAACCACCTCTCAGCTCTCCACAGTTCCACCCACCTCCTGAAAAAAATATTTTTAAGTTTACAAAGCAATTATGGAGTCAGCATGGGATTGAGTTCTTCACATAAAAAGATGTAAGAAGCTGTTATTCCTACCATATTGTATGCTTTTGAGAGACGAATTTTGTACTGAAGTCTATCCACAGCTGAGGAAGTTTCAAAACAGACAGTTTTGCATACCTAAGTAAAGGTATCTTATGAAAAGAAAAACTCCAACCAACAAAACCAAAACAAATTATGAGCTTTTGCAGCATGCTGAATACATAACTGTCATGACACTAATAATAGGGCTGCCATAAACTGGAAAGATGTATTGTGCCAATGCTGTGCAAGTGCAGAAATTGCTTCTATTTGGTGAACTTGAGTGTAGGAAAAGAAAATTGGAAAGCAAAGAAATGCAAATTTGCAGTAAAACTTTTAAGAAGTTTATGACTGGCAGCAAGGGAACACCTAGGACAGGTAAAGACCTGAGCAGAGACTGGGAAGGGGAGACATCACTTCCCAGATGTTCAACAACACCCTTTAATTATTTAATTGTTCCCCCTGCTCCGTTTCAAACATAGAAGTCAAGTTTCATGTGTGGAGAAATCACAAGACACACCAAACCTAAGACAGAGAAAACAGAAGTGCAAATAGAAGGAAAAGAATGCAACAACTCCCACAGATTAGATGATGCCTCAAGCAGTACTGTGAACCCTGTGATAGCGATGCTCGTAGCAAGGAGACCAGTAGAGTTTTCTGCACAGACACCAGACAGGGCTTCTTTCTTCTTCCCACCAAAACAGTTGAGGGTGATTCTACCATGAGAGATTTCTGACATGGAAATATGTCCGTTCAATGTTATGTTTTAACGCAGTTCAATAGTTTAGGATGTTGTAAGAACAAACTTTGTTTATGTATTCTCAAAACAACAATGCTTTGGAGTGAACAGTTAGCTATGCACCAGACATTTCAATATCAGGAAGAGATTTCAGACATACCTCTCTACATTGGCTGTGGCCACCACAGAGCAATGGGAGTAACACATTTCTCACTGCTGGAAAAGCAGGACCATTAGACACTTTATCTTCCCTGACAGTTTCTGGCAAAGAGGAGGAATTGTAAAAGGAGGAAATATAAAAGGAGGAATCTAAAGCTAATGAGATATCAAGATACCTGGTAGGAATCTAAAGGTTGCTGGAATATACATGAATGACTGTGAGTGAGTTAGGTTAGCACAGTGGTGGGCAAAGCAGTCTTACCCAGCTACAGAAAAATGAGGTGGTCAAGTGCTCATAAGGTAGTCACCAGGGGTCTAAGAAGGCTTCATGTGTTAGATGAAACATAAATGTGAAAGACTGCAACATGAGATTCCTCATCTGATTTCTCCCTAACATTGAACCAAATCATCCAAAAAACTGGTCTGTACCGATCTTCAACAGTTTTAAGTACTTGTTTAAAGTTTTGTAGACATAGTCTTCATTGAGTTCCAAAATGCTTATGGAGGAACAAACTAATTCATCTTATTATTAGAAAATGTTTTAGAATTAAAGGGAAGCAAATGTGAATATAATTGCAGAGTAGCATCTATTCTACACCAATTTAATTGCTCAGGAACTTAAATAACCTAGCAATCAATGCAAACTACCCTTTTACCAAATGTTACAAAAAGAAAAAAAAAATGGAACAGCATCTTTCTTAGAAATCTGAGAAGATCTTTAGTGTTAAAACAGGATTTTTAATCAAGAGTTCTTTTGGTTTTCTGGCACACATTTTTCTTTTCACAGGAATTGCACTTTGGGAACTCATACAAGAGTCTCTTAAATGATCAAAAAAGCCTTCAATGAGACTTAAAAGGCAAAAACAAGACAAAGAACAATTAAAAAAAATAGATACATTGAAAGATAATTTTATAACATTTTGACAGGTTCTAGTAATAGGATGAAAGCAAGATTTCTCTGTCACTCCACAGCAAATGGCATTCATAACACCCTTGAACTTCCATCTGAAATCCTGCTACAGTGGGGAAAACCCTCAGATGACATAAGTGTCTCTTATGTGAGAGCTTCTTTAATTTTTATGGGCAATATACATTCTCAAGACAAGATATTAATGTGAAAAACATGATGAAGAAACTCTCTTTAAAAAGAAGATACTCAAATTTATCAGCAAGCCATGTTGTCTCATGCAAGAACTGGGAACTGACCAAGCACATGTTAAATGTGCAGGAAGTTCAAGAGCTCAGGTGGCAGCAAAGCTCCCAGCAGATACTTCTGAATTTCCACATACTATGTTGTTTAACTAGTGCTAATTCTACTGTGTTGAATATATGCCAGACTGTGGCAGTCCTTGGCAATATTTCTGTGCAACAGGAGCATCTCCTTTATTGCCTGGAACTGACGTCTTTCTCAACTTCAGACTGTGTATGTGTAGCCCTGGATTCTGAAGAGGGAATTACTCAAAAGGTACTTAGCAACTAAAATCCCAGCCAGGAAGAAGACAAACATTGACGAAGTCTCACCTAATGTCAGACTCCCTGCACTGAAAGGCTTCCTCCTTGTAAAGAATGTTTGAGTTAATGGGAGGGACTCTGCATTTTCAAAAGCAGTCTTAAACTTAGGCAAATAGCAAAGTGTCATTTCGCTGACTGTAGACTAATCCAGGAATTTAGAGTATTGCTAAATTGGAATTGGTTAGATGGTAAAACTGCTACATCAAAAGCACACTGCTCTGAGCCTCATTGTGGAACCTTTATTTTTTCATAAGATTCAAAGAAAGAAAATGGATTTTTTTTCAGGAAGAGTCTTACTTTGAATGAGATAATGAAGTATGAATTATTCAAACTTACATGCAGTTGAAATTTTTCCAGGTATCTGAGGGAATTACTGACTCTTCCACACAAGTCTGGGTGAAAACAAAGCCTCTGATGTAGACATAGATTTCCTGTTATGTTTCTCTAGCTCACCACAAACACTGTTTAGTAGGCTTCTCCATTTCATTTTCAGTCTGCATGCAACTAGAATGAAAAATGTAACAGAGCCCAAATTTATGAAGTTAAAGGATAAAATCTATATTTATTCATTTACTCAGACATCTAGAACCTTAAATTAGCAGTCAGTCACTTAACGGGGGATTTGAATGGCAATTTCATATACATAAGTTGAAAGGTAAGACCATGAGAATTTTCATATTTCTTTGACTTCATTTCGAGCCTTTGTCTATTTCTGTTTATAAATGCATTGTAAACCAGCTTCAGAAAATATGGACAAACGCACCTTCACTGAAGTTAGTGGACTGTATCCATTTACCACCAGCTGCAGAGCTAGCCCGTAATTCACTGTTTTGCTGAAATATTCTATATAATGAAGTGAGTAAATAAAATTTATACCCTTGTGCTTAAAAACAGGCTTTGGACAACCAGCAAGAATAGAACTCATGACAAACCACCTGCAAATCATGGGAATGCAATTTAGCCCCTGTACATCCCTCTTCCAGGGTATAAACTGGAATATTTGCCACCTTGCCTCTTAAATTGCTCCGTAACTAAAACAGGACACACAAAAATAAGCTTGCCCTCAAACACAGAAGAAATGTATCCAGTAGATACTAACAGGTGCATGCTACCTTATAACATGTTATAATAATAAATGTAGGTTTAAAAAGAATTGTCAGCTTTTTACCCAAGACACCTTTTACTTCATTTTCTCCATTTTGACAGGTGACAGTGCGAAAGTTTGCCCAGGCATCAATTAAGTGAAGAAGATATAAATGTGTTATCATGAAAAAAAACCCCTTTTTTCATCAGTATTTCTAGTTCTCAAAAGCAAAGGTAAAAATAAAAGCATTTATTTCCCTATAGTTTTCTCTGCACTGTAGTTAAAACACTGAATCTGGATGTCATTTGTACCGACAATGTGAGTGTATTATTTTTAAACACAAAGATCTTTGGAAAAAAAACCCCAACAAGCAGTTTATATGAATGTTAAACACAGTGAATTTTAACAAGTCAGTGAGAAACACACCAGCAAGCTTAGTCCTTGTGTCCTGCTTAGGTGACAATGAAGAGCAGGTTCTTTGCACTGAATGTTGTAGAAGGGCAAGTTTCCAACATGAGAACAGACTAGGCTCACTATTCTTGGCTTGGCTAGGCTTTTGCCTTCTCCATGGTCTTTTTGTTCTCTCTGGTGTCAGTGGATCCCACATCATCTGCCTTCTCGGAAGTGCCAGGAAATGTCTCTAGGAGGATCCATACGACCTCGCTTAGCTGCAAGTTCTGGACAGCCAGTTCATTTTGGTTAGTGTATATTATTAAGATGCATCTGTCATTCATCTGTTCATAAGTCAAAACATAACTTTGCTCATCTAAACTCCAGCGCATCATCCCTGATTTGAACTTTAGCAGTGGCATGCCAAGCATTGTTGCTAGGATCCAATTTCAGTGAGATGCCTGTAAAGATCTGTTTTTTCTGAGAGATCTTCAGGTACTTTATAAATGAAAACAAATTAATTTAAGTTAATAAAGCCTAAGGTCTTAATAAAGAACATGTTGGTCTCAGTATTCTGATAGTAATGACCCAGGAGAAGAGCATTTACCTGTACTAGTGAAATTCAATATTCATTCTCACGGCATAGTCATGTTTCCAGTTCTAACCAAAAGAAAATACTGGCATCCATTCCTATTAAGGGTGGGCAACTGCCCACTGGTAACGGTACTGGTAACAGCAGTCATATTCCTCACCTCAATTAATTTCACCTAAAAAATGTCAGATTGATCACCCGTTCATGGTTCTTTTACTTACTGTGATTAATACTGTGCTAGCACCTCAAAATCCAATCCACAACTGGATTTCTCCCATCTGGTTTTGCACATACAAAAACCATAAAGACCAGAAAGAGCTCTTGCAGGCTCTGCAGCTCTCAGCTTAAGACTTAGATAGCATGTACTGGGTAAACAAACAAAACAACTTCATGACCTATTCCTACTTCTATTATGCCAAGTTGTTTTCCCCTTCTTCCTTTTATCTGCACAGCTCTGCAACAGAAGCAACACAGAAAGTCAGATTATTTTGCAAAGTTACCACCTACTGTTGCAGATTTATTTTCTTCTATTCATTTTCATAACGTACTCAGCAGTTTTAAGAGGACTAGAAACAGTATTCCTATTATTTGTCTAAGGGACCTATATTACCACTAATGGTTCTAAAAGTGAAAAGATTTAACTTCATCATTATCTTTTACAATGCCTTATTACAGAAAACATCAGTACCTACAAATGATAGCAATTCAAAGTTTACACACTGCAAGACCTTTGAGATAAGACAGCTTTGTTACGCACATGGAGTGCAACTACCATCTCGGGAACCCGGTATGAAATAGTGGCTTCTGTGTGATAAGCAAGGTTATGTGTTAGTATGTCCTGAATCAGTAGATAAATGCTATAGAGAAAATTGAATACAAATGGAAATATTCAGCTATATTAAATAGAAGCTGGTTTTACAGGTTTCCCAATGGAAGAAATAGCCTAATACTTTCTCCTCCTGGTAAGCAAGAATTGGGTTTATTGACTGTAACATTAACCGTAACATTAGCCAGCTTTGTGACAAACATTTTGTGCTTGGATTTCCACGTTGTATTTGTTTTGAGTTAAATGCTTCAATAGCACTGAATTAAAAACACTGTCTGTTATCTCCTTCTCCAGTACTCAACTTTACTAAAGTTTTAAATAACTATTAGATCCCATTGGACAGACTAATTTGTTTCATGTTATGAACACTAATAAAGAAACTGTACAAACTTGTTTGAAATTTTCTGAAACTCTCTCAAGGTGAGGTTTTCCCCTGCTATTGCTGAGAGAGATTAAACCTAGAAGCAACAACTATTCTTCATACATGTATGTATGTCCGTATATGTATATGTATGTGTGTACGTATATATTTACAGATATGTGTTCTTTTCCTGATCTGGAACTCTGAGCTAAGAGGAACCAGATCAATAGATGATATAAAATGATGTATGAAGGCAACTGAATGAAGTCCAACTAAATTTATACTACAAAGAGCTGTAGACCTCTTTTTAACTTTTCAATAAGCGTAAACACTACAATTGTTTGTAACATTCGTACTGCTGACAATACAAATTTGGACAAAAATATTGACAGCACAAACATTGCCATACATTTTTTCCCACAGAAACTAGTAACATAGAGCAAACAACTGAAATAAAAGGAAAAAAAATACAGCACATTTCTGGAAGGATGATTAGAAGGAGCAGATAAATATCTGGTTAGTAAACAAAAAGAGTAAATTCTAGAGCTAAACTGAACAGGATAGATTAGCCTGTCATCTAAAAAAAACGCTGTTCCAAGATATATATACACAATATATGATATACATATGTATGTATATGTATATAGACACATAAAGATACATGAGATTAGCGTAGAGTGTATTCATCTATTATAAATGTTTCATTTTTAAATACACAAACTGATTCTACCTTGTCAGGCCCGCCTCCATATTCAGAGACGTAGAAATACTAACCTTAAACACAAATTTCACCATTCTAATTCTCTTCTGTAATGCACAGGCAAGCCCTAAACTTCTGATTGCTATAGGACTAAGTCACAGCTCACAGACAAAAGAATACTGTCTTGTTTTCAAAATTATTTCCTTTCTGAATGTCACCAAAGACAGAAATACAAATAGGGAAATAAGCCATTTATATAAATGTATGCAGAGTTTTCAAGTCAACACTGTATCAAATGCATGTAGAATAGCTCAGACCTCTGATTTTCTTTATAGAGTCATAAAAAATATTTTACACCACAGACACAAAAAAGAATAAAAAACCCCAAAACAACAAAAAGTAACAAAAAATGACTTGTAAGTGGAAGCAATTCATGTTGCCCTATGTTTATTCTTGATTTACCATCCTTTGACACTGTCGGGTTCAAAAACACATAAAACATGTTGCACGTCTGATGTGTACTTGGGCATTTCCCAGCTCTTACAAGTCATGACTTTCTAGTATTCATATAGCCATATAATTATCATACTAACCAACTTCAGAAAATTTGAATGCCTCCAGCAATAACCAAGGGAGATATTAAATTTACCTAAACTGTAGGTCATTTCTATAGCTGGTCTATATCCATCACACACATAATCATGCACCGGAGATCAAAGATCACAGAATCACAGGATTTCTGAGGTGGGCAGGGACCTCTGGAGATCTTGTAGCCCAACCTCCTGTGCAAGCAGAGTCACCCACAACAGGTTGCTCAGAGCCATGTCCAGTCATGTTTTGATGTATGGAGACTCTGCAGCCTTTAAAGGTCTCTTCCAACCCAAACTATTCTATGATTCTATTCTATGATTCTTTCTGGGCAACCTGTTCCAGTGTTTGACCACCTTCACAGTAAAAACATGGTTTCTTCTGTTCAGATATGTTTCAGTTTGTGCTTATTGTCTCTTGTCATTTCAGGGCATACTACTAAGAAGAGCCTGGCTCCCTCCTCTTTACATCCTCCTGTGAGGTATTTATACATATAGATAACGTCCACCCAATCTTTCTTTTCTCCAGTCTAAACAGTTACCTAGCTCTCTCAGCCTCTCCTCACAGCAGAGATTCTCCAGTCCCTAATAATATCAGTCATACCCCAAAGATATCATAAATCTTATAAGTTTGACACCACACAGAATCATTAAGGATGGAAAAGCCCTTTAAGATCATCAAGTCCAACCATTAATCCAGTGTCACCATGTGCCCTAAACCATGTCCTGAAGTGCCACATTTACATGTTTTTTGAACACTTCCAGAGATGGCGACTCCACCACCTCCCTGGGCAGCCTGTTCCAATGCCTGACCACTCTCTCAGTAAAGAAATTTTTCCTAATATCCAATCTAAACCTCCCCTGGTGCAACTTGAGGCCATTTCCTCTCGTCCTTTCACTAGTTACTTGGGAGAAGAAAGCAACACCCACCTCACCACAACCCCCTTTCAGGGAGTTGTAGAGAGGAAAAAGGTCTCCCCTCAGCCTCCTCCTCTCCAGAATGAACAACCCCAGTTCCCTCAGCTGCTCCTCATAAGATCTGTTCTCCAGACCCTTCATCAGCTTTGTTGCCCTTCTCTGGACACGCTCCAGCACCTCAACATCCTTCTTGTAGTGAGGGGCCCAAAATTGAACACAGGATTCGAGCTGCGGCCTCACCAATGCCAAGTACAGGGGCACGATCACTTCCCTACTCCTGCTGGCCACACTAGTTCTGATACAGGCCAGGACACTGTTGGCCTTCTTGGCCACCTGAGCACACTGCCGACTCATGTTCAGCCGGCTGTCAACCAGCACCCCCAGGTCCTTTTCCTCCGGGCAGCTCTCCAGCCACTCCTCCCCAAGCCTGTAGCTTTGCATGGGGTGGTTTTGACCCAAGTGCAGGACCCGGCACTTGGCCTTGTTGAACCTCATACAGTTGACCTCTGCCCATCGATCCAGCCTGTCCAGATCCCTCTGCAGAGCCCTCTTACCCTCCAGCAGATCAACGCTCCCACCCAACTCTGTGTCATCTGCAAACTTACTGAGGGAACACTTGACCCCCTCATCCAGATCATCAATAAAGATATTGAACAAAGACCAGCCCCAAACCCGAGCTCTGGGGAACACCGCTTGTGATGACTGGACACCAAAGCACAAAGCAACTGAGCCAGATTAGCTAGCTTCCTGGAATTTAGTGGAAATTGGAAATACACCAAATTTAGCTTTCTTTAAAGAAATGCCTAGTTCATCAAAACAGCATTAAATCTTACTTTTAATATATTTAGTAGTCTTGTTGGTAATATAGTCAGTAGAAAACAGGGAAAAGTATGTACTCATATTGCTATTTATATTGCAATACAGCACCAAAATTCCACATAAATATTTATGAAGCTCTTATTTGCTATTTCTTGAGAATATCTTACCAACTTACAAGTTAACAACAAGAAAAACATATCAGTTTTGTAGATACAACACTGTATATCTGTGGACTTGTGCTTGAAAACAGTGAATATAGCTCATTAACATACTTTTCACTGAATCTACTTGCCAAGACAGCATATGTGAAAAAATGAAGTTTAAAACAGTTTTCAAGTAAAAAATTGAGTTTATATGTAAAAATTTTCATACTCTGAGTATGAAATGCTTATTTCTGGTTTGGGTTGTTTTGTTTGTTTGCTTGTTTTTAATTGCCAGCTGATTTTTTTGGGGTATAGTCATGGTCTCTGGAGGGGGCACTAACTCAAATATGCTGAGCCCAAGGTTTGTATTTAATTTGGAAAGATCTAGTTCTTTCCAAAACATAGGAAGCCTTTCATTTTGAGAATTTATTTGTTCGTAATCCCACATCTGAAAAACAACTTTTGGCATTTGCTTGAAGCTTTAAGAAGGCATTCCGCTTTGCCTAGAGTGAAGCAGAAAATTCAAGACAGAATTTTTTTTAGTTTTTCTAGTAGTAGGAGAAAAGAGCCAAAATCAGCCTTAGAAAGGTGTGTGTCTTATCTGTAGAAGACCTTTATCAGTTTTACAATATCCTGAGAATCCAGAGGCCTAAACATACCTATGATCCAACCTTAATGATTCTGTGATTCTGTGATTACATTTTTCTAAATACAAAGCCAATGAAAATTGTGTCTCTGCTGTAGATTTTAACTTAAAGGCCACATCTGCATACAATAAAAAAGCTCTGGGGTTTGATTAAGACCTTGTGCTGTCTACCCCACAGAAGGAAGTCTCTTTATGCACTGCTGGTTGGTACACATACAGGTGACCTTACCATATAGACTCTTTCAGTGTCCACTTAAATGTGCTAGTGACTAAAGAGAAACAAAGGAATATGAAACATGATACAGTCATACCTGCAAGACCTATTGATTTTCTCATTTTGCTGTAGATACAGAGAATGAAAACTTGATCCCACAGACTTAATGAGGTCCAGGTAAGATGTCGTCCAGAAAATCTGCTGAAAGAAGGTGAATTCTCAAATACAGTCTTGTGTGTTGAACAGCCATAACATCTACTTTGAAAGATACCGGTATCAACCACAGCGTAAGACTCTCTCACATCCTTTTGCCTGGACCTGTAGATCCTAATTAGGTTCACAAGTATAGGCAAAAACTTGAATGATTGCATACTGAAATTAAATATGTAAATTAAAGATAATTGCAGTTCAAGTTTTTTTTATAGCAGAGTTAATATCTTCAGTTTATTTTATATTCTTGGCAGTTACCCAATAAAGTCACCTTTTCCGGAGAAAAACTGAACCTTTAATTTTATTGAGTTTTCTTTGCCTTCTCATAAAATTATAAAAGGATTAGATGCTTCTTCTGGTAAATTAACACCCACATGACCCAATTTTACAGAGCATCAATAATCAGATGCAGCCAACACACTCTGAAAACTGAAACAGAGGGTGCATCTATTCCAGAATTTTAGAGAAGCTGAGGATTGAACTGTGGAAGTTAACCTTATGCTTACCACCACCTATTGCACTTCAGCTGGCATTATGGAGCAGCCTGAAAGTGCCCTCACCACGCTTCTTTTGTATAAAACTCAACTGATGTTGAGGGAAATAGAGTCCCAGAGCATACCAGACTAAAGCTATTTCACATATCCCCCAAGGTGATTATAATACAACTGGCCAGCTGTTTCTCTATACAGACCACTTCTAATAAGCTACACTGCTTGCTAATGGAGACATAGCCTTAAAGAACCTCTTTTCCCCTATATGCATTATTTCATCCTAGAAAGACATCTCTTACTCCAACCCTCCCTTGAATTGAACCATCACCTGTTCTGCCTCATATTATGAACTACAGCTGCTATTAAAACACTTGTCAGAGCCAGGTAAAAGTGTTTCTTATACTATGATAGCTTGTAAAAACCTGCAGACAAAAATCTCACTGGTACAGATGCTTGACTAGGTGACTTTTGGAACTGCTTCTGTGTTTTATTAATAATTACAAATCTAGGCAAAGATGCATCAAAAATCTTTGCAAGCTGAATTCTAATCATTTGCTGTTAGATACAAAACTATTCTGTTCCGCTGTAGTGTTTCGTCTCAAAAAGTATCATATTTTTTCAACTTAATATCAAAAGGGTAAATTAGGAATATCTACCTTCAGCATGGAATATGTTTTCATTCAGCAAAAATATTTTAAAAAATCTTAAAGGGAAAAATCCTAATGCGTTCAGTGTCTCTGCAGGTACCAAACAGCAAGAATTCAGAAGTTCTTGGTTTGTCCCTACAGAAAGATAAAAAGAGGACTTGCAATTTATTATTTGCAAGTTTCCTTTCCTTTATAAGCCTTGAAGAGAGGACAGTACGAAACAATTCCTCCATTCCCTGTTTTTGTTCTGCATAAAAATGAATCCTGATCCTGCTTCCCCTTTAAAAATTACCATACTGCAAACAATTACTACACTGCTTACAAGTTAAATAGATTGAAACACAACTGTAACTTTATTTTGATACTCTAGAATAGTTGATGTCCATTCTTTAAAAGTTCTGATCTGTTTACCCCAAACTTCAGATTTATATTGATTTCCAATGACCAGGGTATCACTCCTGTTCTTTTCCTTACTTTGTTATCTAACCAATGTCATGCAAATAACCTGGGAGAATTGTTATTCCAGACCTCACAATCGAAAAACAATGAATGTCTGGCTCCATGTGTTGTTTTTGGACACCTAATTCCTTCAGCTGTCTTCTTGTTTAATCTCTGCTTTTTCCTGTTCTTGTAAAATATTATTCAAAACTTTATAAAAAAAATTGCCAGTAATGTTTGCACATAAAGAAGACAAGTGTGCTTTTTCATCAGGGTGGAGGTGAAGGGTAAAAAAGCCAAATTCCACTGCTCTTGGCTTCTCAATAGTAAGAAATACAGAAAAACTCAGAAAGAACATCATCTCCATACCTGCAGCTTCCCAGAAATGACCGTGATCTGCTCACTGTGGCACATTCTACTTATCTTAATGAGATGCCACCTTATTCCTGCCAAAGACCATGAAAAAGAACATTGAAGTGTCATCCCTCATAAGCTCCAGGCAGTGAAACCGAAATGGAGTAAGAGTTTTAGGAAATACACTTTTGCTGACTAATATTAGATCTATCTCCATTTAAATGACTTGTGTGTTGGAAAATTATTATTGCTACACTAAATGTGTCATGTTCTTTCCACAAACCACATAATATAGTTCAACATAATGAAATAGTTTAAATCTGCCTAGTTTAATTGTCCCTGCTTGTATTACATAACTGTTGGTGTGTAATCAATGGGATATGCTCACTTAACAAAGGCAAATTATTTCACTTGGGATTCTTCTGGCCTTATCAGGCTGAGCTACACCTCTAGACAGTGCTATGAGCTGTATTTAAAAGGGTAAAATTGAAGACTAAAACAATAAACACTTTTTAAAAGTGGATCTTTATCCTTAATAAAATACAGAAAAATAAAAATTTGTCTCAATTTATCACTTACCATAACCTTAATGAAATGTTTAAACCCAAGAAAAAAGATCTGTTGGCTTGGGTGTGATGTGCACTGATGCTGCTTTCTCAGGCATGTTTAGTGAGATCAACATTAATTGTCTCACAGACACTTAAAGGATCGTAGGTTGGACTGGTAAAATCAAGTACCTTACATGCTCAGACAAATTTTATTGTTTGATGTATCCAAACACCCAAAAGCACCTGAATCAGCATCAGTCCTCTTAGGAGCTGGAAGTACTCTGATACGAATATGATTGGAATGGGGAAAAAACATAGAAAAAGATAAACAAAAGTACTTATCTGAAAATCTACATGGGAAAACAATAGCAAAGCAGATAATTTGAAAGGAAACATCACATTTTCAGGTTTTGTCCTATCTACTGGACAATTTTATGCATTCAGAAAATCAAAATAAATTTTAAAAGATACACATTCTCATTTAATTTAAGGTTGTGGTGAACAAAACAGGATGCAACTTACAATGTAGTCCCTCCACTTGAGAGGACCTATTTCCTACAGAGTTGCAGAAGAGATCATCTCTACTGTACAATCTGGATTACGCCACCTTCATAACTCCTGTCCACTTCCAGAGAGTATTTAGAGATTCAGTTTTCCAGTTCTGGAGTGCGTTAGAGATTCAGTTTCACTTGGACAGGGTCACTCCTGGCCTTTTCATAGGTACAAGACCGACAATATTTACACTTATATTGATCGTAATTGTTAGTGTAATTGAATGCAAATTGCCAGTAGTTCTTCAATCAGCCAAGTCATAATATTAATAACAATAAAACATGGAATTCCTAAATTAATAGGGAGACCCAGCAGAACTAGCAACAAACTGCCAGAAAGCCAGAGATTATGCTGCACTACCTACAGGTACTTCAAAATTCTATTTACTAGATATGAGGCATTTTAGACCTACCTGTTCTCTTTGAATTCACATACAGAATGTCTTAATGCAAACTGAGGCAGAGACAAATATGTTTCAGTAACCTCCCGGGACTTGGCATGACTCTGACTATGTGGCTGCTAGCAAGTTGACTTCAGTCAGGCTAATATTTACAGGGAAAACTTTAATAAAGCATTTCATGCAATGGGCAGCATGTAATTGGCATGAATATACCTTCTGTGGAGCAGCGCGATTAGTCATAAATAAGCATTGCAGTACTGCTGAGGGTAATAGATGACTATTGTGTTTTAGCAGTACCAAAGTTTATTGATTTGAATAGATCATGATGATAACATTATTTTAATGAACTGGAGCTGCCAAGGCAAAGTAGAGGACAGTTTGTGTCATAAAGCTCTAGCCCAAACACTTTAGATAATGAGCACAGACTAATTTAAGGTGACACAAAATACCCTGATTGCGACAATTCATTTGTGATTTGGCAAACAGAAATATATATACAGTTGTGTAGGTGTAATTGGAGTTTGATAATTAATCTTTTTGCAGAATAATCACAATTATACACACAGATCTGATTTGCCGCAATGTCCCAAGGGAAGACTATATGTTTATAATGCCATCTAACAGACAGAAACTGGAAGGTAAATGCTGTTTCTCACTCCATAGGAGTACATTTGCTCCATATGAAGAACTACATGAAATAGAATTTGTGTTTAATGCGCAATTTTTTTCAAAGGGTGAAAGACACAGATTTCTCTTTATTTCATAACTACATGTACATACCTACGCACACAGGTGTTTATGAAGCTATCTATATATAACTATATATAATTAAGTAATTACAGATGTGCGCATATGTACCATACACACATACATTCCCATATTCTTAAAAACAGATTTTTTGTCCCTGAGAGCTTGTGAACATTGGGATATGAACTTTGTATAATAAAAATAACTGTTACAGTCTTTAAAACTCAGTAGAATTACAACTGAAATTCTCTCACTATAACACAATGGTTTACCCTAACAAAGGCTATAGAGGAACCAGAGTGGAAAATGTGCAATTCTAGATAAGAAAATGTTACAAGTTACAGACACTATGAAAATTTCAATGAAAATGGCACCCAAATAATCAACAAGTGTGTACAGGATGCAATAGTAAGCAAATTTGGACATACCTATCAATTATAGAAAGTGTAATGTGGTTGGCTGCTAGCAAACTATCACTACCAACAAATAAATTAATTAAATACCTTCATTCCAGGTACTATAGAAAGAAAAAAAGATAAATCATGTACAAAGAGTTTTCTCTTCAGAACTCTTTTCTATTTTTTTTTTTGGGGGGTGTTTTTCGTAGACAACACTAAGGAAAGTAATAATCAGTCTTGTTCAAGGAAAAGCGAGTTGTTCAAGGAAAGATGAGAGCACATTTTGAGCTTTTGTTCGTGGAGTTTAGTCCTGTTTTCCTGAAGATTAAACAAGAAAAAACACCCAAGAAGGAAGAAAAAGAACAGGAGAGGTAAAAAACACAGTATCTGCTTTTGATGTACAGTCTCATTAATAATGTCTCTGCTGGATAATGAGATATTGTATATTTTGGATGTTCTTATGTATTTCAGAGAACTTAATGTCTTTTTTTTCTGGGAATATTCATTTCAGTGCTCCGCACTAGAATTTTGTAAGCACACAGGCTTCAGACACAGCTCATTGGTACAGTCCAACCAGTAGCAGTCAAAGGTATAAACAGCTGAGGGCTGCTTTCCTGCTAAGAACAAAGAGAACTGAGCATTACTCTAGTATTTGCTGTGGGAAAGCTTAGTATTGATAAAGAATCCAAGCAGAAAGCAAAACTAGGGCATGAATTCACAACAGATCCAAGTTCATCTGGGTTGAGCTTTAGCCAGCTGTCGTTCATCCATGAGCTGACCTTTTATGTGCTCTAGGCCCTTTTGCTAGCAAGTGTGGAGTCACACGTGATGCAGGCTAAGAATGACAGCGTACCACCCAGCCTACGCACTCTGCCCATCTCAGCTAGTGGATGTATATGAATTCTGAAAAGGGACGGAGAGAACCGACACCAATTCCACAACTGGGAGGCTGCACACTGGAAGCACAGTTCCTGGTCACTGTTCTTCACATGCAGAACCTGAACAATATACCTTTTTCCCTCTCTGCACCAACCCACAGCACCTTCCTCAAGCAATACACCAGTAATTTCATGGGCAATAGTACTCTGGAATGACACTGAAGATTAAAATTCAGTTGATATAAGCCATCGATGCAGAAGTAAGCAATCAAAAGGAACAGAACCGATTGTGTAGGAAGCAAGTTAAACAGTGTGACCTGAATTTTAAAAAACTTTCCTTTTGTTACCTACATTAACTATTTGACTTTTCCCACCACTATGTCAAAACATGAATGTGTGCTCTGCAAAAGAGTATCTTGCAGTGGCCATAATTATTTTGGAAAGAACATAACATTTTCTTCTTGAACATCCCTGTTGAATTCCGGCTGGTGCCTGCTGATGGTGATGACCTGTGCTCTGTCAGGCTGGTGAGCCTGTCCTGCAGACTCATCAGGGTAACCTCTCTCTCTGTTCCCACCATTTGCTTATTTACACCCATCACAACAGTTTACCAGTGCAGCCAAGGAGTTTCTTCCACCCAAAAGTCCACTTTATAAAATGCTGTAATGACATCTAAGGACAGTTCTGAGTTTCACTGATCTTGCAGTAATATGGACAGAGCTTTAAAGAAATCCTACCTATTTCTGAGGTAAGTGGTTTTACACTGCTGCTCACCCAGTTGCCCAATAACCACTGTTTACAGACCACGCATAGAGTGACAGGTATGAATCTACGCTGTTTCTCCTGATCATCTTGCTGAGAACCTGAATTTCAAGTAAGCTTATGTAGGAGAATAAGAGCTGATTTAATTTCACAGTGTAAGTACTATAGCATAATACTTGCCATATACCAAATACATTTTGCTCATTCTTTTTCTTTTTTTCCCCATCTATTTCTTCAGGAGAATGTTATAAAAATACTGAAAGTCTTTTTTTCACTAGATTTCTTAGTCTCAAGTTGTTAAGTGTGTAATTTCAACTATGATGAATTATTAGAGCTTATTACTAAGTCTACCACTTGCTCTTTGCAAATGTCATGGGGAAAAAAATGTAACATACTGAACTTAGAAACATATGCAGACAAAGCATTTGTCTTACTAAAAAGCAATAGCTCCATACTTGTTTTAAAGTAAATTTAGAAGACACATTTATATACCAGCTAGTAGATAGTAAAAATCACAAATTCCTCTTCTTACAGCTATATTACTTTATTCTACAGCTACTAATGAAGCATACACAATTCTACAGGACTTTTTTTTCTTTCTCTTTTTTTTTTCCATTGACATTTTGTTACTCAGGTTACATATATACAAAGTACAGAGAAGTCTGAAATACGTAGCAATATAAAAGTGCTTATTAGAAAGAAATCAAAGCTACAGTGTAGAAAATCCCATACCTCTCTGATGAAGACATTTCAAACAGAAGTGCTGACAGTCACATGGAGCAATGACAAATTATTCAGTACAGGACAGAGTCAGCCAGCCAGATCCCTGGTCGGCTTTGAACACAGTCTGGTCCCCCGTCATCAGATTCAGTGAAGAGGCAATACTTACTGCCCAGTTACTGATTTTAACCCCATCAAGAGACAATATCAAAGTGTTGACCATTTCACTAAGGGTCTGAAATGGTGGCTTTACTGGTGAAAATATGCTTTCACTTATGACACACAGTTTGCACAACGAATGAGTTTCTTGGCAGGAAACGCAAATCTATTTGAAAAAAAAAACCCAAACCCCTTCATCTATTTCTTTTAATCTGAACTTTAATAAAGAATTTGTATCTTTTATCTACTGCTTTTCCAAATTTTTTAATTAATAGGGTGTTTCAAAAGTTTTCATTAGCACTTTGCCTTTGTCTATTCCTACAATGAATGCTGGCAATAATTTGCCAGATAATTTGAAATCAGGTTCGACTGCAGTCTCTTCTTTAACGACAATTAATTCTTTTCTACTGTCATTTGCCAAATAAACATCCTTTCTTCTTTCAGTCAGGTTTTAGTTTGAGCTAAAAATGTCTAAGAAGTTTGGGGGTTTTTTTGCTTTTATCATGCTGTTAAACAAACATTATTCTTTTCCATTTTTTCATGGTAGCTAATTGGCACGAGGAATTTTACTGCCATAAGGTCACTGGGAGTATTATTGACCAGTATCATTGTCATTCTAGCAGTTATCATCTCTTAATCATTATTTGTAATCATTGAAAACAAGCAGGCTCACAGAAATACACATTTAAATGGCATCTATTATCTTTTTTCTATTAGCTATCTTTATCTGTATGCTGGTGCATAGACCCTTATAAATGAGTCTGCATGGAAGCAATTGGTCTTTGACTGGTACTCAGATGCAGCAAAGACGCTCCTGCATAATCAGAGACAGAGAGAATAGTTTTGCCCTCCTAAACTTGTGGCAGGCAAAGGGAATTCACAGCTGAGGGGAGCTAAATACACCTCTCCTTATCTCAGTCAGAAGCACTCTCTTCTCAACTGCCTGGCTGAGCTTCACTATACCAGTAAGTTTCAGGTGACTATATCCCAAAATAAAAGCTTGGCTATTGCAGCTGCAGTTTGAAGATTTGCTTTGCAGTCCCAATTCAGCAACAGAGTGGGCACTGTGAGGAGTGGCAGAGATAACTGAAAAACAAAAAAATCGAGAACAAACCAACCAGGTTTCAAGCCTAGTATGCTGACCTGGGTCAAGGCATTTAAAATGGGCTGAAGAGAACACTTTCATCACTATTTGTCAGAGTCCTTCCCCTATCCTTGCTCTCTTTAATCCCTAAGACTCTCACATCAGCATACATTAAACCTCCTGAAAAAGAAATGTAGTTTTAGGAGTCTGCGGTATTATCAAGTCTCCCCTGACACCCCTTTCTTAAATAGGAGTGGCCAGTATTATCTGATGGCATTTCATAAACAGGTCAGAGCAACAGAACCAGAGGTGAAAAAGAGAAAAACAGAAAAGGCGCCTTTCTGCTGTGCTGAAATACTGTGGTCCTCTGACGTTCTGGTTTTTGAAAATATATCTGGGAACAAGATTTATGGAGCTACACACATACATCATCAGTCTAAGAACAGATTTTGTATTGACAGAAATTAAGTCGTGGTGATTTCAGACAGCTTCAAGATTAAGGAGCTACAATTTGAGGTCACAATTTTGGATTTCACCACTAAATGTCTGTATGAATCCTGCTTCAGGAAACTTAATCCTTTACAATGTCTGGTCCCTGATCCTATTAGCCTTGCCAAGATGCAGCAAATTTGTGCACAGTGTAAGGATATTTGAGACAGTTCTTGACACCTTTCTAATCAGAACAGTAAAGCATTTTTGTTATAGAAAGCCTGTCTTAGTCTGACAACCAAATAGTCAGCAGAATGCAAATGGAGACAGATAGAACATAAACGTGGCTGGGGAAGGAAAAGGATACACGAAAGAGGAATAGAATAGAAGGAAACCATATTACACATTCAAATCTCGTGCTGTTAAGTTCAGCTGTGGAAATACCTCTCTGACTTATTTTGGTGAGGACATCTTTCAGAATGAAGTCGATGAAGGTCTAGTGGTGGTGTGATGATCAGAGATGGTGAAAGTAGCAGTGAGAAAGGCAAAAAAACCTCACTGTGTGTGGTTCACTCATTCCTGTAGCATCATCATCAAGTTAAGTCTACAAGAGGTAGAAAGCCTATTATTTTGTTCCTCAGTTTGACACAACAGTTTTGATATGTGTATGTCTAGTGCTTCTTCTTGCTTATCTGACATAATCCTAAATACAGATCTCTGAATGGGCAGATTTAGTCCATCTTTAAACTGTTGCTGAGTATTAGCACTTGTCTACAGAGCTAAGCTGCATCTTTGTTTCCTAGGATAACTTGCCAAACTTCAACATATTTCTGAGCATGTAAGTCTATTTCTACCATTGAGTAACATGAACTGCTACACAGCATTACACTGGAGTCCCCATATCTCATGCCAGAGCCTCTTAAATATTTTTCCAAGGGTAAACAAAGGGGCAAATGAAAAAAGGGAAACTGTCCCATTATAAAGGCAGCTGGAAGATGGTAAGCTTTCCTTGAAAGAAAAGAACAAGACATTGGAGGAAAAAAATAGATTTTCTTCTTCCAATAGATTGATGAGACTAATGGAAATCAGAATTTGGAATTCCGCATAGAGGTCAGTTGGGAGCTCAGTGGGTAGTATTTTTGGTTTAGATCATTTTTGCTGAGAAAAAGGCATAGTGAACTACAAAAAAGGGTGCTTGCTCATTTGAGACCTTTTTTGTAACTGCAGTTACAGGGGGGTTTAGGAAATAACCATTTTGCATTCATGCAAAAAAATCTCAGGCAGATTTAATCAACTTAAGCACCTCAGGAAGTAGCCCTGAGCGCTGGTTAAGTTGATGAGATCACTTACCTTTCTGAAAAGGTATCTTTCGGTCTTTGTAGACCAAATTCCATTCATCCCTCTTGCAGCAGCTGTGCTAAACCTCAAAGGCCTTTTCTTAGCCATGTCTTTCATTTGGAGCTCCTATTTTAAATTGTCTAGTCTACCTACTATTCCTCCAGATCATAACACTGCTTAACGTAATGTGATGTGATACAAATGTCAGCTTGAATCACTGCTAAAAACAACTGACACGTTTTGGGGCAGCTTAGGAATTAGAAATAGTAAATAAATATTCTTCTGTCAGCATGTCTCTGCATCAGGCTGATCAACAGTCTGGTCTTTCCCTGCTTGTGTACTCTGAACAGCAGCAATTTCGTTTTCATATTTTACTAATACTACCAAACATTATCAAGGGGTCTAGGACTTTGAAATGGTAAATATTCAGTCTCATGAAAGAGGTTATCCTTGGCTAAAACAGGGTGACTACCATGCATCTACAAATACAAATCAAAACAATGTGGTCTAAAAACTGTTTAGGTGATATAAATTGTACTCTTCTTGCAAAGGAAAATTTAGTTACTGGACTCCATTGTAATGTCTTAGTAGTAGTACCTTTACTTTAACTTGGCTATTCTTAACATTGCTCAAGCAGTTAGAATAATTTAATACATAAATTGACCAGAGGAATGTAGCTTAGTGACTGTCAGAAATTACCTCTGAACTCAGAGTTTTATTTGCAGAATTTGTAATTCATCACTGATTTAAATCAATGGTAGTTCACTGAGTCTCAGTGAACATAAGCTGTATTGTGATCAACAACTACATTTTTAGACTGCAACTCTTGTTCATGAAGATGAATGACTGAATTTTAACCTGTGATAAGGAATGTATGGTTGCTATAACCATCCTTGGGTCCTGGAGGGTCGTCTTAGTACAGTCATGACATATGATATTTCTCCCATGACTGTTTCATAGATATTTCTCCCATGACTGTTTCATAGTACAAAATAAAACATTTCAAGTTTCAAAACACCTTCATCACGTTTACTTCTCAAAGTCAGTTTCAGACATAGATAGTAATTTGTGCAAGACTGCCCATTGGGAAGAGACCAGGGTCCAACAAACCCACCACAGGACATAGCTGAGCCCATCAGACAAGCTGGTGGCATCTCTGTGAAAACGTATTTTTAAGAGGGCAGAAAATGCCACACAGGCAGTGGAGCAGGGAAGAAAAGAGTGAGAAACAGCAGTGGGAACAGCACGGCCAGTAAAGGAGAAGAAGGAGGAACCGTTCTGTGTCAGAGGAAGTTCTCAGGAAGAACTGCATCCCATGGAGAGCCCAAGCCGGACCAGAGGAAATGTGTGAGGAGGAAGGAGTGGCAGAGAGGTGGCCTGATGTAAACAGGTCCTGGTGTAAACACCCGCTCCCCACCCTTGTGCACCACTTGGTAGAGGAGTCTGGAGTGAAGGAGTGAGGCTGAGCCTGGGAAAGGGGGGAGGAAAGGTGTTGTTTTAATGTTTGTATTTCCCACTGCCCACATGAATAATTAAATATTTAATTTAATTTGCAATAAATTAATTTTCCCCGTGTCAAGTCTGTTTTGCTTGTGACAATAATTAGTAAGGGATCTCCTTGTCTTTATCTTGGCCCATGAGCTTTCTTACCCCTTTTCTCCCTATTCCCTCCCCTCTCAGCTGGCTGAGGAGCGGGCAGTGAAGAAGCAGCTGGGTGAGAGTTTGGCTGCGGGCCAAGACTAACCCACCACAGCCATTTTTTCAGTGGCATGAGAAACAGAGGGGCCCATTTTACCTGCCACCCAAGAATAACCACTTGCTTCACCACAGCAAAAGAAAAACATTTCAAAGGAGCTTACTAGGATTTCCGCAATACTCATACCAGAAATATGTCAGAAAGGCTGTTCTGCAGATGAATAAGAGACTGGCCCTGCTGCAATGACAAGAGCTGGCGCTTTCCAAAGCAATGTCCTCACAGCTTGATTCACTTGTGTAAATGTCACCAACCAGGCACAAATTTCTGTGTTTTGTTTTTTTTCCTTGCTTCAGTCTTATAAAAACTCCTGAAAGAGATATAGGAACAATCTGCTAATGTCAAATGTCTCCATAACAGGATTGCAGCAATTCTCTAAAGTCCCAGTTTCCAGATGTACAGAATGTTTTTATTTTTACATCAGTAAAAGCAAGATTGTTATTCTAGCACAGCTTAAAGAACAGGAGAGTACACATACCAAATCCCCTCTGGATGGCACTCTGGCTTAGAAACATGTTTTGCTGACCAGAGGGTAATTCAGTAAAAATATGACTCAACCACCTTGGCTACTAAATAGAAGCAGTCCCAAGCAGATGTAGTCTGCTTTGTCTCTGACAAATAGATCTCCTACTATCGGAATTAAAAGATTATTTTTTAAGAAGGTGTTTCAGCAGGATTTCTTAAACTGTCTTGCCAAAGAGAAGCCTCAACAGCAGTTGAGACTCTTTCCCTTCAGGTGTGTCTTTAATGAACTTCTTTACTTCCCCAAAGATTTAAAAAATCAAGTCAGAAAAAAATCTCTAATGTGACCAAGACTCAGCTCAAACCACTTGGTAATATCCAGCAGGACTGTACACAAGATTATCCAAACCCTACAGTATTGCAAAGGAAGACTTGCTTGCTTTATACTTCTATTATATTTCTGTATTTTCACTTGTCTGTTTACTCTGTGAACTGAGGAATTAAAAAAAAAATCATCTAGATCCTCCAAAGAAGCTGTGATTCAATTTAAGTTTGAAATAAACTCCGTAAGATCCAAAACAGTTCTCCTTGACTCCATTATTTATCATCTCCTGTTCAAGCCAAAGGCCTAACTCAGCTGATGCTTTTCCTCAGGTCCTACACAATGGATTGTGGCTCTCTAATTAGTTCCACAGATGTTCCTGCACCAGGAACATCTAAATTAGGTAACCCAGGCTAAATTAGTACCTAGAAGTACATCTCCAAACAAGAGCTGGTAATTCTAGATGGGCTTAGCTCTCCACAGAGGCACAGGCATTTCTGAGCAGCCAACAGTAAATGGCCTCTAAGGCTCTGTTGTTTGGAGGTGGGGGAGAATAAGTTGTCATTTTAAAGCTAATTCAGCTAAATCACCTCCAAATTATCCCTGTTGTAACTTCTACAACAGGATCCATAAAGACAGATCCCTGGGTTCTCGAGTTTCGAAACCCATTGTGAAAATTTCTATGAGAAGTTTACTTTTCATATAGAAATGTACTAGATGTTAACACAAATGTTATCAGCTATATACACAGCAGGAGGGGTTGTCAGGACTCAATAACTTCCTACTAAGGAGAAATCTCTGATAAATCTGTGATTTGTCCATTTCATGTCTACTTCAGCCCTAGAAGGGGCGTAAGAAGATCTCCACACATAGCAATGTAGGAAGAGTCATATTTCAGGGCCAAATATCAGTACTTACCTTCTAGAAAGCAGTTCTGCCACAAGAAGGATTAGCGAAAGCAAATCACTGGCAACCTTGTGCAGCTACTCATGACAGAGACTCCTAAAAATTGAAATAAGTAATGTGGAATGCCATGTCAAAGATACATCGTATGTTGAGAAAAAGAGATTTTTGGACTATGGACAGAACGATCTGATAACCTCTTCCATAGAATAAAGTGAGTTTATAGGTTACTACAGGTCATCAAAAATGGAAGTGTGTTCAGTCCATTTCAAATGCCCAATTTTCCATTCATATCAAGGAGGTATTGAGCACTGGCATGCAAAATTAAAAGTAAGTTATTGAAATTATGGCTCAGAGCAAGAAAATTGTTACTACAGAACAGTATGGAAAATGGTTCAAAGACCTCCATCTGTAAGAGACACAAAATGGCAAGTGGGAGCTCCAGGCAGCCTCCTGCTAATATTTTTTTTTTTCTTTCTATAGCATTCAAATCTAAGAATTAAAAAGCATATGTTTAATGGTTGATGGGATACTAACAAGCTTTGAACATTCTGCAAAGAATCCTACTAGAGTCAAAGTTTTGCTTTTCTTCCTTGAGGTCACCCACAGATATGGATATAGTATTCCATTCACAGTAAAATATATGCCACAGTATTTCCACTAGATTTTAAGGATAGGAAAATAAAAAATAAAATTTAAAAAACACAGTGGGAACAGCAATGGAAACAGAGTCAAACTCTGCATTGCATGTGTATGTTAGTAGCTTTCACATATTTGTCATTTATATTTTACTCCACTTAAAAAATTACTTAAATATACTGACGTAATTTTTCCTGGATCTGAAATTTTTTCCATTCATCATTAACCACTCCCCTTTCTGCCTGGTGCTAAGCAATTACTTGATTATTTTCAGAAGCCTTTATCAGTGCATGATGAATTGGTGATGAAAACTATATAGAAACAAACTTTGCATACTGTTTTGACGGTGATCTGCTCCATTTCCATCCTGTTCCGCTATATGAATCTGCTTTCTAAGCTATGTCCAGTGTCTGAGCACTGTGTCCTTTGTATACACATGCAAATCCTCTTCCTCAATGACAGTTACTCTGTGTCAATGGAATACATCTGCTCTGGAAGAAAACACCTTTAGGAGGATGTACACATAGATCTTAATTTCTGAGAACAGCATCCAGTTGGAGATGGATGAGAGAATATCAGAAAATTAACAGTGCATCAAGATTATATACACCGCTTACAGTATTTTCCATGCAAAAATAATTCAACACTCAAATTCTTTTAGAAGTCTTTGCTGCATTTCTGTTGTTGTAGTTGTTAAAAAAACAAGAAAACATAGCTGACACATCAAGTCCACTCTCAGTTATACTTCTCAGTCTATAATTCAAATGGTCAATACAGCATATGAGACAGGTGAAACACAGAATGTAAAATAATCTGTGTTCTTGGAAAAACTACAGCCTGCAGTTGGACTTACAGGAATACCCAAGGAACCTGAATGCCCACTGTTCACTGTTTCAAGGAAGCGATTTTCCATTGTAGGCGCGTTGTAGCATGTGTAGTTAATAAACATTTTGGTACCATAAGCCTTACACTGCCTCTTTGACAGTGTCTCCAGATGACATCAAGCTGAGTAGTGCAGTAGACACACCTGAGGGATGGGGTGCCATCTAGAGGGACCTGGACAAGCTCGAGGAATGGGCCCATGTGAACCTCATGAGGTTTAACAAGGCCAAGTTCAGGGTCCTGCACCTGGGTCTGGGCAACCCCTGATATCAGTACAATCTTGGGGATGAAGGGATCGAGAGCAGCCCTGCTGAGAAGGACTTGGGGGTACTGCTGGATGAAAAGCTGGACATGAGCCAGCAGTGTGCACTTGTAGCCCAGAAAGCCAACCATATCCTGGGCTGCACTCAAGCAGCATGTCCAGCAGGTCGAGGGAGGAGATTCTGCCCCTCTGCTCTGGTGAGACCCCACCTGCAGTCGTATGTCCAGCTCTGGGAGCCCTCAGTACAGGAAAGACATGGACCTGTTGGAGCTGGTCCAGAGGAGGCTACAAAAATGATCAGAGAGATGGAACAGCTCTGCTGTGAGGACAGGCTGAGAGAGTTGGTGTTGTTCAGCCTGGGGAAGAGAAGACTCCAGGGAGACCTTATTGCAGCCTTCCAGTACTTCAAGGGGGCTTACAAGAAAGATGGGGACAAACTTTTTAGCAGGGCCTGTAGTGATAGGACAAGGGGTAATGGCTTTAAACTAAAAGAGAGTAGATTTAGACTTGACATAAGCAAGATGTTTTTGACAATGAGGGTGGTGAAACCCTGGCACAGGTTGCCCAGAGAGGTGGTAGATGCCCCATCCCTGGGAACATCCCATGTCAGGTTGGATAGGGCTCTGAGCAACCTGCTCTAGTTGAAGATGTCCCTGCTGATTGCATGGGGGTTGGACTACATGACCTTAAAAGCTCCCTTTCAACCCAAAGATTCTATGATTCCATGATTCTATGAGGGGCTTCTTCCTTACCCACCTCTAAGTTCTAGTGAGCTCCACTTAAATTTAAGTCTGAACATGAAAGTATAACGTGAACAGGAGTTTTAGAAGTATTTGGAGGCAATTTAGAAGGAAAGAATTGGTCCGATGTGAATATACAAGGTTAGTTAAAATACTGGTTTTCTCTCAGCTAGACCAGTGATTAAGCTGATAAGAGAATATTGTGCTCATATTCAGCACTGAAGAGCTCTCAGGGAACACAAAGAGTTCCAAATACAATTCAAAGCCCAAAGAAAGATGCCTCTAAAAAAAAGCCTTTTTGGCTTATCATAAAAAGGATTACATTATATAATGGAGTAAAATGTCAAGCTCCCTTCCAGGTAGAAGGCATTGGCTACTCACAGGTTCATTAGTTCTTTAGACACAAACGTTACAAATAAACTGACTAGTACTTTAAACCACAGTATTCACAGAGAAAACAAGCAACGATGAAAAAAGAGTGAGAAAAACTGACCTTTTTTCCTACATTACCAAGTTAAATGGTAGCATCTCCTTTTTCTGAGTTTTAAGTCATGAACAGACACCCTTTTGAAAGCCTGACAGTCTCAGACTCATGCTTTTTGGATTCTGTATTCCTATATGAACTATATGAAATGTACCACTTTATGATACACAGTAGGTCATACAGGATAATCTCCTGGAATGTCCTCAATATCCCCAGAGAGCAGTAAGAGCAACATCTCTATGTTCTGGAAAGCAATACCTAAAAGAACATAAACCTTTCAGCAACAGATGTTGTTTCAGTCTCAGATGAAAAACAGTCCTCACCAGTTGTTTACCCATGTTATTCACCGGCTGTGGATTTTATCTCCTTAAAGCATCCTTCTTAAGCAACTTCCTTCTTCATTAAACGAAAAGTGATTTGTCCAGCTGTCCTAGACACAGTGAGTATACCTTTAAGACATTACTGCCATGAAAAAAGAAAAAAAAATTTTGTAAGAAAAAAATAAATTGAAGATACAGACTTTCTGGGGGAAAAAATGTATCATGACCTTGCTATGAAGAAAGTTAAGGACTCCATCTTACAAACAAGTCATGTCATTAGTCTTTACTCCTGAACTGAATCAGAAAGAAAAATTGTACAAAATTCTTTCCTCTACCTCAAATACGTCTCTGCTTCAAGTCAGGCCAGAACTTTATTACCTTGAGACTCTTCAAAGCTTTGAAGTAGAAGATACTGAATACAGCTTCCATTTTCTGAGTCCTGAGTTTATGGTTAGGTAGTCATTTAACTCCAACACTTTCAGAAGGAGCCAACTCAGAACCTTGTTGGTACACGCAACTCTGTATGCAGTATAAATAAAAGAAAACATTTTTAAACAATGAGACTTAGTAACTTTTTAAACAGAAATTTTTACACAGTTGATCTTCTGGTGTATTCCCTGTTTATTAAGAAAATTGGTATAACTTAGAGGCTCTGAACATCTTCACCAATGAAGGACTGATTCCTCACCTATGTCATTGACAGAAAAAACCTTCCTAGTAGCAAAAAAATATTGCTACTGGTGTTTTCAAGTAAGTCCAGCTCTTGGTCTTGAGCCATTTTCTTCAGATGATCCTTTCCATGGGCTTCTGTGCACCTTCACATGGTGCATCTCCCACTCACTGTAGGAGTAGAGATCCCTCAGGTAACTGCATGAGTGGGTACCACTTCTCTGAACAAAGTGAACAGCTGATGCCCCGGAACATCACGGTCACATTGCCACAGCGCTACAGTCTAATTAGCTTTAATGTAGAGCAACCATTCTACTTCTAGTTCTGGTGTTTGCTACGTCAGCAGTAATTTGAGGGTCTGTGTGCTGTGTAGACCTACTACCACCATCTATAACTGAAATCAGTGACATTCTAATCAAACACTGAGATCAAAATCGACAAATAATAAAGTCATATTTGACAGTGGTTTTTTACTTCATATGACATTTCTAAACAAGACAGAAAGACAGACCTTATATTGAAAATAACTAAAATTCATCAACAATGAAATTTTTGAGACTAGTTTATTTTTAATGAGGTAGCTCTGAAGATATTTTGACTCCCTTCCTTGCTTCCTTCCTTCCCCAGCAGTTGAAAGCAAACATTTGAAACCTTTCCCATGAAATCTCTGCAAAATCGTTCACCTCTACCCAGAGAAGATCTGAACAGTTCAGCTGTCAGATTTAGTTTATATCCTTTATCTAAAAATCTAAAGCAACTACGTACAGTCCCTTAAGGCGTAGGAAATGTCTTCCATAAATTTCAACCTTTGGATCCTGAAATACTCATGCTTTCCTTCCACAACCAATTCTTATCTCATATCTCTCTTAGCATAGCTTTCTCTGTTCCTCCTTGGCATAGTCTCAAAAAACTTTCCTACCCTATTTGTAAAATTTCACAGGCTGCTTCCTATAACCTTCCTGGTTACACTACTTCAGCCTTTTCTCAAGTCCATGCAGAGAGACACGAAACTAATTTCTGCTTCTCTTCCTGTTGAGGAACTCATATCTGGGAAGGAGAATGTGTAGACACCAGTCTCTACCCTTTTAGGTCACTCTTCAGGCACTTTAAACAGAAAGAGAAGGAAACTGTTTCATTCCCTCTTTCCTTCACTTTCTGTAATAAAACTGTTCACATTTCATACAGCTCTTATGATAAGAACTACTATACCAAACACACTTTTGTGAGTGGTTTCTTGCTCTAAGACTATGTGCTGGCTATACAGATCACAAAGGGATCAAAAAAAATTTTGAGTAAAAAGTTCAGAATAGAGTTTTCTGGTAACAAATGTTCCACATTAGAGATATTGCAGTATTTCAGATTCTTTGGATTTAATGCTAAATCAGAAAAAGAAAAAAGGTTGTAGACTGTAATTCTTTTTCCCATAGTATTTAAGACTGTCAAGATGCAGTTTACCTCAGACGGTTTAAATCAGCTTCAACCAGTATTTCCCTGATCCTAACATTCTTTGACATTACTCCCTGTACACAGACTCCCCAGCAGCTAATCATATTTTTCTCAAACTTTTATGCCTTGAAGACTAAAACATCTGGTGATGCATTGAAAGGTATAGTGTCTTCCACTGACATCTCAAGTTTTGTTGAGCTCCTTCACTGCTTGGATCTTTCTGCTTTCTATTCCTTCTTCTTTCTAGGGAAATGGCCATGTAACAGGAAACTGTGAAAAGACTATTCTTGGAAAACTTTATCTGGGTAGCAAAAAGGAGCAAGGAGGCATCCTCAGTTTCCATCTCCCAGTGAGGGTGTCTCCAGGTAAAATGTTCCCTTCATATGGCCTTTCCCAAGAGAATAATGACTATTAGAATTCAGCTTTGGTTTACCACACAGAAGATTATAATTTCTCTGCTGGACTATGAATCATGAACTAGTGGTTTATTTTCAGTCTAAATTATCAGCTAATTATTATTTCTCAGGCAAGCAATAATCCCTTTCATGAGGGAAAGCCTTCAAAGGGAGTATTTTCAATCGAGAACACAAAGAGCTTAGAAATACAAAGCAAAGAAAGGTTAATCTCAGCTTGGTGCAAGATTTCTCCCTTCTCTAAGCAGCCCAGAGCCTCAAGCAGTTGGAAAGGCCTCAAATACAGGGATTTTCATTTACTCCTCTGCTACAATCCATTTAAAATGTACCTGACTGATTGGTATTTTAAGAGCAGCAGTCTAAAAGTGAAATGGTGACAGGCAAGATAAAACAGCAAGACAGAGAAACAGCAGTGATGGTAAAACCGGGGCAAACTCATGAGGAAAAACACAACTTGCCCAGGACAACAGTAAAATATATGATTTTTGGGTTAGCTGATAGCACTGGCTATAGGAGATATTGTGCTGAATTAATTCCACAAATGAAGTTACTCTGGCATATTTCACCAAGTAGGAAGAATACAGATATTCTCTCAGATATTCATTTCTGGTTTCATTCTGAAGTACTGCACCAACCAACCCTGAAGAAATGCCAATATGGACTGTGGGGTTGGTGTAGCGGAAGAAAGATAGTAGTCGTCTTCCTCCCGGTGAGCCGTTAATCTCTGAGCAGAAGGCACTGCTGCCTTTCTCCCAGAAGGCGGGAGACTGGAATGATGTTGGGAAGTCTGTCTGTGGGGTTTTAAAGCTTCCTGTTTCCCCACCGAGTTAAGCAGAGATGCTGTGAAGACTCACACTAAGTAGAGCAGCTATCACTAAGGTGATGCCTGCAGCGCACCACCAGCCTTGGGCTGGACACCCGAGTTGCTGCCTAGAGCCATGCTGATGATCCACCTGGGCCTCCTGTCCACAGATATCACCAGACAAACAGCAGGGTTTATTTCGTTCCTGTCACAGTGTCCCTGGCCGATCTGATCCCAGTACTGAGTCAGGATGCAACTACTTTCTGCTCTGGGAAAGAAAAAGTACTGGCATAGCTGTACCAAGGATCACAGTGCTCGGGAAAGCACATCTCAGTGGAGCATGGCATAGCACTCTTCATAATGCTGAGGGGTCCTCAGGAACCCACATCACTTCCTCTCATCCCTCCAAAATTCTCTTTTAAACTCATCTTTTTTGTCCTTCATTGTCATGCTTTGCCAAGCAAGGATCAAGGGAAATTATGCAGCTGCTTTTTTAGTCTCTTACAAAACAAGATTTCCAGGATTTTAATTTCATTTTAGTGGTAGGTCATAACTTCTTGATCCAATTCTGCCTGTTTCTCTATCTTCGAACTTTATTTGGATGCCTGAAATGTTGAGGTGTTCATCTGCCTGGCTGATAGCTCAAAATGCCATGAAGGCATCACTTTATAGTTTGATGGTTTTTTGGAGTAGTAGTTCAGGTGAGGCAGCTGAGTCTCCCCAAGGGTGATATGGTGGTGGACAGAAGTCAAGAAAGAACAAAATCATTAAAATCTCTGATACAAGCAAGAGATGGGAAGCAATGGTATCACCAGATGCTAGACCTTGCTGGGATAAGGAACCGAAGGGATTGTTGAGAGGCAAGAAAAACATCTACAAAGTCAAAATACAAACTACTGGGGGAAAAAAAAAAGACTAAAAAATAATGTGAAAACATTACAAGATTTTACTCTTGTTAAACTAAGGATTAGCAATGGAATTGTAGCAGGTGACTCTAATCTCTCAGGTGTGGTGTTTTAGCTATACAGGCTATTCTACAATAGTGGCAATTTTCATTCTCTTGCATCTCTTTTAGACTCATTAGTTATTGTATGGGGCATTGAAACTTGTTTAGAAAAAGGGAGCTGTTTCAGTGAACAAAGACAATCCGTGCTAGTTCTACACAGTGGTATAAAATATCATTCTCTAAAACAGGTTTGTAACAGAATAAATATGCCTCCAGCACAGAGTTCATGAGTAATGCATTCAGCATTAGCAAACCCGTCTCAAAACCCAAAGGAGGAAGCTAAGGATATTTTTGTTGTGTGTTCCCTTCACTGCAGTTAAATCAACAATTCCGGTCTCTCAGTGGAAATTACAATGATGCTCTTGATCAAGTTCTGAGAATAATGTCTGTCAAAGTGGCTCCTGTCCTCTTTCTTAAGGCAGCAATAAGATGGTATTGGCTCCATGCTAACAGAGATATTAAAAGATTTGCTCCTGGAGAGGCGCAAACTGAAATGCTTCAGAATACAAAGGCTGCAGAGCGTACAGAAAGCTGATAGATCTTAAAGGCAATCGTACACTGAGGAATTCATAATTCCCACTGACTGATTCACATACTAGGTGGACCACATAGTCAAATACCATTTATTTCCACCTATCTTCACAACTTCCAAGTTTTTTGCAAGTTCATGACTGCTGCCTGTATCACAGGACACTCTGGCTGATAGCAAGTGCACCATTAATGGTTGTCTGCACACTTCTGACTCTGCTGCACGGTTATTAACCACTAATCCCCAGTAGTCTGGAGGACAAGTCAGTTTTGATGTATAACTTCCCTTAACGTATTTTTTGGAACACTGTGACGATAACACACGCACATTTATCTTCATTGTTGCTGCTGGGAAATTTGAAGGTTTTCTGTAACAAGATTTTCCCATTTAGTTAAATAATCATAGCAGGATTTTAAAGCACTCTGTGTTATCAGAAGGCGGCAACAAATCTATAACGTAACAAATGGTACATGGATGAAGATATTTTAGCAAATAATATTTCAAAGCCCACCTGCACATTGCTGTAGAATTCCAAACACACAGAATGAAACCCAGTTCTCAGTAGAGAGGACTACACTGTTAAGTCATGAACATACGTTCTCAATGCAACTGACTGCATGGATTAAGTAGCAGCTAGCGATGAGAACAGTGCTGAATGTTCATTGACAGGCTGAACAGTGACGGTGCCATCTCACTACCAGTTTACTATGAGCTGAGAAGATTGTAATTCCAGAACCAATGCTTCTTTGATGTAAAACACTGGTGATAATTCTCACCCATGTCAGAACATACAGCTCTTAGTTATAAAATAATTTTGGTCATGCAGTTGCAGCTGTAAATCTGTATAATTCTATTGAATTCAGAGGAGCAATACTGCCTTATACTGAGACTTTGGTCATGTCAACTTCCAAATAAAATTAGATCAGCAGTCTTGCTACACAGACTAAGCTTTGCTATTAATTTTATTTATTCTCTGACAGATTCTTTTTATCTCACTCATTCAGACCTTAGGCAGTGCTGAGCTGCTTAAGTTACTATGCAACTATGAAGGTCTTAGAGTCTTCCAATACTGCCTGTAGGACAAACTACAAATAAAACCAGTATTATGATAGTGTGCTTTGTTATCAGCAACACACGAAACAGGCAACAGATAAGCAGAATAAAATTGCTTTTGTATATTATCATTAATAACAACAGAAAGATATCACTGTACTTAGTTTAACACCTCTTTTCAGAGAGTTTTCATATTCAGAGGATACTGGCCAGGTAGCTCTGCTCCTGGTTTCTTCTTGAGGTGAACTCCGATCACTAAGTTCTTCCAAGGATCTATCTTCATTAATGACTGTTTTATTTACCTCCTAATACTTGCATCAAAAATATTTGTATTAGTAGGGAAGTGCCAGGCATACAGCTATCACCTGTCTCCTTAATCAGTATAGTTCCCCCTAAAGAGATGCAGACATTTTCCTTCTCAGAATTGAAGGTCAGCAATATAATTTGTTCTAGGTCTCCGACAGGTCCTTCTTCACAAGAAAAGCTGAGTACTTTGCATTAATTAATTCATATCAATTTTAACAGCTCCATGAGTAACATTACTGACATTTTATGGATAGAAACTGAGGCACAGGGAAACTACTTATCTTAAATAAAACAGAAAATATTTGAATGAAACATATTTAGTTGTAGGACAGGAAAAGGAGAACCCTGAATGTTCAAGTCTTGAGGCTCATATCTAACCTTTGATTCATGCTCTGCGCATAGCCCCCAGCATCAATCTTAAGCTAGAGCTTCTCGTAGTGGTCTCTATGGTAAAAAACAGTTAGGAGCAGGGAAATAAGGTCAGTACTGAGGTATCAGTGTCTCTATTTGTGTACCCATTGCTAATAGGAAGCTTAGTAAAGTATCTAAACTTCTGTCAGGTTATCCATGCCATAGGCAAAATGCATTTGAGAACCCAACCATCTTTGAAGACACTGCTGCTGAGAGCTCACTGACCTCAACAGCAGGGCCATGTAAGAACATCCTAAACAAAAATCAGCCTCAAGGACATTTTGTCCTTTTTGGTTTTTTGACATCCTTAAGACAGTGCTAGGAAAGATCTGCTGCTTATTTACCATTTCTTGTCAGATGACTTCACACCAGACAGAAGTCTCTGAGGGGTTCTTCAGACAGCAGGAGGCTGATATACTGCATTGTCAGACTGCTGGTGGTGTGCGGGGAGGAAAGGTCTTGTTTCTCATGTCAGTGTCACTTCCGCAGCGATCATCTCTCACCTTTTACAGTTTTCACCTGTGAATGTGTGAATTAAGTCAGGACTAAACAGAAAATGTACGGTGGAAGTTCAAAAAGACACAGGGATTTCTAATGCAAGGAAAAGAACCAGATTTGCTGAGGAAAGTTATGAGAAGATGGCAGCCAATAGCTCTAAACAAGGAGAAGGGGTGAGGTAACCTGAGGGGGTGTTTCCCACAGAAGGGAATACATGAGAAAGCAGAAGAGCAGCAGCTAACCTGACACAATCCACCAGGGACTGGTAACAGATTATGAAATTTTTCAGTTACCGATACGCAGCTAACATTAGCTACGGGTCTGAAAGCTGTTACCATATGCTTGCTGCTCGCTGGCCTGTGTGGGATGACTTCAGTGCTCACGGTCCCCTCTCCAAAAGGGGGCCCACGGCAGCTCCGTTGGCAGTCTCAGGGCATGCGGACTGGGTTACTCCCTCACAACAAGCCACAGTGCAGGACCTTTAGGGCATGAGAAGCTTCACCTAGTACTTTGGAAGGTAGCAGTTGCTTCTTCTTGACTAGGATTGTTAAATATCTACAGATTTCATTTGGACACTTCAACCTCCTAATCCACATTTGAAAAGAGCTCTTCAATTTCTACTGCAGATACTATTAGCAAATAATAATATTGGATATTACTGAGAAATATTTATTTATAATGAATTTTGTTTACTAATTATTACAAAGTAAAGTCTAATATTAGATACTACTAAGATAAAATAGATGTGAACACTTAAAAATTTGCTGCATTAGTAACTTCAGTCAGCAAGACTTATGCCCAACCCGAGTCTTAGCAGTCTCAGTTTTGGAGAAAATAATATGCTTTGACCCATGAATGAGAAATGAATTCATTTTAGCTCCTTGTAGGCATGTATTGCTGAAATTCACCCTATTGACAGTAATGAAAAATGTTTACCTTAAAAATATAGGTGACAGATTTTACTTTGAACTCTGTATTTAAAGGCATTGTCTAATTCCCTCATTCATCAGGTACTTCAATACTGTGGAAGCTAGAGGTCTGATCCTTTTGAGCTAAAGAGCCATTCAAAACATGTTCTCAGGGGCTTGGTGTTATGAAATACCACAGTTCATTGTACCATTTGTACAACGAAGAGGACAATAACAATACAAAAGAAAAAGAAAAATAGGTTCTATTATACCTTAAGTAACCTTAATAATTTAAGTAACAGCTGGCAAGACATAATACTGGAGGTAGTTACCAGGGAAAAAAGAACATACGATACTAAAAGGAATGTAGGCATTGCGGGGATCCCTGACTTTAATCTGAAAAGGATGTATAAGAGGCTGCAGAAATCTGTGGCATTTTCCAGAACTCTCAGATGCTTAAAGCATCTTTGACTCCTTTCCCAGAGTTTTTATGTTAACTGCATCCCTCTTTCATCACCTTTACACACACTGTTTAGAATGAATTAAAAACCTTTCCTGGGACTGACCACATGAGGAAGCTGATGCTTACAGGCAGATGCTTCCTGTGGGCCAGCAAGACCAGAGAAAAAAATGTATTTGAGGAAAATGATGAGTGATTTTCCCCTGGATATTTGCTTTCAGCCCCCAGCATATCTAATAGAAAGTTACAATCTTTTCTAAAATGGCAGACAAGACAGAGAAAAGGGAGCCACACATCGTGGCCCTGAGGGATGCTGGAAGGGGACGGAGAGTGGGATTAGCCAAGCTCCAGCTCTGGCAGAAGTGAAGGGGTTGTGAGGGAGAGCAGGACCTCTCCTCTTGGCAGTAACAAGCAAGAGATCTTTCATTAGCTCACTGCTACAAAACTGCTCCCAACCAAAACGGCTGATAAAGTGGAATTTTAGCTCCAGAGCTTTACTTCTGTGAGGTGACTGATGTTCTACTTACATTATTATTTCAGGAAGGAAAGAAAGGGAAAAAGGAGGAAAGGAGGGAGGAAGGAAAAGTTTTAAAGCAAGTGAAGGCAAAGCTCTCAGTCAGGGCCATGTATGAGACTATTTTCACCAGAATAACTGTTACCATCGTGGTCCTAAAGAGAAAAGAATGTTGTCATTTAGAAAATAAGTAACATCAGAAAGTAAGTAGCCAGGCACTATTTATTTTTTCACAGTGTAACCAATCAACTTCACAGCAGATACAGTAAAAACAATGCATTACAACTGCTTTACGAAGTTCAGTGTTGAAATTCTCTTGATTCTTATCAGTTTAAGAGACAGAGCACAAACATCTAATCTGTCCGTTCTGCACAGAAAACATGGTACTCAATGGTGGTTTTTTGGGGTTTTTTTTTGTGGGTTTTTTGTTGTTTTTTTTAAGAGTATGGCTTTCAGTGTTTTACATTTAGAAGACTACAGGCTACATCTCAGAAACATCTGTATGAACCACGCACCAGGGTGCAAGCACATTTCCATTCAATGCACAAGGACTAGTGCAACATTTATATGAAAATTCAATAGACATTACCATTCACAGTACAGTCACGAGCTATAAAACCTATCCTTCGAACTACTCAGTCTTCTCCTGGCAAGAGGTTTCTGAGATTTTGTTTTTTCTAGAAGTCCTTATAACCCAGCTCTCTCCCATAAACTTACTTCAGACATTCTGTTTCAAAGCCTTGAGCAGCCAAGCCCCTTCTGGTAATGAGGCCCACCAGCACCCCCTTTTTGAGTTTGTTAGTATTATTCCAGTCATCAGTCTCAAAGTCTCATCAGTCCTCAAACAAAATCAGCTTTTGGCAGCTGAAGTACTACTCTGCATGAGGTATACTGTTGTTAAAACAAACAAACAAAAAAAAAACCAACCACAGGGTGAAATCCCTTCATTTGCCTTCATCTTTACACAGACCTCAAGAAAATTAAAAAAAAAAAACAAAACAACCCCCCCCACACACACACACAGGCGGGAGAGAACAAAAGGCTGAAAATTCTAGCCTTGAACCATATTTGAACTTTCTGCAATGTTCTAGAGCAATCTAAACTTTACATTTATTTAAAGCACTATCAGTGATGCCTAGTTACTCACTTTTGGAGTGCTTTAAACTGAAAGCTTAAGGGATGATTTTTAGAAAGGGCTAAACATTCATGATCTGAAAAGCAGGCCTTTTTCATATACCTTAAACTGCACATTGGAAAATGAGGCATCCAAAAACTAAGGGTATACCAAAAAGTGTAAAACTCTGAGTCCATCTTTTACTGTGGTAGCAAAAGACTTCTCAAAATAAAGAGCAGAATCCATCTACCCTGCAAATGCAATCACAGTAACTTCCTCAGAACTGAAGAAATTTGCTCCTACCTATATCTATAAATCAACTTTTCACCAGAGAGGATTTTCATGTTTACCTTCAGTGATATCAATGCCTATCTTCAACCAGAACATTTGTGTTCTCCTTTTCTTCTTTACTAAAAAGGAGGTAAATTAAAAATTAATCCACAAGACTCATCAAATGGAGCCTTAATTATTTTAAGCTTCTGAACCACTTCTACATTCTAACTGTGCATATCTAAATGGTTTTTTTAGGACATTTTTGGTCACGTTTAGAACATAAATTTTTGGGGGGGGGGAGGGAAAGCTTGTTAAAATTACAATCAGAACTTGATTTGTATGTCAAAATTTTCATGTCTTTCCAGTCTACGTATGAATTTATATGTGTGCCTTTGTCATTGCCAATATAATTTCTACCACACTCACAAAGTCTCAGCTGTATGGGATTTAGCCAAGAGCATCATCAGTTTATTGTCTCTCAAGTTTTCTGGTGCAGCCATGCTCATTAATAATGTTGTCAAATATTAAAATGATGATATTAATGTTTCACTCTAACCTGGCAGACAGAGTTTATCAAAATGGAGAAACAACTAACAATAAATTTAATACCTGCAAATGTTTTAGTTTTGGCATTGCACACAAAAGATTACGGTATTTTAAGAGAGGCTGAAGAAATCATGTCTTAATCACATTAAAAGCCTGTGAGGATACCTTGATGTTTCTAGGTAATTGAATATAATAATGGATGAGGCTATACCAAGGCTATTGGAAAAGTACCAAATAACTGTAGAACTGTAAATATCAGCACATGTATAATAATAATATTAGCCCCACGAGAAGGTTTCTGGAAGGAAAACTGAAATGGAAGAATCAATTTGCATCAATATTGTGTATTTTAGATATAATCCTTAGAAGCAGCACTGAGACTTACACAATTTATCTTCATGTTCCATATTTTTTTCAGTAAGTTATCCACAAGGGCTTTAATAAATATTTTTAAAAGGAACTTTGATGCACAATATTGCAACATTGTCTACTGGTGCGAAAACACTACCAAATTAAATGCATGGTATGAATGTTCACTTAGGTAGTTAAAAATGCTAGCATTTCTTAAAATGAAAGAATGAAAAAAAAAAAAAAGGATGCATTAGTAAGGGGCAAACTGTGAGTCACTGAAACACTATGTGAACTATAGATGCTGAGACAGAGACTTGCATTAAGAGTATAACTGAATAATGGAACCCTAATATAATAAATACTGAGCCAAATAATCAATCAAAAAGTGTTATTTTTGAAGGATATTTCTGTACATTTAGTTTTTAGACCATACATTGTAATTGTTTATAAAACTTCAATGAAGGGGAATACAAATTACAGCAATATTATTTATTTAATTGGAAACAGCAATCAAGAACAGATATTAGATTTTTCAAGATAGGAATCACCATGCAATTGCCAGATTCTGATTCCTCAGTTTCATTTAAGGAAGTATTTATATTCTATAGCAATTTAAACTGTAAGTAAAGGTATCATAAGGCAACCTTTCACATTCACACAAAAAGTATAAGCATTCACAGTGGACAACGGGAAATACAAAAGATACTGTGAGGATGCACAAACCAATAAGATTTTTTTCAGTGATTAAAGCGTGAACACAGGTTGTATATTTACACTATGCCTATGAATACGCAAATGTCCACATTTACCTACCTTGGAAAATCTGAGCCATAGTGCAAGCACCTTCATTGTTCCTGCTCAGTGGCAGAGGGACAAACAGGACTTCACCTGTTTAAAATAACCATGACTGGTTTTCTGCAGATTTCACAAGCCAAAACTGTCTTGCTGTCTTCCTAAGGAGGAAAAACAATTCAAGGGGAAATAGACTTCTGCAGTGAAATAATGGCTCATCCGCATCCCACCCACAGTAGCTGGTTTTGGGTTTTGTTTTTAAATATCAGATTGGTAAAAGCAATATATCTTCTGCGGGGGCAGTACTGGTCATTGCTGCTAAAAGTCTTCAACTTTTTCAAGTCTAAATGACAAAGCAATCTTAATGCCGTCCTAAAGAGCCAGTCTGCCTCCTCAGATGGATCAGCTGAAAATCAGTCTTCCAATGTTTGTTGGCAAGACATCTCATACCTGCAATGCAGGTCAGGGAAAACTTCAGGGGGAAACCTATTCTTCTGAATTCAGCAAGGCTCAAACCACGATGATAAAGATCATTCTGTGAAACTAGAAACACCAAAGAATTGCTTCCAACCTGAAAAACGTTTGAGTCTCAGGTAGGCATGCAGAGGTGTACGGAAAAGTAGCTATCACAAAGAATTACAAGAGAGAAGCCTTATTATTGCAAGCAGGCTCCTGTCTCTCTTGATCCTGTCAGCTACTGAGACTCAGGCCCTGTTGTGAGTAACAAAATTGTCCTCATTTACGCACGATATACACCTACTATTTGGAAACTCTTTTCTTGACTAAGAAAAGGAATGGAGAGGAAGAACAAGGTAGAAGAGTTCACAGGTCTTCTGCCTTACGTCCCCTGTGGCTCTCCTCACACAGCTCAAGTAATGTTGACCTACCATAAGCAAGATTTGCAGGCAAAGCAAGATTTGTCACTGTGAAGGGGAAGGCAATTGCCCAGGAATTTTACAGATTTTTTTTTTTTTTCTTAAAGTGCCATGAGGCTTTTAAGATTCTTTTAGAAACTATATATTGCTAGCGAGCAACAAGGCCCACCTATGGAAAAAAGGGATAGATCCTTTTACAGGCCTATTCCAGTTCTAGCTAATATATCTCCATGGACTGCTGAGGTTTCCTCTAAAGCATTTGTAATGCTCTGGCTTTCTCAGTGAGATTTACTAGTAAATAACATCACAAGTGTAATATTTGCTGCCTTTTCACTAGCATCATAACAGATCCAAAAGACAACTCAGAAGCCACAATACTGAGCCCTGTAACAAGATTTAGACTCCTGGCCCAGGAGTGCAACCAAACCTCTCTCCCTATACCACACATCCCTCAGTGCCTCCTGACAGACAGTCAACTCAATGAAAGTGCTCCTGTGCAAAGGTAAACATTAAGTGCAGGGATGCTTCTCCATCGTTCTGGAAGTTACAGCACACATCCACCTTCTGAAGGTAAGCACGTACCCTATTTCAAATTATAGTCTAGCAGGCAGAAATCACCCTCCCTTTTAACCAGAAACCATTACCCTGGAGAACATGAGCTATCCTAGTTCATGTCTGATGTGATCACAGTCCACCTTTCCCACTCCCTGAACGAGAGAGGGACTCAATGATTGAATGCAGTCTGGGTCAGCTTTCCATTCCCAAAAGTTTTAGCCCTCAAGGGGACTAACAGTGGTGTAGACACCTGGGTACTAACTCTTTCCCAATGTTTATTGTACTTATTAATACTCAATAATTTAATAAAAGTTTTTATCATTAATACTAAAAGGAGAAAAAAGATAATCTTTTTCTGATTTAACCTGATTTCTGACTTTCTGTCTGACTTTTCACCAGGAATGATCACTCAGGATAACTGTCTATCGCTCATTCAGTCTGTAATTGATGTATAGGAAAGGCACAGGTTTTGGTGGGGTTTTTTATAAATTAAAAAAAAGAAAAAGATTTAATTATGTTGCAGATAGATGCCTGTTTACTAAATATAAGTCACTTAGATCCATGACAGTGGATTCTGGAATCACTTCCCCTGGCAACCTTTTCTCCCCCATCTTTCCCCTTCCTCCACACCGGCTTTCAGTGCAGATTCTCAACAGAATGAAATATGCCCATCAGAAGAGGCCACCCCTCTGCCTCCAGCTGCAAGCTCCCATCACCTGTCTTGGCCCAGAACAAATGGTCATAGTCTTGCATGTCAGTCAGATGACCCCACCCATCTTTTTTACAAAAGAGTAAAATAAAGATAAATTTTCAGGTTTTGATCTATCTGGCAGCATAGCTTTACAACCGCTATTGCTGGCACAAGTGAAGCAGAAGCAAGAGGCAGCTAAAAAAGGAAGGACAGATCTATTCCTTTCATTGACTTAAACCACTTGGGTAGCGATCCCATAGCATGAACCAATGCAGAGGCCTTTTGTAAAGCTCAGAGAATATTCTACCTCTCCCCATGAGTCAGTCTCCCCGACAACACATTCATTGGAGCATACAGACATTCACTGAGCTTTTTCAGAAACAGAAGCACAACAATTCTTTCTAATTCCTGCCCTTGTATTCTTTAGCTGAGGAATTCTACATTAGTTTCTATTTTCTACATCTATTATAATGACTACAAAATGCAGTATTATTTCACAAACATAAAAGATCACATTTAATGTATAACCGAAACTACAAAGAATTAAAAAAAATATTAACAACTACTTTAAAAAAATTAAATTAATTTGCACTAATTCTCAGAGTAAACTGAAATGATGACTGACGCAATTAAACAAAACATACCTTACTTTAGGCAGATAGATATTTAAATCTAGACTCCTCCTCTTGGGCTTTTAATTGAAAGGTCAAAGTTGTTCACAAATTGCAAAGCACAGTTCATATATCAATTTTAAACAAACCTTTTACTACCATAGCAAATAAGCAACAGAAATTTATAAACCCCATGTTGGAGGTGATTCTCCTTCGAAGTCTTACGCAATCCTACGTCTCTGAATGTCAGAAAATTGGATGAGGTTACAGCCTTTGAAGCACATCAACACATGTATATAAAAGCTCATACTTTGGTGGCACTGCCACTACAAAAAACAGATTCGTTCAGACACAGAAGACATGCGCTGAATATCAGTGAGGTACAACCATAGACAAAACCTTACCAAAAAATAACACTGTGCTGTACTCACTACTAAAACAGACAAGCAGCGAACGCCAATACCAGAAATATCAAGGAAAAGCCTCTTTTTTTGAAAACACATTTCACAAGATGCCTAAGATAGGTGCAGTATAAAATAGTTTCCCCAGACTTTCACCTCTCTGCCTTTATGGTAATTTCTCCTCTTATGTCCTTCTCTTTCGGTGAGAAAACTTCTTACTTAAGAGACTCTGGCTCACATCCTTAATGTTCAATCATTTGAGCTACTGAACACTTATTATTGAAATTAGTGCAAATTAAGCATATGTTAATGGCATCAATTCAGGACAGCATCATTCTTTATGACCGTACATAAGCACACACTTTTCTGAATTCTTGTCTAATTACAATACTGATTAGGAATAGGTTTAAGCATGTGCTTAAGCAGTAATGGTCAGAAAAATATGACTCCAAATATTGTGATCCCAGCTATCAGAAAACAAACTTTTATCCAGGTAGGCTTGAAAAATGATTGCAGCATCTAAGTCCAAGTAATTATAGTCTCTGTTTTTTGCCATTTTTTTGAGTATCACTTAGATTTCTTGGAATCAAGCGTTTACATGCAGATTTGAAAGAAAACACAAAGGACTAAAATAATACATTTATTACATGCCATGTTACAGTTCACTGCATTCCCATTCCTGTTTGCACTCACAGTACTGTGGGAAACTAAAATTATTTCATCAGAAACAAATGAAGTACACAGAAAAGTTTGTCAACAGACAGAAGCAAGTGTATCCATAAGCCAAACAGCCGTAACATTCAATAGCTTTAATACTCCATTACATTGTTTCACAGAAATTAGAGATGAAAGACTTCTTATCCATCCCTTGCCAATTCAGGATGTTTTCTGTTCTCCAATTCAGTCACTGGAGGCTGATTGGCAACTGACAACCACATGAATAGAAAAAGCTAACTAGATGTGCCAGAGGAGAGCGGGCTGTGAAATTTGTATTTCCCCTCGTGAAGTGCCAAGTTCTTTCAAGTTCCTTTTGTTTAAAGGTGAATTAATGAAACTGAGGAGCTCACAAAATCTGGGCCTTGTATTGTGTAGCGAGTAGACTGCTTTTCATGTAGACAACCAACATACTGCTGCTGGAGCCACCTTCATCCCTCCTACAGAAGAATGTGTTTAATGTGCTGTCAACAAGCATCAAACTGCACTATGGAATTAAAACTGACACATTTCCATTGTACTGAACATTTTCTGCAAATAAGACTCTAAATTATAGTAGGTCAGTGTTGTTAATGATGCCATACTTCTACGCTCAGTCTAAGAGTCAGAAGAAGTTGGTGCTCAGAAAGGTCACACAACAAAATGTCAGCCAACCTCGACAGCAGGCTTTCAGATTCTCTCAACCACTTTCATATTTCATCAACTAAATGCTGAAACAAAGTTTGCATTAAAATGGGATCTTCTCTGTTACACTTTCTTCCAGAATCACTGCACGTAGTCTTGCACTCTCTATTAAACTTCAGGACTGAACACTGCAGTAACATTTCATCTGAAATGTGTATCGCATATCATATCTTATTATGTCTGGTACCAACCAGAATATAAAAATACATTAATCTTTTCTGAGAAATTCAGAGGAGGGAGCACATTCAACAGAAATATTGGGGGGAGTCCTTCACGTATCATTTTCTACCATTAGCCATTAATCGTGTCTTTATCTCCAGTACTGAACATCCTTACCTACAACCAAATGCTAATCCCATTAATCCTCTTTAAAGATCTGTAAGGTCTTCTGTGTAATTCTGACTTTTACTTAATGCATATCTTAATTTTACAGCGATTTTGCAAGCTCACTTGAGACCAGTTTCTTTTTGAGAAAGGAGGAAAGACTTCACTTCTCCGTAATGAAGACAATGGATTTAAAAATAGAAATGAGTTACTAAATACTTCCAGCCAGCAGTAGTCAACACAGAGAAGTCAGTCCAAAAAGGCTACTACTGAAGAACTGCTGCCAAAGTGAACAGAAGCTCTGATCACAGAAAGGCTGGAGAACTCATCCCGTGATTTTGGGGGGATACATCCCATCTTGGAGAAGGATCTGCACTGCATGAGGGTTATTTTAACACCCCCCCTAACAGGGCTTTTCCATTAGAAACGAACAAATATCAAGGAGGTAATTACACAGCAATCCATAACACAGGTTCAGTAAATTCATACCGTTTGGCTTTGGCTTAGTGAGTAGCTTATATAGCAACAAGCAGAACCTACAAAATCGTCCTGTATGCAAAGTGGAGCAGGAGACACACTACGCTCTTAGGGCTGGAGATTTAACATAGTGGCTTTAAATACAATGAGTATAGCACTGTTACAGGTTTTCCAAACTCTGACGGTAGAAACTCTGCTCTCATAATGTAGAGTTATGACTTTTCCTCTGGCCCCAAGTATGAAACAGACAAAGGAGAGGGCAATGGGGAAGAGGTGAAGAGCACTATGCTTTAATGGCCAGAATCTCAGACGACATCAGTCTGGTTTCCATGAAATAAGTAATGGCAGCTGGGTAGGAAATTCTGAAAGTTGTAGCCCTCTTGGAGAATTTCGGGGAACTCACAACAGTGGAGTAATGGCAGATGGAGCACAGACATAAATGTAATCTGAGGTTGAAAGCCAAAAGCCTGTATCAATGGTCAGGATAAGACAAGCTCAGAATTACCCTTGGTTTTTTTGTGATATATCCATTTTTTGCTGCTCTAATCTCTGCATTATGTATAAATCTGAATGTGATTAATTATGACAATCACTCTTTTTAACATACTGCAGAGAACAAATGGCTGGTTGAAAAATAGAATTGTTCCATTTCAACTTTTTAAAATCAAGGATTAATAAAATCATCACCTTATAGATGAAATGGGTGAGAATAATTAATCCCATTTTATTAAGGCTTTCTTTGCAAAGGTGTAAGAGACGCTACAAAATTCATCTGCATTATCATTTAGGATTAAAATTGAAAACTTATATAGAACTGTCCGGTTAAATAACATAGCCTCTTGACTGCATTTTGTTAGAGCTGGACAAAAACAGGTGTGTGTTCAAGGCAAGTTAAATCTTAGAAGTATTTATTTTTAAATTTTCTCTTTAAAATAGCAGTATCAGTTCTATAGTTGATCACAAGAGGGAGACTACATCACCATATTTCCTCTCGTCGTTTCAAATTTTTAAAGCATCCAAACAATTTGAGACATTTTGAACCACCTCTAATCTTTGAGCTGGCTTTGATCTAATGCTCACTGAAGTGACTGTTAATGACTGTTCAATTAGCATTTTTTCTGAGTTTGTCAAACCTCTGAAATTTATAGATAAAGATAGCCAATCCAGTAAACAAGATTGAACAATGCAAAGGCAGTTGGAAAGAAGATTCGAGAATAGGAGTCAATTTTTGCAATACGGATGTGTATCCTTCCTTCTCTCCAAGATCCTGTGCGGCAGTCTTCAAAACAACAAAAGAAGCTAGCACAGTCTTTCCCTTCTAGGCACTCATATCCATAATCATCATCACGTTCAGGGAGATGATTAATGTTATTAATTGGAATTAGTGTTGATCCAGGTCGAAGAGCAATTGCAGGTTTCTTAAGAAAAACAAAAAAGAAAAATATAGTTTTGTGGGGGTTTTTTATCCTCAGATTAAATAATTCCACAGGCTTTCCATAGCAAATGCCAATATAAATGCATTCAGTACAATATACAGAAATTCTAATATTAAAGAAAACAGTTTGTGGAGCTTTGTGAATTATGAACTGCTGTATATAACTAGCTCATGCAGGCAAAAGATCAGGAATGATTTTCACCTGCCACAGCGGAAACTGGGTTGTTCTGGGATTTGGGAATAGTGGATAATTAGTTACACAGACAGGGTTAGCTGATCCCATCTACACAACACAAAAGAACATTTTGAAGTCAGTCACAGCTTGACAACTGGGTCACAAGCAAGTCCGCAAGCAGGCCATAAGCGTCATTACCAAGGGAATGATCGTTCTCCCATCATTTGGAATCTTTAGAACCAGAGTGGATGTGTTTCTGGAAGCTACATTTTCACCAAAAAAAAAAGTGCCAGTGGGAGCAGTACAGCAGTACTGGTGAAGTTTAAGAGAATGAGACACATAGGGCCAGGCTACATCATCTAACCCCTGATGTTAAATCCCTAAACAACATGCCCCATTTTATTAAGGCTTTCTTTGCAAAGGTGTAAGAGATGCTACAAAATTCATCTGCATTATCATTTAGGATTAAAATTGAAAACTTATATAGAACTGTCCAGTTAAATAACATAGTCTACTATGTTATTAGCCTACTACTACATAATTTCTACTTTAGAAACCAGGACATAAGACACCTTTGGAGAATGCCATTCAAGTCAGAGAAACTGATTAATTCAGCTCTTATTTCTTACTTTTACTTTCTGTGGGCATAACTCAACCCTCTTGCAGTCTGGTAAAAACTCAGTGTAACAGATGTTAAGGTTCATAAATAATTTCCATAGAAAAAATCTGGGTGCCCTATTGCCTAGTACATATACTGTTTGCTATTCCCTTTCCTGCAACTTTTGCCTTTTCACCTTCCTTTTACTTGCACTACCACAGCCCATCTTTCCCCCTTTTATTATTTTGTTTCCACTCAGTTCTTCACTCTTCATCTTTGTTTTCCTGAATGTTTAAAAAGACTCTCTCTGTCCTTTTTTCTCTTTCTAAATCTCATAGCCTTTTTAAACTACTCCATAATCCTCTTAATTTCACACCCCCACCTTTGGCATCTCTTCTAAAATCTTCAGACTGAGGATAAGGGTTATGTCAAGAGTACTCTTACATTGTCTTCTCACTTTTCTACTATCTCCATATTTTGTCATGTAAGGAATAAATACAGCAGGAAAGGATGCAGTCAGAAGAACTAACTGGGTGTTGAAGTCTAGAGAAGAATCTCCCTTAAACAATTATACATGATAGGCAATGAAAAAGTATAAAAAACTATGAAAAGCAGGAAGCCACATCGTTTAGATTTTTGTTGTACGTTAAAGTGCTGTTGTCCCACTTCCAGGGAATTACTTTGGCCAGTATACAGACCTCTGGACACCTAGGCACTCTGCAGGGACATTTCACCCAGTGTCCCAAGGGGTGATGTTAAAGCAGTGCAGCATCCACCACGTTTTTGAATAGCTTTATGTAACAGGTGTCTTTACCAGAGGAGGTTTCGCACAGACTGCTCTTTCAACACTTTTTAGACATGATGACCTAGGGAGCTAATAATCATCCTAAAGGACCTCATTATCCTTTTCAGTTATGACAAAATACTGACAACACTAACAAACAGCAGTTACATGCTTCTACCCTAATTTGAGGCATTACAAACAAGGCTTATTTTCACAAAACATAAAAAGTAAGTTCAAATTTTTTTTCTTAACCTACAAATCATTATTTTGTTGAAGACCTATAGGGAAAGATGCTTATTTCTGATTCACACCTACGCTGGCTTTACAAGGATTTTCTGACTACCGGTTCTGTCAGTGTGAGATTCATGGCATGATTCGTTTCTACTAGTAGGGTGAAACAGGAATGCCCAACTCAGAAACACCATGGGAAGAGACAAAAATAACAGTACTGCTTTTCACTGCTCATGTCACCAGCACAGACTTTAGCTGGCTACTGGATTACAGGTTTGAAGAGGTGGTCTGAGAGAGGCAGAAAGACAGTGCCATCTTATAGGTCTAACTACCTACAAGGAATAGATAAAATGTGTCTAAGAAAGAGACAATATGAGGAAAAAGGGGAAAAGACCGACACCTCACAAGAAAATGACCTTATATCAATTGGCAGAGACTTATTAAAACCCCAACAAACAGTAGTACATGCTGATTGTTCATGTACAATCATGTTTAACTACTGATATTGTAGATAAAACCCCACGTATAATGAGAAGCATTTATAATACACTCTGACAGGACCAAAACCAAATTACTCTGCGTTAACACTAACACACGTACAAAAGAAAGCCATTGTCTATGGAGATCATAGCACAGGTGATACATTCTCTTCAGGTGAAATGATGATCAGAACAAGATCCACAACTAATTAAACTTAATCCTTCCTGCCCAAACTCATTATCCTTACTAATGTGGATTTACATAAGCCAATTCATACTACCTTTCTTGAATGATGCCAGCACATATTTTGTAAGATAAAACTGCTGTAATCATCTGTAAAATCTCACCATTTTTTCACAAGATCATCTACTGCACCTTATTGGCATAGTTCCTGGAATAATAAGCTTTTATTGCATTTTGCAATAGAAATAGACAACCTATGCAAGGCAAGTTTTCCAAAGAAAACACACCTGTAAATGAGAACTTTTCAGAAGGAATTAAACTGGCTATTTTAATTAAATTGGTTTTTTGAGTTACATATCCATAACTACAAAAGAAAAAGAATGAACAGAAGTCTCTGACAAAGATAATGGCGGAAAAAAAAGAAAAAAATTGTAGTTCTATAAATTCCCATTAATTAATCAGATGGCTTCTTTAATTGTTCTATTTGGAACAAGAAATTTTATAGCTTTTTATAAAACATCGCAAAAAAACCCTATTTCTCAAATTGGAATCCTTGCATCTAAGTATATTAAATTTAATTCCCCCCTATTTTCAAATAAGCTCTTATCCAGTATGGTCTTATAGCCATAATGTGCTGAAACATATGTAAAGCATTCTGTGTGAAAACATGGTTGTTTTTCAACTACTTAGAAATAAAAAGCATACTTTAAGAACACAGTTAAACATACCTGAACGGTGTTTTGAGGGTTATATTGCTAACTTGAATCTTAGTCCAAACTCTACATTTTAAATTGCCATACACACTGAAAATCTCAAAGCATTTGGTAGATTATTGCACAAATGGCTGATGTGTGAACAGATTCTGGAAAGTCTCGTTACTCCATTAATAGAGTACACTTGCAAACCACTTCAGGGGCTCTTGATCTGCCAGCAGCTGATCTTTAGTATCTTCCTGGTTTGAATAACCAGTATTTCCTCCCCTCTTCTTCTTCTCCTTGTTGTGCGTGCTGAGAGCAGACCTATTTCAGGTCCCTGTTCCCTAAGTGTTGTTGAGACCTCATTGCAACAATCACCTAAAGTTGAATCTGCTGTGCTAACACTGGGAAGTCCCCCAAATTCTGCAGCCTCTGTTACCTTTTACCCTCATTGCTCAGCCATGGCCCTTGCCAAAGCCTGTTTTCCATCCATTTCCATCCACATTTGCTTCTACCACTAAAAGGAAGGAGGTTTGAGGTCTTTGTTTTTCAGTTCTCTTGGCTGTGCTGGATTCCCTGAGGATCACAGGGATGTCCGACCAAGGCAGCATAGGGCAGTATTAACTCTTCCCCACTAGCCTTGTCCTAAAGACACAGCTGATCCACTCGGACCAGGTCACCCTACGAAACGTAAGGGCTCTCACTGCCAAGGTATTAAGCCAGGGCAGCTCTGGAGTGCCCCCGTAAGACAGCCTCCCCCCAAAGAAGGTGCTTTCTGACACCGGTCGCAGGATGGATGTGGTTCACACCAGGTTTTCCACATTTCCATACCTGGGCTTCTCTAATTTCGTTTCAATTTCTGTTTGAACTTACACAGGTGGTATTCAGCCTTCAAGACAGCTGATACTTTGACTCAGCTATGCTCCAGCTTCCCCTGATTAAATGATCTGGAAGGGAGGGGCTTTATAACATTGTCCTTCCTCTTATTCTCTCCAAAAGATGACTACAATCGAGTTCCAGACATTAATACTGGTGTTCAAATGAATAAGCGATTTAATGCCTTTACCTCAATGTTGTATTAGTTTAAAGAATAGCTTTAAATATTTGTGTTGGCTTCCAACAACATATTCTTTGGAAGTTCCAGTATTCTTACTACACAAACAGAAAGCTTGTTCCTGGGATATGTGGGGATTCACACCATACAAATATCAACTTCTAAATGTGGAAGGTTCATTTTACTAGAAAGAAACATGGAAGTAAATGAAAAAAAAAAAAAAAAGAGTTAAAGTAGAATTTCTGAAGTGAGAGAGAGTCAGAATACTGACCAATAACAAACACTTTTTGCTTTACAAAGCTAGCAAGGTAAGACCCAAGTTAGGTGATGCAGATCCAGACAAACCCTCATACCTTCAGTCCATTTACATTATCTTTATGGCTACAGTCTTATCTATGGTTCTCTGCCAGGTGCTGTTTTCAGAAGCACTGTGCCCGGACAGAACTGTCTCCATGGGCACACACTCCACAGGCAGCTCTAGAAGCACCAAGGGCTTTGGCATGGCATGGAAGCATGGCATATCACTCTCTAGCTTAGGCTCATGTGTTCTCATTCACATATGAGTGGAATGATCTAAAACCTTTGTTCATTAGTGGTATTTATAGAAAATGAGTACAATCCCCCAACTGTAAAAAAAAAAAAAAAATAAAATATTAGTGTTAATTATCTTTGAACATTAGCATTAGCCCTTCTACTTAAGAACCAGTCTGTCAACATTTATCCTACAATAAAGAGCATTCTGTATTTTTTTTTCTTGTTTTTTGGTTAAACTTACTGATGGCTTAGATTTTGCCGCTTTTTCTTTTCCTTTGTCCCCTTTTCTGTTGCTGGTAAAGTAATGCAAGGTGCCATATTCCATCAAGGCAGCAAACACAAAAATGAAGCAAACTGAAACAAAAAGGTCCATTGCTGTGACATAGGAAACCTTTGGCAGTGACTTCCTAGCAATTGTACTCAACGTTGTCATGGTCAGCACCGTTGTAATGCCTGTTTGAGAAAGAAATAAAAGACGACAGGAAGAGAGAAGTGTATAAGTGATCCACCCATATTGCCACAAAAAGATCCTCAAATTAGCCCCTAATTCATTCACGAGGCATACAAGAACTGAGCCACAGCAGGGTTCACCACTGATCACACCCACAGGCATCGGTGCTATTGCAAGAAGCCATCCCTATGGATCCAGCGGTCACTGTGGGATCATAGAAAAGGCAGCACATTTCCCCTTCACTTTAAATCCTTCCCCTTTTCAGCACACTGAATAAACAATGGCACTAAGAAAGTTTGTGTGATTTTATAAATCTGTTATAGAATGAACACATAAAACAAATGCAATAGACAAACAGGTACAAATAAGCACACAAATTTTATAAACACAAAAAAAAGTCTTTTGGCTCTTGAAAGATTAAAATGTATAAAAGGACACATTCAGAAAAAAAAGTTGTCTTACTTATCAACTATTTCAAGCTTTTAGAAAACACGAGAAAAAGGAATAATGTTTTCAATTTTTTGCTTCGGACATGCCGCTGATCAAACTAGGTGACCTTCATGGCCTTTCTGGTCTCATTATCTAAGTTACTAGGTATTTTTTCAATACTGTGTCTAAAGTAATAGAAATTGTTTCCCTTGATTCACTTACATACAAGTTAATTAAAAGAACAAGCTGGCCTTAATAGCGATGTGTTCAGAATCTCAACTATACCACTCTTCACTGGTGTAACATTTAGAGGGTGTTAACACTTTCTTCTTATATTTGATGCTTCAGGGAGATGCAAAGCCTTTTTCATAGTAGTCCAAAATTAAGATGTGACCTTTCCTTTTGAGAGCAATATGTGAATACACAAATAATTTGTTATTTACATGCACAGGCTTATTGCAAAAAATATGTTTCACCAGTCTAAAGCTGTCTATGGCTTTTAAATCAAAGCATGGAATCAGGGGTCACTATGGACTCATCCTGCAGCAGGAAAGCAGTGGTGATTTTGCAACAAATTTCCCAATGAAATTACATGCCTAAAAGGGCAAGCAGACAACCACAGAGTTTTTCAAAAGTGCTTTGCTCCCACTAGGTGTTTTTGAAAATCAATTAAATATTTCTCTGCATAGTTAAATACCTAAATACCTTTAATCATCTCAAACTTTTTGATTTGGGATACCACAACCTGCCAGGATCTTTCAACATGTAAGAAAAAGGCCCAAGCCTTTTTGCTGTACCAGACCTCAGCCTTCAGATAGGAAGTCACACCCACCATTCCCCTCACTGGCTTCTGTTCAGAGAGGACAAAAGGAGACGTGGACTTTCCCAGTCCTCTCCACTATGCGAAAGGGATACAGGGGGTTTCATAGGGAGGAAACCTTCCACAGCACGACTGCTTGCCATGGTGGACCTTGCTTAGTTTGGGCTTTCTTATCTTAATTTAATTCTATAAAATTGTGTCTATTTGACTGATATTCTCTTTCTTCTTCACTGGAACATCTACATGTGAGAGAAGTCATCCTACAATCTGTCAAGCAATGGCTTCTGCATGTTCACACAAAAGCAACTCAGAGTTAACTGCAGGGACCTGTAAATATGATACTGTAAACGTCTGTAGTACATCTCAAGTAGAAGAAGATTAGTGCTGCTGAAGTGGGAGAATGAACATTCTAGCTTAACCATGAGATCAAAGGCAAATTTGCTAGGTTCATGGCACAGAAAAAGTACTCTGTAAAAAGAACAAACTGGATACAGACCTAACAGGATACCAATGCAACAGTTTTTCCTGTTATAGCTAGTGTCTTTCCAGACGGTACCCAATGTCCAATGATTAGTCAAAGAAATCTTACAATAACTTTCTAAATCTAGATTTGAAACTATAAAGCGATAGTTTCACTTATTTATTCAAGATTTTAGACTGTCTTCACTAAACTGTGCAGTACTTTTAAATAGCGTAAAGTTAAGATCCAAGACTGATTTTCTTCTCTTACCTTTTCATTAGGCTACTGAGCCATGCTCATTTTTGCTTACTTTCTTTTTTGACTCAATAATCTGGCATGCTTGGCTGCACAGTGGTCCAGTTTCAGTGGGAAAGGCAGGGAGTTAAAGCCTGGACTCACCCTTCTGGTAGGAAATGCTCCTATAACATGGGAATGGTATGTTCACAATCCTATAAGCTGATGAAGAAATTAACTCACATGTTTCATTTCCTAAGATACATGCTCAGCTCTTGATCTTTCCCCCAAAACAGGTCATACTGCTGTCACCAGTTTTACTAAGAGCACCTGTCACTGCTAAGCTCAAAGTTGCTATTGTGTGTGCTGCGCACCACACGCACCCCTGTCTATTGCGTTTTATGTAGGGACTACGGACTCTTCTCCAAGGCAGCGCATGAATCCTAAACAGTCAAACGCAGGAGACTGACACCATGCTAACCAGGTCAGCCAAGGTGACACTAACACAGAATTATCTCTGTAGTAGAACTTCCAACACACTTCAGTACTGTTTGTAGGAAAAGCAGGACAGTGAGTCAGTTTTTGTGAGTTACATGCTTAACTGCTTGAAGTGCAACTTTAGTTGCAAATTTTCTGTCCTATCCTGGCCTTGAAAGAACAACTGAATAATTTTGATTATTAAAAAAACAACAGTGATAAAGAAACAAAGAAAAAAACAAACACCAAAAAACAGAAAAAAACCCCCAACAAAAAAAACCCAAAACAGATCTTCATGATTTTTGCCTGTACAGTAATGACATCCTGTGTTCCATGATGCTAAGTGAAGTTTAATGATACTTGTCAGACTAATGATTGCCATATCGCCGTCCCTGGAGATGACAGAATATAAAGGAGAAAAAAAAGTATTTATGTGAACAGCAGCAGATCCACAAGGCTTGGATCAGGATTTCCAGATTTCCATTCTCAAAACTCCCTCCTTAACCCCTGCTGTGCAACCACAGCAGGATACTCCTATTCTCAATCTTGCAGTTCAAGAGAAAGGGTGACCAATGGTCACAATCTGAAGGGGAATAAACTGTGGTTGATTTACTCCCTGCTGCAGATTTGTATTCCTGGGGAGTACCAGGCACTTCAAGGTTGAAAAAAGACATTCTTACCTAGAGAGGTCCTTGCAGGAACTGCATCCTTATTGATCCAAAATGACACCCAGGAAAGAACAACCGTGAGTATACAAGGAATGTATGTCTGAATAGTAAAATATCCCATACGTCTGCTGAGATCAAAGAAGATTGTCATAATAATATAATCACCTATAAATTAAAAAAGGAAAAAAATACTTACATGACATTGAAAAGGGTTTTCAGTTGGACGTTCATCTGTTAGTCTTGTTCTACATCAATGTTACATTAAATAAAACTTAATATTTTGCCTTACCAGACAAGGTATGAGAAATTTCAGTTGTATTTCGTAGGCCTACAAATGCAAACTGATACAATCTCCAGTATTTTGGATCTGCCACTTCAACAGAGGTTTTCTTCCATTTGTATTCAATTTCATTTCTGGGATATCCATCTAGAATAAAAGAGAGCAAATCAATCATTGAGCCACAATATATACCAAAGCACGTTTTGTGATCTCTGAAGTTGCTTATAAACTAAACCAGGGCTATACATAAAGTGGACCAGAGAGAAAGCCAATCTATAGTCCACCTGATACACTTAAAATTTAACCACAAAATATATAGCCTTAATTTTAAGCCTAACTAAATGTATTGTCAGTCAAAACCTATGTAAATACAAATGTTTAGGAAATATCTACACGATATTCTGTAACTCAGATCTGAAAAACTGGCTCAGAATCATCACTATGAATTAATACACATTATAATTAAAAGACCACAAAGAGCTTAAAAGGACAGACACTTGTTAGTACATAACTTCATAAAATTCTTCTTGATTTTTATTGAAAATTTGTCTATTATTCCCAGAATGGATTTTTGTGGCCTGATTCATTGCCTAGTACTTCAACTTTAAGGAAGTGCAACCTTCTTGATTTTCATGTGCCTCACATGTTGCCCCACATTATCTTGCAGAAAGGCAGAAATGAAATTAAGCCAGACTCACCTGTATGGCACAACTATTTAATCAATGGAGCTACCAAAGCTCATTTAGCTGGTAGCACTCAAGAAGGAAGTATTAAATGAAAACATTAATTTAAAAAGAATCACTGAAGTTTGATTTCATTGCCTATTAGGTTTCACATTTAGGAATAAGTCATTTAGTTGTGTTCAGGTGGTTTGGGTTTCTTTTGCCAGTAATAGTACAATTCCCTTAGGAACTTTTTTTTAAAATATGGTTTACATTAAAGAAATGAAGCCTAAAAGTTGTGTTTCTTGCTCACATAAATAAGTTCCACTGAACGGAGAAGGATTTCTTATGCTGATTAAGCATTTACAGGAACAGGTTGAAGAAGACAGATCTTATTTTTCCTTTTAAGTATACCACAAGGAACTAATTCAAAGCTGGCAAGTCTGGCAGGCATAAAAAATAAAGTTCTTCCAGGGCAATAAATTTCCATTAACTGAAATGGGCATTGTATCAGACTCCTAAGCAATAAGATTATTTTTAAAGTCGCACCGAAATGAAATGCATGTAATTCAACTCATTCATTACTGCATTTAATAATACATTAAATAATGGAATAAATCTAATCAAAACATAAGCAAGTCAGTTCTTCCCTTCACTCCAAGGCCTTAAAAAGTACTCACTTGCTCTCTTGCTGCCAGAATTTAAGGAAATTTAAAGCCTGAATGTCAAGAAAGAAAAAAAAAGTATTTTACCACCTACAGCTTGAAAACTCCAGTGGACAGGAGTGTTCATCCATAGGAAAGTTATGTAGCTGAAGATAACATTCTGCATTAATTGTCAGCCTAATTAGAAAAGGAAGGGGAGGGGTGGGGGGAAGAAAAAAGATTATATTGAAGTATCCAGACACTTCAGACTAGATAGTAAAGAACATGCACAGAAATCAATTTTGCCAATTAACAGATGTTATGCATAGCCAACTGTGTATCTGCAAAAAACATCCAGCATCGCCACCAAAGAACAAAAACTATCATCATACACAACCTGAGGACCCACGTTGTTTCAACCGGCATTTCAAGCCATTTCAAAACTTTCCGTTCATTTGGAGGGATATCTCAGCTCTCTACCAGAAATAGGGGATAAAAGGGAGGGACTAAAGGCAGGGCAAGGAGGGGAGTTTATGATAACAAATAAAGAAAGCTTCTGAAGAACACATTTGTCAAGCCAAATAGCATTTGGCGTCATTCTAGCTGGTGGCTATATACATGAGAGAGAAAGTGGGGACACTCTTGGGCTTGCTCTATACTCATGGAAGCAGCTCTGGTGAAGACAGTAGTGTGGATAGGAATGAGTAGATTTGATATTTCCACTCATTTAATGTCTAAGGCATTCAAGTAATTCACATAACTAATAGACATTTTAGAAGTAGTTTAGAACTCGTAGTAGTATCAACTGAATCACTTGTTGCTTTTGAAAATACTGTCATAGATTCCCAAAGAGCTCCAAACAACCAGTGCAAAACCCAGTTCTGCTAACTTTCACTAGGAAGCTAGAGTAAGGAGCTAGACTCCAAACTGCCTTCTTCACATTTAAAATACCTCCTCCTTTGTTGTTAACACTGTGAAGAAAGTCAGAATGTCTTCTAAAATCAACTTTGAAAATTAACATAAAGCTTATGAACTTGGCTGTATGCAATACTTACATACTAGACAAAAAGGGATGGGGAAAGGAAGATCTTGCCACACTCTGCCTGAAAGCTCTGTAAGTCTGTGAACAAAGTAGTTATTCTACAAAAAGTATCACTAGGACCTTTCTAGAAATTTATCCTGACCCAGAGAAAGGTTTATAAGGGAAAGTGTATTTCTTGCCATATACTGGGGGTAAAAAAAAAAAAAAAAGAGAACCCCCACACACATCACACACATTTCCAAGTAAAACACTTGCATCCCTCTGAGGATGCTCTTCAAATTTGACAACTATGGTATATGTTGCCTTTCTTTTCCATTTTCAACCTTTGGATAGTCAAAACGCTTAAAGAAAAAGAAAACAAAACCAGGCTTTTATTAAAAGCAACACAACTAGATCTGGAATCCCTGATGGGCACAATGGACAGACCAAGGACTACCCTCAGAGGAGGCTCAGTAAGCCTGACTAACAGTGCACCACATCTGTTCCCTGAATTACCAACAGGGTAAGAGTGGTGGTATGGGGGAGCCCGTGAACCTGGAGCACTGTCAGATCCTATTATTATTCCTTCAATAACCAACGTATGAACCTCTCAATGTTTTCCACCTTAGGCAAAACTCAGGCCATATCCTCACCCATACAGAGGTTTGCCTGTTGCAGTGCTGGGTGAATACCTGTTCTGCTGTTTTATTACCAGCTCATTGCACTTCATAGTTCATACTCTAGCACAATAATTCTAACTCATTGCTCTGGGAGAGCTCACATGGTTTTTTTGGTTGCGTTTGTTTCTTTGTGCTACTTAGATGCTGTTTAAAAGAAATTGTGCATTGAAACCGAATGGACAATGGAAGGGTAAATAAATTGGCATGTCAACAGAAGAGGCTCTCTAGGGATTTTTATAAACACCAGCATAATAAACTGTTTAAAAAGTGCTCTTCAGAGATATTTGTATGCTCTCAAATGAAGCATACTAAGAAAAAAATTCAGTGAGGAGTATCCTTTGAAAACATTCTAATCGTTATAAAAGAAGACTTTTATAAATTGTTCATACAACACAACTAGCCTGCATATGAAAACAGCATAAATGACTGAAAAGAAATTAATTAAAAGGTGCTACTTTTTGTTTAAAATAAATAAATAAATAAACTTGTTAAGAGCAGGATCAGATTTATGGCATCCTCTGCATGCACTGCTTCTTGATCAGCTCCCAATTTATTGCAAGGTTTTTTTAGGCATACTTAAAAAATAAAATTGAGAGATGACCCTAAAATGCTTTCTGTAGACTACAGCCTTTCAAGAACTGTTTGAAAAGTGGCTCAAAGATTAGTACAGATAGCCTAGACGGTAAACTTAAAACCAGCCCAAGCATACCCCATTTGCCAAGAAGAATTATCACCAACATGTTTGCTTATGCCTAATTTGGATGAACAGACTTGTTAATTTTAATAGCTTGCAAGGGTAGACATGTTAAGGAGTATATGCAGGACTGGGGCCTTAGCTTTAATCAAACTTATGATTTTATTATCTGAAGCATTTCATATTTTACTTACAGAATATAACTTGGTGGAAATTAGATACTGAACTATTTGAACAGAAAGGCTGTAAAACAATTTATGACCAGACCATGGTGCTACATGCTATATAACATCTTTTTTCAATCTTGCCTGTACCTAAATGAGATTAAAATTTGCTAGTCCCTTCAACTGTCTTTACACAGTTATCTAGGCAATGTAGTTCAATACTATTAATTTCATGGTTTTCATGATCAAATTTTTTTTCTCCTTTAGTAAACTCCTTGCAAATTTTTGTGGTCCAGAACAAAAGAGATGCCAAGGATTTGATCCATATTCATTATTTCCATATTCCTAGTCATAACAGTGTTATTTTTTTCTACCCCGTTAATAAAAACCCACCTTAGAGTGTATAATACTCTTCCATCACTCCAGATTCGAAGCAAACGATTTGGAGTTGTAATCCAGTGAGCATCAGATTTCCTTGAGTTCCGGAAGAAAGTGTCTGGAATCCAAATTTTTCCAACCATATTGCTATTAAGCATAAGTACCTTCATTGAGCTGTTAAATTTTAGACGACTGTCATACCAAGTCTGGGCAAAAATTATATCTATAGTGTATTCCTAAAAACAGAGAAACAACCATATCTATGTATATGTTTACCAAAGTCTGAAAGCCAATAATTTTTAAGTCATATATAAATCCGAGGCCACTTCTTCTATTCTTTTTTGTATTACCATTTGCCTAGCACACAGCAGCCTGTAACCCAAAGAGAAATTACAGGCTGACAAAAGATACACACAGCCTTCTGTCCATACCTCCTTCCCCCTGACACACACTGATTAGCTAAGGAAGAGGAGACATGATGGGACCTTGCTGTAACTTGGAGGTCCCTGCACAGTGTAACCATCTCTGGCGGCCCTAGAGAGAAATTTAATGGCAACCTTAGTCCTTCAGGGATGGACTACATTTGGTAAGACAGAGATTTTACATCTCTTAAGAAGAAAACCAAATAAAACTTATCTATTTTTTCCCAAACTTTTCAACATGCAATTTAAGATCCTTCAAGAAATTTCAGATCTTGAAAAATTCATGAATATGCGGGAAGTAAACACCACAGTCTGCCGAACTATCTGTTACCATCTGCCTCATGTATCTACCTACATACACACAAAAGTATACATAATCATAATCAGGAAGGAAATTTCCCTAAAGCAATTCCACTTTACTTATTAAAGCCTCAAGAAAGCTCTTTTTGTGATAGAAAGTTAAATTCCTCAGTAGACTTATGGCCAAGAAATAAAGGTGAAAAATAAAATAAAGAAATAAATAAAAGGAAAACCCACAGCCTTTTAATGAGACAATTCTTGACACAGCAGAACTTGGAGGAGATAAACATTACAGATGCAATGCAATATTGTTTTTCAAAGAATCCAGCCAGTTGTTCCTGCACTCAAGACAAAGGAGCAAAGCAGCAGCCTCTTCTCTGATGTGTTTGTCACAGCTCCAGACCACAACTCCGACCTTAAGGGCAACAAAAGTCTCTGCTTGTGCTCCTTCCTGCACCGCTACCCCATGAGGGCTCCAAGGAGAAACTCAGCAGGGAAAAAGAGCTGGAGCCCAGACTTAGACGCTTGCTGTTGGTTATAACCTCTCAGTTACAGGATGAGTGAGCAGTGGGAAGAGGGAAGGAGACAGTGGTTCAAACTCTTGCTTGAGCCAAAGGGGTCAATACCAGTTTACTTGGTCAATAAAAACGCACAGTGCAGACAGTCAATTCTGTTTTTAAATAAAATAAAAGTGAAAAGCTTTTCTGGTTGGAGTGAGATTTTTTGTTCATTTTAATTTTAAATAATCACAGCAGCCAACTGTGTGAGTTACAGACTCCTCACTCATTCCTGCAACTGATACCACCCATCTCCCAGGCAAGTTTGTGAAATTTGGCACTTCATCCTTGAGAAGTGCCGCGACAGATATTCCAGGACTACCTAAATCTCTCTGTTTTCTCACTTCTCCAGGTTGGAGAAGAAAAGGTTCAGGAAATAGAGAGGCAAGAAGGCGGCTTGCCCTTGCTCTGTGATGTACAGCAGATGAATCACCACCTGGACTGTGGTAACTCAGTGACTCCCAAAGGTTATGAATAGCAAGTGTATGAGGCAAAGGCTGGAGGGACAGAGGGAACAAAGGACTAATCAAAAAAGCATTTTAGAGATGACTTAACTCTAAAACTCTGCTTATTCCTTGAGGGGCACTACTATCAGGGGAAGATTCTGCAAGTCAAAGCAAGTCCTTGATTATTTTATTTCCATAAACAACGTTCAAGACACCTGTGAAAACCCAGGGCCTGTTTAACCTTAAAATTCAACTTTCTGTGCTCATCTATAGTGGTTACAACTGGAAAGGAAACCTGCCTTGCTGTAGTGTAAACGAGAGCCTGAGGCAGTGCACCAGAGAAGTGTTTTAATGGGCTTAAATGAAACAGAATGAACAAAGATTTACGTGTTGCCTTTACAGTACAAATAGGAGGAAAAAAGAAGTCAGAGAGTGAAATCAGCAGACATGACCAAATGTATGAAAAGAGCAAACTGTGAGTTTGAAGGTGCTACTCTAAGGAGCCACTTCACAGTAGTGAAGTGGCATTGTCCGAGGAAAAGAAATTCATCAAAGAGTCATTACAACAAAAGCCACCCAAAGCAAGAAAACTCAGGTTTTCATAGAAAACCAACCACCCTAAAAAATTTAGATAAAAAGGAAGAGGAGCTCACAGATAAGTTTGAACACACAAAGTGAAGGAACAGCCTCAGTGGACCCAGATGCTTGTATTCTCTTACCTTTCAGTATTAAATGTGCAAGGTTTTATTATACCTATATATTACAGGAATTGTTAAAATAACATTTTAGAAACAAGAATTGTTAAAATCCTTCACGATGCATTTATCACTGCTCAAAAATAATCTAATACATAATAGTTTAATATCATAAAATTAGTAACTACTTGTTTCAAGTATCTTACTGAATGTATTGCAAGAGGTCTAATTGCTAGCCTCTTGTCACATGCCTGCAGAGGGTGGTCCTCCATTTGTAAACTGATACTTCAGCACCCAGACATCTCCCTCCCTCTCAGGAGTCAGGCAACCCAAGGCATAAGCCTACTGTTCATCTCACCTGAAAGATGTGGACTTGCAGCCTCACGGTGGGTGGCAGCAGCAGTTCACCCCTCCTCTTCAGCAGGGACCCAGAGTCAGTGCTCTCTGATTTCTCCCGAGAACACTTATTCCACTTCTAATACCTGCCTTGGTGGACATTACTACCTACTTCTTCAGCATACCTACTTGTCCTATGCCTCCCTGAGAGCTGTCTGTCTTCGAGGGTCCATAACACATCCTGAGGCTGCATATATTCTTCACACAACGCGTCTCACGTGGGATCAGATTTTCAACCCATTATATCTATACTGTCTTTCACTCAAGTGAACTTAGCATAATGTCCAAGCACATACACGTACTCACATTGTAGAAGTGCAAGGCATGTGAAAATGGGACGTAAATGTATATTAGTCTCCTTTCTGAACAGACAGGTGTCATTAGGTCCAAATGGATCCCAAGCAGTCACCAAGCACAGGCAACCATATAGGATGACCAGACAACTAAGAATCTGGCAGCATGCAGCTGTGACAGTATAGAGGGCAAAAGGGAGGGCAAAAACCTGAAAAGGGAAACTACACTAGGGAGATTATCAAAAAAGTTGGATTCTTTCTGAAAATCTAGTTTTGAAATGTGCCTGAAACTTTCAGATTTTATGGATTCATACATTGAATTCCCTTAAATTTTCACCTCCCAAAAAATATTTTATATTTCCTCTTAAGAAGGGGAAATCTGGGGCCCTAAAATTTGTTGAAAATGAGGTAGAAAAATCACTATACTGTCTTTTCTGGGAGTACTTTGTTTCCAAAACTAGATGAATAAGAGCCCTATCTTTGTTTAGACACCATCTAAGCAAGCACAACAGCAGCCACATTTATACAATATTCTTTTAGTGTGACAAATCTTTCTGATCAACTATTTTGTTTTCTTGCTAAAAGTTAAAATTAACACTCTTATCACTACTTCTATTAGTCCTTCATAAAACTCATCATTCAATGCCGCTGTGTAACTAACAAAAATTGGTTTACTACTCTCTCTTTCAAATGAAAATAATGATAAAATAGCCATGCAGAATAAAATGGAATCAGTCTATGGCTGTGTTATTCACAGACATAGCAAAATGCGTATTTATTCATATTTAGCCTCACAGGGTTCAATAAACATGGCACACGTTAGCTCATATTTGGCATTTGATTAGGTCACTGAACTCTTTTTTGCACAGCTGGCATAAAGAGCCCACCTGCCTAATTATTTACAGATAACTGCAATCCTCCTCCATCTCTTTCCTCTCTGAAAGATCATAACAAACTCCAAAAGCTGGGAACACAGTGACTAATCAGAGATTATCATTAAAGGGCCAGGCAGTGAACAAACTGAATATTGACAAGCAGGTGTATAGTCTGAGGGAAAATCATTTAATAAATAAAAGCAATTACTTCAAATAAAGTAGGAACAGCTACTATATGGGAATAAATGGAATCCTCAACATCAGTTTTATTGTCATGCACAGTTCGATTACACTCAGACATGAAAATGGGCCAGTGGTATTTTTTTTTTTATTGGAAAGCTGTGACAGAAAAGGAGGCATATACCATCCTATACGATTGTTTCGCAGTGCAAACCATATCACATGGATTCCAACATACTATCAATAAGGATGGAAAAAATCTCACAAAGCAGAAAAAAACATTTTTCTTGGATATTTTGTCTGGCAGTCTCACAACTGATTTGATATTCCACAGTAAAAAGTGTGAAGTCAAGCAACAAGGAGCTGAATTGTTGGCTGGATTATGTCAACTGCAACACATTTTGTTTGAGAACAGGAAAAAAAAGGCCTAGTATTCTGGGGCCAAACACAAAAGCAATGAAAAGTCCCAAAACGAAACTCTGAACTGAAAAACTGTTAACTGCAGGCCTGCAATATAGTTCATTACCAGTGAATTTCAGAGAAAAATGAATGACAACATACTCCTGTCATTTCATCTTCGCTCAGAAACCCACCCCAGCGTTTCTCCCAGATTCAGAATTTCACCTGAAGGGCACCTGGAGTTTTCTGGAGTGCAACAAGTTAATTCAGAATCTGTTTCATAGGGAGCCCCTGAACTCAGTTCAATTACCAAATGTGACATGACTTCATCTTACTCAGTTACCTGAGCTTCAAGATATTTTCCCCACGTTTCTTCATTCTATCCAGCTTTCTAATCCTTTAAACTGGAACTCAATGTGAGGGAGGCAGGGAATTTTACAGGAAAAAAGAGGAAGAAGAGGAAACTGAAGAAAGCATTCTACTAACCTATATGTTTTGACATTACAAGATGCGATTTAATATCAAAGACTCAGTTTAATATGCGATTAAGAGGTTTAAACAACAAAGCAAATCGTAGACAAAACTGGCAACCACTTGCTTTCCTAAGAGGTAAGCACCAAATAAAGCATAAAGCATTCAGTGTGCTGCCAATAAACACTCGTAACCTTTACCTTTTCTCTCACCCAAATACCTCTGGACATCAATAAGGGGCTACCAAGTAAACCTATTTTTGATGTATAACTGCTCTTAATAAAATGTCTAAGATGTGGTCGCTCTCCCTACTGGGTTACTTTAAAAGCCCTTTAAAAAGATTTTTTTAGCTGCTTCAGGGCCAACAATGGTTTCACAGCTTGATCCTCATGGTTGGGACTGAAACAAAAGTAAAATTTCTTGTTTTGGTAAACCATTTTAGTTTGCTTACTAGAGCAATCTAAACCCAATGACCTTAGGGTGAGATCTAAAAGACCCAACAAATCACAATGATTCTGACATGCACCTGTAATATTACATTAATGATACGACAGCTGTGGAAGAGGTGGGGGCTGCAGGAAATACACTGAACAGAAGTGCGCAGCATCTGCTCCCAGAGTCTTTTAACCAGTCAGATTGTTGTAATTGTACAGATAATCACACTGGAAGATGCTATGAGAACATATGCACAGGGTAAGTGGAAATATGGCAAATCATACCTACAGAAGGTGAGGGGGTACAATGGGACCTACATAGTCACAATACGGAAAAAATCTATCACTCTTCACATCATAATTTGGAATCTGTGTTTATCCAGTCTTTATTTTGAACATGCAAAGCGACAGATGCAAACAACAATATGAATAAAAGACCAGATTTATTTCAATACTTTGTAGATTAGAAACAATAATTAAAATCTTGCCAATAGTCAAAAGATTAGCTAGAAAGGTAACTTAAGCACTTCAGCAAAATCTCTGCTTTTACTTCATCAGCTTAGATTTTGGGCATTTGAAGAGAGCATAAGAACAGGAAGTAGATTAGATATATAATCTATATACATTCCCACACTGAATATGATACAAAAAAATTTTGTTTTGCTTTTCTATTGAAACTTGAACATTCCAGCCACTGCCACTCATAAACAAACATTAAACTACAGAAAGAACCAGAGAAGACCACTCAGAACAAAAAAATCAGATATAAATACATACATACATGTATTTGTATATAAAACTCAGACCTGAATACTTATACAGATTAAGGGTTTGGCTTCAAGGTTGTCACTAGTGATTTATTGACTCCATTAACTGCACTTTCTAAATTCTGCAGCTACATCTAACTTCCTGTAACTAGACAGACTCAAGCAGTCAAAGTTGGTCCCACAAAAACTTCAGTGATAAAGCTGCACATTACTCAACCATACATGGTTTTCTCCAGTTTCCTTTTATAAATAAGCTATAAAGCCTCAACCTTTCAGTATGGTGCGACTACTTCTAAAGCAAGATTAATGGCACAGTTACTGTTTGCTATTTTATTTCCATGGTTTTCCTGCCATGCTCCAAAATCCCAACATTGATGGCAAAGAGACTTACCTGGGTTTGGTTTCCACCCTGCAACTCCTGTAAGATACATAATCCTACATGAAATACAGCACTCCTATCAGTTTAGCTTTCTGGTTGATGAGGCAGTCATGCAACTCCAAACGTCAATCATCTGCTACACTGAAGATACAAGAGCATGAACAACTGTTAAGAACTTCCTAAAAGAGTCTTACTCTTTTACTCTTTACTGAGTCTTTACTCTACTTACTGGCCGCAAGGACATAATGCTAAGTGGGGATAACCTTCTACAATATAAACGATACTGTTATTCAAGAAGGTGAAATATCATGCAGCACTTATTGTACGCCAATGGAAGACAAACTCCAAAATAGTCCAACAAAAAGTGTTTTAAATGTGCATTCTCCATGGTGCTCAAAATAACCATCCAGAATGTGCGAGACTTGAAATTTAAAAACATACACCAACAGAATAAAAATAACTGTCCTTGTTTCAGCTGGGATAGAGTTCTTATTTTTAATAGAAACTAGTATGAGACTATGTTTTGCATTAGGGATGAAAAAATGTTGACAACGTGCTGATGTTTTCAGTTGTTGTTAAGCAGTCAGGGACTGACTGTCCAGCTTTTCATGCCGGCCTGACAGCGAGCAGGCTGGGGGTACACGGGAAGCTGGGAGGGGACACAGCCAGGACAGCTGACCCTGACTGGCCAAAGAGATTATTCCATACCATAGGACAGCATGGTCAGTATATAAAGCTGAGGAGAAGAAGAAGGAAGAGGTGGAGCAGGGACATTTGGAGTTATGGCATCTGTCTTCCCAAGAAACCGTTATACTTGATGGAGCCCTGCTTCCCTGGAGATGGCTGAGCACCTGCCTGACGATGGGGAGTGGTGAATGAATTCCTTGTTTTGGTTTGCTTGTGTGTGTGGCTTTTGCTTTACCTGTTAAACTGTCTTTATCTCAACCCATGCGTTCTCTCACTTTCACTCTTCCGATTCTCTCCCCCATCCCACTGTGGGGGATTCAGCAAGTGGCTGCGTGGTGCCTAATTGCTGGCTGGGGCTAAAGCACGACAGTCCTTTTTGGTAACTCTATCCAGCTGAAACCAGGACAATAATGAAGGCCAAGATCAACAGGCAGGGAAGTTACATTCACTTACTAGCAAAAGCACATTGCATTTCCTAATAGCTATTTTGTCAGTGCTGTCACCCCTGCTAACAAGGGAGTTGGGCAACACTATTTCCAAGAGCAGGTCTGCTTTCTGGGCAAACAGCTTAGAGGTGCTGCTGCAGGAAAGGGCATCCAGACCATTCCCCTGCTTTGTAAAGTGGACTTCCCATAACATGCATTGCGAGGAGAAAAATCCTGTTCCTGTAGCTGCTCAGCTTTTAACGGGGGGTGAGGTTTTGTAGTGTCAGCACAGATCCTGGCACCAGCCACTGTAGGGGTCAGTGGACAACAGCCGCTTTCCTCTGGACCACAGCAGCGAAGGAGGCAACAATAACCTGTATGGTAGGAGCCATTGCCAAGGACAATTTCTATTGCAACAAGCTGTTACGAACTATAGTAGCAATCAAAGTGCATCCCCTGCTTTTTTTCCCCAAAACCCAGTTTAAATCTAGGCCAGCAGAATTATTCCCACAACTGGAATGCAGCATCACAAATTTCCACATAGACAGACGGATTAGGAATTAATGACAAAGAACAGGTACTTAATGTTCTCCAAAATATTTATCATCTAATTGACACAAAGATAAGAGGCACAAGACAAAGAACTAATTGCAGCTTGTCTCGGGTGCAGACACAAGGGAGACAACTACAGCAGAAGCAGACAGAAAGTATTTGGAGGGGATATTAAGGCATTGGAAGCAACAATAACCTGTACGACAGAGCAGCCAAGCAGTCCATGCAGTTTTTTGGGGGAAAAGCAGGAGTAAAGCAGTGTTTGGGTTAGCTTCAGCACTAGTCAATGACTTTACCTTCTCAGTGAAGTGCTATGTGCTACTTATATTAACATTATTCTTGGTTTAGATCATCTCAGATCACAACTGAATTGTGCAGGCACTTAATACTGCTTATACAGGAAACACACCCTCTGCAAGGAGCTTAAGGTTTGAATTTGACATAAAAGACAAGATTTGGAAAGACAATGGAGACATAAGTAACAGGAAACAGAACCCAATACCACTCAGAATTGCAGGTAGTGATTTTAGGACAACAAAAGCTTAATAGTTTGTGATATTTTGTAGCCTCCACAGAGAGGAAAAAAAAAAAAAACACAAAAACAAAACACAAAAGTAAGTTTCAACAGGAACATGATGAGAAACAATGAAGTGGCTTTGCAAAAATTACAGAAAGATTCTTTCAAGCGTAAAGGGTAGACTGGGGGGAAGTGGTATGAAAAGTTGAAAGAATGGGAGTGGGAGATAGTGAGATCTGCAATAAGAAATGGACTCTTGGGGGAAAAAAACCAATAAAATGGCTGGGGATATGCTTTGAAGTGCCTTGAAAGTGAAAGGAAACTGTTTATGTGTGAGGATCAGTGAAAGCAGAGCCGGAGGAAGAACCTGAGCAAGAAATGATTCTGTAGAAACAGTGGGAAATTCTCTCTGTAGGACATCTCTTGATGGTATGAATGGAAAAAGACTGCAACTGGGAAGATTACCAAAATACGTTATCATAACAATGGGAGTCTGAACAAGAGACTCTGTGTGATGGATTAGAAAATAAATAAATATAAACCCCCTCAAAGTTGCTTTGCAATCAGAATTTGCAAGACTCCAACTGAGACTGTAATCCAGGTTCTAAGTTCCATACAATGTAGAAAATTTTTGAGATTTCAGGCCTCAGTGACATGCAAAGTAGTGATTATCCACAGCAACTGAGAGTGTGTAAGGGGTGAAAAGTGGGGAGATTTAAAGCTACGATTTAGCCATATTGATCTAACTAAACACCTATGAACAGATATGAGGGACACAGGGCAATGTCTTAGATTGGACAAAAGGAGACGCACAGAATAGCAGGCAACTGGCACAGAACAGTTGCCAAATTTGTGCATGAAACTACCAAGAAGCAGTTGAGAGCAGAAGAAAAGGTGACCATGAAAGGCATCCTGCGCAGAAGTACCAAAGGAAGAGCTTTAAGAACCACATTCACATCAACACTTAAATAGATAAAGTAATGGGAATACAGGAAAAGAAAGTGCTTGCTCACAACACACTGACAGACTGACCACAGATAAAAAGGAAGAAGCTTTTCAGAATTGTTTTCTAGCCCCAACCATGTCCACAGCTCAGCACATCTGCTATTTCTTTAACAAATTAGCGTTATGCAAATACAGAACACTAACATCTGCAATCTCACATACTTCAAAGGCAGTTTGGTTATTGCTCTGGCTGTGGATGTTAAGAATCTGACATGACATAAACTGTACTTCCAACCATTATGCTGGCACACTCTACTGATGTCAGGGGAGTTAAGTCAAAGTAAATTTTTATTATTAATACTGAAAGCATGCCAGCTGTGGCTTAAGTGATACAACAGTACTATGCAAAACCAGTATTGCCTAAAGCATGAAATAGTCTAACATAAGATTTAAGAATAAACCACAGCACAAAAAGACTGCAGCCTTAGATTACAGCATTGCTAAATGACAAAGACAAATTAGGCCATATTTTACAGCACAGAGCATAGATTTTTCTTGTGTCTTGTGTAGAACCTTAACTACCTGTCCTGACTTCGTATCTTTTAAGGAACAACAGGTAAGCTGCAGCTGAAAATGAGACAAGCACTGAATGCTATTTAAAGCAGGGGCTGAAAAGATGAGAGTACTCTGATTCGGTTTCAGAAAACTACTACAACATTTGTCTGTCATACAACGGCTGCCTTTCCCTCATCCCTCACCATTCCCTTCAAAATGATCATAGAAACTGGAAGCAACACAGGAACTGCTGTGCTGAGCCAGTATTAGCAGAATATTGCCTGTACTTGGCCAATTCCCCTGAAACCAAGTAGGGCAAGCTTAGACCTACTTTGCAATAGCAGTAGGCAAACTAGCTGCCCACAAGAGCCAGGCTAATCAATTTAGGCTAATTTTTTTCAGAATAAAATGAAGAACATTAATGAAATTGTATTTGTGAAGTATTACTCAAGTTGCTAGAGCTGTTAAAATAAGAAATACTAACAGGCATATGGTTTTTGACACTTAAATATGTTTCATAACAAAGAAAAAACAATGCTTAAGCCTACTGAAGGAATATGTACTCAGCTGCTATAAATGAAGACTGTGTCCATCAATCTCAAACACTCATCTGAGTAACAGTCAATTAACTCTGACCACGTGCAGTGCTGTCAGATTGGAATCTATCTTTCCTAATCAAAACAAAAGAGTAAGTTGGGAAAAAAACCTACTATTATAGCCTAATCCAGAGAAGATGCTGTACAATAAGAAACAGGCAATATTCAAAGATTTGCTGGTACTTCTGTTCTGATTTATGAACAAATATTCCTGCCATTTCAAAAAGAAAGGAACCACTTTGCATAAAATGCACACACCTGGCTCTCGAAAAATTTGCAGTGCTTGCACACTGAACCCACACAACCTTGAGGAACCTCAAAAGTTCTCAAACACAGGCAGGAGTGCATCTCTCATGCTCTTCCTCTCAGTTTGTCAGCATAAGGCTCATAGAGATGATGGTTCTCCTCAAAACAGCCTTCTTCAAACATGAAAGCAATTCCAGCCTCCAGGAGAAGCTTCAAATGCAGTCCACAAAACCACAACAAGCCCTATCAAGCAGTGTTCACCCAGGCCTGAAATATTACTACACACTGCAGCATTTGGATATCACTGTGACTTATTATACTTATGTTTCTTGCATGGAACTGTCTACTTAGACACACAGCTCTCTGTAACAGACAGACAGACCGACAGGGAGGAAGAGTTCATAATTTTCCTTTTATACACTTCTTTGTTTGTATTTTTTCTTATTGTGTTTGTTAAATCCTTAAGTCAGCATGACATGGTTCACAAATGTAAACTGAAGTACATGCCTAGGTATCTGTAGTATCAGGGCCTTGTTAATTCCAGTACCTCTTTCTGTCTCTTTCTAAGCCTCCTCTTTCCTTCACACTAGTTATTGTTCATTCAGTAACGAAACATTTAACATCATTCAAAAAGAAAGTTAAAAATACATTGATTTACAAAATAAATCACACCAAGACTGTGCATCTTTGAGTACCGGATTTCAGGGTAACTTCAGATAATATATCTTTGGGTCATGATTATTTATATTCTAGTGTGCTTAATGTAAATTACCTGGCACTGTAAAGTAAGAGTACAAAACCTTCAAACCTTCAGTACAAATTTAGTGACTAGTAGAATAAGTGCAGTGACACATCTGACCACAAAGCATCCTCCACAAGTACAATAACAATGAGCAATCTGTATCAGGATACAGATCACATTGTTACTTGAACACCTTACAAAAAAAAAAAAAAATTAAAGATCTGCTGCTAGTTACTGCAACCTGAGAATGAATTGAAATTTCAAGTCAAAGGATACTTAAAATTCACCATCAGCACATTCTACAAAAAGTCAAAAATGGTACAATCTCGAAGGATGCTGAGGTGCTAAAGTGTGTCCAGAGAAGGGCAACGAAGCTGGTGAGGGGTCTGGAGCACAAGTCTTATGAGGAGCAGATGAGGGAACTGGGGTTGCTCAGTCTGGAGAAGAGGAGGCTGAGGGGAGACCTTATCGCTCTCTACAACTACCTGAAAGGGGGTTGTGGCGACGAGGGTGTTGGCCTCTTCTCCCAAGTAACCAGTGATAGGACAAGAAGAAATGGCCTCAAGTTGCGCCAGAGGAGGTTTAGATTGGATATTAGGAAAAATTTCTTCACCGAGAGGGTGGTCAAGCATTGGAATAGGCTGCCCAGGGCGGTGGTGGAGTCGCCATCTCTGGAAGTGTTCAAAAAACGTGTGGATGTGGCACTTCAGGACATGGTTTAGGGGACATGGTGGCGCTGGATTAATGGTTGGACTTGATGATCTTGAAGGTCTTTTCCAACCTTAGTGATTCTGTGATTCTGTAATATGACAGGAAAAATTGTATCCTAAGACTGCCCAGGCCATGCAGTCTGTGTACAAAAGTAGCACATTCTGTATTCTGGGAATATCTGATTCGCTCAGTGGTTTAGTTATCTTGTTAAGAATAACAGTGCTAGGCTTCAAATATCGCCTTCAGCCTGCAGTCACTGTAACCTTCAATGGATAACTAGCAAAGATCCTGCAACAGAAGCCACATCATCTGCAGAAGAAACATAAATTTTGGGAAGTAACAAGGAAACCAAACTGCTTCAGTGAACTGCAGTCCTAGGAATTTATCCTGGAATTTTCAGTCTGGACCTTCTAATACCAAGTTCCATTAATAAATACAAAAGCTGAATAGAGAGCATCATCTGCACCCACAGCAAGAGAAGAAACAATTATGTAGCACTCACACTAAAATGGCAATGATAACATAATGTTTCAAAATGTTAAATCATGACTTAGAAACACATGAAAAACCAAGGCATTTTAAAGCATAATTTTGTTTCTGAAATATACATATGTATACCCTTACACACAGATAGGTATAGACAGAGAGGTAGAGCACTTCTTTTGGCTAGTTTGTAACCTGTCAGTCATAATGTCTATGTGCCTCTGGAGAAATGATCTGCCTCTTTCTACCTCTTTACTTGAGTATTGCTCTAATATTTACTATATGAAACTCAAATAAATAGTCCTTAAGGATAGAGAAAGTGTAAACTTTTCTCTTTGCTCTTCATTTTCGTCACAATGATGCAATATTGCTTCTTATTTAAGGAACTGCTCCTGTATTCCTTCTCCAAAAATATTTCTCTCATTTGGGGTAGCAGTCTTTTATTGTCATGAGAGTTTTGATCAAACAGAAATTACAAGATCAGGTATTCTCTTAGTTAAAGGAAGGTAAAAATGCCCCTCCCAACCCACTGAATTGCACACTCACATGGTCTTGTCAAACCACAAAAGCTGTGGCATTGGCATGGTTCTCTCCTGGATCCTTGGGACACCAGTAGCACAAAATGTTATGTATTCATGAACACATAGAGATTGGGCAAAGAATGCTAAAGAGGCCCACCAGGCAACATGGATCAACACGCATTTCTACACAGGGACCATATATCAGACTCCTACTTGTACCACCAGAGTGGGTTTTTTCATCTTGGCCCTGGTTTGGAAGGAAAAAGAAAGGTAATAAGAGCCTAGTGCATCTACATTAAGCGCTCAACTGAATGAGTTTCCACATAGAGGAAAACCAGGCTCTAAATATTTATTGGATGTCTGAATTCTGCTAAGGAACCCCTAGATCACTGCAGAGCTGTTGAGGATCAAGACTTTGTCCACAAAAATGCATTTAGCTGCATTTTACGTGATTGTTGCACAATACATAGCACAGGTTAGCTCTAAAAGACAGATTCAAAAATCTTTAGACTTAATGAGTATTAGAAGCCTAAATATTCCGCTGATAAAGGCACTTGTTAAAAACGTTTACTTAGGTGGCAGATGCCTAAAGAGATCACATGCTGTAGAAAACCATCTCTTAAGCATGGGGTGTCTATACCATCTATAATTTTGTGTAGATCTTTGTGAAACCATGAAAGCCAAAACACAACAGTCTTCGAAGACAAATTCTAATGAACGTCATACATACATTTAAAATGTCCCTTTTATGAAAGTGAAAGTCTATCAGATAGCAAGAGGAAAATAGACTGAATTATAAAAATAAATCAGTTTCCTCTCATAACATATGCTCTGAAGCTTTCAGAAAAACATACTCCCTTGATATGCTGCTTCAGCATCGTTGTTAGAAAAAATGCTCTCTACATCATGCCATATTGTATCCAAACTAAATAGTTAAAGGACATCATTTGCCAGAGTGAATTAGCATACCTGGCAAATGAGTAATCCCATGGGGAATCACAGATATGTGTTCTCACATTTAAGTGATCAAATGAAGGGCTAAGCACAGCCCTTGAAATGGAAGCAATTTTTGGATTATTGGTTAACAATCTCAAGCAATATTGACTCAAGGGAAAGTGCCTTCCTAATGAAACCAACAGCTCACATAAAAAGAGCTTACAGGGTCAAACCTGTAATTATTTTTTTGCTGAGAATGTTGTTTTCCAGATTAAAAACATCTTTTTTTGAAACCTTAATCAAATTATTTGCATATATATGGTTTCATTTATTTTCACAAACATTTCATTTTTGTAGTGATGTTAGACACTCATATGATCCAGGTTCCTGGAGTCCAAGCCCAGTGAAAACAACTTGTCTTTTATGAAGGCCATAATGCCCTCAGACTATAATTTGAATTGCTAAGTAGTTCTCTGCCCATTTTTAAAAACCATAGAATAGTTTTTAAAGTTCTATGTCTTAATGATATTTACATTATTACCCTTTAGTGGCATGCTTCATTGTTATCTTTTTTTTTTTTTAACAGAAATTAGAAGGTTAGAGAGATAAACATTCAGCTGATATACGTTATATCCATTAGGATCCTGCTCACTAGTGAAGTAATACGCCTTTCCAATATGCTGCTATCCTTACCTTGGACTAAAAGCCAGTATGACTGGCTTTTATTAGTGCCATGGCAAGAGCATCACCACCCAGCTCTCAGACAGCTCTAGCAGATGTGGGGAGACCTCTAAACAAGTGACATGAAATAGTCCAATGGCTGAGATATCATTACTGCAAGCGTGACACATGACAACGTTACCTCCCAGGCTCTGGGCTGAGCAAGGAGAAGGCAGCTGTGGGCACAGGAGAGGCCACGATATATAGCAGCGGGAAGATTGTCCAGGGGCTACAGAGACAAGAAGAGGACATAGGAGGTGGGGCAGGGCTATCCTGCAAAGCCAGCCACATGCTGGTTCTTTAAAACTGGAAAACTGAAGCTGTAAGCATTTATCGTTTTCAGCTCCACTGGCCACAGGCTGAAGGACTTACATGGGTTACTGGAAAAGGAAGCCCGCACTATTTGCTATATCCTCCTTAAAGGTAGATGCCTGTCCACACATTTTGCTCCCACAATAAATTCCTTCAGAAGAGGATAGGATGGAGAGAAGCAAAAGAGAAAGACTGCAGTAGGAAGACAGACAAGATCAAAGACACTCCTTAGACCACTCATGGAAATTGAAAAGTTTCCCCCGCCCCATCACTCTTCTGCACTTTCATGCATTTCTTTATGCACAGCCCTGGCCTGAGACATGGACTTCCCTGCCACAGCCCCAGGTAAAGACAATCCTAAGCTTGTTAGACCATTACGGTGGAATGAATATCCTTCGCCACAGATCTGCATCATCTACCTTTGGCACCTTTATCCTCAGTATCTAAGTACCTCTGGTTTTTCCTGCTTGGCTTCCCATCACCCAAGCATGATGGCAGACGTGTAAACCACAAGATCCTTAACAATAATTTTAATTAATTACTGTGCTTTCACCAAATGCTCATAAGCCCCCTGCACTGGCATACTCCAGCCTCAGATTGAACAAAACACTACTTTGCCATGCAAACTCAATGCTGACAGCAATTCTGCAGGGAGGAAGAAAAGGAAAACGGCAGGAGGAGGATGAGCTCAAACTTGCCCAAAGGCCAGTCCCTGTCTTAGTCCTGGGCAGCAGTCCGCAGGAGAAGTCATGCAATGAGGCCTTTCTAGAGCTTCCAGCTCCACCATTTCATACAACGCACATCATGACAGAAAATCTAAGTGGTTTAAGAAAAGGCCACAGGCTCAACTTCCTCATAAGTGCTGTTACTTCAGTGTTGGTACTGAATAGATAGGTCAGATCTCGACAGGTCTACTGGAAACAAGATGATATGTACTGCTTAACTTCTGAAGAAATCAGCTATGTGTGTGTGTGTATACTCTGAAGAGGACCCATAAGACTAAGACATGGGAAAAGGAGGACAAGAGTTACTTCCAAATTTTTCTTTTTATGAATTGGAAAAATAATAATAAATCACTGGAAACAGTTTAATTCACAAATGCTGGGTCAATTGTTATTTTTCTTAACCTCTGAAGAGTAGCTCCAGGAAATTATACTGGGCCAGAGATAAACCAGGTACAAACATACATAGTGAAAATGCAAACCAAAATGAGGACCTGATACAATGTCCCCTGTGTGGCCTCTTTTTTTTTAAAGAAGAATTTTTTTTTTAAATTACAACAATTTCAAATAGAATCTAAACATGTTTCTGTAATAATCAAAATCATGTCCAACAGCATAAGAACACACAGTAAGAAATAAAATTATTTGAATGAGATTAGAATTATTTCATAATATTAACCCATACATCATTCAGATAACGTTTTCTGTCAATAATCAGAACTTACCATATTGATTGGGTCAACTGGGCCAATGCTGTTAACATAGACATCTGTTTCAATTACCGTAGTTCTCACTAAACAAAACAGTAACCATAATTAAATATGTAATTATTAACTCTGTACATTATTAGTGTAATTTAACCTATTTACTAAAAAAACAACAAATCTGAAATTCTTTTATTAGGTTCAGAATAATTAAATCTCTGGTTTGTTCATTCTGTGAAGGACCATATATGATTTGGCTCCCTTATTCCATACGAATTCTTGGAATTATCAACACGAATTTCTTACTTCATAATGCGGCCCCACCTGTTCTTTGTGAATGGATATGGTAGATATAAAAGGTATAAAAGGTAAAGGAAAAAAAGCAAAAGCCAAACCAAAAACTGTCTTCCAACATAAAAATTTAATCATAAACAGAAGAAAAATGTTTGGAAAAAACTGCTTGTACAACAAACCATGGGGTCTGGGAGCAGATGTGTTTATCAGCTGTAAGGAATCAATATGCAGTGCTTTCTGTCGATTCCTACTGAAAACACGTAACAAAAATAAAATAACTTTTCACCACGGATTTCTTGAATTCATGCAAATGTAGCACACCTAAGGATTACTAATATCCTTTCATCAGCTTGATTAATACACTGCTTCAAAAACCAAATTGAAAGCTCCTCAAGTGAAAGTAATTTAAAAGTTAAACACTTCCAAACTTATTTTTTCGTTAAAAACACGGGGAAACCACTCTCACTGGGCAGACAAAAATTAACCGTTTTAAAAATATATTCTCTTACAGAATATACTCTCTTACTTTGTACACTTACAGAAGGGCACAAAGTCTAAGAGACTTCCCACAAAAGTCACATCTGAGGTACAGGTGGCACTGGTAAGTCAGTTTTTTCCTCCTAACTGGTTTATAGGGGAAAAAGGTACAGACAGAAGAGGTTGGGATACATTTTAACTTCATCAATTTACCAAGCATTTTCTTCTAGCTTGTACTGGAGAGCCAGAATGTGGACACAAGAGGACATATGTCCTAGTCCCCAGTGGAATGAAGAGAGTTAATAATAAAGCTCTGCTGGTCTTTCTCTCATGATCTGGCACGTTAAAATAAAGCATCTCTGTCCATCTGCAGATGGAAAAGGGGGAAGACACAAACAAAAAGACACTTTGATTTCATAGGAGAGGGACCCTATGTCATCGGATTTTATTTCTTTATACCGCAAACCATGATAAATTGCCCAAGTGCTTTATAACAAACCTAAAATCTTAAGTAAGAGGATTTTTCAAATCTCAAAAATCTAAAACTTGAACAGACACACAGAAAGAAACAGAGTATCATTAACATCCTTGCTAGCTACAATGACAGACAAGTTACACTTCTTAAATATCCTAAGATACCTCTTCCCTGCCAATCTCACTTGCAAGGAAATTCTCCCTGACTCCAAATCCAATTACTGGTGTGACCCTGAGCCTGACAGCAAGACACACCAGTGAGGCTGCACAAAGGATTTTCTGTAAGACCACAGAGCACAGAGTCACTTGATCACCACCCTGTCCCCAGCATGCTTCACAGAAAGTTTAAACAGACTCTGGAAACCAATTTATTTCCTGGGGAAAAAAAAAAAAAAAAAAGTAGTTCCTGAGCTGCAAATGTTTTCAATATCTGCAGGGCTCATAAAGGAAGGGGGGCAACACAAGAACTTATATCCACAGACTGAAAAGTCAGAGTAAAAAAAGTATATAATGCGTGTGTATATAAACACCTATGTATAATATAACATATTTTACATACACCACATCTCGCAAACACGTATCTACTTCCTTTAATATTGCAGACATATTTATCTATATAACAGCAACCCCACTGCTAGACTACAACACAAGGGTGTGGATCAAAGTGTATCTTGCCTTATTTCTCAAGCAATGCTGAATCCACTATTTCTTCTCCATATTAGTAGGAAATGTTTAATTCTCCTTAGTGTTAGGAAATCTTGTTTTGTTCTGACATTCAAGCCTTTGACTCCAACTTTCAGCATTGCCTAGCCATATCATAGAATAGTTTGGGTTGGAAGGGACCTTTACAGGTCATCTAGTCCAGCCCCCCTGCAATGAGCAAGGACATGTTCAACTAGATCAGATTGCTCAGAGCCCCGTCAATCTGACCTGAAATGTTTCCAGGATGGGGCATCTACCACCTCTCTGGGCAACCTGTGCCAGTGTTTCACCACCCTCAGTGTGAAAAATTTCTTCCTTATGTCTTGTCTAAATCTACCCTCTTTTAGTTTAAAACCATTAACCGCTGTCCTATCACTACAGGCCCTGCTAAAAAGTCTGTCCCCATCTTTCTTGTAAGCCCCCTTCAAGTACTGGAAGGCTTGCAATAAGGTCTCCCTGGAGTCTTCTCTTCCCCAGGCTGAACAACACCAACTCTCTCAGCCTGTCCTCAGAGGAGAGCTGTTCCATCCCTCGGATCATTTTTGTGGCCTCCTCTGGACCGGCTCCAACAGGTCCATGTCTTTCCTGTGCTGAGGGCTCCAGAGCTGGATGCAGTACTGCAGGTGGGGTCTCCTCAGAGTGGAGTAGAGGGGCAGAATCAGCTTCCTTGACCTGCTGGCCACCCTTCTTTGGATGCAGCCCAGGATACGGTTGGCCTCCTGAGCTGCGAGTGCACATTGCTGGCTCATGTCCAGCTTTTCATCCAGCAGTACCCCCAAGTCCTTCTCAGCAGGGCTGCGCTCAATCCCTTCATGCCCCAGCCTGTTTTGATACCGGGGGTGGCCCTGACCCAGGTGCAGGATCCTGCACTTGGCCTTGTTGACCCTGATGAGGTTCACACAGGCCTGTTCCTTGAGCTTGTAATATCAAACCTCTTCATCAGACACAAGTACCTACACACGGTGATTAATGTCACCTCTGAAACCTGCCTTCAGTATGCTGAACAGTTCATACTGCATACTGCAAATGTAACCTATAGGTAACTTGTCAGCTTTAACTTCTAAACTTTCTCCATTGTTTCCAGATTCATCGTGGAAATGTGGACACCAGGACTGGAAATGTTTTGTAACAGTGTTATAAGTGCTGCTTGAACATTTCCAGATTTCTACTTATTGCGTTCCTTTTCAGAAGGGGACTTATCTCAGGATAATGCTCAGGGGATGCATAGCTAAGACCTTATACTACAAAAAATATCTGTTTTCTCCTAACTCCCTGCTTCACTATGCAGAATCTCACACCTTGAAATATGACCAACAGACTTCCTCCCTGCCTCCTTTTTTTCTTCCCTCTCAATTTTTGTGTCTCCACTTTTAATGAAGGAGTAAATCATTACCCTGCAGATACAGCCTCTCCCTTTCCAATGGTCTTTGTGTTGTCTGCCAACTTTACTACAAAAAATTCATTGCTGAAATAATTCAAAATATCATTATTCCTGATCAAGACTTTCCTATGAGACCCTACTATATACTGCCCAGCCAGTGATATTTCCTTATTAACAACTAAATTTTGAGATCTGTCAGTGAGCCAGTTTTTAAGGGGGGCTACATCAATTTATGAAATTCCAGCTTGCAGAGAGCAGTACTTGATCTGCCACAAGGGCTTTCCTGTAATGTGCCACGGAGTTCAATTTGCCTTTTCCATACTGCTCTGAGTAAGATTATTAGCGCTATTAAGAGCCAGTAAAGAGTCTGAAAATCTGCCTCTGTTGAAATTAATTTAATTGACCCAAATGATCCAGAGAAAGATGTCCAATTCAAGAAGACTGGAAGAGGCTGTTTTGCTACCTTGGTTGTTCTGTGTGGTACGGAGCAAAGTACTTCTGTGAATTAGAAGAAAGAATTCATTCTTCTCGTGTTCTTGAACTAGAATTGATGTGAGACCATGAAAATGACAAATGCTGGAGGAAAATGCATTCTTGATAGTCATTTGACATCCATATAATTACTATTGTTCATTTACTCTCCACAAAGCACTAACAGAGAAAGATGATTTTAAGATGTTTCTACAGTGAATACTTCTTATTTTACTTTAAAAATTTGGTATCAGCCTTGAAAATACCAGGAGTAAGAAGGTGGCTATTTAACACATCCTGTATGAAGTGCAAAACAGTACTGTAAACTTACAGAAGCTTCTAGGGAAGGGGACAAAGAGATAGCACACTTCAAATATTTACCCCGAAAGACTATATGAGCCAGGCTAGAGTAAAGTAAGAAGGTGAGAGGACAGCAGACTGCATACTCAACAGAGAAAAAGAAGTGTACAACGGGGCAGCTGCCCCTAAGGGATAGTTCATCAGCTCCTAACGTAGCTGAAGCACACAGGGAACCTGCTTGCTAAGCCCGATCTACAGAGATCTGCTCACATTTTCTAATTTCCTGCTTTGACATCTTTTCTTCACTAGACTAAACTTCTCTTCTGGTTTAAAAGGTTTGACTGGTATTGAGCATCATCTTACACAAGCACATAGCTAAGGACAGGCTTGTCCCAAGAAATAAATATAGTAAATAAGTCGTTCTTGTGCCTGGAATTCAAGAGCAAGAATGAACTTCCCACCAAGCAGCAAGATCTGGAAAGATGTCTCTCTCAGCAGGTACAGACAACTACCCTACTAGAAAGCGATGACACTGCATAACGCCCAGGCTGACCCTGAGTTTCAGTTCAAAATCTGTATTTTGAAAAACGTTTACTCTCTATTAGAAAAATCATGGTGATAAACATCTACCTCAAATACTGACAAACTATTTTAGTAATTGATCTCACTATCAAAAGTGCCTCTTTTTTAGCCTGTATTTATCCAGACCCAATCTGCAGCTTTTGGTATTTGAAATATCTCTGCCTGGTACATTGAAGAGCTCTCCTTATTGGTTATCCTCAGTTTATAAGACACCATCTCCTGACAAAAATGATTGCTATTTTTGTGAAAGTGCAGAACATTGCACTTTTTATTGCTTAATAATGCTCTATTTTCATTATTCCAACCCTCAACATTACCCAATAGCATGTTAGTTCATACAAATTCACTAATTCCCATAGTTTACCACAATTCCCCATTTTGGAATGAAGGACTAAGATATATCACCTTTTTTAATTATTACTTATCATGTTATTTAATTTAAACTAAGAACACTTTTGATAATTTCACACATGCTTATTTTCTTTAAGCATGTTTTCTATAACTCCTCATTAATTGCCTAAAGAAGCATCTCTTCTTGGTGATAAAGCAGTTATTCAGCAAATAAATTAGGTGACTGCCACATTCAGGAATAACAGGGGCCTTCAATTTGTAATAGTTTTTAATGGAATAATACAATTCTTACAACGAGTTACCTAAGAGCATTACTTACATGGCTATCTAAATTGAAAATTCAGCCTCAGGTGTCTACAGCAGGTTTCCAGCTCCATCTCTGAAGAATTTTTTCAAAGTGATTTTGATGAAAGCAGAGCTCTATTCTCCACACTTCTTCTTTTACCTTTTTATTTAAATGAAACCCATCTTAAGCAAATACTCCTGCCCCACCACTTTTATTATTTCCATTATTTTCTATGCAGTGCACACATCCAGTACGTTTAACATTCACTGCATATGCTCTTCTAGATCTTGCTTTTGCATTTCAGTTTCCTTCCATTCTTGCAAAATATTCTTCATCTCAGAATATGTACCCCTCTGCCTTTACCTGATATTTTCTTGCTTCTTCAGGCTTATTACTCTCCTGCCTGTATCATCCTTTCATCAATGATACACTAAGAGCACCTGTTCAACAGAATATCCCCTTAATATCCTTATATTTTCAGAATTAGTGCTTCTATTAGTCTCTTGAAAATCCACTTTTTGTTCATGTATTCTTTATATCCCCGAGTACATGACTTTTCACATTAGTGCACTGAGATGCAATTACTTACCCATGCCCTGCTTAAAGGGCAATTACAACTATCCAGATTTCTCTAGGTATCCAATTTCTCTATGTCCATGAGCAATCATCCTCACCATTCTTAAAAATTCTATCAATGCTGACTCCTTTCAAACTCTTGATTGAAAAACACTCCATTAGAGTTGCAGGTATGTGATGATTATTCCCTGGTTTTAATTAAACTTTCAGATTGATCAGTTGTGTTTCACCCATATAATACACAACATTGGACATGAGACATATCTGGAAAAAATGTGCTGTACATTGATAGGCTAATGTTAATATATTGGTGTGCCAAAGGTGTGAGAGAAGGAACAGTGTGCAGCCAGAATTCTTTCCTTTAAAAAGGAAAGTTGAAAAATAACAACTACTTTGATGCAGGACTGAAGCAAAAAGAATGTGGTTATAAAAGCTAAACAAAAGGTAATGTTCCAGTGCAAATAACACTGCTTTATTAATATATCAGCACTACAAGGTTGTATTTGTAATTAAAGGGATTTATACTACAGATAAGAGACTTCATCTGGTAACTACTATTACTTCGTACTGAGCAGAAGGTACTTTAATACTAGTTCCTTTATGCTCCAAACATGACAAAGTATATTACATAAATTGAGTTAAAGACTAGTAAGATTAATAAACACAGCAAAGGGTAGCAGTTAAGAAATCACTACAACTCATGGATATTTGAATGAGAAAAACAGAAAATGTCAAAGTGTGGTTTTCTATTAAATTTCAGTTTTGACTCTGACTTTTCAATTTTCATTTGGCTCTCCTTTATCATCTCCCTCAACTGACCACATGTTTAACAATTAAACCCCTTATCTCACTCTGAGATGCTGAAATTCTGTGTCAACATCAAGAGGAAAACAAAATTCTGCTCTAGTATTCAAACCCAAGAAGTCCAGGTTCAAAACAAAAAATGTTGCTACTGTAACTGAGCTTCGTAATTCAATAGTAAAAATGTTCTGTGGGATATTATAGCTCTGAAAAATAATTAGAATTCCAGTTCAATAACCTCGTTGCACAAGTACTGACATATACTCTGACGATGCGGAATCTGACACCAGATCTTATCCACATAATTGAAGCAGACTAACATGAATGCATTATAGCCTGATTTTGTTTTTCTATCTGCTGCAGTTCCCAAGCAGCTGGACAGAATGCAACGCCTTCACCTGAAGTTGAAAATTTCATCTTATGTTGGCCAAAATCTTTGCCTTGTGGCAGAAGTCTGCGACTTCCCCTCCATCCAGAAGAGAGTCAGTCTTAAAATTTGTTCTCCTGGCAACAATGTGAATACTCCCAAATGTCTCCTGCTCTTACTACTCTGGCTGATTATTCATGAACCTTGTGTTTTAATGTATTGGATGGAGGCAGGTCCCAGGTAGCAAAGGTCAGATTGGTACAGAAGTATTGAATCAAGAGAGCAAAGAAGAAAAAGAAAGGGAGCATTTATGTGAGAGAAGCTAGAACCAAGTGTCTTCTTTCAGTTCTATCAGCAACTGATATCTGGAATCCAAAAAGCTGTACATTGAGTTAGTCACAAAAAAGCAGAGTTCTTGCCCTATGAAGACTCAGTATATAACCAGAAAGGTGAAGGTAAGGATTACACCAAAATTCTTCCACGCCCATTTTAAATCCATTTGACATGTTAGAAGAAACTCATCTTCCTCTATTTTTTTCTATTTATTTCTAAGTTTTATGGGGAGAGAAGAGAAACAGAATTATCTTTTCTTTCATCCCCACCTACCAGGTAATCATTAGAAGGAATCCTAGTGGAGACAGTTTATTCCCTCATAATCCCTTTGTTGTCTGTTGCATCAAGCAGTTGGGGAAAAAAAAAAGTGATGCTATACATTTGTCACACATTGATAATTTAAGTAAAAATACACTGGAAGACCTTTCTTGTTTCTAAATGTTTGCAGTAATTCAGTTAAATGAACGTGAAGACAAAGACTCACAACAAACTTCATGAGATTCACATGTGATTATATTAAGACAGTGAGAGAAAAATTGTCATTCAACATCTTCAGGGTAACAGTCAACAGCAAAACAGAACTAAGAAATTTGGGGAAGAAAACAATTTGTCATAAGCTTTCAAAAGAAAATACTTATTTTGAGATTGCATCTCTCCGTTCTCCTACATAAATGAAACAAGTCTAGATTGTTGTATTATTTATCGTATAAGTAGCTTACAGACTTACATGGCATTCCTTTGATAGGGAATGCCAAGTATTTAACAAATAATTATGTCCTCCACCTCTCCCTTCACAGTTCAGAAAACAAACTCAGAGAAAATAAATTATTTTTCTTAGTTTGATCCAGAATGCATGAGGTAGACAAGAGCTGGCAAGGTTTCATGTATTCTGTGTTCTCAAAACAATACTGTTCCAAATATTTAATAGTTATATGCAAATTGATGCTTTGACTATTGAAAGACAAAACTGCCTTCCTGCTAGCTGCAAAGTTTGATCTATAGTCATGCAGTCTTCCTTCCTATATTCCTTTAGAAAAGGTATAGTCCTAAGTTATATTTTTAGATTCTTATGAAGTTTTTCAAAATCTGCGCTAAGGGAAGAAGAGAACTGGATCAAGTTAAAGCTGCTCAAAATACACACTTACAATGTATTTTCTACAATAAGAGTAAAAATATCTAGGAATAATTCTTTAATAAACTCCTACAGATTCAAGATCAATTTTTTAAATAACCACGGCTGGTTTATACCTACAATTCTTTCTGTCGGAAGACCCTAGTTAAACAAAGCAAACTATAATTGTCTTTTAATAATTTATTATAGATTGCCCACTGTCCCCAAAAAGCAATACTTTAGATAAGAAAAAGAGATTGTAAATAGAACATACAAAGTCTACTCTTGCATTATTTTTACCAGTTCCAGAAAACCATTGCATTTTACTGCTGTTATATTTAGCTTGTTATATTACGTTTTAAAAATTGTATTAAGTGGATCTTCGACAAAATGCACACCATCTCTGTTTTGCCTCTACTTACTGAATTATTTTATGGGCTTACCCCCAATATCCGGACGAAGTTTATTGTCATATCCTTGAAGTAAGGAGTCCAGTATGTGAGTTACATCCCCACCATGAATCTTTGGTGCAAGGACCCATGTTTTATTCACTGTTAGATCTTCATCGTCCTCATCATCTGCTTTATCAGCTCTACAGTGAGTGAATTAAAAAAAGGGTTAGGAAAAAAAAACCCAAAGAGTGAAACTGAATACAGAAGAGGTGAAAGAAGAAACTGATAAAATATTGAACACTATTTAGAGTGTTCAATATTTGTAAAAATCCAAATGCATTCTGGTGCCAACAGAAAGAGGTGGGCCCTTATTTAAAACACCAACATTTTGTTTTATGATAGTAGAGAGTGTAAGCTAATAAACATGTCAAGAGAGGCATTAACACATCACCCATACAGAAAATTCAAGCCGTGAGTCAAACCCATAAAAGAAGCAGTAGGCATCCTCTTACTGTCAGCCTTTTCCTGTTTTAAAACACAAAATGTAATTCCCAAGCTTTTCCCTACAGGTATTTCATTTTCAAATCATGGTACTAATATTTCTAAGAGATGCTTAACCATGGTAATAGATACATCTTGGTGTCAAGAACATTAAGAGCTTCTCCTTCCTAGTAGCCTCCGTTCTAGCTATGATATAAAAAATAAGACTTGTATACTTGTCCAACTCCATTCAAATTTTAAGAAAGCAAACAAACATTACATCCATGTGCTATGACTAAACATTCACAGAAGCTGCAGTTGTGTCAATTATGCATCTGCATGTATACATGGTATAGTTAAAATGCTGTACCAGTCCTTTCAGTTAAGAAGATCATTTGTTAGCTACCTATTTTATCAAAATGAAACAAATGTACAAGGAAAACACTTACACATTCATTTGTTGCCTATCTTTTAATTAGATAAGCAGCAATATATAGTTAACCACTAAGTCATTAGGAAGAAATTTGCAATACCTTGGTTGCATCTGCAGATTCACTGAGATGTCACCAAAAGGTCAAGGAATGCCTGGAAGTAGTTTTCTTTCCATTTGAATCAAATGAGTGTGGACTTAAGTATTCCTCCAGTGCTAAAGTTTGCAATCTATATTACTCATCCAGCTTATTTCAGGGAACTGCTATGGGCTTCAAGTCAAGCAAAGTGCATCAAACTGATAGCAATAACTCTGACAGTCACGCAACGTATCTTCACAAATGGACACTGGCTAGCAGCTATTACAGAACGTATGCAATCCATATAAATCAGTTCCAATGTTAACATAAGCACAGATATTCCAGTAAAAGAAAGGAATTAAATTACTGTCCTTGTACCAATTTGTGTTGTACAACAAAACTAAAAATGTCACTGCTATATTATTAGGAAGGGATTTAAGGACTTCTGAATTACACAGATATACACTGCCCTCAAAACTAAGGGTGGAATTTTTCAGTAAATTTCCTACAGGAATGAAGACCACCAGCATGTTCCATGTGGAGACAACACTACGCCTTCAGGGGTAAAGGACAGAAAAACTCAGGAAAGACAGAGATGGAGTAGACACGTCTGGCTTTTATTGCACTCCTTCGTGGGAACGCACCAAAACAGTCTGTAAGACCTTGCATCACCTCTCAGGTAACACTAGCAAGTCTCATTGAAAATCAAAACTATCACGGCTGTGGAGACTGCTCAGTGGTTTTGGTATGCCTGCTTAATTTGGGAATTGCAACAGGGGGCTTGCCACAGCTCAGTAGGTTCCCAAAGGATGAACAAAAGGTGCTGCTCGGGTACCAGGACTTCCACAGCTAGCTTGCTGCAAACAAGTTGCAAGAGTCTATTATACCTGAAAGTAATATGCAATCTAAATACAAGGTTCACTGACAGCTTCCCCTGTAACACTCTGAAAAGTGCTTTCATTCTTTTAAATTGAAATGCACCGTAAAATACTTAATCTTTACTGCACTACATAGACATTATAGAAATGTCAGATATTAAATATTTAACATTTCCCATTAGCAGGATCCCACTAATGGGAGCACTAAAAGAAGTAGGAAGCTAAGTTTTGTAATGTACATTCTTTTTCCCTCAAAGCTACCTATTGCCATCTCTTTCATGTTTCAGTATCACGTGGCTTTATATATATATTTGGTCTGCTTGCACTTTATGTCATCTCATTACTATATAAATTAGCTTATCACTGTTACGAGTGCAGAAGCAATCCTAGCCTTTCCCCAGGGGCATTAAGATGATAAGGAGTCCTCCATCCCACAAACAGCAGAAAGTACAGTGAAACTACCAGAGCTCGGCACAGACCCAGGGCACCTGACTCACAGGATCAGCCCAATTATTTGCAGAGAATTTAAAGTGATGATGACACAATTTTGTCCTGCTTTAATGCTCTTTCCACATAGTCAGTAAGAATAACATAGATTTAGTCAAAACGAAAAGTACAAGAGGACATGCCATTCCCACCTAAATCCAAGAGAAGTTACAACCATGATACCTCCACTCACAATTACTCAAATATCTTGACATTTTGAAGAGTTCTTAACTTTATTTATAGGTTCACAGGACAACTCAGGTGGGAAGGGATCATGGGAGGCCTTTAGTCCAGCCTCCTGCTCAAAGCAGGGCCAGCTCTGAGGTCACAGCAGGTTGCTCAGGGCTTGATCTGGTTGGGTGTTGCAGACCTCCAAGCATGGAAACTGTACAACCTCTCTGAGCAACCTGTTCTCCACTTCCCTCTTTTCCGTTATTTACGATATTTAAATAAACTTGAAATTAACAAGAAAAAAAATACAAACACATTTCAGATTTTCACCTTCTGTCTTCCTTGACTGGAGGACTTCTGGTCCTCCTCCGATTTTAAAACTCTGAACTACAAATAGGTATACAGATGAGAGCACTGATAGCTCACAGAAAGCTATTAATAATGCTATTGCAGGAGGAGAGGGAAAAATTCCATCCCAACATCTGACAGCTTTTCCAGCCCCTACTAAGTAAATCCATTTTAAGGAGGCACTTTTATTAGAGGCAACATTTCTTTACTTGGTGTCTGACAAGAGTCTTGGCTTAAAATGTGCATTTCCTACTGTTTACACAGAACTATCTGGTTTTATCTAGAAAATATTGTACATTGAAAAAGTGCCAGCTGCTAGAAAAGAAGCATGTTACACTTCTATACCAGTACACTAGGTTAACAAGAGCTTGTGGCTCACTAATCCATTAGCTAAACCAGCAAAGGAACCAACGCAAATCAGAAATTAATATAACCAAATGTGGAGGAACCAGACTATCACTGTTCTACGCCGTGAAAGGAGCTGTTCTTACGCTCTCTATTCCCATCTGACTGGCCCTCTCAGGGATGATTGACTGTGATTAACCCACCTCGCTACCAGAATACCATCTTTTAAACTCTTCTTTAAAATGCACCCACTGAGCATGCAATAAAGGTCTCTGCAGTGCTGATGGCACCCAGTTCTACACTTTTGATTCCTAAGCCGTAGCCACTAGTACGCAGCCACAGGACTGAGATAGGAAAGGAATGATGCTGGCTGGAAAAAAGAAGTGACCAGAATATATAGAATGCCTTCTGTATGCCCTCCAGCAAAGCAGAGCACACAACACCTACCAACTTGAATTCTCAATCCAGATTGGGGGGGGGGGGGGGGGGGCGGGGAGTTGCACAAATCTCCCCCAAAAGAACACCTAGACACACAGAGGCAACAGGACAGACACTGGGTACATATTCATTTCTAGGAATCTGAATTATTGATCTTTGTGCTACTAAATAGATTTGAACTGCTCTGCTTCAAAGGTAGAACCCCTTCAGATTTACACAGTCAGCAGGATCAGCTGAGAAAGTGTTATCAGGATCTTACCAAGGTTGCCAGACCATGTTCTTTAAAGACACATTCACTTTGGAAAACAAGATGGTACAAAATTGTAACTTCTACCTCAGTTTCTGTGTGTCTCACATTGCAAAGTCCAGCTTTTTCTCCAGAGTTTGGAATGAGGTAGAAGGAAAGACAGAAGACATCAAACTTCATTCCAAACCAGAAAATAAAATGTTAAATTCAGGTATGCTGTTCAAATATTTAGCAACAGTTAACTTGGTCTGAGCACCTTTTCACTTCTTTGCAGTTAAAATAAATTTAACAAACCCATGAAGATTAATGTCAATTAACTCCACCCTCGCTTTAACAGTAGCACTTTCCCCTCTCTCTCTCAACCCCAGGAAGAAAGGCAAACTTAATTAAAAAGGAATTCTTTTCCTTTCCAGGTTCATCTAAAGGTTATTTCACTATACACAGAACATAATACTTGATCCTCTCCCTATTTACTGTAAAATATATTTTTTTCCAACAAAGTTCACTCAGTAGGTCTTCTTCAGAATGTCCGGAGAGATGATGATTTAGAAGAAAAATATGACATCAAACATTAAAACATTTCTGTTCCATGACATGATGTGATTTTACATCAATTACTGCAGGTGTTAATCTTAATTTTAATGATTTTATGAACAAGAAAGAGACCTCACTTCTTAATACTCTTGTTGTTACAACACTTGAGCTAGCATCATAAACTCAACAGTAAACTGCATGTATACAGTTAACAGTAATTAGTCAAAAAGTGCCCTAATTATGCTCTCTGTCCTTCAACTAATTGGAGACATTACCATGACTAATAAATCCCTGAGCACAAGTGATTAATGGCTAAATAAGTCTTTTCAACATCAGGCAACATGCTCATCTTCAGACTTTAATATCATAGGTCTTTGTTCTCCTTTAACTATAAGAAAAAACAATCAGATGAGCTTTAAGTTGCGATTAACATCTGTCAGGTTATGCGATGAACCCGAAAAAAAAATGATAGCGAGAGTATCACGCATAACAAAGTACTCCATGTAGAAGTACATGTATAGAATAGGTGGGAGTACTTAAACACAGCTAAGAATCAATTTAGTTGTCCATTCTCAGGTTCCTATTCCTACCCAACACACCCAAGGGTTCCCGGTCCTCCAAGCGGTGTTGATTTCTGTAGTCTTCTGGAGAAGCAGTAGAGACCAGGCAGGGAACTTTAGTCACCTCCACTGACACTTCATGCTTGTGCACAAGCAACTCAATCAAGCCCTCAGTGGCCGTGAGGTTTAAACAACCCTGCACAGAGGCTTTGTCTAATTTGGAGATAAATTGATAAATGACCAAGGCATACTCTGATGGTCATTTAATAAATAAATAAGGGAAAGTCAAAGTTTCAGATAATTTCAGTGCTGAAAGAGCTGAAAGGAACATATCATTTTCCTTTTTGCCTTACACATGCAAACGAAAACAGTAAGACTATTTGTGCTAGCTCATTTAGCTGAGGATCTTCTCCAACAGCATCCAAAAGCAGTTGCTTCAGGAGTTTTACTGATACAGGGGTAGGGCACAGTGACACATCTAAATCATGAAACATGTCTTAAGACAGCTGTTATTCACTGGCTGTGCTTGCCGGCATATTATATTTATGTCCTCTGTCTAAGTATAATACAATTTAACCTTTACTTTCAAGTACTTTAAAAAAACCCAACTATTTTTCTCAACTTTCAGACAAAATGGTAATGTTTCACAAATTGTAAACATGGGACATTACTTTGTTAGCAACAATACAGCTTCACAGGTTTGTCAAAATACTGCATTTAACCTGAAAGTGCTTCATAAGAAGTCAGTCGAGGCAGACAACATTTCCAGGGAAAGCTTCCAACCAATCAAACATTTAACCAGACACCACCTTACTCCAGAACACCGAGCGTGACATGCTTGTAACGTGGTAAAGAAGTATATTTCACGGCCCCATCAATGAGAGTTCAGAGGTCATCTGACCTATCCAAACTCCACACATGGAAAAAGACCTAAAGCATTGCTGAAAAATGACACATAGTCACTGATACCCCAACATCCAGACTCAGTCATTTTTACAGAGGCTGGTGATGATTCCAATTCAGAAGCTAAAAAAGCAGGTACTTAGGCATGTGTCACATGAATGACCAAGGCATAGGACCAGGTATAGATGAAAATCTGAATCCTAGAAGGATGGTAAGTTTAAGCAGTGCCTGAGACAGAAGAAACTTCCTTACAGAGAGAGCAAAACACAATTTCAACATGGTAGGAATGAGTAATTACTCTTATGTCAGCAATTTAAAATACATATTTACATATTTCCTTGGATATTCCTAAGATAAAACAAGGGCCTCACACAGACTTGCAGTACCCTTCAGAAGCTGAAAAATGATTGGGACTCCTGCACATACAAAAATATCACTTCTTTTCAGTAACAGCAATGGCAGCAGGACCACTTAGTCATGACTGCTAGAACAGGGCACAATTACATTTTTTGTAAAAATATTTTCTTGAAAGCTTACTTCCAGTGCTAGCTGTCAGTAGTGGATGGTTTAAACACCTCTCAAGATTTCTCTTCCAAACTTGATGGCTGACTTCATACTCATCAATTCCACTACATTTCTGCAGAAATCAACTCTCTTTTGCATTTCATCACATCAGTTTCTTCACTGATATGTTTTATTCATCACAGAAAATTTCTGGGAAAATAAGCATAACTGCAAGCAAAGAAATGCAGCTACTGAAAATATGTCTCCAGAAAGCATTACTTGCTCCTCTTAGTCCTGTGGGATAGAGTCACTGATGTTGTATTCCTTCATCTTTATGCTTCCTAAACTGGTTTAGACACTTTGTTGACAAAAATTTTTTGACAAAAGTCTCTTTTCCCCCCACCCATTCCATCTCAGATGCTTTTATCAATCTATTTCCCCCTCTTTCTGCCTTGCCAGACTTTGGCATATTCTTTTTTGTGTCAAAATGTATTTCTCTCTCCCACTGAAGTATGTGTTACTTATTCCCTACATCTTTTTTCCAGTATACCTACCACATACTGTCAGGTTAATTCTTCCAGATACACATACTGTCTTGTGCTCTTTGCCTTCTCTAATCTCATATTTGTCTGCTATTTATAATTTCCTGCCCTGTTTCCTCTTTCTCTTCTCCTTCCCGAGTTTTTACTGAAGGGATGAGTCTGGACCTTAAGTCAGCAGTAAAATAATCAGGGAAAAATGTGGAAAAAAATATTTGAAATTCTTATACAGAAAGAAACATTAGGTTTTTAGGATAAGCTACCTAAAGCAGTTCACTTAGTATTAAATAAGTAAAGCTTTGTTTAAAAAGAAAAAAAGAACAATCATAGCACTAACAGAATAAAAGCAGGTACCTCTGCTATTCATTCCCTGTAACGAAAAGTGTTGCCTACATATTTGAGTGCTTAGACTATCAAACTTGTGATATCTTAATGCACATCACGGACACCAGGTGATCAAGATCTTTGAGTCATTCCGGCTTTGAAGTACATCTCTAAAAGATATGAAACATTTTCTCCCCCACACAATAACATCAGTACAATTAACTGTAGTCCCAGCAAGACCCTCACTTAAAAGCACTATCACATTTCTTACAAAATGATCTTCAACATCTCTGTCATACTAATATAATAAAAACTAATCTGAACAGAAATTACTGAACAATACAACCAGACTTAACTCTGAATATTTGGTAAAGACACAGCCTGACTGCAAAGAACATTCATAGAAATGTGAATTTTTAATGTTAAGAACAACAGGTATTATTAAAGACGTGTTCCCAAAGAACAATTTTGTTCTGAGATCCACACAGATTGCTCTCCTCCAAGTCAACTTGCAGATAATGCTACATACGATTTGAAATTACAGTCGTCAAATTTGTTATTAATTCAAATAGCTTTTAAAGATCTCAAAAAAAATTATCATCTGGACTCAAAGCATCACAGACATTCTTTATCTATCAGTCTTCTCATATAGTAGAGTTAATCTTCTTTCCTTGAAACTTCATCCAAATATTGATATGCTCAGACCAGTATAACTGCTGCCTCTACTCCTATCAAGTTGCAGTCCAGAAATCAACTGAAAATTTTCCTCACATGTTTCTGTCCAAGTACAGGTAATTGTGCAAGTTCAGAGCTGCTGGATTCTCAGAAATATTCAGCTTGATTAGTATAGTTATCTCACTTTGACCATCTTTACCTCCATATGTGGTCACAAAAATATACCTCCCAGTTTTAGAAAACTGGGAGGTATATTTTTGAATAGTAGTAGAGTAGAAACAACTACCTGTTTCTGCGCCCCTCTCTTTTATGCTATACAATAAAGAACAAGAACCTTGCACAAGTAAGATAGCAAACCATACTAAAAAAATAAATAAAACAAAACCAACGAAGCTGATTCCTGGCGTTTTCCACAGAATCACACACTTTAGAAGGGATTTGGAAGTCAACTTCCACTGAAAGGAGGGCCTATACTGAATTCAGACCAAGATGCTTATAGCTTAGTCCAGTTGGGTCTTTGAAAATTCCATGGACAAAGATCCCACAATCTCACTGGACAACTTGTTCCCCTGTTTAATTATCCTCATAATGAATTTTTTTCTTTATATCTAGTTAGGATTTCCCATGCTGCAATTCATCAGCATTGTTCTTCATCCTCTTCCCATGCACCACTGCAAAGACCCTACCTCTGTCTTCTCGATCACCTCCCCGTAAGTGCTGGGGGCCGCTGTTGGGTCCCCCCAAAGCTATCTCTTCTCCAGGCTGAACAGCCCTCTCTTCACAGAGCAAGTGCTCCTGCCTGACCAGCCTTGTAGCCCTCTGCTGAGCTCCTTCCAGTTTAAAGGCAAAACTGGATGCAGTATCTAGATGCAGTTTCACAAGTGCTGAGCAGAGGGAGATAATCAGTTGTCTCAACCTCCTGAGCGTGCACGTGGTCACACAGACCAGGAGGCTGTTGGTCCTCTTTGCTGCCAAGACATCATGCTGTCCGCCAGGAACTCCAGGTCCTTTTTGACAGAGCTGCTCCACAGCCAGCTAGTGCCCAGACTGTCCTGCTGAGGGGGGCTTCCCACCCAGATGGAGAACTTTGCCCTAATCTCTGATGAATATTAAAATGTTCCTGTCAACCTATTCTCTCAGCCTCTCCATCACCCTCTGAACAGCAGCCCTGTCTGCAAAATTATGAACTTGGTAAAAACAATCTTTCAATGTGGAAAAAAATAAATTGCCCTCAGGAAAGGCTATGCTAATATCGTTATTCCTGATGCTCTCAGCAGTTCTTGTTCCACCCCAAACAAGCGAGGAAATAGGACACACTTCTCACTTCTCTTTCCTCGCATCAATTATTCCATGTTCTGATTACAAAATTGCAGAAAGTGTTGTGTGTTTTATTTTTGTTTAGAAAAACTGGGTAACTTATTGACCTTAACACCCGTATTCACAGTGTAAGTACACCTCTTCCTCTGTTCTGAGAAAATAATGACTACAACATCTTAAAGCAGTTCTTTGCCTAGCAAAGTACTTGAAAGTACCCATTGCCTTCAGTAACTAGGTCCTTCTTTTTTTCTAATACTAACATTTCTAATGCTAGCTGAAAAATTAGTAGGGGCCCTTATGCCGACTATATTTTAATCTTAGGGATCAAGAGCACTTTGTCATTGTAAAAGTTTTAGCCAAATATATATTCATCTTCCTCTACAAAACGTCTTCTAAAGAAAGCCCTCCAGCCACTGCATGCAACAAAAGTAAAATTTATCAGGAAGATAAAGTAGGCCTTAGGATAATATGTACTGCCTTGACTGAAACTGAAGTCTAAACCTACTAAAATTATTAGGGAGACTTATTTCAGATAGATTTGAATGAAACCTAGGAATATAAATCGTTAAGTCTTATCTTCTCCGTTGGTAAGTTTTATCTTCTTTGTAGCTTTTGGCCAGACCAAATAATTAAAATGTAAACAGCCACATTCCACTGTTCACCCAGACCAAACAGCAAGGAACAAATGAAGATTCAGAGAACAGAAGATAAAAGGATAACTATAGCAAATTATAGAGCCTAAGTAGATATAACTAAAAAAGGACAAATGGTATTAAATAAAGGACAAAATATCCCCAACCTGCTAAGGAAGAACATGATGATGAAAAGGCATCACCCCTCTGCATAGCTGAAACATGTACTAGCCACAGCACTATCAGATCTCCTGGGGGTTTCAGACTAGGATCACCACACAAAGACAGACATGAGCCACGTGTCAGCACCCTGTTCAAGAGACTGCAGATCTCTATCTGCACTTGACTGATGAAAAGTTAATTGTCATCAAGTTCAGAATGAACTGACATGTTGTTGATGGGTTAAGTGCCTCGATCCAAGAAACACTTTCCATAGTGGAACTAGACTTGAAACAAACCTAACATAAATGAATGCTGAGAACCTCAATAAAAATCAGTTACCTTAATTAAATGCCATTCCACAGTCATTATAACATTCACCAAATTGTAAAGCCAACTTAGATTTCTACTTTATAAAATGTCACCAGCACCTCAAGAAATATTCAAAATGAGCTCTCTTTTATAAGGCATTTTCAGTCATCTAAGCTGCTGGTACTTCAACATATTCATGTGAACATTTGTTCTAATAAAATTCATTCCATATTTCCTGCAAAAATCTTTGGGTAGCTAGGAATCTGCTACAGCCCTTCACAAAAACAAGCTTATTTGAAATAATTCCAAGTTCTAGTGCACATGTGAGCAAGTATCAGTCTCCTCCCACAGGAGGCATAGAAATACACGTAGACTGAAGTAGCAACAGAACCAGAGACTTGCGCTGAACCGCGCACCTAATGCCACAGTTGTGACACATAGGTGAATCTGGCTTAAAATCATAGAAAAAGCCACACAGCTACAAGACTAGGCAGTAACAACATGTCCCCAGGAGAAATACAGTGAATGAGTTCTACTGAAATTTTAGTGCAACTGTCATTAGGCAATTATGGACTAATCCAAGGGTCAATTAAATTAATGACTAATTGTACAAAGAGGTGAATATACTTCATAAGGGCTAATGTAAATACCTAAACCAGGTTATAAAAAGTTTGCTGTCTCTCTCTCTCTGCAAGCAAAATTATCTCTTCTCCACTGTAATTTCTTGTGTATTAAATATCACACATATCTTTTGCAAGGGTATTCCACCTCTTGTCAGATGGTGACTAAAATTTATGGCTGTCAGAGTTGTCCCCTGCTGGATGCAACCTGCAGGCCATCAGCTGGATGGCCCTCGTCAACAGAGCAAGAACCTAAGGTACAGGTCCATAGCTCATCTGCAGCAGGTCTGATACAATCCAGTACATATTTAATGGCTGTATGCCGGTGAGATCAAGTACCTTTCTTCCCCAGGGATGACACTGAGGGTACTTTATTTTTAAAAACAGCTACATAATTTATCTTGCCATGTAAATATGACATTGGACAGTGAAAAAAAAAAAATTGTCGTGACTTATAGTGACAGAGGTAGCCACCTAAATTAATATTTAATACTACAACTTTTTCCTAATGTAAATCCCATCCAGCTGAACTGTATTCTGAAAGATAAATTGGACCATAATATTACATTAATAATAATAAGAATTAATAAGACTTAATCCCTTGCAGTACACTGCCTTAAATAAGAAGAAAACCATTTTAAATAAAAGAACGAACAATCTATTTAAGACCTCAAATAATTTAATCCAAAGGGGATGTACCTCATGTTACCTCAGATCTTTCCTATTCACTATGTCTGCCTGCCTTTCTGCAAATAAGAAAAATAACTGCATATAAATTTAGAAACACAGAATTAGCCATTCACACCTTACCAGAGATGAATGCAGTGACACAGAAAAGGATTTGAAGATCAAGGCAGAAAGCAAAAAGAACATGAGGTACACAAGAGCAGTACTGGAGCTAATCCTAGGATAGAGTATCTCAGCAGTATGAAGCAGGAGTAGGAAGGTAATATTCTGTGTGTATCTGCCATTAATGAGGATAATGTTTATATAATCTACCCATTTTTGAGGTCTATTCTTCAAAGAAAAAATGGAAAGGGTTTACAAAATGGTTAAACAAACAATTCAATATTTTCTGAAGAAATTTAAGTAGCTCAGTTTACTTATCTGAGAGAAAAATGTAAGCTGTTATCAAGTTGCCTCTTAAACTATATATACCAGGGAAATAATTCTAATAGGAGTTATTATGACTGTAGCATGGGTAAATCCAATTCAATGGAAATCTTCACTCTGTGCAGAGTATCTCTGATTGTGGCACATTTATACAAAACTTTAATTTGGAAGGAGATCATTCATCCCGCAACAACTGCTAGGTATGTAACTGCCCTGCAGCTTCCCAATCTCTGAGAGGTGAGGAAGTTTCTCTGAGCAACTATTCTGCAACATATCATGAAAGACTAGGCTGGAAAGAGAAAGCAAGCAGGACGTTTTCTGATCAAAATGCTCATTCCTTTAAGAGTTTTCAGGATTCATTTGAGGTGCTTTGAGTTCTCTTCAAGGTAAAACTTGGCAGAGACACACAGAGCAAGGAAGAGCTCTGGTGAATGGCTTCCCTGTTGAAGAGCAGCCAGCTGCAGACCACACTCCGTTCCTGAATTGCTGCTGCAGCCATGGGTCTGCACCCTGCGGTTGCCCTGCAGAACCAGAGGTACGGACAAAGAACTAAATTTCCCCAGAGAGATGGACGTGGGATCCAGCGGCTGAGCCAGATGTAGCAGGTGGTACTGGGGATAAAAAATCTGTCTTTTTCAGCAAGCTGAAGGTGGCAGAAGATCCACTGGCTGGAAGCCAGAGAAATCTCAGACTAGAAATATTGTAAAATACTTCATCGGATTCATCCTCATCAAATCTTTATGCAAGGACTTAGAACAGTTATACTGAAGCAACAAACCTGATGCAGAAGCCAGGGTAAATTCTCCAGTTTTGTTTATTCTGATATCAGACTGGATTATCACAACAGATCCTACTGACTTGAACATCCACCAATGAAAGCATATTTTAGAAAGTATTTCTTTTCATTTTGGCCATATGATTGAGATTTCCCTCTTCTTTGAATCAAGTTCTGTTCTGGTCAACTCCTGATGACCTTTCTAATCCCTCCAGTCACCTCTATTAGTTCAGTGTTGTTGCATGATTTGCCATTTTCAGTTTAGACATGTAGAATCAAGTTTTTACATAGGCCAGTAGGCCGCTGCATTCACCACACTATTTTCAGCCTTATTAACAAAGTTCACATACGTAAAACTGCAAAATCAGGGCTTCCGTGTCATCTCTAGGTTAATTCAACTGCATCTGAATTACTCCTTGTAAATTATTACCATTCAGAGAAATTATTAAGAGATAAACATCAGTGTCACTGTCAGACACCACCCTTTGAAAGGTTCCTGTCAGTATGCTACATACTGTCATTTATAATTATCACTTCTCTCTATTGCTCTTTACCAAATAAGTTATGATGTTGTTACTTTACCAATACTGTCAGTTTAGTATGCAGTGCAAGAAAGGGCTATGCGGGTAATTAAAAAAGCCCTAGTATTCTTCTCTCATAAATGTAACCACAAAAATGGGTCTTTGCCCATCTTCAGAGATGTTCACCTTTGTTTTTCTGTGAGGCCAACATACATGACTATTTAAGTATATACATGATAGCACAAACCAAGACAACTCACTTTCAAACAGTGCATGTGCCAAGTCCATTTAAGTAGTCCTACCTACTGGCCATAGAAACTAGGTGTTGTATTCAACCCAGATTATTACAATTCCTCTACAGCCTCAAAGGAAAATCACAGATCCTCTGGTCCCCTTGTCATTTACTGTGTGGCCAGACTTATGTATCCAGAAAAAAGTTGACCAAAGCCAACAAGTGCTCACCTGTAACCTTTTCTATCCAGCTCAGAAAGGCATGAATTGGTAGCAAGGGTGCTCTTATTCAACATCAGACATATTTAACAAACAGAAAACTAAAAATAATTGAAAATTTAGTTCAATTTGCTGAGAACCTTTTTCTTAACATATTGCCATAGTCTGAAGACTTCCTTTAAATCCATCGTAAGAAAATTATGTGCAAAGAATATGAGTATTACCCAATATTTATGTCTCATTAAACTTTATACTAACAAAAGAAAATATTAATAAACTTTTAATAAAATAAACCATATTTTAAACCACTGGGGCTGCTAAATAACGAGTTCTTCACAGTCACATCATGAACAAAGCACGCAAGAGTGACGATAATAATGAATAAACATCACAAATGTTCAAATGAAACAGTAAATCACTATTATCAAGCATTAAGAAACCCATGTTGTTATGACAGGCTTAACTCTGATCCAGGAATTTCTATGAGAAGAAAACATAGGCCTTATTATATAAGTATTTTCCTAAGAGAGACTTTAAAATGGAAAAGAAAGTATTAGTTGACATTTGCACCTGCTGACAGTTACATTGCAATGGAACATTTATCATCACTTTTTAGAATATCAGTTTACAAAACTAAAGGGAAGGTACGGCCAAAATTAAGTTTATAATATACTGTTAGGGATGCTGACCAGCGCATACCATTTAAAGCAGTATAAAGTAGAAGAAATGTTATGGTTATGCTGCACCTGTATGGTTACAGCTAAGGAATAATATTAATTATATTGTCAGCTCTTACGCTCTCTTTATGAATTTTCTATTTATTTGAGTTCAACAAGAATAATGGGTTTGCTGAACATTTAGGACTGCAGTGACTGCTGAGTAACTACTCTTTTCCTGTGCATACCTTATAGAAAGGCTCGCAGCCCAATGGTAATGGTTTTAAACTAAAAGAGGGTAGATTTTGACTGTATTTAAGGAAGAAAATTTTCACAATGAAGGTGCTAAAACACTGGCACAGGTTGCCTAGAGAGATGGTAAATGCCCCATCCCTGGAAACATTCAAGCTCAGCTTGGATGGGGCTCTGAGCAACCTGATCTAGTTGAAGATGCCCCTGCTCACTGCAGGGGGGGTTGGACTAGATGACCTTTAAAGGTTCCTTCCAACCCAAACTATTCTATGATTCTATGACAAAAACAGTGACTTCAAAATACTGACTGTGAAGTTACATCAAGTGCATTGGCCATTCTGGTCTGTTTGTGGTGCATGTGCAGAACTGGGGGAAAACAACTGTTTTATGGGACAGAGTTCAACTGCAAAGAATCCCTTTGGTGAAGGAAGTTTGGTCTAATATCATGCTTTTAGGGCAGTGCATTAAAAGGATAAACTCTTGGTTGGACTCAACTTCCAATTCCTTGCTTAGGCTTTTGCTCCATTAGTTACACCTGAAGTAACTTTACTCACGCTCAGCACAAAGCACTTTGTGTATAAATGCATACTAGAAGTGATGCAATTTGCAACCTTTTAAAAGTATGTGTTGAAAAGGTGGGCTGGCTCCTGCAAGAAGTTTTTTGAAAAACAGCTAGAATTGGTGCAGCCTGGTCTATTATTGAGGAAAGCATTACTTCTGTGTTGTAGTTTCAATAAAAAGCTTTGGCTGAAACTACAGAAAGGCATCCACAGAAGAAGAAAAATAGTATTTCCATGCCACTTTGTGGTAGGCTGCTAAAGGGCACTAGAGCACCTGAGCTCTCTGCAAACACCTCTGAGTTGTAACGCACTACATACCAGAGAACCAGGATCTGAAAAGCATGTCCATTTGTTGTCACTTAAATAAAAAAAAAAAGGAAAAAAAAAAATCTCTCAAGAACCACCATTTTCCCATGTAGTCTCTGAATGAAAGGGAAGTCTGAAAATAGTTGATTCAGATACATGGATATTTATGCCAAAGGTTCCATTTTATCTGAGATCTTCTGGGGCACAAAATAAAATAATGCATGTAAGTTACATCTTTTCTCACTGAAAACATCTTATCAACTGATTTATAAATGCTACCATTAATGAGATCTCTACATACTAACCTACACCTAGTCCTGCAATCACAGCCATACTTTGACAAGCAAAAAAACCCCAACTTTTTTTAGCTAGTCCTCCTTTGTAACTAAGTCTTTAAACTGATAAATCAGCATTCATATTCTTTTCTCTCAAACCACTTGATAATTTCTTTCATACCTGAGGTTACAATACATTCATTAAGAAACATTCTGAAGATGCACAGCTGCACTGGTATAATTTCCATCAATGCTTTTAAAAAATATTTCCATAATATGCCAAGGTTTTAAAAGACACAGATTAAGAAAAGTCTAATCAGTGGTGTTCCTAACTCGGATAACACAGCAGCCTTCTGAAGACGAGAGATGAGCTGAGATCAACACACTTCACACAGACTGATAAATCACCATTCAGTATGCGAAAGAGGTCTACAGTCTAACAGACTTTTTAAAAAGTGTTTAATAGATTTTTTTTTTTGCCAGCCTTTATACCACACATTTGCTATATCCTTTTAGAATGATAATTTGGTCCACCATTTATGACAGACACACTGCGCAACAGGCAAATACCCTTTCAGTATTGCCTTGTGATTTTCATGAGAGTATAACCTGTGGAATGATTCACATTAGCTCTCAATTATTTCTGGAGTTGAATGACCAGACTGCTTTTTGTTAAATTGTTGTGGGTACTAATAACTCATTTGCACAACAGTACCAAACTGCCGGTTTTTCTTTGTAACTCTCCCTTAAAACGCATGTTTCCAACTTCTGGGACTTGAGCCGCTGCCCGGCACCATCCCACGCGTGGGCCCAATCCCACTCCCGAAGGCTGCAGCAGGGTGAAGAAGTACCAGCACCAGGAGCAGTGTCCCCACCTAACCACCGGCTGCTGGACCCGGCTTTTCCAAAGAAGCCGCCAGCGCCGCAGTCGCTCGCCGGCGAAACTCCAGCCTCCTCTCCCGGCGAGCGAGCGGGGCCGGGCGGGCACGGCGGCGGGGCGGTGCCGGCGCTGCGGTGAGCTCGTTGAGCCGGCCCGCACCGCCGCCCCCCGCCTCGGGGCGCTGGGCTGCCCCGCCGGCCCCGGGCCGCCCCCCGGCCCCGCTTCGGGGAGGGGGGGGACGGGGACGGGCTTTTCCCAGCACCGAGCTGAGCCCGGACTCACCAACTGCTCAGCGAACAAGTGGAACGCGGCAGAAGTTTTACTTTGGCGGTGCCGGCTTTCCCCGCAGCCGCCCGCGGGACCCGCCGCCGGAGCACCGGGACCTTTTTTTTTTCCCTTCTTTTTTTTTTTTAAGTTCGGCGGTGTGTAGCACGCCCCCTCCTCCCCCTCCAAACCCGTCCGGCCACCCTCGAGCTCAGCTCGGGGCGCGATGCGCAGGTAGCCGAGAGCCGGCGGGAAGGTGCGGGCTGCCGGTGCGGGGGTCCCTGCCGTACTCACCCGCTCCCCAGCCGCACGGTCAGCAGTAGCAGAAGCAGCCGGGCCCCGCGGCGGCGGCTCCAGCGGGGCGCGGAAACCCCCCATGCATCCATGGGGGTGACGGCACTCTCCCTGCCCCGAGTTTTCTCCGGAGAGGCTGGGGAATAGCGGCCCTGCCAATCCCACCCCCCCCCCCCCCCCCTCGGTACACGGCAGGCAGAGGGAGGGGAGCGGAAGGGGAAAAAGAAAATAAAATAAAACACCCAAACAGGTAGGAACCCACTCTACAAGGACCGAGCAACTCGCCCAATAGGCTCATCAGGTTGCTCCATAAATTATCCTAAAAACTGCTGGGCGAATCAATCCCTAGCAGAGGTGGAGCCTCCTTTACTAGAAGGGAAACATGCTTGGGAGAAAGGGTGTCATCCACTTGCTATTTTCTCCAAATAGAGCTTACATATGTATAAATACACATAATATATAAAATGTTAAATATATATCTAAAGCTATTTTTTGTATATATATTTAATTTCTTAATTTATTTTTTAAAGCTACTTAGAGGGCGGCTTGCAACCTGAGAAGCAGCCCCTCGCCCCCGCCAAGAGGAGACCCGCAGCCGAGAGGAGAAGCGCCGGGGGATATGCGCGGCCCCCCACGGGGACTACGCGGCCCCGCGTCCGGCACAACCCCGATTTTGGGGAGGGCGTCACCAGCCGCGGGGAAGCGGGTACCCTCCAGCCCCTCGTCCATCTCCCCAGGAGAAGGGGCCCACGCCCCCAACCACGGTCCCTCAAGCCGCGCTGGAGGCAGGCGGCATGCTCGGCGCACAAGTGCAACCGCGGGAGTTCCGCGTACCCAAGAAACGAGAATCGCGCAAGCCCGGAGGCTGCAGGCGGCTCTGCGCGGCCGCGGAGCGCCCCCGGGGGGGAAGGAGGAGGAAAGCGGGCGATGCGCGGTGCTGCGCTATAAAATGCGCCGGGGCTTGCTACAACGTGCAAAATGCCGCTGCGCTTTTTTTTTTTTCCTTCTCCCCCCTCCCCTTTGTTGCTTCCTCCTCCTGCCTCTCTCGGGAGACCTACGGGGGAAAGTAGCCAAAAAGAAAACAAAACAAAAAAGACAACCCTAATATAACCCCCATCAAAAACAAACACGAGGCAGGAAAAGCCTGCCTCCGCCGTGGCGGAGACGCGCCGGAGGTTCCGCGACTGCAGCACTCTCCTCCGGCCGTGGGGACAGGCGGTTACATCCCAGCGGGACTAGCCCTTCAATAAAGCGTATTTCTTTGCACTGCTTCAGTGACTTTGCACGGATGGTCCCTGAATGTCTCCCCAACCCATTTCCCTGGCTCCGGAGATGTCCCCGCTTGCAGCTCTCTATGGGGCACTCCTGGAGTAACCGCCGCTGCATGGTTCTCAGCGTGAGGAGCAAACCGTCTTACAGTCATCATCATCATCCTTTGAGTCAAGATGTAACTGCACGGAAACGTAAATAATCTCCCCTTCAGTGGTTATTCCGATAAAAGGCAATTCTTTGTTTTGGGTTCTCCTCCTTCTTTACACTTTGTCATCTGATTATTATTTTACATATACAGCTTGCAGCTGCTTTAATGGTTAAAGAAACTCACCATGCTTCAGAGGGCTGCAGTACATTAAGTGAAAATTCAACGACTTGAAAATTAATAGCCAGTCCTGGGGGTACTGGCAGAAGGTAAAGGCACATATTATTGTATGACCTGAGGTCTCTTTATTGGTGGATTAACACAGCAGGCAGCGTCCTAGCGTGAAGGCAGAGGCATGAGCTCAGAGGAGAGAACATGCATTTATTAGAGAGTAAGGGCAGAAGCAGCTCCTCTGCTGCAGCTGGTGGCACTGGCTCCAAGGAGTAGGACTGGTGTCCCCCGCAGCAAGAAAATAAGCACAGCCCATCCCCAAGTCCCTTTCTCCCTGGGAAGTCCTTTTGCCCTGAAAATAACAATGGTCTTTAGGTTTATTATGGATTGATCTGTCAAATTGACTGTATTTTGCAAAACAGGCAATGAACTCTTCTTATGCCTTTGCATTCTGATGTTTATGGAGCCATTAAAGCTCTTTACCAGTCTATAAAATTTCATCATTTAAAATATATTACATAATTAATGTGACTACTGAGAAAGTTTGACATAAGAAGTTTAAGGGTACTTACAGGATTACAAGACATCTGGTTTCTACATAAGCAGTTTGGAGCATCTATTTAAAAACACTTAATTTCACCCCTGTCTAGGTCCAGCATCTTGTTAGCACTGCAAGAGGTGGAGGATTACAGCTAAAATAGCATGTAGCATGAATAGTGAGAAAATAAAAATTTTCATTTGATTTCTGGGTTTAGAATGCTAAGGCACATGAAAGTGCCATTAAAAAAAATTTGAAATAAAATTAGCACCAATGAGATTTCTCCAATGACACAAGACAAAGGATGATATCAGGACAAGCTGGTTTCAGATAGTCCCAAATCTGAATTTTCCTTGTATCTTAATGTAAACAATAGAAATCCATGCCTCTCAAAACTAGAGAAGAAAATATTCCGTAAGTAAAGTGCTAGATGGAGATAGGTATAAAAATTTTGAAAGGCAAACAGGAAACAAGAATAATAAAAATTCTTTGACTACCAGAAGAAAACTTGAGGAGAAATAAATCATCTCAGATTGGCTGTATTCCTAAGGAACAAAAGACGCAATAAAGAAAAACTGCAAAATGGAAAAGAAGATATTGAAGAAAACCACGGGAAATTACCTAGATGAGTGTGAAAAGAAGGAGATGCTGATGCAGGATAATAAACTAAAGGACAGTGAGTTACCAAGGCCTGCTGATATTCATCAGCCACTTGGCACTGGAACAGCTGACCTAACAACAATATTTAAATTCTCAGTTAAAATCATCTTCTCCTGCTAAGAGTAGGAGGGCTGTCTTTATAAAAAAGCATGGAGGTGAAGAAAGGGGTCAACAGTGGTGTTTCAGACCTGCTAGGCATCACTTCAGAAACAGAAAATTGAACAGTGCTAATGTACAAGCAAAACTGTAGGATTCAGATCACTATTATTATTAGAGGCACAAACGAGAATGGCTTCTGCAAAGGAAAACCATGGTCTGTCTAACTTCTTCAGTTATATTTAATGAGTCCGTGAAGAGAAGAACAGGGCTACATAATTCACTGTCTTTCAAAACCTTTTAAAGCCTATCAGTTATTTGTTAAAGGAGCTGCATAGTTACAGGGTGAGTAGGACAGTAATGCCTTCTTTCAGAAACAGCTTGAGACTACTATCAGAGTGGTTAACTTTCCACATTAAAAAGATGAATCATGAGTTCTTATGAACCAGCTCTTGAGATTATTTTATTTAACCAATTCCTCACTGAAGTAATGGTTTTAAAGACAAGAAACAGAAAAATTTGCAGATGAAAGTTTCAGTTTTGTTAAGTCTATAGAAAAAAATAAAGAATACTGATTAATTCATCAGAGTATAAAAAAACTATTATAAAATGGGAGGTGATATTTGTTGGAAAACAGAAAAAGAAAAATAATTCAAGCGTGGAATTTGGTAACAATTTTAAGTACCTACATGTAAAATCACGTCTCAGCCCTCAGCTCTGCTGCTGCCTGGTAGTGGAAGATCCAGAGAAAACAGTTATATTTAACTGCAAAATTTCTCCAGGACTGTAGAGCAGCATCCATACAAACACCCAGAAGAGTACTAGTCTGAGCAGCTCAGCACCTAAATTCTGCCCAAGCTCACCTGAAGTCTTCTTCTACCCTGCAGGTTTGAGGAGTGCAAGATAACAGGATAATGGAATGCAATGTGAAAGTCCCCTAAAACACAGCCAGGGTAGATCAACCCTTTCCTAACTTCTTAAAAGTGTAAGAATTTATTTGGATTCCATACAAATACACCTAACCCTCTGGCACTGTAAATGGAGCAAACGCACTTAGCACAAGCTTGTGATTTCCAGTCTGGAAGCCACCTATTCAACTTCAAGGTACCTACAATCTGTAATGCGTCTAAAATGGCATGAGAAAAAATTGTCATGCTTAAAAAAGCAAATAGAAGGAGGAGGAACAAAAAAAGTGTGGAGGTGGCGCTTCGAGACATGGTTTAGGGGGCATGGTGGTGTTGGGTTAACAGTTGGACTTGATGATCTTGAAGGTCTTTTCCAGCCTTAATGATTCTGTGATTCTGTGAAAAAAAACCAAACAACTGGCTATATCACTGTATTTTGCACCTGGGAGCCTTCATGCTTAGTATCGAAAAGCATTTTGATTCCTCAAAATTTAATGTTCAAGACCACAGAGGAACCTAAAAACACACATATGTAATTTTCCGTAGCTGACATCTCACATTGCTATATTTCTCTTGGCCCTGTGAAAATTGATGGCAGGTTTGTGTGCCTGCATATCATTTTGAGTGCATAAAAGAGCTTTGAAAATCTAGCTCTAGTGGGTGACCCATCTTCATTCACTGTGCTTGAGGGAAGTTGGTGGTCCTCACTCATGTAGCTGAGTAAGGAGCACTTATCCTTCTGAGAGCAAAGTCATCCAGTGCATGACTCCAGCAGAAAGGGACCTGGGGGTGCTGGTTGACAGCCGGCTGAACATGAGCCGGCAGTGTGCCCAGGTGGCCAAGAAGGCCAACAGCGTCCTGACCTGTATCAGAAATAGTGTGGCCAGCAGGAGTAGGGAAGTGATTGTGCCCCTGTACTCGGCACTGGTGAGGCCGCAGCTCGAATCCTGTGTTCAGTTTTGGGCCCCTCACTACAAGAAAGACATTGAGGTGCTGGAGCGTGTCCAGAGAAGGGCAACGAAGCTGGTGAGGGGTCTGGAGCACTAGGGAGGAGAGGGAGAGGGAGAGGGAGAGGGAGAGGGAGAGGGAGAGGTGGGTTGTGGGGAGACCTTATTGCAGCCTTCCAGTACTTAAAGGGGGCTTATAAGAAAGATGGGGACAGACTTTTTAGCAGGGCCTGTAGCAATAAGACAAGGGGGTTTAAATTATGTTTTAAACTAACAGTCGGTAGATTTCAACTAAGTATAAGGAAGAAATTTTTCACAATGAGGGTGGTGAAACCCTGGCACAGGTTGCCCAGAGAGGTGGTGGATGCCCCATCCCTGGGAACATCCCAGGTCAGGTTGGACGGGGTTCTGAGGATGTCCCTGCTCATTGCAGGGGTATTGGACCAGATGACCTTTAAAGGTCCCTTGCAACCCAAAGATCTTATGATTCTACGATTCTGATTCTATGATTTGAGTAAGCACAAATACAACATGCACAGAATTTTAAACCTGCAGGCCAAATGAAAACAGTTACATTCTTCTTAGAACAATTCAAGAAAAAGTGATTTTAAATACGCAATAGAACTTTTATGCTTAATCTTACCTGAATGTTTACTTTTAAATAAAATTCAAGAAAGGTATCAAGGTATCATGCACAGCACAGTAGCCTAGTGTTGCAATAGATGTAAAAAACATATAAGAACAAAGAAAATTAATGCAAACATTTTGGAAGTTGCCTTTTAAAATGTACCTTTAAAGATGACAATAGTGGATCTCCATAGGAGGAGAACACAAAGATGCAGAAAGATCACTTCAATGCAGCTTTCATATTGTGATTAAAACCACAAAATAATTTCATTCAGTGAAACAGTCAACATCTTAATAGAAAATAAATTGTAAAACTCTCATTTCCCATAGCTAAATACCATTTTAATTAAGATTTCATCTCCGATACATTGATTTAATTGCTCACTCACTTATGTTATTCATTAAAATGATTACTAACAGTGCGACTTTAGTGGCAATGAGATTAAATTAAATGAGAGAAGTAATCTCAAGTAGAGAACAAGGGATGTTTTGGGTACCAAAAATGGTTTTGCACCCATCTTTGCATCCAGGGGAGAGGGGAAAGGTTAGAGCATAGAAGACTATATTCCTTTACATTTAGCATGTTACCCTTCTCCATTTAAGCTATGATGAAATGAAAAATGAAGTGTAGGCAGATCTATGGTAAGTAGGCTGAAGTGCTTAGGAACAGAAAGGTAACTTCAAAGTACAAGTATTCCCTTGGTGTATGACTCTTGTCATTGCCTTTCACTAGACCTCCAAGTATTTCCAGCATGAGGCAGAAAAAAAGAAAAAAAATACATTTTGATTCTTGCTCTTTTACAGGGCGTAAATCCACAAACTCTCCATCTTTTTCTCCATAAGAGGACAATTTTGTCTTTGCCTCTCCATCATCTTTCAAACAATATGCCAGAAAACAGAGGCCAGGGCCCTGGACTTCTCAGAAGCTTGGTTTTCCCATCTGCCAAGACACATCCTTGAAGACAGCAGACTTTGCTCGTGAATATGGTGACCGATGAGAAGAAGAATGTATCATATTTGCATGTGTGGGGTGAGTGTGTGCTGCAGACAAGGCAAGGAGTCTTACAGGGGACTGGGGCACCAACATGCACTCTGGTTCGTTTAGGAAGGTAAGTTCAGCTTGGACAGTGTCATGGGCAGGAGGTGAGCACTCATTCAAACTCTCCTCCTGTCTATGCTCTATTTTCCCTGGCAATGAAGCAGCATATTTCATCCCAGTGAACCACAATGGAGCAAACATACAAAGTGTACATTATATAAATTGGCACTTCAGACAGAGAGGCCCTGGAACGCGAGATGCTTGTACTGACTAAACCAGAAGGTGTGTTCCAGGAGTGCTGGAACCTATTAATGGGTCTTCAGTCTATGGGACTAAATTAGTGCTATTCTAAAGTAAAAATCCCCCCAAACACACACACTGTGGGTGTTGGGTCCTCAGCACAAACTGATTCTCTCTGAAGACCTGTTTCTGTTTCACCACAGTATTTGTCAATGTAGCCTAAGCCATGGTGAGTAATTAGAGGACTAGGACCCTGGCATGAATCATGGCAAATCAGCTTGCCAATGTAGGTGCTCCCATAGCTTGAAATCGTACAGCAAAGAGCTCTCTTCTTTTTGCTGATTCCTCTTGTTTCCAGGCAGGATGGAAATTCCCTGCAAACAGTAAGAATAAGAATTGTTTCACAGCTTATAGGATGCTCTCAGGAGACTAATATTTGATTATCTGTCTCGTCTTATTTTGTTAGAGGCTAACAGAGCAGCAGTTCTATCCAACTACTGTGAGCACTTACTGTTCTAGCCAGATCAGGAGGACAAAGACATGTGAAAATGAAAAATAATGGGGCAGGCAAAAGACTGTGGTCTGTACTTTTTCCAGTTTCAAAAAGATTCAGTTGGTACTTGGCTCAGCCTTTGTTGAAAGTTGAAAGTGGCTTTTCTGTATACCCTCTCCTCACCAATCCTCCTTATAGTAGAAGAAGTTTTTTTAAGGCATTTAGACATAAAAAGGTCTCTTCATAAGACTGGTCTGTCTGATAAGTGAAAAGTATTCTCTCCAGAATGCTGATTTAAACTCTTGGTAGCAGAATCTCACAGCAAATCTAAATGAAGGGGGATGTAATTGCTGTCCAGATCATTAACACTCTCTCTGCAATACATTATGTCACTTGCTGAACTTCTATAATTGTTATTAATTGACCTCTAGACCTCTCATTTGTAACAAAATCCAGAGATATTTAGACATTGCCTTTTGGTGTATTAGATTGTAATTTCCTGCCTTTTACAGAGGGTATACATTCTCTAAAGTGGCACTAATTTTTTCCTTTTCTTTTGCTCCTCCATCTTTGTTTTTAAGTGGGTTTTTTTCCACCTTCCCATTATTGGTTACTGTAGGACACTTCAAAATAAGAAGTGTTTAATTTCCGTTTTGAATACACCACAGTCATCAGTATCTCCTGTGCTTACTAGGGGAATAAGCAGAGATCTGGCTGTGCTTCAAATTATTTTAATTGATATTGAGTATTCACTAAATACTCAAACAGAACTGTCCTACAGTATAACTTGCTGTAAACTCAACTGTCAGGTCAATAGATTTATTTGCAGTGGCAGGAATAGGTCAAAATGCATCATGTAAAACCAGCATTGCTTCCAAGCTTAATTATTGAGAGAGAAAAAAAAAGCAAACAACCCCAACCTTCCTAAGTAGTGTGCCATGATGGGTCCTCACTAGGCTTTGTAAAGGAAATGTTGTTAATTACCAGTAATTATTTGCTGATGATCTCAAGCATGTCAGCATGAAGCAGTGTTGAGATAGACTGGAACTTAAAGAATATAAATATGCATATTCCGCTGTGTCAAAATGCAGAATTCTGCTAATCTTTTCAAAGATGTATTTCATGGCATGTTTTCAAAATTACTTCATTGCATCATCAATACAAAAGTGCTTTGATTTTGTTTCTTAACACGTTCCAGAGGACAGTATTTCTCTCACTGAAACAGAACCAGAAAAGTAGGACTAGGAGACCCTTAGTCTTAGGTCTTTTACGCCTAGACAAACTCTTGCTTCTGCAGTTGTCTTTAATCACTGACTTGCATATTCTAGCATCTGCATATGATGAAAATTTATCATTCTAGCATGACAAAAAATCATTGCTGTGCAGAGATAATTCTAGTGAATGACGTAGAAATCAACTATTTTTAAAAGAGGAAGAATTATCTTATGGTTTATCATATGTTCTCAGGAAGGTCATTATCAGTTATGATTATCAATACCAATTCACCCTTTTGATTGGAGACTAACGGAACAGCTGTTTCAGTTTGTATCATTGATGACTCTATTATTTTTGAGTATGATCGTTCCCTGGGGTAATTCAACCATTCTCTTGAAAGTACCTCCTAAAATAATTCCACTGACAAGATTGGTGATATTCATATTATCTTTTGCTTCAGCTGTCTTGCAAATAATACTCTGGATGTTACAGTCTTTGATTTCCCTAACAGCTGTTAAAAGCATTGCATGTTTTTGTGAAGCTTCACCTCAGTTACCACGCTGTATTAGCCATGTAAAACAGATTCTTTATTTAGTCTGAAAAACACCATTATAATTTAATCTGGTTTAATAAAATAAAATGTAATTTAAAATTAATTTTCTAATCTATTTTGTTTCATAGTTCCTTAACTTTAAAATATTTCTTCTAAACTACTAATCTTTTTTCACCATTAAATACTCATTAGCTCCTGGCAAAATATCGTCCCTCCAGGTGTGTGAGTGTGTCGCGGGCTTATGACAGGTGTCAAGTAGAAGCTGCCATTTGTGCAGAATTTGACAGTGTGTCCCATAGCTGAGGAATTTTCACCATTCATCTTCCACAGCTCTTTATTATAGTCCCCACTTCCTTCCAGATCAATACCAGGACCTGGATGTCTATTTACAAAAGAGTTTGCAGCTCCTCCTGGATCATGCTGTTTCTGCTAAGAAAAGATTATTTTAAGAGGACCATACCCCCCTTTCCATTTTTCCGACTTGTATCTTTCTCACCCTAGAATTTCATCAAAGTATCTACTATAATATCAGTGACTTTGTATAATTTCTTAAACTACCTCATTAAATTTCAGTGGTGGTTGCACAAGCTCCACTTACTCAAAAGTGCAGGGTTTGAGTGTAGAATCTTGTGGAAAGACAAAAAAAGACAGGGAGATATAAAGGCAGTCACTCTTTTCAGTGCTGTCTTTCTGCAGAGCCTTGTGTCCGTCATGAACCCTGTTTGCCTTTGCTCATTCTACAAATTTCTTCCAGTAAATTGTTATGTCATCATCTGATAAAGTCCTGCCTCCAGGTTTGGACATTTATAGCCTGGCTTGTGAGCGTTACCTGAAGTCCAGCTGCGCTCTCTAGGTGAATCATGGCAAGAAGGAGGGGCTTTGCTTTTAGTCAGTCCCAGACTTTGCTGTAGCTCCACAGACTGGGTCCGTAACAGAATGAGATCTGCCCCTTGGAATAAATGTAGCACCAGCGGAAAAGACACTTTCATGCCATCTCTTGGCCTTGAGTCACTGCCACATTATGCCCAGCAGTGGTCCCTGTCTAAGCCCCAGATAAAGTGCAAATACCAGGGATTGCCAGGGCCTACTGCAATTGCAAAATAATTTTGAATAGCAGTTTTGTAGCCCCTGCCAAATAGATATCACAGACCATTTTTCTCATGCTGAGTAAACACTAAAAGTAAAAAGTAACGCCACTTGCCTTCTCAGGATGATGTTCTTGCTGGAGCCTTACGTGAACATCCTAGCCAGGAGCACCTATTTCTTGTTTGGACTCAGAGTAAGCTGACTGTTCACAGAATATCATCTTCAAGTCTTGTGACAACATGGTGACCTTACACATTGCACCTGTTGAGGATAGTTGAGTTCATTAATCCTATTCAAGCCCTTGATGATTCATAATGTATCAAAAATAAATCCATAAACTAAATTGCAGCATAGAATTTTGACAGTATGAAAGGGTGGACACTTTACAAGTTGTACCTAATGTGATCTTACCTAATACATGGTGTTGTGATTGCATTTTCTTCTTGTGTAGAGGCATTTCAAGATAGCAGGATAAGCTTTTATCCTGTAAGAATACTCCCTGAAATATTGTCAAATTTTCCTTGGAGAAGTAATCTAGGTAAAAATTTTCAGTATACTGAAACAATCTTACTTCTTTTATCTACCCATAGGAAAAAAAAATGTAAAGTTTTTAAAAGTCATCTGTATGGCTTACTAGTATGTGTGTTTGGAAAGCAAGGTGCTTAAGTCTGAGTTATAGCTTATCTTCAGAGGCACAACTTGACCTTATTACTATCAGTATCTACAAATGGATAGATGCTCCTGAGAATAGGCGAAATCATGTGAGTAGCCAAGTGCGAAGCTAAAACTAAACTGATTTATTAGCCTAAATTATTTAAGCTACACATTTCTTTATTAACACATATGCCTTAGGTGTACTATATTGCAGTGGTCCTGCCCTCTCGGTTGTAAGTTAGGCATTATGACTGCAATGCTATAGTGCTTCTGGGATGAATAGGTCAGAAAAAGTGAAGTAACTATTATACACACAAACACTACTCTCACATTGTAAATTGTGATGGTGGCTATTAAGCAATTTTCCTATCAGAGTAAGAGAAAATCATGCTGCTGAACCTCCTGCTCTTTTATACCTACTATTTTATAAAGATTAACCAGTTAATCTAGTGCCTTTTTTATTTACCTTTGTAGAGGTTTTAAGAAAGAGAGAAAAGGCAAGAAACAATGAGTATGCTGCTCCAATATCTTTTGTTTTGGTACAGACATACAGATCATGGCGGCACCTGAATTAGCCGTCCTGTGAACTTCTATTGACCTGCAAAATAGGAACAGCACACGTTAACACTTTTGCGCAATATCTTCCTACCTAAGGCATGTGAGAGAGTGAAAGCCCAGCTCATCCCTTTGGCCTAGACATTTATGCTGTCTCTGAATCTGATGACTACATCAGCTAGCACTAACTATGAGTCATTCTTCATACTGAAGAATACCATCTCAGACCAGCAGGAATGACTTCTTGTTACTCTTACTCTGGCAGCAACTAAGTAGGTGAACGCTGTTAGAAAGCTCAGTGCTGTATAAGTATGTCAAGCTCTCTGAATTGCAGTTCTGCATTGGTACACCAAATAAAAAATAGTCCAAATTTTCTTCTGTATTTGTGTCCATAAAAGCAGAGATATTTCTAATCTCATAGATAAACGTGACATGCAATTGACTTTGATATTGTTAAGAGATTTATTTTCCAGGATCCCTATGCAGTCTGTGGAGAGGGAGGTAATTATTTTTTGGAGGATTCAGTTTGTCTTTCTCAGCTGCATAGAGAGCCTACAGTTTAGCTGTGTGATTAGTCCTTCCTTCCCATTCCTTCAGATGAAGTTCACTGTAGATGGCAGTACTGGTAATTACTGTTTCATTGTAGGTCCCTTCCAACTGAAATAGTCTAGTCTGGTCTAGTCCTTCATCCTTGGCTACAGAAGTAGCCTCATTTAGTAGCTCTTACTTAGAGCCCTCATCGCTCTAAATAATGGTGCCTTCCAATACCTTCCAGTCTTGTTTTAAGTTTCAGATCTTATTCCTGCTTTTGTGCAGGAGCCTAAAATATTGCTCAGGCTTCAGGCCTGGAATCCTATGCTGCATGCAGATTGTCCAACCTTAATCCACATATTGCTCTAACTCAAGAGAAACACATCTGTTGTGACAATTTTCATCTTTTCTGAGGGAAACAAAATGTAAGATAATGTATTAGATCAGCTGAAATAGTTGGAGAAAACACACAAGCTTGCAGGTACACAATGTCTTCACCAAGTCTGAAAAAAGTGTGAGAAGTTTCAAGGAAAACAGAAGTTAAATGCAGTTGCTTTGGGTTTAACATAGTTATAGTTGTCAAAAAGACAGGTTGAAAGCAAAGAGCACTTAGCACCTGTTCAATAAAGACCTATAGGAGGTAGGAGATGAGGTAGATTGGTTTAATGAACCATTTGCAACATGGTTCTGAATCAGAATTTTGGGTTTAAGTAGTTCTCTGAATTGTTGGTTGCTGGACTAAGAAAATCAATGTTTGGTACCTGAAGGTCTGAAGAAGGGTTGATTTTTTTGAGCAGAATTCTCAAAACACCAGGAGACTGTTCTGCCACCAGGTCTTCAGGCACTATTTTTCCATCAGATGCTGTACGTTTTGGTATCTTTTAACGCCTTTAAGTCTTTCACTAAATCCTCCTCAACTCCTTGTTAAACTTATTCAAATACTCTTTTAAAGAATCATAGAATCACAGAATCACAGAAACTTTGGGTTGGAAGAGAACTTTAAAGGTCATCTAGTCCAACATCCCTGCAATGAGCAGGGACATCTTCAACTAGATCAGGCTGCTCAGAGCCCTGTCCAACCTGACCTGGAATGTTTCCAGGGATGGGGTATCTACCACCTCTCGGGGCAACCTGTGACAGTGTTTCACCACCCTCATTGGGAAAAATTTCTTCCTATGTCTAGTCTAAATCTACCCTCCTTTAGTTTAAAACCATTAGCCCTTGTCCTACTGCAACAGGCCCTGTTAAAAAGTCTGTTCCCATCTTTCTTATAAGCCTCCTTTAAGTACTGGCAGGCTGCAATAAGGTCTCCCCAGAGCCTTCTTTTCTCCAGGCTGAACAACCCCAACTCAGCCTGTCCCCATAGGAGAAGTGTTTCATCCCTCTAACAATTTTTGTGGCTCTCCTCTGGACCTGCTCCAACAGGTCCATGTCTTTCCTGTGCTGAGGGCTCCAGAGCTGGACACAGGACTCCAGGTGGGGTCTCACCAGAGTGGAGCAGAGGGGCAGAATCCCCTTCCTTGACCTGCTGCTCCTGTTGCTTTGGATGCAGCCCAGGATACGGTTGGCCTTCTGGTCTGTGAGCGCGCATTACAGGCTCATGTCCAGCTTTTCATCCAGCAGTACCCCCAAGTCCTTCTCAGCAGGGCTGCTCTCAACCCCTTCATCCCCCAGCCTGTACTGATAGCGGGGGTTGCCCCGACCTAAGTGCAGGACCCTGCACTTGGCCTTGTTGAACCTCATGAGGTTCACACGGGCGCATTACTCGAGCTTATCCAGGTCCCTCTGGATGGCACCCCATCCCTCAGGTGTGTCAACCGTACCACTCAGCTAGTTTCATCTGCAAACTTGCTGAGAGTGTCCTTGATCCCACTGAAAAATCAGTTCAAACTCTTGTCCTCTGAAGAGCTTCCACTAATACAGCTCTTAGGAGTTGGCTTTCCAGTTCTCCTATCTGCAACAAGTTTTACTTCTTCCCAGAATTTTTCCTCAGAGCTGTGATTTCTTATTTGTATAATGCTTTTTCCTAACGGACCCAGTCAACAGTTTTTGGTAAGTAATTAGAACTCACATTTGGAATACATAATGGTCAAAATACCTGGTCTTGGATGGGAGAAGAGTTGGTAATAGGCATATCAGTCTGCTCTTGTTCTATGTTACAAACCTGCTTAAAGTGATATCAATATCTGTGCAAAACAAATGGATTTTAAACAACTGTTAAGTTTGCGACCGGATTTAAATCACGTTTGTAATAAGAATGAACTGGAGTCAATGAGTTAGGAATCACATCCCAGTGCTGTGGGATGGGTACCCACGTACCAATGGATTTTGCATGTGCAGTGCGCTCAGACAGAATTACTCAACCATTAAAACTACACAGTTTTTACAATGTGCAAAGTGCACTAAGGATTTGAGTTCAACCGTTCAAATCTGCTCTGAGCTCTAGAAGCCACTAACTCACACTAATGAGTTATAACCACGCATTAGGATGTTCACCAAAAGCAACACGCTATAAAACTCTTTAAAATAGCTACTCCAAATCTAGTGACTGAAATCCCTCCTGTTGTAAAGCAATTTTGATAACAGTGATACTGCCATAACTATTAGGTGGTAATAACAAGTAGTTACCAAAGCATATGAATATACAAATAGATGTGTCTGTGAAACACTCTTTTTGTGGAGTGAACTCTTGAAAAATCCTTGAACGAGGATATATGCTTGACTAGGTTGTGCTAATATAATGTTAATTACATTATTGGGAAAGAACAGCTCCAAGGCCTTTGAAGAAAAACAGGGGCCTCCAAAAATTCAAGCACAAGATGACAGAATGGGCCTTGAAAGTGCAAGAGCTCTTTGCTCTGGAAGTAAGTGGGGATAGCAAGAGCTAAAAGCACAAGCCTTCATAGCATTAGCCAGCTGCAGTCGTGGAGCAGTGCTCCCTGAATCACTTGAATAAGGAGCCCCGTGTGACATATGAACAAGTTAACTCTCCACTCAGCTCATCCATACAGACAACGCTTGGCCTCTTGGCCATCTCTGAAATGCCTGCATGCTGCTGTGGTTGTGGAGGGCCAAGTAATCCCATCATGGTGCAGGGTGGCTGGAGGGTTGGTTTGTCTAAGTCTTGTCCAGACACAGGTCCTCTTCTGATGGTCCCATAGAGCACCTGAGGAGGTCAAACTCTTCTCTGCACAGAAAGTCGTACTTCCTCCTGGCTGCAGAAACCTTCTGTCTAAAATTATAACGTTTCTGAGACATAAGTGAGAAGATCAGACAAAAAGTTCCTTATATCTTTGATAATTATTTTGGGATACTTAAAGTCTTTCACTCATAGAGACAGTTTGGGGAAAACAGATGTTTATGAAATAGTGGTAAATAATCATGAAATCAGCCGCTGGAGTCCCTGATAAAAATCATGGCCAGCCAGACCAAGACAAAGTTAGTGAACAGCAACAAATCACTTTGTATACCACAACACATTTTTTACAATGTATCCTTAAATATAGCAGCCCCTGAAAAACATAAATACATAAACCCCCAAAATTATATAATGCTTTTTCCAGGGGGAAATGGATTCCAGGGAATCAATGTCTTTTTACTTCCCTGATGTGTCTGATTCCTTCAGTACACAAAAGTTCTTAAATCTGTCATCACAATATAAGCCAATAATCTTTGAGCAGAATATTTTCAGTAAATTTACCTTTAAGGGAGTAATACAGTAGCTTGTGATTAAATATAGAAAATTATTAATGTGTTTGCTTGTTCTTTTCCCTATTCTGAATTGCCTAAGCATATTTTTTTTTCCCCCCTGCATCTACTTTGTAGGCATTCTTGCCACTTCAAAACGTCTGTGTTAGTCATAAAGCATAAAAGAGCTATAAAAGTTGACTTTAAGTGTTGTCCTAAAATCCCTTAGGAACCATCCAGCATTCAGCAGATTAAACTAGTAGTTCTTCAAGACTGCAATGACATCTAAGTGTGGAAACTCATTTTAGGAAAAAAAATAACTGTTGGATATGATAGTAGACAAACAAGTCTTTTAAAAGACAGCTCTCGCAGAGCACAGTCACTACCTGGGTATTAATATATGTCTCACATCATTTTTTATAGACTCTAAATGGAAGTGTCTGGGACAAGAAAAGGCTGCTTGTGCTCCCTCATCATTTACACTATGCAGTGCTGAACATGGCTACTGCTTAGTCATCTCCCAGCTGTACCTGTTGCTGTGTAAAGGCTGCTGTAATGGAAAACAGACCATTCCCACTTAAAATTCATCACAAAGTTACAAGCTGGGCTTTAAAGACAGAATCTTGAAGATGTCGTGGTGGCTGGATATTGTGTAGCAGCTCTAACATCCTGACAAAACTCTGTCTACAGACAATGAGTTATAATTGTTGTTTTGCCAATCGACATAAAATGCTCATGCCAAATAAAACACAATTAAAATGCAAGTAAGTTGTGTAGGTAAATTTACTAGCAATAGAAATCCACAACAAAACTGGGGAATGACATTTTGTGACACGTTACCCCAACAATGACTTTTCCGGGGCTGAAGTGCAAGCAGCAGGGCACTGCCTGTGAGCAGACTCCCACGAGCTTTGTAGCGTTGGAGGGAAGAGCCTCATGGGTTAGCAAAAGCCTCATAAACCTCAGAATCAAACTTACAAAGAGATACCTGAGAGAACAAGATTTTGAAGATAAGATAATTTTTCTTTGTTACTCTTTCTAGAGAAGGAAATGACGGGACCATTTCACTCTCCCTGCCCAGGCAAAAAAAAAAAGAAAGTACAGATGGGTGTTTTGTGCATGCCAAGTAAGGGAGAATAATTATTGTGAGGCAAGTTAAAGGACAAGCAAGATAAAATTATTTTTCATGCAATTCAGACTAACTGAATTGGGAATGGAAATGTTGAAGCAAAGGAAATTGTAAGAGTCTGAGCTGTCTTTTATCAAAAGCTATAATGTGATCTGCTTTAAGAGAATTCCCTGGAGATAAGTCCAAGGCATTCAAGTGCAAGAATTAATATACTCTCTCACCCTACATTTCAGAAATAATCTGAGACAACAGGCAAGTCGGAGGAGGTAGAAAATACCTTAAATAAACTTAAGTTAAATATCCTTTGTCAGAATATTGTGAGTTTTATTGACCAAGAATCTCCTTTAAGGGTATTTAAAATGTGTTACAATTTCTAATTGTCTCCCATATTATTCCAATACTTAAACAAGCCCAGTTGCTTCTAAATGGAAAAAATATAGCAAGCTACTTTGGCAAAATACATCCGGTAAGATGGTTGCTAACATCTGATATGTGCTGAGGGAATTTTGTTCTCAAAGACACTTCTAAGGCACCTACTATCTTGCTATCAGAACAAATGTACTCAATCATTTTTTATTATGGAGTACTAGCATGGGATTTACTGGGAATTAATAAGGGTTTGAATCATATTTAGGTCCTTTCTGGGTAAATTTTGCTTTCTGTAGAAAAAAACATCTAATGATATGGATCCTCTAATTAACTTAAGTGCATGCTCTCTTTCATGTCTTGGTAAGTTCTCCCACTCTCTCCAGGAAACTCACAGTAACTCTCCACCGCAGACTTTTGGAATAACTTTCATTACTGCTGTTTCATCTTACTCGAGCCTTCCCTTCTGCTGCAAAAGGACGGGACACACTCACCTGCATCCCGTCTTGCACAGTCCGGAATCGGCGTGCAAAGGAGAAAGAGGGGACAGCGAACAGCCTGGCTGCTCGGGCACGGCAGAAGCGCTGGCGGTCCCCTGCCTGCCCTTGCTGCCCTGCAGGGGCAAGGCTCAGCGCCCCTCGTGCCCCCACCCGCAGCTCCGAAAGCCCCTGCTTTATCCCCTCCCCTGTGGCTGAGCCAGCGTAGGGGAACCAGGCAGAATTTCTCAGGTTATTCGGAAGAGCTAAGGAAAGGATTATGGCTTTACATACATTATAAATGCTTACGCCTTCATACCTTCAAACTAACTGCAAGGGATGTTATGTAGTTGAGGTTTGCTTGTTGTTGACTTACCTCCAGCGCATGCAGAGGTTTCTGAAAACAAAAGTGTTTCTTCCTCAGAGTGCTGTGACTCAGGAGTAAGAGGTGCATTGAGTTTAATCTTCCGTGGGTTTGTGGAGGGACAGGGGACTCGGAAATGCTCTTGTAAGCTTTCACACCTTTATAGAAAGAAATATCATGTTAAGTACTGAAGCCAAGGAAAAATTAATTTCACTAACAAAGAAGGAATTCACCAGAAAGAAACAGCCAAAACCCAAACCGAAACAAACTCCAAAGAAATGGAATTTAAACAAATCCATTTTGGAAAAGCTTGAAGCTGTGAAAAATTGGAAAAGAACTGGAAAAGACTGACACTAAGGAAGAATGCTTTTCACTAATCTAAGAAAAAATTCCCCAGGATAAAATGTGCTAGGAAAAAACAAAACCAAACAAAAAGCCTTAAACAAATGAATTTAAACAAACTGATTTTGGAAAAATCTATTCTCCTGCAATTGCTCAGCAAGTTTTCTTTGAGAAAGTGCAAGTTCAATAGTTTTCTGTTTGTCTGACTTTCTGCTATGGAAAAAAAAAGCACGAAACGGAACTGTTTTGCTAAAACCCTCCTTGCCTTCTATATGCATTACAAAGAGCTGAAACACAATAACAACTGCCTTTATCCTGCACAAGTCACCTTGAGAGGTCCAATCTAACCCTGAATTTATTTATGGTGACTATCAAGCATGACTATGAAAGGGATATATAGTACTGAGGAATGAATATGAAATACATTTTAGTTCAAGCGGCACATTATTACATAACCTCCCCTTTGTTATATAGCCTCTTGTAACCTGATAGAAAGCTGCAAGAACAAAAAGGGAGGCACTTTAAGTAGAGGAAGGTTTTCTAAAAGTCAACTGCAACAAGAGCTCCCTATTAAGTATAAAGTCCAATTCAGTACAGCCCCCTCTTCCAAAACCTCAGTGTCATGCCTTCTGAACAAAAAACACATCTAAGTATTAATCTTTTGGAGAAGACAAAAGCGTAGAAGAAGAAAGAGCAACTCACAAAACCAGAAAAATAGTCCATGCTTTTGTATGAATTTTAAAGAATCTGCATTTCTCTTTCCTCATGCGTGACTGAATCAGAGGGAAACACGCCTAGGTGAGAGCTACACCTCTACACCATCTGCCTAGGGGAAGAAATGAAATCACAGGTCCATTTGTTCAGAGATTTCAACAGGATCTGAGTTGCCATAGAAGTTAACAACCCATTTTCCCAAGCACTTAAATACTTATTTTAAATTATTCACAAATAATACAGGTACTGATATTCATATACTGCTGCACTGGGTGTGAGACAACTTTGAGTTACTCCTTAATTATCTAACTAATGACTAAGTTTCTGATTCACAATGAGGGAAATATACCATGAAATGAAAATACAACTCTCATCCCACATTAAATTTACTGAAATCCAGGTGCCTGTTAAATATTTTTATGCTTTAAAGAGTATTATACAGTTGCATGAGCAGGGAGGATGGAAAAGTTATACAGTTCTTTTATTTTTCTAAATATCAATGATGATTACTTTAAAAATAACCCTTAAAACATCAGTGAACTCTCTCATAGAAGACTTTTCTCACTTATTTTGGTTATAGGTGCTTCCTGTGAATGAGAAACTTTGCTTTCATGCTGGTGCATACAATGTGATTTGTGCAACCTCCATTTTTAACACTGGTTTAACACTTTACTGAAATAGCCATATTTCTGGCTCAGCAAGAAGAATGTCTGTTGTGCTTTTTACTGAATTACTTTTTAAAACAAATGTATCAATAACTCATGTTCCTTTATGTAGTCAGATTTTCAGAAATGCAAAAGAAAATGAAAAGCATCAATTCTTTAAAGGTAGGTCAGTCTGAGAGGCAGTATGGGTTAGAAATAAGAACATTTTCTAAGATCTTTAAAATCTGTTCCAAATATTTAAACTTACAAATAATATACCAAATTTCTAAGCAATTTGCTTGCAATTTGCTATGAAAATAGTATGAGTCATGTTCTGAAGTATTCTTCTTGGATGATTTCACCCCTTCCAATTATTTCCCAAATAAAGTATCTTTCCCAATAAGATATTTTCTTACCCGCTTTTGCACATTTTCCTTTTCTTTGATTCCCTATGGTACTGTACCATACAACAGATGTGATTTCCATAGCTTTTTGCTCTTTCATTTAATCTGTTTTCTTTCTTTTTTTTTTTTTTGTTTTGTTTTGTAGGGAATACATGGATCTCATTTGAGTAGGTTGCTAAACAGACATCCAGGTTATTTTACAGCCTTAACATTGCATTATATTTTAAAAGGTTTTATGCAAAATGGTAAAATATAAACAGTAAAGGTCCCTGAAGGCTGGATAATGCCTTCAGGCTTTACTTTTAGCATCATTCCTTGATTACGTAGATTGAAGACAAATCTTGGTACAATTCTATGAAAAAAGTCATTGTCTTTCCTGCAACAAGACCATGCCATGGACTGCTGCAATGGGAGGACAGAGCAATGACCTCACGCTCACTGCATGCCATCCTGCTTCCTTTGGGACTGCAATTAAGCTTATGAATGAGCAGGTCAGATAGCAGAGAGGCAACTGTGGGCCTTCCCTTCCCGCTGTACAGCTGCACCATGAGAAGGTGATCACTAGGGTGCTTTTCTTCCTCAGCCATTTTTCAGTGGTTTACTATGTACCAAGCCAAGTAAAGAGATCACCAGGACCCCATAAGATGTAGGACAGAGAGTTATGAGGCTTTGCTCTTGTACAGCGGGTCTCACAAGGTGCCTCTTGGTGTTGAAGGGAACCAGAAAACCTGGAGAAGAAAAGCAGTCACAAAGACCAGACCTGCCCTCGCCGCCCACCTGGGCAGGAAAGTGCTTTGTGAGGAGCTCCATTAACTTAAATAGGATTACTTGAGAAAAGTAACCATCATACGAGCAAGTGAGAAAATCAGGTATGAAATAAGTACCAAAGAGTTTTGCCTCGAGAGAATCATGTTCTGCATTTTGGTCACTACAAGTTTCCCTTAAATGTAGGTCTATCTAATGCCTTCCTCTGGAGAGTATTCTGGTCACTGTTGTCAGAGGCTGAAGTGACTCCACGACAGGGAGCTTTTGAAGTTTAGCAAGATGGGAATGCAACCCATACCAGCCTCCTTCAGTTGCGACCTGCTCTGTAATTCAAGCAGAAGTCTGAGCTGGAGAGGCACTAGGTGAAGGACTTGTACTTAATAATGTTTGATTTGCTATTTTCCTTAAATAAAATTTAACATGTAGACAAATACCTGTAAGAACATCACACAGATCATAAAGTCAAATGTTTACCAAGTCAAAAATGCCTACTTACTTGTGCAACTCCAGCATCCTTGGTCATTTGCAGTATAATGCTATACTTCATTCCAAAATCAAATGCTATGGTTTTCCTCAAGGAATAGATATGAAGCAGGCTTTTATCATGCAGTGACCCATTACCCCACTGAAGAAATACTTAGGTGGAATGAGCCTTTTGTTTCAGGCTTTATATATGGTCTACATTTTAGAAATTGTAATCAATAAAGTGAACTTGCAAATTAAACCACTAATCAGTGTGAATGATATATGTATCATGCACTAATTAAAGATTCAAAACTTTTAAAAGTCCTTCACCATTGACCAAAATAAATTCTGGTGAAGGAGACTTACCAATGTTCTGAACAGCAGTATTCAATCTCTGACTGCATCACATACCACAATAAAAAAAAAAATAATTAAAAAAAATTGTTACTGGAAAATGTAATTGGATGCAAGGATATAACAGTTAATTGGTGCTTGAGCAGGTGCAAGGGATCCAGGTATAATTACTACCAGGAGGAATCAAATGCCAACATACATAAAAAAATAAATGTCAGAAGTAATTCTCATATGTGGAAAGGGAATAGTTTATCCACCACTATAAAAAAAAAATCAGTTAATAAACCTAATAGAAACTCTGAACAGAAAAGATCAAGATATGCAATGGGAGTTAGTGGGGAAGTGATAGAGGAGACAGACTTCTTGTCATAACCCAGACATACTGCTAAAATTAAAGTATCACTCATAGAATATTCTCATTTGATTATGATTATTCCTTTAGCTTTGATGATCACTATTTCATCAATAGTTAAATAATTAAAATTATATTGATATGTGTGTCCTACTGACTAGCCTTGAAAGTTAACATATTGCCATTATTATAACATGGCAACAAAGCAACTACACTTCAGGCATAAATACTTAGACTTTAGCAACAAGTGTAATGTGTGAGCAGTGAGAAAGACAATAATTTCAAGTAGTCAGCTATTTATCAAAACAAATGGAAATCCTCTGATTGATTGTCACTAATGCTCTATAAGAGTGAATTTAGAAATTTTGGCATGAAAATGGAGAATGGATAGCAGGCAAAACATTGATTCATTGGCAGGGTCACAATATAAAAAGGATGATTTCATGAAACTTTAGACTAATAAACATAAGATATCAAAGTGTAATAAGAGATCTAGTCATGCAGTAAAGAAGAAACTGCTGACGACGTGAAACACCTGAAAAGCTTTCTTACACGTTGGCTTTTCTGTGGTGGACAAAGGAATTCTCCCTACCACCACCGAAACGAGATGTAGCTGCAATTCTAGTCTGTGTCCCACTATGGGAAACGGTCCTTATTAGAGGACAAGTGTTTGTACTGTTGGTAAGATCTATAGCTTTCTAATAACTTTTGTAAGTACTTTTAAATAAGTTCTTCCTTGCCTTACAACCTGCAGTATTTCATTCTGTTTGATTCGTAAAAGTATTGCACTGCATAAATCTCAGTTTGCTCTTCTTTTATGTATTTCTTCCTTCCCATCTCCTAAGCACTATAGACAGTTAAAAATATGTATTTGTAGCCTAGCTGAGGAAGCAAACCTCTTCCTTTCTCAAAAGACTTAAATTATCTTAATTGGAGTACCAGTTTAATTATTAACTGATTAGTCCACAACCCACTAAAATGACACTTCTTCAAAGTGATCTTATTGAGTCAGACTGTCTGCACATTCGGAGAGTGCTCCAACTTTTAAGCTTACAACACAGAGGCTTTCTTTGAAACTGCAAGGAACAGAAGCTGTTGCTCTAAGGAAAAATGACACATCAGCATATGAAGTGAGAAATAGGGCAATAGTAATGGGTTGCCTATTTTGTTGACTGTGTGCAAGAGATCCAGATATTTTTTCCTAAATTTCCTTTAATGTAGGAGAAAAATATCTGCAGAATTAGAAAAAATCCTGGCAGCCCTGATGGCAGTGTCCTACTACATGCAGCTAGTGTTGGGAAAGATGCAGTCCTTGATGCTGCACTTTGAAGTGTAATGTCACGAATGCAAATTGTCCGTGGAGTTAAATGGGTCTCCTAACATAAGTTATTCCTTTTTCTGGCAGGATATGGGCCTTGGAGTTTCAACAGCCAACTCTGCTTTTCTGGCTGGCTAACCAAGCAGGGTGTGGGAGCATGCCACTGTATATAAAGAGAAGTAAGTTGATAAAGAAGATGCTGATAGACAGGAAAGAAGCTTCCTATGAAAAATATCATGCAAGTTTAACATTTACCAAAAGACTAAATTACAAACAAAAGTATATGCTAGTAAACAAGGTGAGGGACAAATCCTGGAGCCAAAAGGAGCTTCACAACTTGCAGGAATCAGGCCGGGATTTCACCCAAGGATTCAAACCTCAACAGAGCAGGCAAAGCTGAAAGATGTGGGTTCACAGCTGTGCTAAGCCCTTCCCTCACCTCTGGATGCTCATTCCCATTCCTTCCTTTGCCTAGCACTTGCTCTCCATTTTAGCTCAACTGGTCAAATCAAGGAGCTAATCTGGCCAAAAATAAACACATAAAGAAAATCAGCATCTAGCATCTCTATCTGTAGTAGTGTTTGAACATTTTGTACTATTATATCTATCCAGATTAGCAAACTTCCTCATTGATGTAACAGTTTGGTTCAAGAGATGTTAGCTGTTCTGCTCTGTGTTTTACAATGTGATCCAAGCAACAGTTTTTAGTCATTCACAAATTATAACACAAATATAATTGCCATAAAGCCATGGCTTAGGCCCATAGCTTATGCAGAATATTTCTGTAATAATGCATGGTTCATCAATATCAGATATAAGTCATATCCCCTGTTCAGTGCGCATCAGGTTGTTTGCTGGAATACATTTTACTATGATATTCTACTCATGACTTGCATAAAAGCACAATCTTTCATAACAGAATCCAAGCTGTATCATATTTGTAAAGTATGACTGTTGCTTCTAGTGAAATGCACATGGATCTACACTGAATTACAGCTGTATCAGAGTACATTAAATTCTGTTTTCTGAGCCAATTGACATTGCATATGCTTTGTTTGCAGTGTGATCAGAAAGCAGGTACTAACCAAAGGCTATGGAAGGTTAGAAGTTTGGTAAAGTTTGGCAAAATAGCAAGATGCATGTGTTAACTCAAGCGTCAGTCACACTCAATACTCCCCTCACATCAGGCTCCTTCATTTTCCAAAGGAGAAAGCAGATCACTGGCTGGATTCTAATGACCTGTGTTTGTTCCCATAAAAAAATGGACTATATTCCCTCTGTTGTGCACACCCATTTCTTTCAGCGTTTCAGAATTTCAAGCCTGAAATATATGCATGCGTACTTGCATTTATGTATACCTACATAAGCCTTCCTACATTGTTTTTTTTTTCCATTGGGGTTTTTTTTTGTCATTTGGGTTTGTTCAGCTTTGAGATTTTTTTTTTATATTTTTTTTAATCAAGGCTATTCTTAACTTGCCATTGAATTCACCAAGAACCGAATTCTGAACTTTTCAGATTAGCTCAGTCACTTGGAGGGCAACAGAAAACAAGATGAGTCATATACCACCTCAGGCTCAATTGTAAGGCTAGGTATATCTTTGGGAGTTTGATAGATTAAGTTCTCAATACATCTATAGGCTCCTTTTTAAAAAGGTAGTTATTAATTTCTTTTTGTAATAGTTTTATATCCAAGTCAACCTATTTCTAGAGTTAAAGGGCTATCATTGTGACTTCTTATTCACGCTTCATTTATATAGCCTGTGTTGGTAGTGGGATCTGAAGAAAACCTGGTTGCTATTCTTACAGATTTGAAAGTGAAGAGGGAAGCAGCACATTATTTTGTAGCCATGTGTTATAGGAAATGCCATTGCTGGTATCAGGTTGCCCCACAGTCCACCCCAGCAGGGAGTCTTTGGTGGAACTGCATAATCCAAGAGGCCAAAATCGTCTCCTCTGACCACAGAGATCTTCAGAGCTGTAAATGACCCATCTTGGAGATTTATACAGTTCAGGTTTCACACAGAACTTGGAGTTGGTGAATTCCAAGGTGGAAAGACAAGAACACATTTACAGAAGAGGAAATAAGACTGAATCTAGAGCTTTTTTAATTTTATGCTATGAGAGACAGTGATCTGCTTGGATCCTTAGAAAGCAATTTAATACCTGCAAGTTCATTCTTCCTTCCAACACCAGCTTTGACAGCTTTTGCACAGAGTCACAGGATCACTGAGGTTAGGAGGAACCTCTGGAGATCATCTGATTTAAACTCCCTACTCCAAGCAGATCACCTACAGCAGGCTGCTCAGGACTATGTCCCGACAGCTTTTGAATATCTCCAAGGATGGACACTCCACAACATCTCTAGGCAACCTGTCCAGTGCTCAGTCACCCTCACAGTAAGACATTTTTTTTTGTATTTTTTAAATGAAATATTCTGTATATTGATTTGTGTTCTCTGCCTCCTGTCCTTTCACTGGATATCACTGAGAAAAGTCTGGTCTGGTCTTCTTTACTCCCTCAGATTATTGATGCACATGGATAAGATACCCCCTCAGCTTTCCCTTTTCTAGGCTGAATAGTCCCAGCTCTCTCAGCCTTTCCTCATATTTCAAAATCTCCAGGCCCTTAGTCATCTTGGTGACACTTCATGGGACTTGCTGCAGTACGTTTATGTCTCCCTTGTAGTACAGGGGAGCCCAGCACTGAACACAGTACTCCAAACATGGTCTCACCAATGCTGAGTAGCAGCCAGACCTGCTGGCAATACTCTTCCAAATGCAACCTAGGAGGCTGAAGGTCACCTTTGCCACAAAAGTACATTGCTGGTTCTGTTTCTTGTCTACCGGGACACCAGGTACTTCTCCGCAGAGCTGCTTTCCAACGTGTACTGGTGCATGGACTTACTCTTCTTGCATTTCCCTTTGTAGAACTTCATGAAGCTCCTCTCTGCCCATTTCTCCAACCTATCAATATTCTTTTGAATGGCAACCTTGTAGTATTTCATCCACTCCTCCCTGTTTTGTATTGTCGGTGAGCTTGCTGAGGATGCATTCCATCACATCAACCTGGTCATTATTCAAGCTTTTAAACAGTATTTGCCCCAGTATCAACTCCTGGAGAAATAACTAGTGACTGACTTCTGAGAGATTTTGATCACAATCCTCTGAGTCTGTCAGTTCAGTCACTTTTCAGTCCATCTCACCTCTACTTCATCAGTTTGTCTAATAGGATGTTACAGGAGATAGTGTCAAAAGCCTTGCTGAAGTCAGATAAACAAAATCCAGTGCTCTGCCCTTGTCCACAAAGCTAGTCTTCTGATCATAGAGGAGTATCAGGTTGATCAAGCATGATTTCCCCTTCATAAATCAATGCTCACCACTTGCAATCACCATCTTGTCCTTAAGATGTTTGTAAATGCTTTCCGGGATTATTTGCTCCATTTACCTTCCCAAGAATGAAGGTAAAGGTGACTGGCCTGTAGTTCACCAGACCCCACTTCTTGCCCTCTTTGAAGGTAAGAGTAATATTTGCTTTCTTCCAGTCCTCAGGAACTACTTCAAATCATTGTGATTTTTTCAAAGGTAATTGAGAGTCTCACAGTGATATCGGGCAGCTCCCTTAGTGCTTGTGGGTGCGTCTCCTCAGAACCATGGATTTGTGTATGTCCTGTTTGTTTAAATGTTCCCTATCCTGTTCTTCCATCAAAGCGAAGTCTTCCTTGCTTGAATTTCCCACTGGACTGGGGGGCCTGGGATTACCAACAAAGACCAAGGTAAAGAAGGCATTGAGAACCCCAGCCTTCTCCATGTCCTTGGCCACCAAGGTCCCTGCCCCATTCGACAAGTAGGTGCATGTTTTCCCTCATCTTCTTTTTGCTGCTGATACCTATAGAAGTCAGTCCTTTGTTTTGCCTTTCATGTCTGTCATTAGATTCGAACCCAGGTGGACTTTTCTTTTCTCATTACTATCTCTGCATACTCAGACACTGTCCCTGGCCCTGCTTCCACCTCCTGTATACATTCTTTTTGTATTTGAGTTTAGCCAGGACCAACTTGTTCATCCATGCAGGCCTTCTGCCACTTTGGCTTGACTTGCTGCATGCTAAGTTGGACTTTTCTTGAGCTTGGAGGAGAGCTCCTTGACAATCAACCAAGATGTCCTGGACCCCTTTTGTCTCCAGGACCATCTACCAAGGGACTCTTTCAAGCACGTCCTTCAGCAGCCTGAGGCTGAGTATGGAGTTAGCACTGTGGGGAGATCAGAGACAGGGCCAGTCTGCTCCCAGAAGTCCGGGGCTGCAATCTTGCTTTTTGTCTTATCCCCTCCTCTCAGGATCCTGAACACCATCATCTCATGGTCAGTGCACCCAAGGCTTGCACATCCCAAACCAGTTTGTTTGTAAGAATGAAGTACAGTAGTGCATCTCCCCTTGTTGTCTCCTCCATCACCTGTGTCAGGAAGCTGTCATCAATGCACTCCAGGAGCCTCCTGCTTTGGGGTTTTTCTATTTTTTTTATGCTGTCTCTAAGTGTGAGGTGTGAAGGTATTCTCACCTTTGGTAAATAGCAGGGTGACCAGATGGGTCTAGTCTCTGATATTCCCAGTACCACCTAGTCACTGGCTCATTACTGGACATTTGTTCTAGTGTATTAATTCTGACAGACTTCTTTTTTTTTAAAAATAGAAACATTGACCACCAGGCACAGCCCACAGTAAAAGCAGTTGAACTCTATTTATAATGCAATGTTACTCTAAACTCCCATCACCATCATTTCTGTAAACACTAACCTGTTTAGTGTCAAGTGGCTGTGATAGAAAGGAAGAGCAGAAAGGGATTTTGAAGGAAAATGTGTTCCACCAGAAAGGTTTAACAGCAGTATGCCAAGCCACAGCTTAGGGGAATTTTAATTGTCAGTTCTGGCTATCTCAAAATATTGACAATTGACTTCAGAGGGAGGGTGAGGAGTGCAGCACTTAAGTTACTCTGCACAAAACAGTAATATTCATAAAACTTAGTCACATTCTCTGCACTTGCCACTCATGTCCAGTATAAGAAAAAAATTATGCTAGTCTTTGGAAAGTAGAATAGACATTGAATTCCTTCCCATTTAATAATTTATACCAGGGTCTCAAAAGATCTGCAAAGAAATTGAAAGCAGAGTTGCTTTCAATATTTAAAATGTTATGAATATTCATCTCTCACTTTTACTATGGCTCCTACCCACTACAAACGGAAAGGACAACTGTTCAAAATGTTTTCAATGCTGTATCCATTTAAATGCTTCTCTTCTCCCATACGATTTGTCAAGTCTGCAAATATTACTCAGCCCCCCTGTTTACTTCATATCTGTACATAAAGCATACTGTTGAAAAACAAATTCTCATACATTAGAATCTGCTTTTTGGATTAAGTTTCCTGAAAAACATGTACTATGTTATAGACCATTTTCTATATTGCTATTAATCCCTCAGCTTTCCATAAGAGCATAAAAATACTCTTTAATGCTGGTAATATATTCAGGAAAAAAATATTCTAACTAAAGAAAAACACTTTCCATTGGAACAATAGGAATCTTTGGACAGTTGTTAATAAGAGAGCATTACAAACATATTTTGCCCTCCAAGCATATTTTGTCTGCATATTTTTGCATCTGTGAAGAAGGAAATGTACAAAGAGACAAGCAGAACAGACTGCTTTGTCACCAATAACTTCATTCTTATTTTTACCTTGGCATTAGGATGTTGCCTTGCTTTATATTACAACAGTGTCTCTGCAGGGGAAGAAATGAAAAGGAAGTCTAATTCATCCAGTGGCTCCAGGAAGTGTTATTTGCAGTGTCCTAATGAATCAGTAAATCTCTTAATAAGCAAATACTTTGAATCGATACATAAGAAGTGTACTGGTCATACAGCTGAGATTGGACCCTGTCTGTACACACTCAAAAGCTACTAATTTACATCTCTCTGGAATAGCAGCGAGCAATGCCCAAAAGGCACAAGAACACACTTACCAGCGTGTTGGAAGAACCGTATCCAGCCTCTTGCCGGCAGCATCCCAGTGCGAATCCCATGTTTCATGGAGCTGGCCAAACTCTCAGCACCACTGTTGGTTTTGGATCAGTGGCAAAGAAATGGCAAGCTATGAAGTGGCAATAAGGATAAGAAGGCCCCACGTTGCCCAATATATTGCTCAATATGCATTGTACTTGTATGCTGCTCATAGGCTTTTCCCTGGCCACAATACTGGTGACAGTGTAGTAGTACAACTGGAGCTCACCGAGAGTGTTGTACTTCAAAGTCAGTCTCTAATGCAGTAATACAGACTCTTTGGGACTTCAGGATCAAGACTAGATTAATTGTGTAAGGTGTGCTACAAAAAAAAAAAAAAAAAAAAAAAGAGAGAGAGAGAAGACACTTTCAAGCTATCACAAAGCAACCCAGAAAAAAGCTAGGCCATTAGCAGAAAGGCAATGTCCTCGCTCAGCCTGCACCAATCTGCAGATGGAGCATATGTCCTGGTGCAGGATACAGTTAGAGACATGCTGTAAATAGCAATTTGACCTGAAGAACACAAGTGAACTTTGACATTTTTTTATCCCTCATATTTTGATTTTTCCTTCAAACCCAGGAGACTGAAACAACAGTTAGAAGGAGGCTGTATTCTCTGACAAATATTCCAACACCAAGGAATATGTTTGTTGGTACCTTTAACACTCAGAGTTTATGAGCCTGAAATTCAAGATGAACCATCTAATATAATTTGAACTACAAGCAACACAATATCTTGAACTCTACAAGGTATGCCATGGAGCTCATAAACAGGCCCTAACCGAGGGCCACAAGGAGCAAGAGGATTTGCAGATGTGTTACAGATGCTTGCACCGAACCACAGGGCTTTCCAGACCAAAAGGCTGCGTAACCAGCACAGGACCCTTTCCCAAGGGAAGAGTGCACTGTCCGAACGCTGCCTGCCTGCAAATCTTCCACACAGCTTCAGCACGTGTTAAGGAAGCAATCCTGCTCCTACAGGGCTTCTCATGCAAGAGGCTCCAAGGCTGACAGAGCAGACATTTGGCTATGAAGCATCACGCATTTGTTCCACCACGGAGGTACGCCACTGTTTGAGTTGAGGGTTGCAGCTACCTCATCTATAGCACTCTATATTCAAGTACCTACATGCATTTGAAATTAAAAAATTAAGGCCATCAGCCACATTGTAATGCTTACCTTATGGCAAACGGTAGTCAATGTATAAAAGGGAGGGTTTTCCTCACCTGATATAATATGTATTTTGTATTACCTCAGTACCTGAAAATTTACCGTGGGAAAGCAAGTGCAAAATCACCCAGTTTGATTATGTGAGGATGTAAGATAGCAAGGCTCTTCTACTGCATCTTGTTAATTGACAGAAGTCATCGTACACCTGCAAAGGATATTGTCCTGATTCACAGAGGCAGGTAGAGTTTGCTATCCACCAGCTCAAATACCTCTTTTGAGGTACAAGCAAGTAGGATCTAAGCAGTGATCTTGCAAGGAAAACCCTAGGAAAGCCAGCCTTGTGGTGAAACCTGAGCCCAAATGTTAGCGTTTTTGATTTGAACTACCAAACCACTTTGGGCTATAGCTGGGATTCAATACATAGGGACACTCATCTCAGAAGACCAAAGCAATAGAGCAAGTAGCAACAGGCACAATTTGCAACGTGGAAAACTCCAATCAAATACAAAGAAATGTTTTTATGCCATGAGGGTGCTGACGGGGGAAGAGGGACCCAGGGAGGTTGTGCAATCTCCATCCCCGCAGATGCTGAACACTTGACTGGACGAGGCCTCATACAACTTTATATAATGAGGCTGTGCTTTGAGCGGGGGATTTGACAAGATGACATCCAGAGACCCTTTCTAATGTAAATTATTACAACTCCACTATATTTATCTATTTGCAACATAGATTACTCACTCACTGTCCTGGCATTCCCAGGTTTTCCGGGAGAGCACTACATAGCCCCAGCCCAGATACAAGGAACCCCAAATCCCTTCCGATAAGCAAAATTACTTTCATCTTCCATGAAGAACATTTATGAGTTTGTCATGAGAATCTGCAGCTCTACAGACAATGAAAGGGCCATTCCTGAAATATTTATAGCCTTTCCACTGAAAGACTGGGAACTCAGAACACTAATTTTAAAACAAATAAAAAACCAAAACCAAACCCACACCCTACTAACAATATACACATTTGGGGTTGTTTCTGAGTAAGCTTTGTTACCCCATCTACTTCCATTGATGAACCAAGCTGTCTAGTAGGAGGTTTCTTATATTCCACATCAACTGGTGGTTAGAGTATACCCTGCAGCAATGTGTTTTATAACCTTCTGAAAACATGAAACATTACCATGCGTAATATGAATACGTGAGGACATTCTCATTATATAAATAGAAAACCCTGTTAAACTCTCACCAAGCTAAGGAATATTTTCTTTCCAATATATTGCTTACTTCCTTTGGGAAATTCTGTCCTTAATAAAAAATCACCTTCATAGAGGCTGTAACGTGTTGCTTAAAAACAAGCAAACCAAAACACAAACAAAAAACCCACACACAAATCCTGAGAGAAAAGCCAGGAGGGGAATTAAACATTTGTGCTGTCAAAGCATTAAAAACAAAAATACAGAATGTGCTATATTTAAATTAACTTTAATAAGAAGTACAAAAAGATAATGTTAAGCAATATTTTGCATGTGGTTAATAAATATTCTTCAACAGCAAGCAGTGACACATTCAAACATAAATCCAGTTATTTCTTTTACATTTTAGAAAAGTAACAACTTTTTCCAGTTAAAACAAGGTCACAAATTACGGAATATTATCATTCTCTTTAATTATTTGTAACTATGAAACCTACTAAATAAGTGAACTGTCACCCAGAAGATTTTATGTGACGTTGATGTTCAAGGTTAAGTATACTTACATTTATCATGCAGTTTCTTACTGTGCATATTTGATTGGTGTTTAATTTTCTTTAAAATTATTGGTTCCATTCTTCCTGTTTCCTTATTTCTTGTTAATATACTGGAAGCATCTATTTTCAAACTCCTATATATTTTCACGCCTAAGAAGTGACTCACTCAAGTATATTTGTCATACAATGCATAAATGCTCTCTGACTCCAGCCCAGCTGAGAAATTGCTAACAGTGTCTGAATCAGACTCCATGGGTTTTTTTACTATTTTTTAAAAATCAAGTATAACAAGACTTAGTGTAATCACTTCCATTAAAATTAAAGTGCTTTCAAATGTTTCCTAACAAACTGACTATTTGGAGGGGAGAGGGTGAAGGAGTGCTGCTTAGGAACTAATTTTTTAACAGTTTATAGATACGGTGTATATTATACGCATGTATTCTAATAGATGTAAAGTACTACATTGCATTCCGTGCTAATGCTAAGCTACAGTAGCCTATAAACTGATAAATTCAGGCAAAATGAACATCTAATAAAGAATATCAAAAGCAGTTGATCAAAGCATCATTTTGTTCCATACCCTATTTCCATCCACACTCAACAGCATAGATAGATGGAGGAAGTACTGGAAAGCAAATGTAACACTTCAACCTGTTGAAGTTCACCTCTTTGAATATTAGATGAATGAAAGCACTCAATGCAATCATTAAAAACCTTGAATACATAAAGACACACTCCAGGCCACTTGATCAAGTGATATATTCACAATATTATATAAGGAATTCAAATCTGGAAGCAAAATATAACTTTTAAATCATCCATCAATAAAAATATATTCATATATTTATGTAGACACCAACACTAGAGGAAGAGTATACATCATCTTGCATATTTTAAAACATC